>NC_141694.1:1256158782-1256758782 GCF_964263255.1 Lissotriton vulgaris | reverse complement strand
ACAGTGCTAATGGTTTTCTTTTGACCGGGGGTAGTCAGCCCTTTTTCTGGGCCTTGCATGGAAGGGATAGGGTTAGGGGAAGGCTGGGGGTCGGGGCAGTGGCGGGGCCAAGGTCTGGGGCCACTTTTGTCTTTATACAGATTTTTTTGTTGGAATGTTTAGTCTGGTTGTAGGAAAAAAGACCGCCTTATGGTTGTGGACGGTAAAGTTAGGACCAATAATTATCCTGTGCTGTTGTTCTCTTTCAATGTGTGCTAGTTATTCGATCAAGAATGCCAAGGTTTCGCCTGCGGTGTGGTACTGACCAGCATTTTCATATTATTTCATGGAATATCAATGAAATATAGGCTTCTTATAAGCGAAAATTATTTGAAGAGGTGCTACACTATCTTCATCCACATTTAGTTGAAAACTTAGCTCTTGAATAAACAGGCCTCTCTTCTGGATGATTGCTGGGATCAAGTCCTATCCTCACCTTGTTTCACTTCTCTCAGAGAGGGATTGCCCTACTGGCTGGGGATAAGAGCTAGACACTCATCAACCCCTATATAGATTTGGGTGGATGATGGCTCATAGCAACAGTCAAGAGGGGCCAATTACGCATTATGACATGATTATCCTGTGGTCTTTAATAGTCTGCTTTCAGAGCTACATCAGCGGTCAAAACAATTGATTATTTGAGGGGACTTCAACATCGTCCTTAACCCATGGATAGACTCCTCTTTTAGTTGTCGAGGGCTAAATTCTTCTTTGAGAAGCACCTACAGCTCAAATGAAATGGCTAGGGCTACTTTGTAATGCAAGTAATGGAATCTTATGCTCTGGTGAATGTCTGGCAATATTCTCAGATGACAGAACATGAGTTTACATATTTTCGCTCCTCTCGTAAAAAAAATCTCAGATAGATATGTTCCTTGCTAGCGAATGTCTTATGTCCCATCCTGGGGCCTGATTACAAGTTTGTCAGTGCCGCGCCTGTTCTGCCCCGCAGCCGCACCGCCAATCCCGTGGCCAGGTCACTCGCCAGATTGCGAGTAATTCTTGTGTCTGGCGGGCTTTTATTTGACGTACTCATGGCAGTGCCTCAGAAAATGGGCACAACAATGGGAACGGCAAAAACAGTTCCTGCGCGGTATGGCATGTATTGACCATGTTGTGCAGGAACTGGGGTGCATGCACACGGGGGGCACATGTAGTGCCCCCTGCTTTGTTTCCCCTCCAGCACAGTTTTCAAGGAGGAGGAACCACCATGAACAATGTGGCGGAGAAGAAACTTGCAATATGCTTGGCAGGACTGCAGCGGTTCCTTTAGGCATATTGTGGCCTCAAGACCACCGCAGCACTGCCATGGAACAGCGGTTCCCTGGCTGCTGCTGGAGGCCATTGGCGGTCTGACCACTATAATTGTAACAGGGCGCTCGGAAGACCACTGCATCCCTGCGAGTCTGGCGGTCCGTGGACCGCCAGACTTTTAATAAGCCCCTTAGTATCTCCTTTAACTCTGGGGTTATACCTGATCACAGTTCTTAGTTTCTTCACTCTTTTGTCCATCCTGACAAATTGGGATATAAACAAATGTAAGCATCTCCAGCATAGGGAATTTGACATTGAAGATATAAGTTGGTGAGCTTTGTTGTCATTAGTGCAGACCAGTTCATGCCAATATTTTGATGGTCAGTATTGGAAACTTCAAAGTTAGTGACACCCAGTTAGCCATTAGTTTTGACATCATTTGTTATAGAAGGAAGATCATGAATCCCTCATCTATTTCAAAAAATGTCAGTATCTAGTGGTCGAGGAATGAAAGTAGCATAGTAATCCATTTTGAAATTCAGTACAAAACACACCCTGACTTACATAAAATGAAATGCTAAAATGGACATTTATGGCACATGTGTTGGAAGATTATGATTGGTTCATATTGCATTTTTAGAGAAAAATGGAAAGTTGAAATTACTCCTTATAGCCTGCCAGTTATGACAGATCATCTGAATAAATTTAAATCTAATCATGTTGAAGTATTTTAGAGAATAAAATTGAAATATATTGCTTTTGTTTACGATCTATCAGTTGCAATTCATAGTTAATCAGAGTCTGTTTATTTACAACTGATTTGGAATCTCCAGTAATCAGACTGAATACAGATGTGCTGCTCAAATAAGAAGCTCTGTAGACTGGTCATGCTCGGGCTCTTTGCCCGGCTTACAGGAAACATTTTTTCATGAGAGAATCTTATATATTTATTTTGAGTTAAAATTGTCAATGCATGCTTGGGTTTAATTTATAAAGATCAAGGATCTTGCCACTCTTCTGCATGCACATAGCAAAGATGTGAATTGCTATCCTGCTACAGGACTTTTCGTTCATCAAAGGATCTCATTATTTCTGCGTATCTCTAAATTGTTGTGGCAGCAGTTACTTTGTGAATGTTTAGCTTGAAGATATTTCATCATAGCAGAGCTCAGCATCCTGAATTGCATAATCTAAATTGTTCAATTTTCCTTCAGATTTCAGCTTTAAATGTGTCTCACACAAATAACGTAACAGAAATACATCAATGGAGGATAAAGGAAACACAAAAACGTATAAATAATTGACATCCCCTCTTACTTACGCAGTCTCCCTCATCATTGTGCAGTACGACACTGAACATCACAGAGCTGCTCCACTGTGTAATTCTGTCTCGGAATGGCCTGACTGATAGCCGTAAATACACAAAAAGAGAGCCAGGCACAACCCAGTACAAGGCCCACCTTCAGTAACCGACATCTCTGCCCTCCACAAATGACCCTCTCATATCACTAGGCCACACTTCCCAAATCACTAAGCTTAAGTAAGTAGTGGCTACATAATCATCAAAATAGTCTTTATGACATCATGTGGAATGGAGGATGAAATAGCATTTACCTGGAATGCTATTGGCATCAGTAATCTTTAAAGATTCACTCACTTTGAATAGATCTGAACATTAGAAGAGTATGTTGGCCTTTGTACTTCATAGCAGTACCTTCAAGGGAGATGTTACTGAAGCTACAAGTTGCAAAATATGCAGAGAGCACAAGGTTATCACTTTGCAGCTATATCTTCAGTTCTGCAATATTCGGAGGTTCCTTCTTCTCCGTACACACTGGCATGTATCAGAACTCCTAGCACAATTACTGCTATCCTTAAGGATTCTTAATGGAGCATTCAGTATGCATTAGATGGAGAAGCCATTGAAGGCAGTTCAAATAGACCATTAAGTCTATGGAGAAAGTGATCTGTTATTACCCCTGGTCGAATCTTTATTTTGACCCATGAGATCCACCAATCCACAGAGTTAGATTCAAGTATTTTGGTACATGCCACCAATCATTCAGGAAGATGAAAGGAATGCTGTAGGGAATGAAGGCTCTTGCTTATTTCTTCATAGTTTAGCCGACCGATTTATGTCAACCTTCTACAAGACCCTAATCTACAGAATAGATTTGAGCAAACCAAATGTGGTGCTGAACAGTTCAAAAGCCTTCAAAAGACCATTGTACTTTCTATGTCTGTAGGGCGATGCTACATCGGTGGAGAAAGATGCCCACAACTGGAAAATAAGTATGGCTTTTTAGTTAAAAAGAAATCAGGAGTTATATGTTTTCTACTTGTTTTCCTTCTGCGTTTCATTCTACTTTAATGTGTGCATGTGTGTGAGTGTGCATGCTTGTGTATGATTTTTTTTTGTGCAGATTAATCCTGCTTATTTACATTTGACTTTTTTGGGGCTCTTTTTAGGGAGATGAAAGAAACATGCTCCCTGAACATAAATTGGTTAAAAAAGTGTTCCTACAGCTAGTATGTATTGCATGGGGAAAAAAATCAATGTGTCGGAGGCACTGGTGTTGATGATTCTTGGCTACCAGTTACTTTCATTAGAGGATCCACATTGCCCACCCATGGTAAAATACTGGCCCTACCATAATGGCAATATTTCTTTGCAACTTGTAGTGGTCTATCCCCTAGTACTATAACGGCCCTGGGACAATGAATCTTGGAAATTCTTGGGCATCCGTGATGGTGCAAATCTCTAGCATAACAATAGTCTTAGAGAATGCTGGATATTCTTGACATATTGAGAAGTGCCATGGTCTGATGGGTCTGCCATAGAAAATGGAACTAGGATGTGACTGAGAGGGATTGGCTAAACATGTTCTTTAGTATGTTCTGAAAAATGTCTATTTTATATTTGTTATGATGTCTATTATGTAGATGTTAAAGGTAGGAGTAGGACTTTCCAGGAATTGCCATGTGGTAAGAGTATCCTAGAGGGTATGGATATTACCAGGACAAACAAGGCATTCCATTTGTCCCCTTATATGTGGTGTCACTAGGGACAGGTACGTTTAAAACGGCCAACATAAAGTTCAAGGCCAAACAGAATTCTTAGAAGCTTATCGAATTTAACACAAATTTCTATTGGGTGGGGCACTGCTGCAGGTGATATGAAAATATCGACTTTGTTGAAAAATTAAGCAATCAAGCCAAATGTTATGTTTCAGGTAAAAGTATTGCAAGGTAACTGAAAAAATGTTGTTTGAAAAATGTGTACCAAGATAAGTGCAAAAAGAACAATTGATGGACAGAATGCAGAACAATGTCATACATTAACCCCAGTACAGAGATCTGGGCCTGAATCCATCGTTTTTTTGCTCACCATGCCATTCCCGTTTGGACCCAGCCATATGCAAATTAGTCATGCACCTTGTGCCCAATGGGAACAGGCCAGCCCGAATTGCCAGCCCAGGTCCTCCCTGGACTGGAAACAAGCATCCTATGACCAGTTTTGGGTTTTCAGCCAGGATAGCTTGACTCCAAGGGCACGGAGAGCACGGGACTCAGGTCTGAGCATACCCGACCGTTGACAAATGCAAAAAGAACAATTGATGGACAGAATGCAGAATAATGTCATACATTCAGGCCAGTACAGACATCTGGGCCTAAATTCGTTGTTTTTTTGCTCACCATGCCATTCCAGTTTGGACCCAGCCATATGCAAATCAGTCCTGACCCTGTGCCCAATGGGAACAGTCCAGCCTGAACTGCCAGGCTTGGTTCACACTGGACTGGGAACAAGCAACCTATGACCGGTTTCGGGATTTCAGCCCTCATCACCCAGGATAGCTTGACTGCAGAGGCATGTAGAGCAAGGGCCTCACGTCTGAGCATACCTGTCCCACTCGGGGGGACAAATGCAAAAAGAACAATTGATGGACAGAACACAGAACAATGTCATGCATTCACCCAAGTACAGAGATCTGGACCTAAATCCATAGTTTTTGTACTCACCATGCCAATTCAGGCACAGGGTCAAGATTAATTTGCAAATGGCCAGGTCTAAACTGGGGTGGCATAGTGAACAAAAGAATGTTGGATTTAACCCAGATCTCTTGACTGGGGGGAATGTTTTGATTTGTACTGCATTCCATCCATCAATTGTGTGTCTTTTACTTTCTCACCCAAAGTGCTTCAGGTATGCCCGGACGTGAGTCCTGGGCTCACTGTGCCACTGGAATCAAGCTACCCTGTCTGAAGAGGGGTGAAACCCCTAAACCAGTCCTAGGATCCTTGTTTCCGGTCCAGGGAGAACCTGGCTTGGCAGTTCGGGCTGGACTGTTCCCATGAGGCACAGGGTCAAGACTAATTTGCATTTAGCCAGCTATAAACTGGGTTGGCACGGTGTGCAAAAGAATGATGGATTTAACCCAGATCTCTTGACTGGGGGTGAATGTTTTGATTTGTTCTGCATTCCGTCTATCAATTATGTGTATTTTGCTTTCTCACCCAAAGTGCGCCAGGTATGCCCAGGTGTGAGTCCTGGGCTCACTGTGCCACTGGAATCAAGCTACCCTGGCTGAAGAGGGGTGAAACCCCTAAACCAGTCCTAGGATGCTTGTTTCCGGTCCAGGGAGGACCTGGCTTGGCAGTTCGGGCTGGACTGTTCCCATGAGGCACAGGGTCAAGACTGATTTGCATATGGCCAGCTATAAACTGGGTTGGCATGGTGTGCAAAAGAATGATGGATTTAACCCAGATCTCTTGACTGGGGGTGAATGTTTTGATTTGTTCTGCAGTCCATCTATCAATTATGTGTCTTTTGCTTTCTCGTCCTTTTTACCACAGGTATGCCCAGACATGTGTACTGGGCTCACTGTGCCACTGGAATCAAGCTATCCTGACTGAAGACGGGTGAAACCCGAAACCGGTCCTAGGATGCTTATTTCCGGGCCAGAGAGGACCTGGCTTGGCAGTTCGGGCTGGACTGTTCCAATGAGGCACAGGGTTAAGACTGATTTGCATACGGCCAGGTCTAAACTGGGATGGCATGGTGAGCAAAAGAATGACGGATTTAACCCAGTTCTCTTGACTGGGGCTGAATGTTTTGATGTGTTCTGCATTCTGTCTATCAATTGTGTGTCTTTTGCTTTCTCATCCTAAGTGCACCAGGTATGCCCAGATGTGCGTCCTGGGCTCACTGTGCCATTGGAATCAAGCTATCCTGGCTGAAGAGGGGGAAACCCCGAAACCGGTCCTAGGATGCTCGTTTCTGGTCCAGTGAGGACCTGGCTTGGCAGTTCGGGGTGGACTGTTCCCATGAGGCACATGGTCAAGACTGATTTGCATATGGCCAGGTTTAAACTGGGGTGGAATGGTGAGCAAAAGAATGATGGATTTAACCCAGATCTCTTGACTGGGGGTGAGTGTTTTGATTTGTTCTGCACTCCGTCCATCAATTGTGTGTCTTTTGCTTTCTCGCCCTAAGATAAGTGAGCATGAATAGCAATGAGTGACTCTTGGTCATGGCATTATTAGAAAGACAAGGAATAGGGCAATCTTTGTTGTCATGCTGAATAACTACACTAGAGACCATTTCGACATTGCTAGCATGGAAAGACAAGAGAAACATTCAATACAAGGTTCCAACTCACTTACTAGCATCCCTTATCACCTACCATTTCTCTTCCAGCATTATGATGAAGGGGCGTAACCTTTTGGGTGCTCCAATGTGCCATTACACCTGTGGTAGGCCAAATGGGTAGCTGGGAAACATATAAAAAAAAGGCATCAGGCAAAAAGACTTCAGAAGCTGACTGCACTAAACATTATTACAACCCCTCTCCTCTCAGATCAGTCTACAGACCCAACTCTCAGATAGGTGGAAAGATAATCACAGGACATTAGAAAACTGAATTGTTTTTACCTGTAATGTGATTTGTCTAGAAAAGGCGTTTTTTTCATTTCTTGTTGTTTGAATATGCACAAATGTCTGGAGAAAACTACAGCCTATCAATTGTCTCGCTCAATATATATCCAAATGTATCTCAAACATTTATCTCAATCTCTATCTCTCTCTCTCTCTCTCTCTATATATATATATATATATATATATATATATATATATATATGTTCATATACACGCACACACATGTATAGCACACAATGCAGTCACAATTATGTAGTTACAAAATGGAGCAGTATAGGCAAATGCTCCATTGAAAAATCTTTTTTAGATTCCACCAAGACCTTGGACCCTGCAACAAATTTGGCATGATAATTTCCACCATGCCAAACTGTGTACAGTTCTGTACAGGACAAAAAAAGTTAAGAGGAGAGTTGAAAAAGGTAAATATTCTAAATCCAATAAATGTCATTGCTAGCTGACCCTTTGAGAGAACAGCTTGGACAATCCCTTACTCGTATAAGAAGAATGTGTTTTCTAGAATTCCATATTCAGCATAATCAAGCATTACTTTTTATTTCACTGCAGGCAACTAAACGGTATGATCCAATATTTTACTTACTATTGCCAATAACATTTGTCTGTTTGAAATCAATCTTTTCAAGTTTATTACCCCAAAGTAAGTATGTAAAATAAGAAAATACATAAAAGGTAACCTGTAATATGGTCCACTGGCTATAGAGGAGTTCTGGTGACGTCATATACGAAGAAGGGAGGGAGGGCAAATGCTCTGCAAACACCAAACAATGAGTTTGAGTCTGAAATTGGATTGCCACTCCCCACTGGACTGGAAAATATGGTGTCCCTGTTATGTCAAAAGTGCTGTCACTATTTACAAAAAAACAAAAAGGGAGTACTTTTATTTTGTAATGGATTGTGAACAGTCGGTTTAGGTTTAGGGGATTTTGAAAGCGCATGGCTGCCCTTGGGCATCCCAGCGCTGAGGTGAGACAGTACAGGCAGCTGTTTGCGCATGAGTTTAGGGGAAAAGCCATGTTTTGAGTCTTTTTTTTGAAGAACGCTTTGTTTTAAATCAGTCGGAGTTTCGGATTCATACTGTTCCACAGTTTAGGTACCAGGTGGGCGAAAGACATTCCACCCCACCTGGCTCTCTTGAAGCTGGTGGGATTCATCAGAAAGTTAGAGCTTGACCTGAGGTGGCGAAGGGGAGAATAATGTGGGACCAACTTTTGTATCAGGGTGGGGCCTCTCCTATACATGGCTCTGTGAGCCAAGCTTATGGACTTAAATTTGATCCTGGCTTGGACTGGGAGCCAATGAAGCTCCCTCAAGGAGGATCTGGCTGATTGATGTTTGGGTATATTCAACAGCAGCCATGCAGCTGCATTCTGTACGACTTGGAGTCTGTTCGTAAAGTATTTAAGAGAGCCAACTGTCAGATGAGGTCTTAGGCACTTGTAAATGGTGATGTGGACATACACGGTCTACAGATCTAGCCAATAACCTTGAAAAGTGGTTGTGATTTGAAAAATATGTTTACTCTGTGTAGGTGCAGGAAAGGAATGTGAAGGGAGTGTGGGGTAGTTTGGAGGAGTGAAAGAAAGGATGAGAGATAGACTGCTTTGCAAATTGTGCATTGTAAATATTCATATATGTAAAGAATAATTGGTGGCCTTTATTAATCCTTGCAAAAACAGAGTTAATTTGGCATTGATAAACTTAAAGAAAAAGTCATTTCAAAACCCTGAGGCCAATAAGATTTGGATGCTGTAAAGAAGAGATTAACGGTTTTGCTTTGGATGGGGGCAGAGTGCAAGGGATGAGATTGGCTTTGTAGACCATCCACCATTGCTAGAAGCCAACTAGATAAAATGTACTGGGACAAAGACAATACTAAAAAACATGGTGCCTTTGAAATCATCTGTCACTTACCCTTTCACCAGTGTAAAGTATTAAGCTATTGTTCAGCCTCATCATTGCCTCTGTGGTGGGCCAACGTGGCTGTTGAAGAGGTAAGAAATAGCATGAGGCAAAAAATACTCCAAAGCCCACTTCCATTATCCACACAACACCATTTGAAAAACCCTCATCAAAGTGTTTAGCACCACCCACATTTAAGAAGGTGAGTTTATCTACCTGATGCAATCTCATAAATTGCATGAAAAGCATGTAAATGTAGAAATATGGATGTGGTTAAAACTAGCGAGCCAAAAAATATCCAATGTGTCTGAAGATCTATACCTGTTGAATTTAATTAAACTTTATTTTTAGGGTGTGTAGGTGAGGGAGGAAGTGCCAGAGAATGAAATGGGGAAGCTAAAAGTAGAGTGATGTTTAATCCAGACATATGGGGAACGAAGAGGAAAGGGGAAAGAATTTGCCAGAAAAGTGGCATAGTGGAATAGTTAAGTGGGCTTAATGACAGTGCAACAAGTGAAGATAGTCCAAGGTTTAGAGGTATTATTGTTTGGTGAGAATGCTAGGAACAGCTTTGTTTAGAAGAAGGTCAAGTTAGTTATGGATTGGGAGTAGGGTGTGTGAAATAACATTTATAGTGGATCCATTGTTAAAGAACATGCATGGAGGGCAAATGAAACACCCAAATACCTGGCTCCTATTCCTCCATTAAAATAATTTTTCACTTACCCATACTCTTCCAGCAATATGAAGTGGGATGCGCAGAATCAATGGAAAACTCCTCTGTCCCATGCGGTGTCTTGAAAGGCATACAGGAAGCTGTAAAGAATCCAAAAATGACTTCAGCAAAGATTAAGGCCAACTCCAGCCTACACTAATGAGGCTCACGTTCCTTCTCAGCCCACTACTTTGTATTTGAGGATATCAAAATAATAATATTTTACTACCATTTTATAACAGAAACATGCTTGAATATATATATAGTATGTGTATATCATCAAGTTATACACACACACACATACACACATATATATGTATGATGATTTCTGCACCCTGCACTTTAATGGCAAAATAAAAGAAGCTATTTCACAAGCCTGACTCCGGACGATCATTGTTGTTTGCGCGCTGGGAAAACGGGCAGAGGGGCTGACGTTTTTCAAGTTGGAGACTAACATATATATGTATATATACATTTATATATAGAAATATTTTGAAATATATTTATTTATGCCTTGGTACATGCGGATGCAGCGGCTAGCCAAATATTCACTCAGTATGGCCCTTTCTTTTGAGTTGTGTATCCTTCTGTTCAAAAGACATTTTTTGAAAACTTCCCTGGGAAATAATGAAGTCCACATAAACGTTTTTAGTTTTGCAGATTTTGATGAGTCGACATCGCGTCGGGGGAACGTCGGAGGTAGTGAGCTACAGAAGCTCACTGAATCCCATGTCAGGTGTTCTCTTGCACCTGAATGTGTATTCAGAATTTGTGAAGTTAAAACAGTTACTAAAGTCTTCTGAATATGATAATGTAAGAGTTTTCAAAAGTCCACAGACTAGATACACACTGCATGGTATGTGCATGTGTTTTTTTCCCCTAAGATGTCTCTAGCATTCCTCTAAGACCTTGGTAGTCCAGCGACAGCTTATGAAGCTTGCAAGATTCCACAAGTTCCTTGAGTGACTGGGCCTAAGTCAGCAGAGATGGAGTAGGCTTCTTATATACCAAAGAATATTTATCATGCATTAAAAGTTACTCTGGCAGAGTAGTTCCATGTATTATGGCAGCTTTGGGTGCTAAGCTTCAACAATGCAATCTTGATTCTCGACATTCCTACCAATCTAGTCTGTGACACATTTCTGGTCTGTCAATACCATGTCCTGGTCTTATCATTAAGGAGTACAAAGATTAAAATGAAGTCAGTAGATAATGGTAAGAGTGAGGAAAGAGTTTGGTGGCTCTGGCAGAGGGCATCGAATTAACTGCAGATATTTCTGAAAACGTTGTATTCCAAATCTTGTATCATAAAAGGCATCATAATTCTCCTAGACTTCTTTTTAAAATATATGTAAAGGACACCATGCTTCTACTTGTGACTGACATTAAGATGGGTGCTGCCATTAAATATGCATTTACAAAACCGGGGAAAGTCCTATTTACTTTTGCTCAGTTGAAGTTTGTACAAGCCATCACTCTGGGTCTACCTCATTAAGAGAAAGCTTGCTTTCAGGTGGTGATGAGATAAACAGTTTCAAAGGTTTGCGTGGAATTTATAATTTATCCAGAAGATCCTGGTGTCTTTTATATTTAGAGTTTGAATGGCTAGTTCAGCTGGTAATGTTGGAATCAAAAAAGAAAGAAACAGCAGTGATTCACATAAAATCTTCCTCATACATTTTGGCTATAAGTATATGGTAGTATTGCATAAGCTACGCTGTCTTGAGAAATATTCATTGTAAACAGTCATCTATTTAAATAATCAATTAGTAGCCTTTATTAAGCTTGATGAAACAGCATTCATTTGAAGTTAACAAACCTTTGAAACATTATTGTCAAAACTCAAAGAACATAATAATGTAAACACTGTTGGGTAAAATCCATTGAAGGGTGAGGCAGTAAGATAAGACAATGTATGATAGAGCAGATTATTTAGTCAGTTATAGAGAGGGACAGGTGGCAAGAAATGACTGTTTTTTTTTACTACATATTCATAGAAACCAAAAGATAAAATGTTCTGAGGCAAAGGAAATACTCAAACACATGGTGAAGGAAATGCTCAAACACATGGTGGCCTTTGGTGCCCCGTCTTACCCTTTCGCCAGAATAAGGTAGGAGGCTTCGGCTCCCTCTAATTATTGTGGCTGCCGGGAACCACTGTGGCTGCTGTAAAGGTAAAAATTGCTTTAGGCAAAACATACTTTAAGGCCCACTTTCACTTTCCACACCAAACTCCACCTCCATGACTACAATGAAAGACTCTCATCAAACTTTTCAGTGGCACCCAAGTTTAAGTAGGACCATGATCACACACAGTTTGTTGCCAGCAACCTTGTTTCTAGTAATTCTTGTGAAGTAGGAGATGACAATATTATTTTGCTGTAAAGTAATATCTTTAGCCATGGTACCCTTAAGGGTTTAAAGGTTTTAAAGATTTCCAGTGTCAGAGCAGTGTATTTGGCTAGTTTGCCTATAGGTATTCCATGAGTATAAATAGACTGCATGAAGTATTTTTCTGGCAGACAAATAATACACGCAAATATGTTTAAAGAGAAATAACAGCAAGGATGCATGTTCACCTTGTTAGGATGTAAGGGAGTGGACAAGTTCATAGCCAATGGAAAGAGATGGATCCTAGTAAAATATACTAATTCAAAACAACAAACGTAGATTTAGAAGATTAATGAAAGTTACATAATTTTGCAGAGAAAGGTGAGGATTATCGTTACATGTGCAAGTGATGTTTTCCTAAACATCAGCCTGCCTATGCAGTGTGTGCTATTTATTGGTACTACACTGATACATGCTTATTATTTTTTGTAATTGCATTCTGATCTCACTGCCCATAGGCATGTGTTCACTAATGATGAAGAGTGTCCTGAGAGTTCTCATCTAGAGCTGATTGTAAGGTATTATCCACAACTGCCAACTGCAAAGTGTGTTATGATTAGTTAATACCATCTGCTCAGAGCATAACCCATTAATAGACTACCATGTATGTGAGTGGATATGACAAGAAGAACAGGCAATTAAGAGCTTTTACTACTGAGTATGTGGAGAATACATATATGAACACCCCTATAGGAAGGCCAAAACAGCCAATTGCAACTGCTGGCTTCCAGACCTTCATTGAACCTGGAACACAGGCAAATAAGAATACTTAGTGTGATCATTCTACTGCCTTGGACTTGCTGAGCCAGTTTCAGTATTCCAGGGAACATTTTAATAATTATATTAATCAAAAAATGTCCATCCACTTGAACAATAGCTGAAGATGAAAATCTTGAGAATTTAATACCACGCACAGAAAATGTATTTTTGGTATTGTTTATTTCTAAGAATGCTCTTTCACTGACTATACTAACAAATAAAAACAACAAAAATTCAGACATGGTACACAAAAATCTTTATTTCGATGTTCCTCAAATTAGCTAGACATAGATTCCCTTCAAATGTGTTGCCATGAACAACAGGCATTCAATCCATACGGCCTCTCAGCATCAATCAATCAGTAGGTTTGTTTAGCACTTCTTGTCATGCGTGAGGGTATACAGGCGATGGCAGGGTCCAGTTGATTAGCCAAATAGTCAGGTTTTCAGGACTTTCAGAACTCTGGAAGAAGTAGGGAAGTCCGGAGGTAAGGGGGTAGCTCCTTCCATGTCTTTGTTGCTAGGAAGGAGAAGGCGCGACCTCTGCATCTGCTAAGTCAGATGCAGGGTAGGCATGGGCGGAAAATCCGTTCCGCTCGCGGATTTTGCGGATTTTCGGGAAATCCGCAATCCGCGAGATTTGCGAATTTCCTGAAAAATCCGCAAATCCGCGAGCAGCGGATTTTGCTCGCACTGCTCGCACTGTTCGCGTGAGTTCGCGCCCCGCGAATAAGTGCGAAATTGCAGAAATACGATTTTAGCAAAACTGAAAGTAACTACTTACCAGGTTCAAAAGTTCAGGCTCATCATTAGTAGCCATTTCCTGTAGTGCTTCCTGAGGGGCCCCTCCAGAGTTCAGTTGCCAGTTGCAACTATTATGTGACCCTGCTCTGAACCTCAGAATAGTTACACATATGCCACAAAGGTCCTGAATTACAGCTAAGGGAGACAAGCAGGAGCCAGGCTGGAAGTTAAAATCCATTAATCAGCCCCTAATTCATTATTGTCAGTTGGGGCAGGGCAGGTGTTGTAACTAATTTTGCAACAATGAAAGCACTTAGCAAGTGCAAAAGATCATTAATCAGGGCGCACTAAGGAAGCAGGTGCCAGCTAAAAAAATATTCTGTGACACATTAATCAGCCCCAAATTAATTCAGGTCACTTGAGGCAGGGAAGGTGTGCTTTGCTTTGCCAAAAATAATGTACACTGGACAACCAGAGGGTGTGGTGATGAAACAGAGGGTGGCATGGGTGGGCCAGAGGGTGGCATGAGTAGTCAGAGAGTGGCAGTGGTGACAGAGAGTGGCAGTGATGAAGAAGAGTGTCCCAAACAGGTTGGACACGTAGAAACAACAAGTTCGCAAAACTTGCGACCCGACAGGTAAGTTCGCAAATTGCGAAATTGTAAAAACCCTCGCGAACTGGCAGAAACACGGGCGAACACAAAAAAAAAAAAAAATCCGCAAATTCGCGGGAATTCGCGGATTTTGCGGATTGCGAGTTTGCAAATCCGCAAATTCGCGGATTGCCAATCCGCAAAATCCGCTCATGCTTAATGCAGGGTGAAAGTTAGAGACGGAAGTGGAGCGGAGATGTATGGTGGGCGATGTAAGTACAGTTGATGGTTCAAGTAGGTGGGTCTGCAGATGTGTAGGGCCTTGTATGCGTCGGCCAGGAGCTTGATACCTAGCATCTTTTATGTACAGGGAGCCAGTTCATTTCCCTGAGGTAGGGGGAGATGTGGGTTTGTCTAGGGAGTTCTAGGGCGAGTCTGGCTGCTGTGTTCTGTATGGTCTGTAGTTGGTTCGTATTGTGGTCAGTGAGGGTCTGAGTGAAGAGGGCCACCATGATGCATCCGAGGGGGAGCTTTTGTTTCTGAAGATCAGTACTCCTGTCTTGTCTGTGTTGAGCTTCAGGCAGTTGTCCTTCATAAAGTTGGCAACGTCTGTACTGCAGTTGTGGAAGTTGTTCTTGGTGTTGGTGGTGTCTTCATAGAGAGAGAGGATGAGTTGTGTGACATCGGCGTAGGATATAAGGCCAGTCCATGACTTTTGATGATGCTGGACAGAGGTATCATATAAGTGTTAAAGAGGTTGGGGATGAGCGAGGAGCCTAAGGGCACTCCACAGATGATTTCCTTTGGTTCAAAGGTGAAGGGTAGAATTATATTTTGCATTCTTCTGGTGAGGAGAGGCCATCCATCCAAGAGCAGCTCCTTGGATGCCCCTGTTGGGCAGCCATGTGATGAGTGTGTGGTGGGAACCATATCGTAGCCTTCTAGAGGTCTATGAGGATCAGAGTCACAGTCTCTCCTCAGTCGAGTAGGGATTGGATGTCGTAGGTAGCCGCCATGAGGGCTATCTTGGTGTTGTGGTTGCTGCGGAATCCAGACTGAGAGCAATCCAGTAGGAAGTTCAGTTCCAGATGTGAGGAGAATTGTTGGTTGACAACTTTTTCTATTACTTTGACCGGGAATGAGAGCAGAGAGATCGGTTGAATTCACTGGTCTCTATTAATGGTTTCTTTAGTTGGTTGGTTGACTTTTGCGTGTTTCCAGTGTTTTTGGAGAAGGTGGCTGTGGCTATTGATGTGTTAAACAAGGCAATGAAAAGGTGGCTGATTTCATTACAAGACCGGAGGCTACCATTATGCAATAACCTTTTATTGCTGCCCCAACATCCAGCTCTTTAAAGAACAATAATACATTATAAAGCAATAGAATGTCCAAACAATATGTATGTCCAGAGTCATCATCCTCTTTTATTCGTTGCTTCATTACAGATAAGTACTTCTGCTATTTGCTTGTCTGTTGCTACTTATTGATTGCTGTTAAAGATCATATCTAGTCTTTAGTCATAGTTTAGGACTGCCCTTCCAATTAATAGCTGGGCCTGATAAGTTTTTAGGGAATTGAGTTTAACCTTTGTTAATATTGTGTCAATGCTACTGCTTGACTTGTGTCAATACCTGCTTGAAAGACCGCTAGTCATTTGGCTGAGTATATTTGTGTAACACGAGGGTCCAGCCTGCAACATCCAGCCTCTTGGTCCCTTATCGGCTTCTTCGCCAATAGTCAAACTGCTTCTATTTCAGTGGCAGCTTTCAAGCCGTAACACCACTTGCTCCTCAGTGCGATCATGGACCCACAGCAATCTCACACCTCCTCTTTCCACTACTTTGGGAAGGGGGCGAATGCGGAAGCTTTGGGTTTGTGATCGGGCAAGTATTTGAATATAAAAGATGACTAGAAATCCTCAATTGGAGATTTCTGGCAGGTTGCCTGGCAGAGTTGGTGGAGGCCAAGTGCAACCCTTACAACTAAGATCCAAGCTATTCTGGACTGGGAGGATCCAACAACATAGAATCAAGTCACAGCATTCCTTGGTTTCACTGTGTATTATAGGAGGTTTGTGAAGGGGGTATGGATCCATTATGACACCCTCACAGAACTCACATCCAAGAAAATGCCCAAGAAAGTAAATTCACCAGTTAGCTGTCAAACGGCTTTTGACACCATGAAAGAGGCAATGTGCTCAGCACCCATTCTCAAAACTCCAGACTACACCAAGCAGTTAATGTGCAGACTGATGCCTCTGAGCTAGGGATAGGAGCGGTCCTATCTGAGAGCAATGATGATGGCCAAGACCAGCCTGTTGCTTTGATAAGTAGGAGGTTACTCATTTGTTACGGAAAGCCGTTTAGGAAGTTGTCAGGTTGTCCCGTCACAGTCCGAAGGTTTTGGACTCCATTACCCATTGGGCAGTGTGATGCGCAGAGATGCGTCCTGAGGTGTATTCGACGTCAAGGCGCCATTAAAGGAAGTACGGGTAAACAAGCGATGCCGATTATTCTTCTTGGATCCAGTTGTGACGCTGGTTGCCGGTTCCCATTCTTGGACTCGTTATGGTGTGGTAAGGGTGCCTTAGCACCGGCTTTCATTTACGAACTGTTCTTGATGAGTTTTGCTATTTAAAACATTTCACACGCGGCCGTGATGGAAACGGCTTGGGTGAATTTACTAGCATATTAAACAGTAACGTGTAACCAAAAGGGTTGTGGGTTCAAAAGAGCAGCGCTACTACAACCCACAATGGAACCAGTTTGGGTGTATTAATTTTGTGCCACTACCATAAATGTGCAACGTAACGGCATGTCTGAGTTCTAGTGTGCTGTGTATTGTTTGTTGTTTAAACAGCCGTGACGGAAACGGCGCAACTCTTGGATTGTAGTGTGTTCATAATCCACAGTGAAAACAGCTGTAAGTGTGTACTTGGTATTTTGGAGGATGCACTACTAGCAGAAGCCAGGTTTACAAATGGCAATTGTATAGTGCTACATTGGAATGGTATGACAAAGCCGTGTTGAGAAACGGTGGATAAAAACAGTAAATATTGTATTGGTTCTTATTAACCAGCAAATTCCCATATACTGGGTTGTGTGTTATTTGGAATCCTTGTTTGCTTTTGATTCTTTGTCTTTACTATTATGTTTTGAGTAACATGGGGCATTTGAAGTAAGTAGTGAGAAGCTCCCCTGTGAAGTGCAATACCCTGATTGTAAGGGTGGGTACACGGATAAAAGATCACTCCTCTTTATTCCTGGACACACACTACATGCTGATGTACTGTTTAGTCTTTTTTGTATATTCATGTTCCTCTATGTCTTAAAAGGCGAACATGGAAAAGATAGAGCCATATGCATTTCATGATTATAATGAAGACCAGGTGCTGTTGTTTTCTCTTACAGGTAATAGAGAGTGTAACGCATTACCTATACCAGTTTGAAAGGGATAGAATTGTGTTTAGCTAATGTTATCTAATTGTTTGCTTTCTTTCATTGGTCTCCCTCCCTGCTGTCCCCATCCTTTCCTTCCATCACTTGATCAGATCAACATTCTGTGCTGTAAGAGCTTCCAGAATTGAGAAGTTCAAGAGGTTGAATGCCTTTTTTGCAACAAACCAACTCCGAGGTATCAAACGATCTACGTGTGAAGCTTTCAGAGCTGACATCATCAGGGATCAGCTTTGGAGTGCCATTGAGAGGGAGCGATTTGGTTTTGTACCTGAAGAAGATGAGACAATACCTGTTTGATGCTCACTTCACAGTTCAAACTGACCACAGACCTCTCAAACGGCTAATGCAAATGAAAGGTGAGAATGCCAAACTTTTGAGGTGATCCGTCTTCCTACAGGGAACAGACTTTACAGGGGGGTGGCTCTTGCCTGGCCCAAAGATGGCTGCTTGCTAAGTGAGCTCCGCTAACTGCCACATCGATCCTTCAGCTATTAGCTATAATTATCCTGGTTACTCGCTCGAGATCCTGAGCGTGCTGTGCCCTATCGAAACGCTCTGGAGGCTGTAGGAATGGAGTAATTCGGCACGGCCGGGCTGCAGTTCTCGGGCCAGACGCTGCTTCCCCTGAGCCGCATGACGCAGCTGCTGAAGAGGACGACGATTCCTGCTGAGGCGGGGGCGAGCGTTCACCCGGCCCTCGCGACCATCGAGGTGTGGAGACGGCTGGACCCCCTGGTTGGTGGCAATCCTTCTGCGGAGTGAGTGGTGACTCTGCCGGCGACCGGGCTGCTGAGCTCTGTGGCGTGTTTGGTGAGTCGGAGGTCAAGGCCAAGCTGCGGAGATGATCTTTGACGTGCGGCCTAACTGGCACCGACCTGGCGTGCAAGCCTGCTGGCAGACTACCTCCGGAGTGGATTCTTTGGCATTAGGCGAGTGCAGGGGGCCTGGATTCGTTACGAGCATTACACCATTTGCCTCATCACCTGGCGGGAGCGGCCCTATATCCCATTATGGGATTGCTACTGTATTGGGGATGTACGTCAGTACAACGCGATCTTTTAGATCGCGGTACTTTACAACGCTGCCATTAGAACGCAAGTTGTTACAACGACTTGCGTTGGTGTGCGCGGATTGAGGATTATTATAATTTTATATTCCAACACCATCCCACGTAACTGTAGGGAAGGTGTTGGAATATAAAATTACAATAATCCTTATCCAACAGTGCCATCCAGCGCAAGTCGTAGTAACGACTTGCGTTGTAATGGCATTGTTGTAAAGGTACTGCAGTGTAAACACCGCATTGTAAACAATGTTTCCCGTATTCGGTCCTGGTAGCTGTGCATGGACAAGCAGTGCCACATTGCATGGCAACAAAGCGGGGGTCACACTCCAAGAGGGGCATGGTGGATCTGAGCCTTCCTTGCCTTCATGGTGAACTATTAAGCTGCCTAGTGTGAAACCCTCATGGGACATAAGCCGCCCCCGGGAGCACCTCCTCGACCTGTAAAAGCGAAGTTACTTAACTTCAGAGACCGGGATGCGGCGCTGAGGAGGGCAAGAGAACTGGGAGATTTGCAACATGAGTGCTCTTCTCTCTCTTTATTCCCGGACTTTACTATCAGAGTCCAGGAGGCCAGGAAGCAATTTGCGCCTCTGAAACGCAAGCTGCAAAAGCAAAAAGTAGAATGCGAGATGCTGTATCTGACGCGGCTGCGAGTGATGTTCGATGGTAAAGCAAGGATATTTCTGACCCCCAGTCCCTGCAAAAATCCCTCAAAGATTGGGACTTGAACGGAAAGCGCAGGAAAGACAAGATGGCGGATGATCGGGCTGATGGAGCGGATGGAGGACTTGATAAACATGACTGATGAGAAACACTGCACTGCAGACTTTTATGATAATTTTCCCCGTGAATAGATAATCTGTGCAGGATTGGGGTGATTGGACCTTTAGCTTTCAGGGAGTGCCTCCTTACTGTGAAATATAACTTTATGCCGAAATGTATGATTCTGCTGACCCTTACTCGCATAGGCCAGGCTTAATGGTACGGACTAAACAATTGTAGTTTTCTTACTATATGTACTAGTAATTGCTAGTGAGGGGGAAGAGAGCAGCTTATGCCTAATTGGGGTTAGCATGGGATGGGTGGGGGGGGGGGTTGGTACATTTGTTACAGTTCACATGGTCACACTGGGCGTGAATGATTACGGCATCACATTTGTTATAGCAGCTAGGATTGTCAGAACATGCGAAAGTGAAGAATGACGCACAGTGAACATGAGGAGGGATATAGACGAAGCCTGCAATTAATGACATGGAACATGAGGGGCTTAAATGACCATAGAAAATTGTGTAAAATTCTGGCGTACTTGAACAGAAAGGAGGTAGACATTGAGCTGCTGCAAGAGACGCATCTTGCCCCTAATAGCGCTATGCTCGCGAGGTGTAACCTAGCAGGGCCATTCCATGCAGGCGGCTTCACCTCACACTCCAGGGGTGTAATTACCTTGGTTAATCCCAAGTCAGGCATACAACTTGAAGAATGCAAGACTGATCCTGCTGGTTGATTTGTAACCCCAAGATGTCATGGTAGGAAGGCTGACTTTCAAATTCTAAATACATACAGGCCTGACTATGATGACCCTCAGTTCTACCATTCACTGTTAACATACATTAGGGGCTGTCACCCATTGCCACTAATTTGGTGTGGGGATCTTAACTGCGTGTGAGATCCGGCGCTTGATCGATTGAAGAGACCCTCAGATTTTAGAACCATTGAAAATAATGTTGAAAGAGTGCTACGGGGAAGCTGATAGAGAAATCAAGCAAATGGGGAAGTACACATTGGCCAGATCCTATGGTGAGGGAGACAGGCCGGGCTCAGTGCTGGCGGCGATTGCCCGCTGACGGTATGAATCTGGAGTCACCCAAGAATTATTAGATGAGAAGGGAACTGCCCTGAAAGAGCAGGCGGAAATAGTAAATAGATTTGGCCAATATTATCAGAACCTGTATAGATCCAAAGTTACCCCAGACAAAGAAAATATAGTGAACTACCTGAAATACATACAAGTACCCTGGCTGATGGATAGCCACGGAGAGTATCTCATGAGACCTCTAGATGCTGTTGAGATCCGTATGGCACTCAACTCCATGCGGGATGGAAGTGCACTTGGCCAAGATGGGCTCACTGTGGCCTTTTATAAGGCCCATACTTGATCACTCTACCAGGAGATGGAAGAACATGCCATAATGCCCCCCTCCATGCGTGAGGCACTGATCGCAACCATATTGAAATCTGACAAGGCTCCCCAAGAGTGCTCATCTTATAGACCACTATCATTGATAAATGTTGACACTAACATTTTTGCTAAAATATTGGCCAACAAACTGACCCCGCTTTTGGCTATTTTGGTGGGTCCTGAGCAGGCCGGCTTTGTACCTGGCCGTACAGTAGCCGACAATCTGATAACAGTTTTTGCGGCTCTACAGCATGTTAAACCGGGTGTCAAGGTGGCAGCAGCTGAAAATGCCTTCGATTTAGTTGAGTGCTTTTGGGGTACACGAAGACTCTGAATAAGAAAGTCAGGAGACTGGTCTCCATGGGTCTACTCTTTTACAAGGTTTTGGGGTCTATATGTGCAATATTTGTTGGCGAAACAAGCTGATATTGGGGATAATGACTGAATGTATGTTGTACGAGGTTGCCCCCCAAAAAATGAATATTAATAAGCCATATGAGTCTCGTATTAACAGATTATGATAGCTTAATATCCTACATGTAATCGCTTGTACTCAGAATAGTGAATTCTGCAGACTGTCATAGTATGGTTCTAGAGTATTTTATCCCACTGTGCAAACCCTGACTGTAACATTATAATGCTATAATGCTATTGTGTTATGTGACAGCAATTGTTGCCAGCCACTTGAAGGCACGTTTGTGATGTATATTCTGCTCTGTGTACCAATGTGAACTGGGTTATGAAAATTTATAAAAATACATTTAAAAAAAAACAAAAAAAAGGGAACAGACTTTACAGTAGAGCACCGACCTGGGACTGCCCATGCCAATGCAGATTGACTTTCCAGGTTCTTCCACTTATGAAATGAAAATAAAATGTATAAAGCGTGACAATCACCCAGGGGTATCTAGGCACTAGCAGACACGGACAAGCTAAAAATCTAGCAGATATCAAGATTATTTACTAGATAGCCAAGTTTTTAGATTCTTCCTGAATTCCAGTAGATCTGTATAAAGTTTTAGTTCTGTCAGGAGTGAGTTCCACAGCCTTGCTGTGCTTGAGATGAATCCTCTACCACCCCAGTTGGCTTTCTTAAATCTGGGGATTACAAGGTTCCCACTGGTGGATGAGCGTAGGGAGCATGTTGGGATATAGCGTTGAAAACGTTGTATCAAATATTCAGGGCCAGCGCCTTTCTGTGACCTGAAGGCAATACAGAGTGTCTTAAACTGGATGCTTTTACTTATTAGGAACCAGTGTAATTGAATCAATGCTTGAGATGTGGATTTATATTTCGGGATGCCTAGCAGTAACTGTACTGCAGCATTCTGCAGCGTTTGTAACTTATGTAAATATTGCTTTTGAATATTAATAAAAAGCTTGTTGCAGTAGTGTACTTTGGATGAAATAAGAGTCGTAAATACCATCTTTTGTAGGCTCAATGGAATGAAAGGCAACACTTTCCTTAGAGTTTTCAAAATGAAAAAACATGAGGAAGTGATGTGATTTATTTGTCCCTCACAAGATAGCTTACTCTCAATAATTACTCCAAAGTTTTTTACTTTACCACTGGGGATCGCTAGAATCCCCAGTTCCTGGGGCCACCAAGTGTTCGACCAAAAAGAGGATCTCAGTCTTGCATGTCATCCGCATACGAAACCAGAGAAAAGCCGAATTATCTGATCATATCTGAGCCCCCCTCTATTTAATCTCCGTGTTACCCCACTTGCAGCTCTAATCAGAACAGTCCACTTTTAATCCTTAGACATCAGTTCAGGGACATGATTCAATCCATATTCGATTTTCATAAATACAGCATCATCAAGAGCATGGCTTAGTTCATCAACAAGGCAACTTGATACAATTAATTCATCAACTATACTACTAAGCCAAGGAAACACATAAAGAACACAGCCATTACTGTGTTCTTTATGTGTTTCCTTGGTTTATACTTTTGAAACCTTTATTACTATACATAGTCTGTCACTATGTTGGGTGACGGTTCTGTCTCTTTTGATCACAATTACTCTATCGGGAGCTTTTTTCCTTTACAATAGGAAAATTCACTTTGCATGATACACTAATGGGTGTCGGTTTTGTCTCGAGACTTGAGATAACTCTTGTGACACTGTGTATTTGGAATTGCAGCCCTGAAGAAGTCAAGGTGTGAGATAACACACAACAAAGTACGTGTTGGCTAGAGGAAACTGCATTGTTATTGAATCAACTGTAACACGTTTTATTGTTGATGAACTAAGCCATGCTGTTGATGAAGTTGTATGGATGAAAATCGATTATGACTTGAATCATGTCCCTGAACGGATGTCTATGGAATAAAAGTGGACTAGAATATTGGAGACTTTCAGATTGGTATTGACCATCTATTACTTAATGTGTGCTGAGAAAGGATTTGTATAGATTTCCTACTCTTTTCATTGAAGGGAATTTTGGGGTGGAATTGGCAACGGGCCCCTCCTCACCTGGTAGCACCATCATTACTGCAGTACAACTACTTCCCAATACTGTTTGTTGAGCGCCCATTGTCTTCTTCTATGCCTGGTTGCCAATCGATTGTTCATTAATGTCTGAAAAATGTCAGCCCGTTGTTGGATCTCTGTTGGCAGGATCCTTCGATACGCCCAACTAATACCCTTCTTAGGTAGGACCTGCCTCAAGTATTCTAAAAAGGCGTTAAAGGAACAATTAACGTCTTCCACCCTCGAGGAGAAAACAAGCATGGAAGAGAAAATCGCTGTGATATTATCTGGAAAGAGAGAAGACAGCCACCTTCAAAGAAAGAGCCGCCTAAAGTAAGTATGCAGGATGCCTGCCAGCAGTTGATCAAATTTTCGTGCAGTTGACGGGAAAAGTTAGGATTATAACCTATATAAGAATATGTATTAAATAATGTAATCCCTGACATCTGCATTTTCGGATAGGCCCAAAGAGAGTCTATGAACCCCCAGAGTCTTAAAACAAGTTTGCTTCAAATAAACAGTGTAGGAAAGTAGGATCTGCTTCTTATGGTTACCCCCACTTTTTTGCTTGATGTTACACTGTTTTGATTAGTCTGACTGGGATCCTGTTAATCAGGACCTCAGTCTATCTGCTTTCTCCTTAAATTAGTTATGTCATGTACTAGGTACACTCTAGATTGGATACTGATGTACTCTTGTCAGTCCCTAGTATATGGTACACATGTACCCAGGACATAAGTACCCCAGAGGACTCCCATGGCCTGAAAGATGTATTATGCCACCCAGGAGAGGCCATGCAAAATGGAACTACAGCTTGCTACTACAGTCTGTATAAGTTGGTGCTTGCACCACTTACGAAAGATATAGGTTGACAATATTTATGGGCCACTACACTTAAAACGTATAAGTCACCCCTATAGCAGCTCTTAACAATCCTGAAGGCAGGGTGCTGAGTTTTAAGTGAGAGGAAGCCCCTGCAAGAACAGAGCCCTTCTGCAGCCTTGGGAGACCATTCTCCTGGGTTGTCTGTGACGCAGCCAGACTTGCGGTAAATGCTATCTCGAGAACGGCTGCAACAAAACATATCATGTTTGCTATCAAACACCTGGAAAACAAAGCTCAACCTGGTAACCAGTTTGGGAGGTATGATTCCACCCTTCTGAAGCAACCTACGTGGGGCCCCTGGTCTTTCAGTACCAGCCTTCTCGACCCGGTTAGCACAAAATGGATGCTGCCGACCAGAGACACATTTCTGCCCTCCTGATGCTGAGCCAAGCTCGAGCAGGGGAAGGCAGAACAATAGGTATCCTGTCACAGGGAGCTGTGACCACCTCCCAGACAGGAATTAGTGTATTGGGGCTGGGTGGGTGCACTTCCAAAGTGCCTGAAAGTCTGCACGAGGGGCCTACTTGGCGTCTTTGTGCATAGTCCAGTTCAAACCAGTTCTGTAAGCCGTTGGCTCCTTCTCTGGTGTGAAACTGGACAAATGACAGGGGAGTATCCTGCCCATTGTCCAGACCCTCCTCTGGGTGGGTCCCCTGAATCTGTCCAACCCTCTTACGTGTGTACAAAAGGTCTGACCTGGCTGTGAGACATTAGATTTGACGTTGACAAGATTTAACAACTGACCAACCGTCTGGACACTCTGGACTTCGCTGGTCTTCGACTGGGCCCGACTTTGTCTCCTTCTCTGTCCTAAGCTTGGTCTGTGCCCATGCACCATACAGGCTCCATGCAGGGCCTGTGGAGCATCAAATACAACAGAAGAGTCTCCCTTGGAGTAAAGGAGTCACTCCCCTGCATCTGTAGGCACCGCAATGCATCTGACTGGTTTGCTGCTCCTGAGGTCCTGAGGTCTCCAAAAGATTCCAGCAACACAGGAGGTGGGTTACGATGTTCCTTGAGCCTGAGCTGACATCTCACCAAGTTTGAGGTCAATATTCCTCGTGGGGACTACATAACCCAAACCCCTGTGCACTGTGTACTTTTGCAAGTGTATATGCTTGTTGGCGTTCCCCAACTTTGTGCACTGGGCTGTCAATAGCCTCCACCTCTGAGCACATTTCCTACCAAGAACTCTGGCCTCCACACATTCTGTGCCCTGCAAGCTGTTGTTCTTTGAAACTGCCTGAGGTCCCATCACGATTCATGTGGCTCGGGCCTGTGGGTCCCTGTGTGGGTCAACTTTATTTTCTTGCGGCTTCCTTGTTGGTCCAGGCTTGCCCTGACTCCCCTGCAATTGGTGAGACCCATGGACCTTGCTGGTCTACTCTGCAACCTTTTTTGACCTTTTGCGTGGGTTGCCGTTGCCAAGGCTTGCTGATGCTCCTGCCGGACTCCAACCCCTCAGCACTCGACATCCTTCGTGGGACAGCTCGCATCTGGCTCTTGGTCATCTTCAACATTGCCTGGTCCCCGTGGCTGCTGAGTCAAGAAACCCTTCATCTCACCTGAAACATCCGACATTTGGTGGGCATCTGCCTACTCAGCCCTGTCACTCCCGGTGACACACACTCTGTTCCCTCTGCTTTCAGGTTCTCTTCATCCTGAATCCACATTTGATTCCGCTGGATGCTTTTCTCCTTCCCTGCAGTGACTGTTGATTGAAGACTCCCATTGAGATCGACGGCGGTGTCCAACGCTACTTCAGACCTATACACCCGGCTCCCCTGGGATAGGTAACTTGGGTACCATAGTATCCACGAGTGGGGTGGCTCTCTAACGTCCCAACTTCTCCTGGCTTCTTCCTAGTCCTTTGGGAAGCATCCTTAAACTGTAAAAGTGCAATCACAACTCTCCCATTGAATTGTACGGCGCATGCGGTCGTGTACTCACACTGCACCCGTCCTCCGTCGCGTCCCTACGTACTCACCTTCGGTGGTTCCTTGGGGTCCCAACGATTATACACCTTCTAGACTTGGTCTTGACTCGAGTCGTGGTTCTTATACCACTATTTTGGTTTATGGTTTGGTCCTCCTCTGGGCCCACTGTGTATTATTGCTACTTAAGATTGATTCTGTGCTACAGTATTGTGTGCTTTGTATCCTTGTGTAGAGGATATTATAGAGTGTTATATAAATAAATACATATTTTTATAACTAGTGTGTGGGTCTACTTTCATTTAATTAATACTAAAGGTGAAATTCTGGTAAAACCAGCTGCTTTACCTTCTTTCAAGATTGAGCCTGAAGGCTGCTCTCCACAGCTACCACTAGGATAGCTTTCTAAAGGTTATCTTTGACCTTATATATCATAAGGGTCGATTGGACTGGTGCAAGGTGTCCACTTTAATTAGTGGACAGCATATACCAGGCCAACTTCTCACATTGGTGTGCAGCGGCTGGGATTCAAGCCTGCATTGTTTTACCAGATAAAACTTTGTATTGATTAACTGAAAACCACTAGTATATAGGTACAGATAATACTAGCTTGGATAAGTAAGTTCTACTGAACTTGGGGTTGGGTAAATCAAGGGTTTAGCACACCCTTTCTTCAACCTAAGAGAGTTTAGCTTCCCACTAGGTTAGGTAGGTGCACACACCACACATTATTTATTATGTCTTATAAAGGATATGTCAGTAGCTCTCTGCCCTCTAGATACAGTGAGCTTTCATTCCAAGAACTAGAAAGCCCTGTGTGCCTCTAGAAAGCTGAAGGCAGGGAGAAATGCCAACACTCAAAGCCTGATAGAGGTGTTCATCCTAGATTACCTCAGGAAGAACCCTGGGTCAGAGGAATTGGATAGAGTGGGTGGGACAGGGAATGAGGACATGTCAGGACAGGAAACTTTCTATGACTTAGATTCAAACCCTAGCCAAGAGGGCCAAGATGGGTCCCCCCTGGACAACTCAGATGCTCAGGAAAAGAATGAAGATAAGGGCCAAGATGGCCTCCTCTTTTCCTCTACTGGAAGAGTGCAGAGTTTACCCAGGAGATCTAGATCTCCCGCTGCAGAGTCTAACTATTCAGGACAGTGACTAGGGACTCCTGCATCAAGTAAGAGGGACCACTCCTTTGATAGGGAATACCAACTACTTGAGCTTAAGAAAGCCAGTTTTAGCCTCAGGCAAGAGCAGTTGCCTTTAATAAGGAGTCCCTGGAAGTCCAGAAGGCTAGGAAGAAATTGGGACTAGAGTCCCACGGTGGCAGCAACAGTGTCTCTAGAGTTAAGGAACATTCTTTTGACAATAAGAACCTGAGCAAGATTGTACCTCCCTACCATGTTGGGGATGGCATCCACAAATGGATAACTGCTTTAGAGAGGGCCTGTAAAGTTCAGAGTAACCCTCAGGAGCAGTGGGCAGCTATCGTCCGGCTCTCCTTTGCTGACAAAGGTAGGGCTAAGCTCCTCACTGTTAGAGAAGAGGATGTTGATAAGTATTCATTCCTGAAGACTGATCTCATTGCTGGGTTTGGCTTAACTACTGAACAATACAGGTTTAAGTTCAGAGACACCCAGAAGGCATAGAATCAGGACTGGGTATACTTTGTGGACTGTGCTATAAAGGCTCTGGAAGGCTGGTTACTTGACAGCAAAGTGAATGATTTCAAGGGATTGTACAATTTGATTATGAGGGAGCAGATCCTTAATAATTGCCAAACTCAGTTGTTGCATCAATATCTGGTTGACTCTGATCTGCATTCTCCCCAAGAATTGGGAAAGAAGGCAGATAAGTGGGTCAGAATCAGAGTGAAGCAGAACAAACAGAACACTTGTGGTGATCCTAAGAAGCAAGATGCTAAAACTTCAGATAAGGGTGGGGACAAGGGTAAAGATCAAAGTCTTCATCAGGGTCCTAAAAACCTG
The DNA here is from genome assembly GCF_964263255.1 of Lissotriton vulgaris. Lineage (NCBI taxonomy): Eukaryota > Metazoa > Chordata > Amphibia > Caudata > Salamandridae > Lissotriton > Lissotriton vulgaris. The sequence continues at coordinate 1,256,730,450 of NC_141694.1, read as the reverse complement.
CATCTGGGGAGGAGTCACAGTCCAACAAGGGTAAAAGCAAACATAAACCTTGGTGCTATTTATATAAGGAAAAGACCCATTGGACAAAAGATGCCAATTGTCCCAAGACCAAGGATTCAACTCCAACCACTACTGTCCCTAAGGCAACTGCGTCCCCCGGTACAGTTTCAAGTGGTGATACGGAGAATAAGGATTAATAGGGTTAAGCTTGGGCTTTGAGGTGGGGTCTGGCCTAGTCAGAACTCCATCTCAGGCTGTACTTGTCTGTGATGATGGCAGGGATCTTGCCACCTTATTTGTCAGTCCCAGTAACCTGGGCAAATACAGGCAGCAGCCTTTAATTAATGGTATGGAGGCCATGGCATACTGGGATGCAGGAGCAAGTGTCCCTAAGGTGTGAAAAGATCTTGTGGACCCTGACCAGATCATACTTGGTGACAATTACCAAGTGACCAATGCTAACAATGTCAGGACAGACCATTCCTTGGCAGTTGTTAATTTCAGGTGGGGAGGGTAACTGGCCCAAAGAAAAGTTGTGGTTAGCTCAGACCTTCCTGTGAAATGCTTGTTGGGCAATGATTTGGAGACATCAGCTTGGGCTGATGTGGAATTAAGGACTCATGCAGCAATGCTGGGCATCACTGCAGGTGTGTTTGCTGTGACCAGGTCACAGACCAAGAAGACAAATACTGAACATACCCTGGATCCTGGAACAATGGACCAGGTGCCTTCCAAGAGAAGGAACAGGAGGGGTGAGGCTGTGTCTGCCCCCCAAACAAAGAGTGAGGATCATTCTCCAGATTGAGATGATCCTAGTCCCTGTGAAGGAACTACCCCACATGAGCATGAACCTGAGCAGGTTGAGTTCTTGGGGGTAGGGGGCCCTTCTAGGGCAGACCTGAGTTTAGAACAGCAAACCTGTCCTTCTCTTGAACCCCTCAGACAGCAAGCTGCAGCTGAGGCTGCTGGGAGTGTCAGTGGGTCCCACAGGATCTACTGGGACGAGGGACTCCTATATTCAGAGGGTAGAGACCCCAAACCTGGTACCACCTGGAGGTTGGTTATGCCTCTGAAGTTTTGGGGCTTCCTACTCCCCCTTGCATATGACATTCCCTTGGCAGGACACCTAGGCCAAAGTAAAACTTGGGACAGACTTTTCCCTCACTTTCACTGGCCTCACATGTCAGGGGACGCCAAGGAGTATTGTCTCTCCTGTCTTACCTGTTAAGCCAGTGGTAAGGCAGGTAGAACCACAAAGGCCCGCTTGATTCCACTTTCAGTGTTTGGGGTCCCCTTTGAAAGGGATGGATTTCTCGGCAGAAGGAAGAGCTCTCGGCAGAAGGAAGAGCTCGGCAGAAGGAAGATGGCGTCTGTGTGAGCGGTCGCAGCGGCTGTCCTCTGCGATGCTGGATTGATACAGCCTAGAAAATACCTCTCTATTACCTGGCATTTCTCGACGTTTCCAGCATATGCATATGCATTACCTGCGCCTGCTATTAAGATTCCCCACGTTCACCGGAGACACTCTGATCCGGTCTAATTAAGCTACAGTGACATGACAAAAAACTGCTAAAATGGAAATGGAATGGAAAAATACAGAGAGCTTTAAGTGAGCCCTCGAGTGAAGATCACCAGAAAGTTGAAAAGAACAAGTAAGCACGCCAAAACGCTGCATCATCACTTTTACTTCGCTTCTCTCTACAGCATTGTGGTAAGAATATCACCTATCCCCCAAAGGCAAACTAACTTTGACAAACTGGCTTCTGGCTTTTATGAATGATAACTTTGGCCTGTACTGCCTTTACTGCCCCTGCTATCGGTTGAAGATCTGCATATTGTATATTGTAGACCTTCAGCGCGGCGCACTAAAACTGAATGTCTCATCTTAATCTCGTCCGTTTTTTTTTTGTCTTTTCCTGCTTTTCACCTCTGATCTGACCCTGACTCACCCCTCATTTGTTGACTCTGCACCAACATTAACGCCGATACTGCAAGCCTTTCCTCACTCTCCGTGGCTCCAGAGCTCTAAAGGCTTCATCTGCTAACACGAGAGTAGGGGCTTTAATCTCACGCGCTCTGTGTCCCACGTGTCCTACGCTTCCCGTTACCAGGGAAACCCCCGAGAAGCATTGCAGGCACCTGCTGCAAGAAGGCAGAGTGAAGGCAGAGGGAGGGCTGAGGCTGAGGCTGGGAGAGAGGAGGAGCTGTGGACCTGTAAGGGCGAATGGTGCTCTTAGACAGAACGATTTTAAACAGGAGCTGCAGCCTTGAACTCCGCGCTGATACTGGGACTGGGTCTGAAACTCTGGCCACCACATCTGTCCTATCTGGCATTGTTTCTTGTTCTCCAGCTAAATTTGGGACTACAAAACTTCAATTGTGCCGACTCTGCTCCATTATTACTGCTCTCTCACAGATTATATTAAATATATGCTTTAAGGAGATCAGGCACAAGAGAGGTCAGAGTAACATTGAAATTCTATTGAGGAAACGTTCCCATTCTAAGAGAGAAATCCAGATAGGGCAATTACGAACTCAGCGAACTCAGCAAGGCCAAAAGACAGGCCCAATAAAGCCAGGAAATATTCACAACGGGATTGCCACGCCATCTAAAGCCATAAATATGGAGAGAAATATTGAAGAGGAGAGAGAGGAGAGAGAGGAGAGAGAGGAGAGAGAGGAGAGAGGGGAGGTGATAGAGGAGAGAGAGGGTAGAGAGGGTAGAGAGGACAAAGAGGACGGTGGAGGAGAGGAGCTCATCGCACAAGTGGACCAGAAAGTCCAAAAAAAACAAAAAGGCCCAAAAACACAAACAGCAGCTTTAAATAAACTGACTCACAAAGAAAAAGAGCATAAAGAGGGAGATGAAGAAAGCGCAAATCTACAAGGGGGTACATCGATCCGAGCAGACTCGGTGTGCTCAAAGGATGTGATAAACCTAGAAAATCAAACCCCTGAAAACGCCGAGATCAAGGAGACATCTGAGGAAGCGCCTACGCTGCACATAGATAACAGACATAAGGGCCCTGAGACTAAAGGGGCTAGAGCAAAAGAAAAAGACACAGCAAGAAACGAACCCCAAGAGAGAAGAAAAGCTAACGATAAAGATAAAAATGCAGAAAAAAAACTGGAGAAAGAAAGGGAAAAGGAAAAACGCAAGGAGATAGAGAAAGAGAAAGAGAAAGGAAAAACGGCTGACAAAAAGAGGGATAAAAAGGGAGGTACAGAAGAAACTGAGGAAAATGCTAAATTGGAGTTGGAGTTAATGGCCAAAAAAGCACAGAGGCTACAGACCATCAAAAATTTAAAAGCTGCTGCTAAGAATACCGGTCTATCGACTACTTCCCAACCAAGAATATCTAATATATTTAGCCCTCGCCCGAAGGAATGTCCGAAGGAAAGTCTGAGCGATGCATCGACAAATGAAAAAGTACAGAGTCAACTGCAGAACAAGAACTCTAAAGAGCTGAATGAAAACCGCATGGATGTTAAAAAAATGGTTTCAGCTGAAACTAATATTGAAGGAAACAATACCACGAGGTCTGGCGAAGGAAATATGAAACCTGACCCAAAAATAAAGAACAACGAGACAAAGTCATCCATAAAAGAGGATACAGCGATATCTAAGCAGAGAGAGCAATCAGATCAAAAAGAGATGAATCAGAAACTTGAACATCTACACCCCTACTTTAACACCCAAACGCCCCCAGATAGGAAAGAATCATATGCAGCCACTCACTCACTTTCTGACGAAGACTCCGAATCAGAATCAGAAATATATGAAACAGGGATGTCTATCTCAAGTGACCTAAGTGAATCAAGCGACTTAAATAAATCAAATCCCAGTGCGCAAACTGGTTCTGTTCCCCTGGAGATTTCGGGCTCCAATGACTCAAGATTATCCAGCGAAATTAATTTCAGGAAGAAAAGGAGCGGGGGGAAAAAAAGGATGAAACATAAAAAAGGGGAAAATATGACGAATGAAGAGACAACAGATCCCGGTAACCACACAGATTATGCAAAAAGTAGACCTAATTCTACTCGAAAAAGCCTAATGACTAAATCACCGGGTGAAATGTCACGACTAAGAACAAATGAGCCCTCATTAAGCGAGGTACTAAGTTCAATAAAAAACTTCCACGAGGATGTGAAGAAAGACAGCCATAGAAATCGCATGGCTATTGAAAAACTGCAAAGTGCAGTGAAAAAAGTGGGTAACATTTGTTCTGAGATGTCTGAGAGGATGGTCATGATGGAAACCCGCACTGAGAATCTTGAAACAGATATCGTCAAACTCCAAAAAAACGAAAAGGAACAAGATGGAGTAATAAAAGATCTCATGGCTAAAGTGGAAGATCATGAAAACCGATCTAGAAGAAACAATTTAAGATTCCTGGGAATCCCAGAAAACTTTGAGGGAAACGACGCTAGAGGAGCAATGATCAACATTCTTAAAACATCATTTCCGGAGTTGGAGGCCTGGGATATGGAAAGGGAGATACAACGGGCTCATCGTTTTCCCCTAATGCCATCAAAACATTCTAATAAACAAAATCAATATCCCAGGGCAATGTTGGTTTACTTCGGCAATTTCCTTCTCCGTGAAGCAATCTATGACCTTGCCAGACCGACTACTCAAAGAGAATATAAGGGATTCAAATTTTTTGCCAGACCGGATTTCGCTCACTCTACAGTTGAGCGAAGATGGAAAATGCGCCAGCTATTTGAACCATTTGGAAAAATTGGAGCAAAAGTATTTTTGCAAAATCCTGCACGCCTGAAAATCATATTCAAGGGAACAACAAAAATCTTTAACAGCGAAGTGCAGGCTGAGAACTATTTACGAGAGATCTCAGGGACTGGACTATGAAACTCAGGGAAACAATGCAAACTTTAGGGTGGGGAAGTTAAGCTGAATTAACTACTCCATTATGTATTGTTTAGGAAATAAATTATGTTGAAGCACTGTGAACTAGTATAATGTATAAGCAGGCAGGGAAACTTATTTAGTCTACAAAATTAAGTTTGACATTTTTTTTTCTCATATTATCCGGGCTTCGGCCCATTAGGATCAGATAGGTATATAACACGCACTATTAAACTAGTCCAGCCCGCAGGGGCCGCCTTCACGGATGTCACACCCCTGGTCCAGACAGGGTCAGGTAACCTTCAAAGATGGTGGTGGGTGGGGGGAGGGAAAGAGGGGGCATTGGAAGGGAGGGCAGGGCAGAGGGATCTCTGGGTGGGGAGGGGGTTCGGGGGACAGGTCAGACAGGAATTTTAAAAACTACAGGGAAAAGGAAAACTATAAAGTTATAGCTAACAGTCTTTTAATGGGAGAATATCTTTCCAAGATAAGTAGCATAAACAAATGGGGGTATTGAAGATTATGTCAGTTAACATCTGCGGCCTAAATGACATTAAGAAGAGACAAGCAGTTGCGGTGGGTCTACAAACTACAGGCCCCAACATAGTATGTTTGCAGGAGACACATATTGAAGGCTCTCAATTACATCTTTTAAAAACTTTAGGGTATAAATTAGTCTGTGCTACTACCCAGGGAGCTCGTGTCAGAGGGGTGGCAATCTTAGCTAGAGGCGGCGGATTTAGTTTTAAACGATGCAAAGCAGACAAATTCGGGAGGTGGGCAATCACAGAATGCCAGTTTGATCAAACACAGTTAGTTACCATCTGCTCAATTTATGGAAGCAACTGTGATGATCCTACCCTGATAAATGAGGTCTCTAGCGAATTAGCACATTGGCCATTACCAGTTCTTATCTGTGGGGACTTCAATATTAATTTACCCCCAGACTGGTCAACAAATAATAACTGGGCGTATCAAGGGAGGAAACCTAAAGTGTTCAAGGCCCTAAAAAATCTATGTCAGATGCACGGACTTCTGGATGGGTGGCAGAACTCTAACCCTCAGGATCCTGGCTACACCTTTTTCTCAAATCCACACCGGGTGCATGCTAGGCTTGACTATTTTCTTATTTCACAGTTATTAAGCTCTTCCACACAAATAGAAAAACTGCCTCGAGTACTATCCGATCACAATCCTCTAGTATGCACCCTAGAGCTAACACAAATGGGCCAGAAGCCAAGATTTTGGACCTTCGAGAAATCCCTGCTTCTTGAAGAAGATTATTGTAATCATATGCGAGCATGGATACCCACCTTTTTAGAAAATAATATAGGGAGTACCTCTATAGAGATAGTGTGGGATGCTTTAAAAGCTGGAATCCGAGGGGAAACTACACAATACTCAATAAGGGTTAATAAATTGGCCAGAGACCAATATCAATTGTTATCGGAAAAACTACAGGGCTCTGAAGAAGAACTCATCAGGGCAACCCATAATTCTTTAACTGTAGAAGAGCTCACTAAAATTCAATATCAAGTAGCAATTGATAAGGCTGCTATTATGAATATATTTATTATCAAGGCAGTTAAAAAAGCCACTGCACATAGCGAGAAAATCTACGAAGTAAGCGAATCAGTTGGTCATCAACTCGCCATACGTATGAGGCAAGAAACATCTCAGAACTTCATACGTGAAATATCAGATCCAGTGGACGGCTTAATCTCAGAAAGTAACAAAATTAGAGAGGCATTTTGGCACTTCTATAGCACTTTATACAAAGAGGAAAGAGGTGCCGATATAGACAGTATAAGAGAATACTTAAATCAAGGAACACCCAGCAGACTCGCCGAAGAAGATCGAGATGATCTAGAGAAGATACCAGTTCTGGAAGAAATCCTAGAGACTGTGAAAACTTTACCGAGAGGAAAAGCAACTGGCCTAGACTCGATCCCCCTAGAGTTCTATGTCACCTTCTTAGATCAAATCAATGGGATTCTCTTGGAAGTATGTGTGCACATATTTAACGGGGGATTACCACCAAGATCATGGTCAAAAGCGAAAATAGTAGTATTCCTGAAGAAAGATAAACCTCCTAATCAGATGGGCTCTTATCGCCCTATCACTTTAATTAATGTGGATTCAAAAATATATTCCAAGTTAATAGCGAATCGTATGGCACCACTAATCCACAAACTTGTCTCACACTCCCAGCATGGGTTTATACCTGGAAGAGGAACCACAGATCATATCCATAGAGTGATCACCCTCTTTGACAGCACAGAGGTGACAGGAGACCCAATGGCGCTTATTCTTTTAGACGCTGAAAAAGCCTTCGATCGGGTCTCCTGGTCATTTCTGTGGCTGGCAATGGGTCACCTGGGATTTAAACAAGGATTCATTCAGGCAGTACAAAAACTATATACCAGCCCTAAAGCAGTAGTGATGATAAATGGGAATCTATCTAAAGAATTAACAATATCAAGGGGAACTCGACAGGGATGCCCATGCTCTCCATTACTGTTTGCCATCTACATTGATCCCTTTATTCGCAGTTTGGAATCTAATGCCAGTATTATCCCTATTCGGACCCAAGGCTATATAACAAAAACTCTTGCATATGCTGATGACATAGCCATAGTAACATCAGATCCAGTATTAGCCCTACCTATAATCGAAACCGAGGCCAAAAACTTTGGTAATATGGCCGGCTATATTCTCAATCAAAGTAAAACCCAAGTAGTCTTAAACGATAAATGCATCATGATAGATCCTCGAGTGACAATAAAGGCGACCTACTTAGGGGTATGTATCTCCTCCAACCTCGATAAATTGGTCGCATTAAATTTGAGCCCTCTGCTAGATAAAATGCAGAAAGATCTTCATCGTTTAAATAACCTACACTTATCTTTGATTGGCCGTGTGAACGCCTTAAAAATGGTACACTTCCCTAAACTGCTTTATATGTTCAGAGCAATCAATCTAGAAATCTCTGAATATTGGTTCAAATTGATGGAGCGTACCTTCTCACAACCACGTAGAGCCTATAAGCTCTTGACTCTTCCTAGAGAAAAAGGAGGCTTAGCCCTCGCTAACCTCAAATTATATTATTGGGCTTGTATGCTCTCATATAATCATGAACTTTTTTTTTATTAGATAATAATGAGATAATCTTAGGGGAAGACCTACCATCAATCCATCAGCTGGTATTAGGTAATGGGAGCAAGGGTTATCTGTGGCGATTTCTTTATGATAGCTATCACAAAAAGGTCCGTCTAAAGACCTTACTCGGAGGGTTTAAAGCGTGGAAAGCTGTGAGGAAATTATTGGGCATCGGACGACTCTCGCTCTATTCTCCACTGAGCAATAATCCAGCTCTACCTGAAATCTTTAGTGGAGCCTGCATTAAGAGATGGACCATGACTGGAATTACACACTTTGGATGTCTTTTCGTAAATGAGGGGTTACACTCGTTTGAAACCTTGAGGGAAACATATCATTTGGAATGGAGGGACTTTTTTAAATATCTACAAATTAGAGATTTTTTAACCCAAAGAATTAGAGAAAATACCTCGTTTAATAAAATACCGACAGCAGAAACATTAATAAAACCAAAAAAATTTACGATTGGTGAGATGTATTCTCACTTGGTATCCCTTCTTCCGGACAATCTCGAGAAGGCATTTCAGAAGTGGCAGGGAAAATTAACAATGACTATGGAAGAATTCAATCATGCCTATGATTTATCCCAAACCATCCTTATGTCAACCAAATTGCAAACACAATTTTATAAAACATGCTTTTTCTTGTATTATACCCCAGATAGAATCACTAAATGGGGAAGTGGGAGGGGTACATGCTGCTTTAGATGTACATTATCTGAGGCGGATAGCATACACGTATTTTCTTCCTAATTTGGAATCCTTTGATTGAGTGGTCCCAATCTCAAAGTAATTCTCTGTAACATAAAGCCATATTCTGCGGGATTTAAATACCACAAAAAATTAAATGGTTAAAGATGCATATTATTTGAAATCTAAAATTATCTAGATGTTATGTGTATCTCCTCAAAAAGAAGGGAAATGTTTTCTTGGTTGTTTGATTAATTTACTTAGCCATTAGTGTACAATGTACGAATTTTCTAATTTTTCTGTGTTTATATGTGAAATATTCTTTGCCGAACCTGTATGACCTGGGGGGGGGAAGGGGGGGGGGTTATATACACTGGAAAAAACTCAATAAAGATAACTTTAAAAAAATGAAAGGGATGGATTTATATAATTGGTCCCATGAACCCTCCAACTACCTTTGGGCACAGTTTTATTCTAGTGGTGGTGGACCATGCCACTAGATACCCATAAGCAATTCCCCTTAGGACCACCACAGCTCCCGTGGTGGCAAGGGCCCTCCTGGGAATCATTTTCCAGGGTGGGTTTCCCTAAGGAGGTCTTAACTGACAGAGGTAAAAACTTAATGTCCAGTTATTTTACTGCAATGTGGAAGGAGTGCGGAGTGAACGACAAGTTCACCACACCCTATCACCCACAATGCAATGGGTTAGTTGAAATGTTCAACAAAACCCTGAAAGGAATTATAATTGGACTCCTAGAAAAGCTCAGGCGAAAATGGGATGTTCTGTTACCCTGTCTTCTCTTTGCCCACAGAGAGGTCCCAGAGAAGGGTGTTGGCTACAGCCCTTTTGAACTTCTATTTTGGTATCCAGTTAGAGGTCCCTTGTGTTTAGTGAAGGATGGATGGGAGTTACCTCTCAATCCACCTAATCAGGACATAGTGGACTATATACTTCGTCTCCGCTTCTGGATGGCTGAATACATGTAGAAGGCAAGTAAAAACCTTGAGGCAAGTCAAGAATTACAGAAAGCTTGGCATGACCAAAAGGCTGTACTGGCTGTTTATCAGCCAGGATAGAAGGTATGGACCCCATACCATTCTTGAGCAGAAGGGAGAGGTCACTTACTTAGTGGACCTGGGAACTCCCAGGAGCCCCACAGGGTGCTCCATGTGAACAGGCTCAAGTCATATGTTGACAGGGCAGACATGGGCTTGCTCATGGCTACTGATGAGGGGCAGGAAGAGGAGAGTGACCCACTCCCTGACCTCCTCTCACAGAACCCTGACAATGGCTCAGTTGATGGCGTAGCTATGGCAGGCAGCCTCACTGAGCAGCAACAGACTGATTGTAGGAAGGTGCTCAATCATTACAGGCACATGTTCTCTTCGACTCCCAGTCAGACCACCTGGTATACCCATGAAGTCGACAAAGGGGAGAGCTTACCTGTGAAGAACAAAATGTACAGGCAGCCTGACAATGTCATAGATTGCATCAAGACTGAGGTCCAAAAGATGCTGGAATTGGGAGTGATTGAGCCCTCAGATAACCCTTGGGCTAGTCCAGTGGTCCTGGTACCAAAACCTCATACGTAGGGTGGTAAGAGAGAAATTAGGTTTTGTGTTGACTGCAGGGGACTCAATGCAGTCACTAGGACTGATGCTCACCCTATTCCTAGGGCAGATGTGCTTATTTATACTTTGGCCTCAGCCAAGTTCTTAAGCACATTTAACCTCACTGCTGGTTATTGGCAAATCAGACTAGCTGAGGATGTCAAACCCCAAACAGCATTGTCAGCCCCTAGTGGGCACTATCAATTTGTGGTAATGCCCTTTGGGTTGAAAAATGCACCTGCCACATTCCAAAGGTTGGTGAATAAAGTTCTCACAGGCCTGGAAGCCTATAGTGCAGCATATCTAGATGGTATAGCTGTCTTTAGCTCCACATGGGAGGATCACCTGGTCCACCTAAAGAATGTTTTGGAGGCTCTGAAAAAAGCAGGCCTCACTATCAAGGCTACTAATTGCCAGATAGGGTTGAGTAAGGTTGTGTACCTGGGCCACCTTCTGGGTGGAGGTCAATTTCAACCATTGCAGAGCAAAATTCAGACCATCATGGACTGGGTTGCTACCACTATGCAGACTCAGATCAAAGTTTTCTTGGGCTTGACTGGGTATTACAGGAGATGTGTTAAAGGAAATGGGTCAATAGTGACTCCCTTGAAGGATCACACATCAAAAAGAATGCCCAAGAAAGTTCAGTGGACAGTTAGCTGTCAGAAGGCATTTGATGACCTTAAGCAGGCCATGTGCACTGCTCCCATTCTACAAAGTCCTGACTATTCTAAACAATTAATTGTCCAAACAGATGCTTCTGAGTTGGGGTAGAGGCTGTGTTGTCACAACTTAATGCAGAGGATCAGGATCAACCAGTAGCTTTTATTAGCAGAAGGTTGACCCCCACAGAGAAACGTTGGTCAGCCATACAGAGGGAAGCCTTTGCTGTGGTCTGGGCTCTAAAGAAGTTGAGGCCATACCTGTTTGGCACTTACTTCATTGTTCAGGCAGGCCAAAAGCCCCTCTTATGGATAAAACAGATGAAGAGTCAAAACCCCAAACTTTTGAGGCATCCATTTCCCTACAGGGGATGGACTATACAGTGTAATATAGGCCTGGGACTAACCATGCCAATGCAGATGGACTCTCCAGATATTTCAACTTAGAAAATAAAGACTCAACTGGGCAAGATTAGTCTCATCTCCTTACATTGGGGGGTGGGGGCGGTTGTATAGGAAAGTAGGATCTGCTACTTATGGTTACCATAATTTTTTGCTTGATGTTACACTGTTTTGAATAGTCTGACTAGATTCCTGCTACCCAGGACCCCAGTTCATCTGCTTTCTCCTTAAATTGGTTATGTTGTGTACTAGGTACACTACAGATTGGATACCGAGGTACTCTTGTCAGTCCCTAGTATATGGTACACATTTACCCAGGGCATAGATACCCCAGAGGCCTCCCATGGGCTGAAGCATGTATTATGCAACCCATGAGATGCCATGCAAAATGGACCTACAGGCCAGCTACTGTAGCCTGTGTAAGTTGGTGCTTGCACCACTTACGAAAGATATAGGTTCACTATATCTACAGGTCACTACACTTAAAACGTATGAGCCCCCCCTATAGCAGCCTTAACAAGCCTGAAGGCAAGATGCTAGGTTTTAAGGGAGAGGGTGCTCCTGCATGATCAGAGCCCTTCTGCATACTTCGGGGACCATTCTCCCAGGTTGTCTGGGACACTGTCAGACTTATAGGTAGAGGTGCATTATAACTAAGGCTCCTGCTTTTCAGTTTTTATGGATGTTTACAGATAATTACAGACAGAAAACAAAGTGTTTACTGTCTGTATTTATTTGTAAAAGCGGATACATGCAGAAAAGTGGGCTTTTTGTGGGTGAGTCTCCATGCTATTTTTCGTGATTTCTAAGATAACAGCTGAGCAGATAAGCAACATGAGAAGCTAAAAATAGGTTGAGATTTCCCAAAATAAAGGTGTATGGTAACATATATTTGTATTATAATGCTCATATTTACCTGAAGGTGTAGTGTTTTGCACTATATTTGACTGCTTAAATGGATACAACGCGACAGGCAGCAAATTATGAGTGCATGTTTATCAGTTAAATAAATGAGGAACCATCCTATTTTATGACGCCATATAATCGCAAATCACAAACTAAATATGGATAAATTCCAATCAGATGGGTAAAAAATAAATATGGATAAATACAGACGGAAATGTTAAAAAAGATAAATACCATAAAACCGGAAGCCCTAATTATAACCTCGCAGTAAATGCTATCTTGAAAACGGCTGAAACAAAACATGTCATGTCTGTCTGGTATAAAATACCTTGGAATCATACCTACACATTCTAGGTGCAAAGGCATGGAATGCCCTGCCCCCACCCTTAAGAGCACTAGACAAGGAATCTGAATTCCGCAAACAATTAAAAACCTGGATTTACAATCTTCCAGATATAACCGCCAGAGCACTAGTGTGACTCCGGTCCTGGCCTCCTTAAGCAGTAAGGCAACTTTAACACCAGGTCGACCTTTCATTGGCGCCGAGAGGCTCCTTGGAGCTATTGTTAGCGCGGTATAAATGGGCTTTACATTACATTACATTACATTACATTAACCGGTGTGGAAGGTAAGATTCCACCCTTCTGAAGCAAGCTTCGTGGGGTCCCTGGTCTTCTCGGTACCAGCCTTCTTGACCCGGTCAGCACAAAATGGATGCAGCCGACCAGAGACATATTTCTGCCCTCCTGCTGCTGAGCCAAGCTCGAGCAGGGGAAGGCAGTACACTAAGCATCCTGTCACAGGGAGGAGTGACCACCTCCGAGACAGGATGTAGTGTATTGGGACTAGGTGGGTGCACTTCCAAAGTGCCTGAAAGTCTGCACGAGGGGCCCACTTGGTGTCCTTGTGCATAGTCCAGTTCTGGGAGCCGTTGGCTCCTGCTCTGGCGTAAAACTGGACAAAGGACAGGGGAGTATCCTCTCCATTGGCCAGACCCTCCTCTGGGTGGGTCCCGTGGATCTGTCCAACTCTCTCCCGTGAGTACAAAAGGTCTTAGCTGACTGTGAGACATTAGATTTGATGTGGACAAGATTCAACAAGAAGAAACCACTGACCTTCAACAGTCTGGACCTCTGGACTTAGCTGGACTTCGGCTAGGACCGACTTTATCTCCCACTCCGACCAAAGCTTGGTCTGTGCCTGTACACCATACAGGCTCCGTGCATGACTTGTGGAGCATCAAAGACAACAGAAGTATCTCCCTTGGAGTGCAGGAGTCACTTCCCAGCATCTGCAGGCACCGCATCTGACTAGTTTGCTGCTCCTGAGCTCTTGAGTACTCCAAAGATTCCAGCAACACTGGAGGTGGGTTCCGATGTTCCTTGAGGCTCAGCTGCCATCTCACCAAGTTTGAGGCCAGTATTCCTCATGGGGACTGCATAACTTGAACCCATGTGCACCGCGTACTTTTGCAAGTGCATATGCTTGTTGGAGTTCCCGAACTTTGTGCACTGGGCTGTTGATCGCCCCCACCTCTCTGCACATTTCCTATCAAGAACTCAGGCCTCCATTGACTCTGTGCCCTGCAAGCTGTTGTTCTTTGAAACTGCCCGAGGGCACCTCGCGACTTCTATGGCTCCGGCCCGTGGGTCTCTGGGAAGGTCAATTTTACTTTCTTGTGGCCTACCTAGTTGCTCCAGCATTACCCTGATTCCACTGCAATTGGTGAGTCCCCTGGACCTTGCTGGTTCACTCCGCAACCTTTCTTGACCTTCTGCGTGGGTTGCCGGTGCCAAGGCTTGTTGGTGCTCCCGCCAGACATCAACCCCTCAGCACTCAATATCCTTTGTGGAACAGCTCGCATCCGGCTCCTGGTTGTCTTCAACATTGTCTGGTCCCCCTGGCTGCAGAGTCAAGAAAACCTTCATCTCACATTGGTGGGCATCTGCTTATGAGCCCCTGGTCACTCCCAATGACCCAGACTCTGTCCCCTCTGCTTTTAGGTTCTCTTCATCCTGAAGCCACATTTGGATTACACCAGACACTTTTCTCCTTCCCTGCAGTGACTGTTTATGGAAGACTCCCATGGAGATCGACAGCGGTTTCCGACGCCACTTCAGACCTATCCACCCTGCTCCCCTGGGATAGGTAACTCGGGTACAACAGTATACACAGGTGGTGTAGCTCTCCAGCCTCCTAACTTCCATGGGGTTTCTTCCTAGTGCTTACGGAAGGGTCCTTAAACTGTAAACTGTAAAAGTGCAACCACAACTCTCCTATTGAATTGTCCGGCACAAGCGGTTGTGTACGCACACTGCACCCGTCCTCCGTGGGGTCCCTAAGTACTCAATTTGGGTGGTTCCTTGGGGTCCCAGCGATTATACACCTTATAGACTTGGTCTTGACTTGAGTCGTGGTTCTTATACCCCTATTTTAGTACATGGTTTGGTCCCCCTCTGGCCCCACTGTGCATTATTGCTACTTACCATTGATTCTGTGCTACAGTATTGTGTTCTTTGTGCTGTATCCTTGTGTAGAGGATACTAGAGAGTGTTATATAAATAAATACATATTTCTATAACTACTGTGTGGTTCCCTTTCATTTAATTAATACTAAAGGTGACATTCTGGTAAAACAAGCTGCTTTACATTCCTTCACGATTAAGCCTGAAGGCTGCTCTTCACAGCTACTACTGGGATAGCTTTCTAAAGGTTTTCTTTGACCTCATACATCATAAGGGTCGTTTGGACTGGTGCAAGGTGCCCACTTTAATTTGTGGACAGTATATACCAGGCCAACTTCTTACAGACAGTATCGATAATTCCAAGGTTTGGGGAGATATTGGTTCCCCAAGAGAGGAATTCTGGAAACAAGCCCCCTTGGTTTGTATCCCAATGCTTTTACTAGTTTAGACGTAAATGCTGCTAGAAAGTAGAAACGTAAATGTGGTAATTAAAGTCCACCCTCCAGTTGTGTTTGCTTTAACATAAGGATATTAGCCCTAGGCTTTTTATACCTCAAATAAAAATTTGCTAGATAGCCTCTGTTTGTGTAAAAAAGCCTTTGGCTAAATACAAAAGTATGCCAGAAAGAGGTATAGGTAGCAAGGGAGAATAATCATCTGGATTCACTTGCATTGACAGATTGGACCATTGTGAAATTATGCCGCTTTGTAGTGTAGTTCCTATATTCCCAATAGGCTCTGCTCATTGGAAAAACATATACTATAGATTAGACGTAGGACTGAGGTCGACTAGGTCTCTATCGAATATATTAGACTCAATTGTGAGTTCCAGTTAGCTCAGAGGTCACTAGAAACTTTCTCAAATAAACAAGAAGGGATTCGTTTCTGACAACCGCTTAAAACATGACAACTTTGTTTACCGAGATAAAAACTTATCTTCAGAGTCGCGGAAACAATAGATAGTTATTTCACTCAGTCAATCGTGCATGCTTTGTTTCACCAGAGGTACAGAGAAATAGAGAGACTGGAGTTTTCAATAAAAGTATTTAACGAACAGTCTTCTTTCTCATGCAGAGGAAAGGAACTGCTACAATTGTAATACTGGTTGCAAAGTACAATGCGTACAGTACGAAGAGTATTATAAAATAATACTGTAAAAACATGATATGTTTTCTAAACCATAAGATACATAGAATATGTACATTAATAAATAAAGACTAAAAGTACTCAACTGGTGCTTCTAAAATATGCCTACCCCGGTGTACCTAACCTAGGTCTAGTACAAGGAAGACGTAAGTGAGGTGTAGCTTAGTTTCAGTATTCTTTTGCTAAGAACCTATCCAAGATTTCTCTAAGGGTCTAATCAGCTCCGTACCTTGGTTTTAGAATGAAAGAGGTCTGGTATCTCTCTCTCAGGACTCGATTTCCCAACAACCCACAAGGGTAGCTTGGAAACACTGGAGCTGGATTTCTCGGCAAGAGAAAAGACAGCGTCTCTTTCAGTGCATCTGCTGGAGGGTCGGCTTCCTTCTGCACTTGCTGCAGCGAGCTGCGTCAGGCAAGTAGATAGTCGAACTGCTCCAAACCACAGTGTGTTTGCCCAAGTGTGGGCATATTTATACCTTGAAGGTGCCAAGTTTGACGTAAGGTTGGACATAATAACGTCATCAAAGACTCAGTTCTTTTGAAAACTCCTTGAGTCCTTGAGTTCTTAGATAAATCAATATTCAAGCAAGGGGAAGTCCCTGATTGCTGAAGGCGGGCTTTTCCAAGAAATCGTTCTAAGCCTATATAAGGATAGTGTGATTTATACCTATATACGGGCATGAATCGGGAAAATTACACTAGGGTCCCAAATTCATATATAACAACTAAATATCCCCTGCGTTCTGCCAGATAGTATGCCATAATTAGATTCCCTTACATCCTCCATTTTCACAGAGACTTAGATCCCCAGGTAGGTCACCGAATTGACTAATCGCCTATCATCCCAAGAAGGGACAGTGCTGGTAAGGACTAGGGTCTTATCAAGGTTTATTTTGTACACAGAGATAGACTCGCACTCATTAGCTAATTTTTCAATAGCTGCCAGAGAATCCTCTGGGGCAGAGGTCATGATGGCAATGGTTGCTGCACAGGAAAGCAGTTTGAGCTCAAGTTGATGGATCTGCAGCAAAGCAGTATTCCTCAGGCTCTTGAGGGCTTGAGTTTAAGGTTCTATATAGTGCGCAAAGATCAAAGGTGAAAGTGGATATCATTTTACAGGTGCACAACATATCTAAATTAGGTTGGTAGAAGACCCTGAACATAAAACTCCTTAAGATTCTGGTAAAGCTGTTGAATCAAAGCAATAAAGCGCGGCCCAATCTCTCACACAGCCATTATGGCCCTAGGAAAAGGTCATGAGCCCCTTTCGAAGGCCTTTTCAGGGTCTAACGTTATTGCTCTAACCAGATTTCCTCGAGAATAGTCTGCCTCAAGAGCAGTGATAACAATATTGAGATTGGCGGTTTTATCCCGCTGTGAAATAAAACCATGTTGATTCTCATCAACAAGATCAGAAATAAGCGTAGCAAGCCTGTTTGCTAAAATCTAAGTATAAATCTTGGAATCAGCATTAATCAAAGAAATAGGCTGATATGAACCACCGAGAAAGGGATCTTTCCTTTTCTTGGGAAAGATGACGATGTTGGTCTCAGTCCATGATCCAGGAAGCTGCCCAAGTAATTCAAAAGAGTTGAATAGATCACGGAGAACAGGTACTACAAGATGTGACAAACTAACATAGAAATCCAATGGAAGTTGATTGGTGCCACAGGCCTAGCCTCGTGCCAGCTAGCCAATTGTGTCTTACACTTTTGAGGCCGATATTTGTCCTTCTTGCTTGTGCTACTGTGTAGTAGACAGTTTCCGATGATGGTGGACCCAAAGAAACTGAATGATCCGGTCTGTGGGATGGACCAATACCAAGTCATACCACTTATGATGATTGCTGTGGAACTCCTCTTGCATAAGGGCAGGATTGATCACAATAGCAAAGTGAGAGTTCTTCATCCCAGAAATAGCAGATGCATCAGATCTATCATGGACCCAGAAAGGCAACAGCCCATTTCTTCGATAAAGAATTGTGATCTGATATAACCCTAGGATTAAAGGAAGCTCTCAACAAATATGGACACCCCAAACTCACAATTAATGCAAGTTGAGAAGGTTCAGGAAAGCCTTCAAACTGTCTTCTCAAGACCCAGATCTCATGACCATTCTCTCATCAAGGGTCTGATATTTGGAAAATAGATCTCGCAGGAATAACCTCAGGATATTGGGGATCCCCGAGGGGTCAGAGGAACAATACTAGACACTATATAGGTGTGTTGTTTAGGGAAGCCTTTCTTACACTGTGGGGCTGGGACATGGAAGAGCATGATTAAGAGAACCCATTGCTATCCATTCTCACTTCCTCTGTATTCACGGGCCATCCTGATATATGTGGGTAACGTCCTCCTCCGTTAGGAGATAAACAGGGCTGCTCCTCCAAGATCACCAGTGAAAGAGGCTGGAGTAGACTTTTTTTGTTCAATCAGAGTTCTCTCATAAGACTGTAGTTCGGCGTTGGCAGCTGAGAGAGCATATCCCGGCACTTCAAAAGCTAGGTGCTTCGGTTTCATTACTGGAGCCAGTAATCCAATCCTGTGCATCCAATATAAGGAGCATATGTATTCATGTTTTGAACAGCCTGAGGTTGAGTTGCTCTTGACCAAGTCGGTGGTGGAAAATCAGGAGACTAATGGATCTGGCTGATTCTGTTTTGTCTTTTTCTTCTTGATTCTTTTTCCTTGTAGGTTGTTACAGAGTGGTTTACTTAGTTTCTTGGGCACGCCTTCCTTTTTTTCTTTTTTTCTTTCTCTCTGCTAATGGAAGCTTTAGGTCTGCAGGGTCAGCTGACACTTAGATTTGATTTCATGAAGGTTTCATGAGGGTTCTTTATTAATTAATTATAGCTCTGGGGGAAAACATTTTAGGTCCTTTGGGCGGTTGTCTTGTGCGGTCTCTGCCCTGCCCCTTTAGTTTTTTTTCCCACATCCATCCTCGGTCTGGGGTGCTCCGGGGGGAGGGGAGTGTATGTGCTCATGTATACTACAGTGCTAATGGTTTTCTTTTGACCGGGGGTAGTCAGCCCTTTTTCTGGGCCTTGCATGGAAGGGATAGGGTTAGGGGATGGCTGGGGGTCGGGGCAGTGGCGGGGCCAAGGTCTGGGGCCACTTTTGTCTTTATACAGATTTTTTTGTTGGAATGTTTAATCTGGTTGTAGGAAAAAAGACCGCCTTATGGTTGTGGACGGTAAAGTTAGGACCAATAATTATCCTGTGCTGTTGTTCTCTTTCAATGTGTGCTAGTTATTCGATCAAGAATGCCAAGGTTTCGCCTGCGGTGTGGTACTGACCAGCATCTTCATATTATTTCATGGAATATCAATGAAATATAGGCTTCTTATAAGCGAAAATTATTTGAAGAGGTGCTACACTATCTTCATCCACATTTAGTTGAAAACTTAGCTCTTGAATAAACAGGCCTCTCTTCTGGATGATTGCTGGGATCAAGTCCTATCCTCACCTTGTTTCACTTCTCTCAGAGAGGGATTGCCCTACTGGCTGGGGATAAGAGCTAGACACTCATCAACCCCTATATAGATTTGGGTGGACGATGGCTCATAGCAACAGTCAAGAGGGGCCAATTACGCATTATGACATGATTATCCTGTGGTCTTTAATAGTCTGCTTTCAAAGCTACATCAGCGGTCAAAACAATTGATTATTTGAGGGGAATTCAACATCGTCCTTAACCCATGGATAGACTCCTCTTTTAGTTGTCGAGGGCTAAATTCTTCTTTGAGAAGCACCTACAGCTCAAATGAAATGGCTAGGGCTACTTTGTAATGCAAGTAATGGAATCTTATGCTCTAGTGAATGTCTGGCAATATTCTCAGATGACAGAACATGGGTTTACATATTTTCGCTCCTCTCGTAAAAAAAATCTCAGATAGATATGTTCCTTGCTAGCGAATGTCTTATGTCCCATCCTGGGGCCTGATTACAAGTTTGTCAGTGCCGCGCCTGTTCTGCCCCGCAGCCGCACCGCCAATCCCGTGGTCAGGTCACTCGTCAGATTGCGAGTAATTCTTGTGTCTGGCGGGCTTTTTTTTGACGTACTCATGGCAGTGCCTCAGAAAATGGGCACAACAATGGGAACGGCAAAAACAGTTCCTGCGCGGTATGGCTTGTATTGACCATGTTGTGCAGGAACTGGGGTGCATGCACACGGGGGGCACATGTAGTGCCCCCTGCATGCACACCATGGCCTTGAGGCAAAAGGAGTCCCTATATAGGGCCTGCTTTGTTTCCCCTCCAGCACAGTTTTCAAGGAGGAGGAACCACCATGAACAATGTGGCAGAGAAGAAACTTGCAATATGCTTGGCAGGACTGCAGCGGTTCCTTTAGGCATAATGTGGCCTCAAGACCACCGCAGCACTGCCATGGAACAGCGGTTCCCTGGCTGCTGCTGGAGGCCATTGGCGGTCTGACCCCTATAATTGTAACAGGGCGCTCGGAAGACCACTGCATCCCTGCGAGTCTGGCGGTCCATGGACCGCCAGACTTTTAATAAGCCCCTTGGTATCTCCTTTAACCCTGGGGTTATACCTGATCACAGTTCTTGGTTTCTTCACTCTTTTGTCCATCCTGACAAATTGGGATATAAACAAATGTAAGCATCTCCAGCATAGGGAATTTGACATTGAAGATATAAGTTGGTGAGCTTTGTTGTCATTAGTGCAGACCAGTTCATGCCAATATTTTGATGGTCAGTATTGGAAACTTCAAAGTTAGTGACACCCAGTTAGTCATTAGTTTTGCCATCATTTGTTATAGAAGGAAGATAATGAATCCCTCATTGTGTGGTGTCACTTATTTACCTGCTGTGAAAACTGCTTTAAATCTTTGCCAACGACCTCTTGTTGCACACAGCGGTGCAGACGCTGTTGTGCTTTCCCTGTTGACATAGCGGCCGCCATTAGAGCAGGCGCGCTCGACGGACACGCCCACTTGAGGCCACGCCCCTTTCTCATTCCCTACTTAAACGCTGATCTTCAGCGCAACGATTAGACCACTGACCCAGTCCTGAGGCGGAAGCCGGGAGCTGGAGGTACTCTCACCTAGCATTGGCAAAACCATTTTTTTAAAAAAACATTGTGTGGTGTCACTTATTTACCTGCTGTGAAAACTGCTTTTAAATCTTTGCCAACGACCTCTTGTTGCACACAGCGGTGCAGACGCTGTTGTGCTTTCCCTGTTGACATAGCGGCCGCCATTAGAGCAGGCGCGCTCGACGGACACGCCCACTTGAGGCCACGCCCCTTTCTCATTCCCTACTTAAACGCTGATCTTCAGCGCAACGATTAGACCACTGACCCAGTCCTGAGGCGGAAGCCGGGAGCTGGAGGTACTCTCACCTAGCATTGGCAAAACCATTTTTTTTAAAAAACATTGTGTGGTGTCACTTATTTACCTGCTGTGAAAACTGCTTTTAAATCTTTGCCAACGACCTCTTGTTGCACACAGCGGTGCAGACGCTGTTGTGCTTTCCCTGTTGACATAGCGGCCGCCATTAGAGCAGGCGCGCTCGACGGACACGCCCACTTGAGGCCACGCCCCTTTCTCATTCCCTACTTAAACGCTGATCTTCAGCGCAACGATTAGACCACTGACCCAGTCCTGAGGCGGAAGCCGGGAGCTGGAGGTACTCTCACCTAGCATTGGCAAAACCATTTTTTAAAAAAACATTGTGTGGTGTCACTTATTTACCTGCTGTGAAAACTGCTTTAAATCTTTGCCAACGACCTCTTGTTGCACACAGCGGTGCAGACGCTGTTGTGCTTTCCCTGTTGACATAGCGGCCGCCATTAGAGCAGGCGCGCTCGACGGACACGCCCACTTGAGGCCACGCCCCCCCTCCCGCCTACAAATGTGCATGCACAGGAAGCGCAGCGGACGAGCGCAGCGGGAGCGCCTAAGGCAAGCCCGTCTGCGCCCGTCCGCGACCAGACTGCGGCCGGGGCCAGACATGCTGCCGAAATCGGAACATATGGTGGACAGATATCATGGTCAGGTGAGGACCTAAAGGCATTCAACCCACCATCCAATTGCTGCCCTCACTCTATAGACCCAGCAACCTTTGACCCCGCCCAAACTTGTAGCAATTGCGGGATAACGTTTGACAGCGCTGCCCCCGCAATACCCCCCAACCCTAAATCCCCTCCTCAAACTAACCTCAGGGCGGGCCTACTAAACTGTAGATCCCTCGTCAAACACACAGATGAGGTCTGGCTCCTACTACAAGAGAAGGATTGGGATATCCTGTTCCTAACTGAAAGATGGATCAAAGAGGACAACTTGACCTCTATCGCTCTTGCTATCCCTCCGGGATTTAAAATATGCCTCGCCAACCGGCCTGGGACAAAAAGAGGCGGTGGCGTAGCTGTTATTTTCAAAGAGCATCTAGTACTGACATCCTCGGCTGCCACGGCTATCCAAGGAATTGAAGGTCTTCACTTCTGCTTCCAAGTGAGCCCTCAGCTCTCACTAGCAGGACTAGTGATATATCGTCCCCCGGCCAGCGCGGACCCCATTCTAACTACCCTATTAGACACGATAGTGCAGAGCTCGCTCCTCCACCCCCTTTTCTTAGTGGTAGGTGATTTTAATATCCACATGGATAAAGCAGACTGCGCCATGGCAGAGATGCTCCGAACAACGTTAGACGCTGCCGGCCTCAGATTGATCAATGAAGGCCCCACACACACTGGGGGCCATACTATTGATCTCATCTTTGCTAATATCAAGGATGTGCGGCCTGAAAAACCTCTCCCTTTGATATGGTCAGATCATTCACTTGTCCCATTCACTCTGAACATTCGAAGTGATACCAAGGCGCCAAGTAAATGCTACTTTATGAAAAGACAATGGAAAAAACTGACCCCTGAGTCTATGTTCCCGGTTCTGGCGCAAACCACCCCCCCCTTGACAAATAATCCCAATATGGATGCTTTACTACTCAATGAATGGATAGGAGGGATGGTTTCTTCTATTGCCCCAGCCTCTCGGGCTTTATCAAAAAGAGAATCCCCCTCAGCTCCCTGGTTTACGCAGGAACTTAGAGAGGAGAAAGCGGCTTGTAAAAAACTGGAAAGACTCTGGAGAGAAAACTACGGCTTAGAAGAAAAAACTAGATATAAGGAAGCATCAAAAAAATTCCGGAAAGCCATTAGGAATAATAAAAAGCGCTTCTACGCGGATTCGATTATACAGGCAGAACAGTCCAGCAAACAAGTTTTTAAAGTAGTACAATCCTTCCTCAAACCTCAATGCATTGAAAGAGAGGTTGTTCCCACACCATTACTTTGCGAGCAAATCTCAGAATACTTCGATCATAAAATTAAGAAAGTATATGACTCCTTTGGCCCAGTAATAAATACTGTGAAACAGGACACAGCGAACAAGGGCGAGACAGGAGAAACCCTCACCCAGTTCGCGCATATCCCTCTGAACGAGGTGAGGCAAGAACTCAGCCGCTGTAAATCCGGCTCCCCTGATGACCCCTGTCCTGCTAAACTATGGAGTGCCATAGCGGACTCTGTAGCGCCCACACTTCAAAGTATCTGGAATTCTTCCATCACGTCAGGAATCTTCCCTGACGTTTGGAAGCATGCCACTCTCCTTCCCCTAAAGAAAAAACCAAACGGGGACCCAGATGACCTCACGAATCTCCGCCCAATATCCCTTCTAGCCGCCCCAGGAAAAATGCTGGAAAAAGTGATACAACGCCAATTGAGTAAATTTGTGGAAACCAACAACATTCTCCATGAAACTCAATCTGGCTTTCGACCCGGTTTCAGCACAGAAACAGCGCTCCTAGAGGTAGCCGAGTCAGTGAGGTGGTCGATGGATGCAGGAAGTTCAGCTATGCTGGTACTCCTGGATCTGTCGGCCGCCTTCGATACGGTGGACCACGCTAGACTACTCAGCCGGCTGGCAGAGATAGGCATTCAAGACAACGCGTTGAGGTGGATAAACTCCTATCTATCTCTGAGAACGCAGAAGGTGGCACTTGGGACGATTTCTTCCACACCTAAAACCCTCAACTGTGGAGTCCCGCAGGGCTCGGCCCTCAGCCCTCTCTTGTTCAATATCTATCTGGCCCCCCTTTTTACGCTAATTGCCAACTGGGGTGTTAAGGCAATTTCTTATGCCGACGACACCCAGTTGGTATTTCCATACTCTGAGATGACACAGGAATCCTTCGCAAACTTTAAAGGCTGTCTCCAGGACATTGCTCACTGGATGAATACTAACAAACTAAAACTAAATGCCAATAAAACCGAAGTTATCTTTTTCGGTAAGGGTCCCACCCCCGCCCCAGAGCTATGGTGGCCGGTGGAGATGGGCCCCCCCCCCCTTGCCCAGTCACTCGGCAAAAAACCTTGGAGTGAGATGGGATGATAAAATGTCTTTCACTTCCCATATCCAACAAGTGGCTGGTTGCTGTTTAAGTAAACTAAGAAACCTCCGAAAATTTCTTAAACTTCTACCAGAGAGCTGCAGAAAAATGGTAGTCCATGCAACGGTCACCTCACGGCTTGACTATGCCAATGGTCTATACCTGGGCCTCCCAAAATTCCTAACCCATAAACTGCAGGTAGTTCAAAACGCGGCTGCGAGGCTGCTACTGCGAATTCCTTTCAAGCAGTCAGTCTCTCCGCATCTTCGAACCCTGCACTGGCTCCCTGTGGCCAACCGGATAAAATTCAAAGCTCTGACGCTTGGTTCAGATCTTTGCATGGCTCCTGCCCACTTTACCTAAAAAAACGCCTTCCAAGATATTCCCAAAGCCGTGCATTACGGTCAAATGACCGTGTCCAACTGGTCGTCCCACGAGCAAAAAAGGCCCGCCTTGGCGGTCGTACCTTTTCAGCAAACGTCTCCGCTCTGTGGAACTCCCTACCTCAAGCAATCCAGCAGGCTCCATCTGAACCCTGCTTTAAGAAGATGCTAAAGACCTGGCTCTTCTCCCAGCCACGCTAGGTCCTCTATCTCTGCCCCAGGACTTCTGTGGTTCCTCTAGCGCCGGGACACCTCCTCGTGAGGTAGCTGTTCGCGCTTTATAAAATCCAGTATTATTATTATCTATTTGAAAAAATGTCAGTATCTAGTGGTCGAGGAATGAAAGTAGCATAGTAATCCATTTTAAAATTCAGTACAAAACACACCCTGACTTACATAAAATGAAATGCTAAAATGGACATTTATGGCACATGTGTTGGAAGATTATGATTGGTTCATATTGTATTTTTAGAGAAAAATGGAAAGTTGAAATTACTCCTTATAGCCTGCCAGTTATAACAGATCATCTGAATAAATTTAAATCTAATCATGTTGAAGTATTTTAGAGAATAAAATTTAAATATATTGCTTTTGTTTACGATCGATCAGTTGCAATTCATAGTTAATCAGAGTCTCTTTATTTACAACTGATTTGGAATCTCCATTAATCAGACTGAATACAGATGTACTGCTCAAATAAGAAGCTCTGTAGACTGGTCATGCTCGGGCTCTTTGCCCGGCTTACAGGATACATTTTTTCATGAGATAATCTTATATATTTATTTTGAGTTAAAATTGTCAATGCATGCTTGGGTTTAATTTATAAAGAGCAAGGATCTTGCCACTCTTCTGCATGCACATAGCAAAGATGTGAATGGCTATCCTGCTACAGGACTTTTCGTTCATCAAAGGATCCCATTATTTCTGCGTATCTCTAAATTGTTGTGGCAGCAGTTACTTTGTGAAGGTTTAGCTTGAAGATATTTCATCATAGCAGAGCTCAGCATCCTGAATTGCATAATCTAAATTGTTCGATTTTCCTTCAGATTTCAGCTTTAAATGTGTCTCACACAAATAACGTAACAGAAATACATCAATGGAGGATAAAGGAAACACAAAAATGTATAAATAATTCCCCTCACTGACATCCCCTCTTACTTACGCAGTCTCCCTCATCATTGTGCAGTACGACACTGAACATCACAGAGCTGCTCCACTGTCTAATTCTGTCTCGGAATGGCCAGACTGATAGCCGTAAATACACAAAAAGAGAGCCAGGCACAACCCAGTACAAGGCCCACCTTCAGTAACCGACATCTCTGCCCTCCACAAATGACCCTCTCATATCACTAGGCCACACTTCCCAAATCACTAAGCTTAAGTGAGTAATGGCTACATAATCATCAAAATAGTCTTTATGACATCATGTGGAATGGAGGATGAAATAGCATTTACCTGGAATGCTATTGGCATCAGTAATCTTTAAAGATTCACTCACTTTGAATAGATCTGAACATTAGAAGAGTATGTTGGCCTTTGTACTTCATAGCAGTACCTTCAAGGGAGATGTTACTGAAGCTACAAGTTGCAAAATATGCAGAGAGCACAAGATTATCACTTTGCAGCTGTATCTTCAGTTCTGCAACATTCGGAGGTTCCTTCTTCTCCGTACACACTGGCATGTATCAGAACTCCTAGCACAATTACTGCTATCCTTAAGGATTCTTAATGGAGCATTCAGTATGCATTAGATGGAGAAGCCATTGAAGGCAGTTCAAATAGACCATTAAGTCTATGGAGAAAGTGATCTGTTATTACCCCTGGTCGAATCTTTATTTTGACCCATGAGATCCGCCAATCCACAGAGTTAGATTCAAGTATTTTGGTACATGCCACCAATCATTCAGGAAGATGAAAGGAATGCTGTAGGGAATGAAGGCTCTTGCTTATTTCTTCATAGTTTAGCCGACCGATTTATGTCAACCTTCTACAAGACCCTAATCTACAGAATAGATTTGAGCAAACCAAATGTGGTGCTGAACAGTTCAAAAGCCTTCAAAAGACCATTGTACTTTCTATGTCTGTAGGGCGATGCTACATCGGTGGAGAAAGATGCCCACAACTGGAAAATAAGTATGGCTTTTTAGTTAAAAAGAAATCAGGAGTTATATGTTTTCTACTTGTTTTTCTTCTGGGTTTCATTCTACTTTAATGTCTGCATGTGTGTGAGTGTGCATGCTTGTGTATGATTTTTTTGTGTGCAGTTTAATCCTGCTTATTTACATTTGACTTTTTTGGGGGCTCTTTTTAGGGAGATGAAAGAAACATGCTCCCTGAACATAAATTGGTTAAAAAAGTGTTCCTACAGCTAGTATGTATTGCATGGGGAAAAAAATCAATGTGTCGGAGGCACTGGTGTTGATGATTCTTGGCTACCAGTTACTTTCATTAGAGGATTCACATTGCCCATCCATGGTAAAATACTGGCCCTACCATAATGGCAGTATTTCTTTGCAACTTGTAGTGGTCTATCCCCTAGTACTATAACGGCCCTGGGACAATGAATCTTGGAAATTCTTGGGCATCCGTGATGGTGCAAATCTCTAGCATAACAATAGTCTTAGAGAATGCTGGATATTCTTGACATATTGAGAAGTGCCATGGTCTGATGGGTCTGCCATAGAAAATGGAACTAGAATGTGACTGAGAGGGATTGGCTAAACATGTTCTTTAGTATGTTCTGAAAAATGTCTATTTTATATTTGTTATGATGTCTATTATGTAGATGTTAAAGGTAGGACTAGGACTTTCCAGGAATTGCCATGTGGTAAGAGTATCCTAGAGGGTATGGATA
The DNA here is from genome assembly GCF_964263255.1 of Lissotriton vulgaris. Classification (NCBI taxonomy): domain Eukaryota; kingdom Metazoa; phylum Chordata; class Amphibia; order Caudata; family Salamandridae; genus Lissotriton; species Lissotriton vulgaris. Next base: position 1,256,702,901 of record NC_141694.1, on the reverse strand, counting down.
TTACCAGGACAAACAAGGCATTCCATTTGGCCCCTTATATGTGGTGTCACTAGGGACAGGTACGTTTAAAACGGCCAACATAAAGTTCAAGGCCAAACAGAATTCTTAGAAGCTTATCGAATTTAACACAAATTTCTATTGGGTGGGGCACTGCTGCAGGTGATATGAAAATATCGACTTTGTTGAAAAATTACGCAATCAAGCCAAATGTTATGTTTCAGGTAAAAGTATTGCAAGGTAACTGAAAAAATGTTGTTTGAAAAATGTGTACCAAGATAAGTGCAAAAAGAACAATTGATGGACAGAATGCAGAACAATGTCATACATTAACCCCAGTACAGAGATCTGGGCCTGAATCCATTGTTTTTTTGCTCACCATGCCATTCCCGTTTGGACCCAGCCATATGCAAATCAGTCATGCACCTTGTGCCCAATGGGAACAGGCCAGCCCGAATTGCCAGCCCAGGTCCTCCCTGGACTGGAAACAAGCATCCTATGACCAGTTTTGGGTTTTCAGCCAGGATAGCTTGACTCCAAGGGCACGGAGAGCACGGGACTCAGGTCTGAGCATACCCGACCCGTGACAAATGCAAAAAGAACAATTGATGCACAGAATGCAGAACAATGTCATACATTCAGGCCAGTACAGACATCTGGGCCTAAATTCGTTGTTTTTTTGCTCACCATGCCATTCCAGTTTGGACCCAGCCATATGCAAATCAGTCCTGTCCCTGTGCCCAATGGGAACAGTCCAGCCTGAACTGCCAGGCTTGGTTCACACTGGACTGGGAACAAGCAACCTACGACCGGTTTCGGGATTTCAGCCCTCATCACCCAGGATAGCTTGACTGCAGAGGCATGTAGAGCAAGGGCCTCACGTCTGAGCATACCTGTCCCGCTCGGGGGGACAAATGCAAAAAGAACAATTGATGGACAGAACACAGAACAATGTCATACATTCACCCAAGTACAGAGATCTGGACCTAAATCCATAGTTTTTGTACTCACCATGCCAATTCAGGCACAGGGTCAAGACTAATTTGCAAATGGCCAGGTCTAAACTGGGGTGGCATAGTGAGCAAAAGAATGTTGGATTTAACCCAGATCTCTTGACTGGGGGGAATGTTTTGATTTGTTCTGCATTCCATCCATCAATTGTGTGTCTTTTACTTTCTCACCCAAAGTGCTTCAGGTATGCCCGGACGTGAGTCCTGGGCTCACTGTGCCATTGGAATCAAGCTACCCTGTCTGAAGAGGGGTGAAACCCCTAAACCAGTCCTAGGATGCTTGTTTCCGGTCCAGGGAGGACCTGGCTTGGCAGTTCAGGCTGGACTGTTCCCATGAGGCACAGTGTCAAGACTGATTTGCATTTAGCCAGCTATAAACTGGGTTGGCATGGTGTGCAAAAGAATGATGGATTTAACCCAGATCTCTTGACTGGGGGTGAGTGTTTTGATTTGTTCTGCATTCCGTCTATCAATTATGTGTATTTTGCTTTCTCACCCAAAGTGCGCCAGGTATGCCCAGATGTGAGTCCTGGGCTCACTGTGCCACTGGAATCAAGCTACCCTGGCTGAAGAGGGGTGAAACCCCTAAACCAGTCCTAGGATGCTTGTTTCCGGTCCAGGGAGGACCTGGCTTGGCAGTTCGGGCTGGACTGTTCCCATGAGGCACAGGGTCAAGACTGATTTGCATATGGCCAGCTATAAACTGGGTTGGCATGGTGTGCAAAAGAATGATGGATTTAACCCAGATCTCTTGACTGGGGGTGAATGTTTTGATTTGTTCTGCAGTCCATCTATCAATTATGTGTCTTTTGCTTTCTCGTCCTTTTTACCCCAGGTATGCCCAGACATGTGTCCTGGGCTCACTGTGCCACTGGAATCAAGCTATCCTGGCTGAAGACTGGTGAAACCCGAAACCGGTCCTAGGATGCTTATTTACGGGCCAGAGAGGACCTGGCTTGGCAGTTCGGGCTGGACTGTTCCAATGAGGCACAGGGTTAAGACTGATTTGCATACGGCCAGGTCTAAACTGGGATGGCATGGTGAACAAAAGAATGTTGGATTTAACCCAGATCTCTTGACTGGGGGGAATGTTTTGATTTGTTCTGCATTCCATCCATCAATTGTGTGTCTTTTACTTTCTCACCCAAAGTGCTTCAGGTATGCCCGGACGTGAGTCCTGGGCTCACTGTGCCATTGGAATCAAGCTACCCTGTCTGAAGAGTGGTGAAACCCCTAAACCAGTCCTAGGATGCTTGTTTCCGGTCCAGGGAGTACCTGGCTTGGCAGTTCGGGCTGGACTGTTCCCATGAGGCACAGGGTCAAGACTGATTTGCATTTAGCCAGCTATAAACTGGGTTGGCATGGTGTGCAAAAGAATGATGGATTTAACCCAGATCTCTTGACTGGGGGTGAGTGTTTTGATTTGTTCTGCATTCCGTCTATCAATTATGTGTATTTTGCTTTCTCACCCAAAGTGCGCCAGGTATGCCCAGATGTGAGTCCTGGGCTCACTGTGCCACTGGAATCAAGCTACCCTGGCTGAAGAGGGGTGAAACCCCTAAACCAGTCCTAGGATGCTTGTTTCCGGTCCAGGGAGGACCTGGCTTGGCAGTTTGGGCTGGACTGTTCCCATGAGGCACAGGGTCAAGACTGATTTGCATATGGCCAGCTATAAACTGGGTTGGCATGGTGTGCAAAAGAATGATGGATTTAACCCAGATATCTTGACTGGGGGTGAATGTTTTGATTTGTTCTGCAGTCCATCTATCAATTATGTGTCTTTTGCTTTCTCGTCCTTTTTACCCCAGGTATGCCCAGACATGTGTCCTGGGCTCACTGTGCCACTGGAATCAAGCTATCCTGGCTGAAGACTGGTGAAACCCGAAACCGGTCATAGGATGCTTATTTCCGGGCCAGAGAGGTTAAGACTGATTTGCATACGGCTAGGTCTAAACTGGGATGGCATGGTGAGCAAAAGAATGATGGATTTAACCCAGTTCTCTTGACTGGGGCTGAATGTTTTGATTTGTTCTGCATTCTGTCTATCAATTGTGTGCCTTTTGCTTTCTCATCCTAAGTGCACCAGGTATGCCCAGATGTGCGTCCTGGGCTCACTGTGCCATTGGAATCAAGCTATCCTGGCTGAAGAGGGGGGAACCCCGAAACCGGTCCTAGGATGCTTGTTTCTGGTCCAGTGAGGACCTGGCTTGGCAGTTCGGGGTGGACTGTTCCCATGAGGCACATGGTCAAGACTGATTTGCATATGGCCAGGTTTAAACTGGGGTGGAATGGTGAGCAAAAGAATGATGGATTTAACCCAGATCTCTTGACTGGGGGTGAGTGTTTTGATTTGTTCTGCACTCCGTCCATCAATTGTGTGTCTTTTGCTTTCTCGCCCTAAGATAAGTGAGCATGAAGAGCAATGAGTGACTCTTGGTCAAGGCATTATTAGAAAGACAAGGAATAGGGCAATCTTTGGTGTCATGCTGAATAACTACACTAGAGACCATTTCGACATTGCTAGCATGGAAAGACAAGGGAAACATTCAATACAAGGTTCCAACTCACTTACTAGCATCCCTTATCACCTACCATTTCTCTTCCAGCATTATGATGAAGGGGCGTAACCTTTTGGGTGCTCCAATGTGCCATTACACCTGTGGTAGGCCAAATGGGTAGCTGGGAAACACATTAAAAAAAAAGGCATCAGGCAAAAAGACTTCAGAAGCTGACTGCACTAAACATTATTACAACCCCTCTCCTCTCAGATCAGTCTACAGACCCAACTCTCAGATAGGTGGAAAGATAATCAAAGGACGTTAGAAAACTGAATTGTTTTTACCTGTAATGTGATTTGTCTAGAAAAGGCGTTTTTTTCATTTCTTGTTGTTTGAATATGCACAAATGTCTGGAGAAAACTACAGCCTATCACTTGCTCGCTCAAGATATATCCAAATGTATCTCAAACATTTATCTCAATCTCTATCTCTCTCTCTCTCTCTCTCTATATATATATATATATATATATATATATAAATATATGTATATATGTTCATATACACGCACACACATGGAGAGTTGAAAAAGGTAAATATTCTAAATCCAATAAATGTCATTGCTAGCTGACCCTTTGAGAGAACAGCTTGGACAATCCCTTTCTCGTATAAGAAGAATGTGTTTTCTAAAATTCCATATTCAGCATAATCAAGCATTACTTTTTATTTCACTGCAGGCAACTAAACGGTATGATCCAATATTTTACTTACTATTGCCAATAACATTTGTCTGTTTGAAATCAATCTTTTCAAGTTTATTACCCCAAAGTAAGTATGTAAAATAAGAAAATACATAAAAGGTAACCTGTAATATGGTCCACTGGCTATGGAGGAGTTCTGGTGACGTCATATACGAAGAAGGGAGGGAGGGCAAATGCTCTGCAAACACCAAACAATGAGTTTGAGTCTGAAATTGGATTGCCACTCCCCACTGGACTGGAAAATATGGTGTCCCTGTTATGTCAAAAGTGCTGTCACCATTTACAAAAAAACAAAAAGGGAATACTTTTATTTTGTAATGGATTGTGAACAGTCGATTTAGGTTTAGGGGATTTTGAAAGCGCATAGCTACCCTTGGGCATCCCAGCGCTGAGGTGAGATAGTACAGGCAGTTGTTTGCGCATGAATTTAGGGGAAAAGCCATGTTTTGAGTCTTTTTTTGAAGGACGCTTTGTTTTAAATCATTCGGAGTTTCGGATCCATACTGTTCCACAGTTTAGGTACCAGGTGGGCGAAAGACCTTCCACCCCACCTGGCTCTCTTGAAGCTGGTGGGATTTATCAGAAAGTTAGAGCTTGACCTTAGGTGGCGAAGGGGAGAATAATGTGGGACCAACTTTTGTATCAGGGTGGGGCCTCTCCTATACATGGCTCTGTGAGCCAAGCTTATGGACTTAAATTTGATCCTGGCTTGGACTGGGAGCCAATGAAGCTCCCTCAAGGAGGATCTGGCTGATTGATGTTTGGGTATATTCAACAGCAGCCATGCAGCTGCATTCTGTACGACTTGGAGTCTGTTCGTAAAGTATTTAAGAGAGCCAACTATCAGATGAGGTCTTAGGCACTTGTAAATGGTGATGTGGACATACACGGTCTGCAGATCTAGCCAATAACCTTGAAAAGTGGTTGTGATTTGAAAAATATGTTTACTCTGTGTAGGTATGAAAAGGGATGTGAAGGGAGTGTGGGGTAGTTTGGAGGAGTGGAAGAAAGGATGAGAGATAGACTGCTTTGCAAATTGTGCATTGTAAATATTCATATATGTAAAGAATTAATTGTTGGCCTTTATTAATCCTTGCAAAAACAGCGTTAATTTGGCATTGATAAACTTAAAGAAACAGTCATTTCAAAACCCAGAGGCCAATAAGAGTAGGATGCTGTAAAGAAGAGAGTGAACGGTTTTGCTTTGGACGGGGGCAGAGTGCAAGGGATGAGATTGGCTTTGTAGACCATCCACCATTGCTAGAAGCCAACTAGATAAAATGTACTGGGACAAAGACAATACTAAAAAACATGGTGCCTTTGAAATCATGTGTCACTTACCCTTTCACCAGTGTAAAGTATTAAGCTGTTGTTCTGCCTCATCATTGCCTCTGTGGTGGGCCAACGTGGCTGTTGAAGTGGTAAAAAATAGCATGAGGCAAAACATACTCCAAAGCCCACTTCCATTATCCACACAACACCATTCCCTTAATGAAAAACCCTCATCAAAGTGTTTATCAGCACCCACATTTAAGAAGGTAAGTTTATCTACCTGATGCAATCTCATAAATTGCATGAAAAGCATGTAAATGTAGAAATATGGATGTGGTTAAAACTAGTGAGCCAAAAATAATCCAATGAGTCTGAAGATCTATACCTGTTGTATTTATTTAAACTTTATTTGTAGGGTGTGTAGGTGAGGGAGGAAGTGCCAGAGAATGAAATGGGGAAGCTAAAAGAAGAGTGATGTCTAATCCAGACATATGGGGAAAGAAGAGGAAAGGGGAAAGAATTTGCCAGAAAAGTGGCATAGTGGAAGAAGTGAAGTTGACAGTGCAACAAGTGAAGATAGTCTAAGGTTTAGAGGTATTATTGTTTGGTGAGAATGCTAGGAACAGCTTTGTTTAGAAGAAGGTCAAGTTAGTTATGGATTGGGAGTAGGGTGTGTGGAATAACATTTATAGTGGATCCAATGTTAAAGAAGATGCATGGAGGGCAAATGAAACACCCAAATACCTGGCTCCTATTCCTCCATTAAAATAATTTTTCACTTACCCATACTCTTCCAGCAATATGATGTGGGATGCTCAAAATGGATGAAAAACTCCTCTGTCCCAAGTGGTGTCGAGAAAGGCATAGAGGAACCTGTAAAGAATCCAAAAATGGCTTCAGCAAAGAATAAGGCCAACTCCAGCCTACACTAATGAGGCTCACGTTCCTTCTCAGACCACTACTTTGTATTTGAGGATATCAAAATAATAATATTTTCCTACCATTTTATAACAAAAACATGCTTGAATATATATATAGTATGTGTATATCAACAAGTTATACACACACACACATACACACATATATGTGTGTATATATACATTTATATATAGAAATATTTTGAAATATATTTAGTTATGCCTTGGTACATGCGGGTGCAGCGGCTAGCCAAATATTCACTCAGTATGGCCCTTTCTTTTGAGTTGTGTATCCTTCTGTTCAAAAGACATTTTTTGAAAACTTCCCTGGGAAATAATGAAGTCCACATAAACGTTTTTAGTTTTGCAGATTTTGATGAGTCGACATCGCGTTGGGGGAAGGTCATAGGTAGTGAGCTACAGAAGCTCACTGAATCCCATGTCAGGTGTTCTCTTGCACCTGAATGTGTATTCAGAATATGTGAAGTTAAAACAGTTACTAAAGTCCTCTGAATATGATAATGTAAGAGTTTTCAAAGGTCCACAGACTAGATACACACTGCATGGTATGTGCATGTGTTTTTTTCCCTAAGATGTCTCTAGCATTCCTCTAAGACCTTGGTAGTCCAGCGACAGCTTGTGAAGCTTGCAGGATTCCACAAGCTCCTTGAGTGACTGGGCCTAAGTCAGCAGAGCTGGAGGAGGCTTCTTATGTACCAAAGAATAATTATCATGCATTAAAGTTACTCTGGCAGAGTGGTTCCATTTATTATGGCAGCTTTGGGTGCTAAGCTTCAACAATGCAATCTTGATTCTCGACCTTCCTACCAATCTAGTCTGCGACACATTTCTGGTCTGTCAATACCATGTCCTGGTCTTATCATTAATGAGTACAAAGATTAAAATGAAGTCAGTAGATCATGGTAAGAGTGAGGAAAGAGTTTGGTGGCTCTGGCAGAGGGCATCGAATTAACTGCAGATATTTCTGAAAAAGTTGTATTCCAAATCTTGTATCATAAAAGGCATCATAATTCTCCTAGACTTCCTTTTAAAATATATGTGAAGGACACCATACTTTTACTTGTGAATGACATTAACATGGGTGCTGCCATTAAATATGCCGGGCAAAGTCTTATTTACTTTTGCACAGTTGAAGTTTGTACAAGCCATCAGTCTGGGTCTACTTCATTAAGAGAAAGCTTGCTTTCAGGTGGTGATGAGATAAACAGTTACAAAGGTTTGCTTGGAATTTATAATTTATCCAGAAGATCCTGGTGTCTTTTATATTGAGAGTTTGAATGGCTAGTCCCGCTGGTAATGTTGGAATCAAAAAAGAAAGAAACAGCAGCGATTCACATAAAATCTTCCTCCTACATTTTGGCTATGTGTATATGGTAGTATTGCATAAACTACGCTGTCTTGAGAAATATACATTGTAAACAGTCATCTATTTAAAGATCAATTAGTAGCCTTTATTAACCTTGATGAAACAGCATTCATTTGAAGTTAACAAACCTTCGAAACATTATTGTCAAAACTCAAAGAACATAATTATGTAAATACTGTTGGGTAAAATCCATTGAAGGGTGAGGCAGTAAGATAAGACAATGTATGATAGAGCAGATTGTTTAGTCAGTTATAGAGAGGGACAGGTGGCAAGAAATGACTGTTTTTTTTTACTACGTATTCATAGAAACCAAAAGATAAAATGTTCTGAGGCAAAGGAAATACTCAAACACATGGTGAAGGAAATGCCCAAACACATGGTGGCCTTTGGTGCCCCGTCTTACCCTTTCGCCAGAATAAGGTAGGAGGCTTCGGCTCCCTCTAATTATTGTGTCTGCCGGGAACCACTGTGGCTGCTGTAAAGGTAAAAATTGCTTTAGGCAAAACATACTTTAAGGCCCACTTTCACTTTCCACACCAAACTCCACCTCCATGACAACAATGAAAGACTCTCATCAAACTTTTCAGTGGCACCCAAGGTTAACTAGGACCATGATCACACACAGTTTGTTGCCAGCAACCTTGTTTCTAGTAAATCATGTGAAGTAGGAGATGACAATATTATTTAGCTGTAAAGTTATATCTTTAGCCATGGTACCCTTAAGGGTTTAAAGGCTTTAAAGATCTCCAGTGTCTGAGCAGTGTATTTGGCTAGTTTGCCTATAGGTATTCCATGAGTATAAATAGACTGCATGAAGTATTTTTCTGGCAGACAAATAATACACGTAAATATGTTTAAAGAGAAATAACAGCAAGGATGCATGTTCACCTTGTTAGGATGTAAGGGAGTGGACAAGTTCATAGCCAATGGAAAGAGATGGATCCTAGTAAAATATACTAATTCAAAACAACAACCGTAAATTTATAAGATTAATGAAAGTTACATAATTTTGCAGAGAAAGGTGAGGATTATCGTTACATGTGCAAGTGATGTTTTCCTAAACATCAGCCTGTCTATGCAGTCTGTGCTATTTATTGGTACTACACTGATACATGCTTATTATTTTTTGTAATTGCACTCTGATCTCACTGCCCATAGGCATGTGTTCACTAATGATGAAGAGTGTCCTGAGAGTTCTCATCTAGAGCTGATTGTAAGGTATTATCCACTATTGCCAACTGCAAAGTGTGTTATGATTAGTTAATACCATCTGCTCAGAGCATAACCCATTAATTGACTACCATGTATGTGAGTGGATATGACAAGAAGAACAGGCAATTAAGAGCTTTTACTACTGAGCATGTGGAGAATACATCTATGAACACCCCTATAGGAAGGCCAAAAAAGCCAATTGCAACTGCTGGCTTCCAGACCTTCGTTGAACCTGGAACACAGGCAAATAAGAATACTTAGTTTTACCATTCTACTGCCTTGGACTAGCTGAGCCAGTTTCATTATTCCAGAGATCATTCTAATAAATCATAAAGCAATAGAATGTCCAGACAATATGAATGTCCAGAGTCATCATCCTCTTGTATTCGCTCCTTCATTACAGATAAGTACTGCTGTGTTTTGTCCGTGGTAGGTCACTCCCCACACCGCACAGCATCGCCTGTGTGCCCTTGCCTTTGCCCAGCTGCCGCTGCTGATGTCTGGGATTCGAGGCCCTCCCTGCTCTTGCCCCTGTTTCTGGTATTTTTATTTTCCTTGTAAATTTTATTTTTTGTCAGCTCACTGTGTGTTTTTGCCCTTTTGCCCCATTCCCAGCTGTGCCATTACTGTGTCCCTTTTCCTTTCGGTATCCCTGCCGTTCTTCTCCCCAGTTCCTGCCGCTGCGTCCCCTGCGGCCCCGCCCCCCTGCTCTCCCATTCGCCCGCTCCCACCTCCCAGCCGCTCCTCCCTCCCACCTCTCCTTCTTATGGTGGCCGCGTACAGCGGGCGTGCCGCTGGTGCGCCAAAAGCAAGCCCATCTGCGCCCGTCCACGCCTGGACCGCGCCCAGCACCAGAACCCCTGGCCCCCGCGAGTCCCAACACTGCTACGACGCCAACCCCATCCACGCACTCCACACCGGACAAGAACTCACATACTGCCTGGCCACCCCAAAGCGCATCCAAGGACCCTTCTCCTGCCGGAACTGCAGCTTCACCAGCACATGACCCACCAACCCACCCACCAGGAAATAACCCAACTACCTCAGATGCATTCTTCTCAACACTCGCTCCGCCCGCAAACACGCCGTTGTATTCTGGGACATTCTCAACTCAACCTTCCCAGACGTCACCTTGCTGACGCATACCTGGATGAACCCCTCCTCGGCACCCGACATCGCTATAGCCATCCCGGAAGGCTATAAAATCTCCCGCAGGGACCGCACCAACGGAGTAGGAGGAGGAATCGCCATCGTCCACAGGAACACCCTCAGAGTCTCGACCAGCACCGACGACACCATCAACATTGCCGAACACCTACACTTCCAGATCCACATCGACCCCAACACCACCCTCAGAGGAACTCTCATCTACAGACCCCCTGGACCCGACCATAGTTCAGCGACTCCATCGCCGACTTCATCAGCTCTCACCCGCTAGCCTCCATGGACTACATCCTCCTTGAGGACCTGAACTTCTACCTCGAGAACGACAACAACTCCACCACCCTGATCGACAACCTAGCTAACCTCGGACTCAGACAACTCATCACTACACCCACTCACTCCGCTGGCCACACGCTTGACTCCATCTTCTCCACAAGCCCCCATGTCTCCTTCAACCACACCACCGAACTCCACTGGACCGACCATCGCTGCATCCACTTCACCTTCTGGAAACCCACCACGCACCACCGCACCCGACTGATGCCGCGCCGCGGCTGGAACAAAGTCACCGAAGACCAGCTAACCACCACCCTTGCCCAAAGACCACCCACCGACCCCACCGACGCCGACATTGCCACCCACAATCTCAGACAGTGGATCTACGACTGAGCCATCACCCTCGCCCCGGTCAAGAAATCCTCCAACAGTCACACCAGCAAGAAAGCCAGCTGGTTCACTGAAGACCTCCAGGCCTCCAAGCAAACCTGCCGAAAGCTGGAGAAGAAGTGGCTCTGTGAACGAACACCGGACAGCTACGCAGTCCACAAGAACGCCACCCGCAGACACATCACCTCATCAGATCCGCCAAAAGGGCCTCCTTCAAAGACCGCCTAGACAACAACGCACACAACAGCAAAGAGCACTTCAACATCATGAAGGAACTCTCCAACCCCAGCTCCAACACCAACGACATCCCACCTTCTCAAAACCTGTGCGACTTGCTCAGCACCTTCCTCCATCGCAAGATCGCAGACATCCACGACCGCTTCAACGCCATGACCGCCCTGACAAACACTCATACCGCCGCCCCCATGACCACAATTCACACCGATTGCCGGCTCTCCTGGACCAACATCAACGACAACGACACCATCAAGATCATGAACACTGTCCACTCCAGATCTCCGTCAGACCCATGCACACACCACATCTTCAACAAAGCCAGCACCGCCATTGCACCCCACCTCCAGAAAGCCATCAACATCTCCTTCGAGACAGCAATCACGGCCCTCATCCTCCTGGACATGTAAGCCGCCTTCGACACGGTCTGCCATCGCACACTATGAACATGCCTCCACAGCGCCGGGATCCAAGAGAAGGCCCTGGACTGGACCACCTCCTTCCTCTCCAGTAGAACACAGAGCACCCGCATCCCCCCCCCTTCGGCTCCAAAGCCACTGAGATCCTCTGCGGCATACCCCAGGGCTCATACCTCTTCCCTACACTGTTCAACATCTACATGGCACCGCTCGCCCATGTCATCCCACTGCACGACCTCAACATCATCTCCAACGCCGATGACACCCAGCTGATCCTCTCTATCACCAGGGACCCCCACACCACCAAAACAACCTCCACGAAGGAATGAAGGCCGTTGCCGAATAGATGAGGAACAGCCGACTGAAGCTGAACTCGAACAAGACGTAGGTCCTCATCCTCCGATCCACCCCTTCAGCCTGGAATGACTCCTGGTGGCCAACCGCATTGGGAACAGCTCCAACACCAACCGCCGCGCACGCAACCTGGGGGTCATCCTCGACTCCACCCTCTCCATGACCAAACAGGTCAAAGCCGTCTCTTCCTCCTGCTTCAACACCCTCTGCATGCTTCGCAAGGTCTACAAGTGGATCCCCACTGAAACAAGAAGAACGGTCACCCAGGCCCTCATCAGCAGGAGGTTGGACTACGGAAACGCCCTCTATGCAGGAGCCTCGGGCAAACTCCTGAAACGGCTCTAACGCATCCAGAAAGCCTCTGCACGCCTGGTCCTTGACATCCCTTGCCGCAGCCACATCACATCCCACCTGAGAGACCTGCACTGGCTCCCTGTCAACAAGAGGATAACCTTCAAGCTCCTCACCCACACACACAAGGCACTCCACAACACCGGACCCGCGTATCTCAACAGCTGAATCAGCTTCTACACCGCCATCTCCTCTCTGCTGACCTCGCCCTCGCCACAGTCCCCCGCATCCGAAGAGCGACCTCAGGTGGCAAATCATTCTCCCACCTTGCCGCCAAGACCTGGAACACCCTACCCACCCACCTACGGCAGACCCAAGACCTGCTAACCTTCAGAAGACTCCGCAAGACCTACTTTTCGAGCAGTAGCAGCATTTCCCTCCCTCAGCACCTTGAGAACCTCACAGGTAAGTAGTGCGCTTTACAAATGCCATGATTGATTAATTGTTGCTATGTATTGATTGCTGTTAAAGATCATATCTAGGCTTTAGTCATAGTTTGGGACTGCCCTTCCAATTTATAGTTTAGCCTGGTAAGGTTTTAGGGAATTTAGTTTAACCTCTGTGTAATATTGTGTCAATAGTTGTTTGACTTGTGTCAATACCTGCTTGAAAGACCGCGGTCATTTGGCTGAGTATATTAGTCGTGTAACACGAGGGCCCAGCATGCAACATCCGGCCTTTTGGTCCCTTATCGGCTTCTTCGCCAATAGTCAGACTGCTTCTATTTCAGTGCCGGTTTTCGAGCTGTAACACCACTTGCTCCTCAGTGCGATTACTGGCCCACAGCAATCTCACACCTTCACTTTTACGTGATTTGGGAAGGGGGCGATTGCAGAAGCTTCGGGTCTGTGATCAGGTAAGTATTTGAATGTAAAAGATGACTAGAAAACCTCAATTGGAGATTTCAGGTAGGTTGCCTGGCAGTGTTGGTGGAGGTCAAGTGCAACTCTTACAACCTAAGATCTAAGCTATTCTGGACTGGGAGGGTCCAACAACCTAGAACAAAGTCAATGCATTCCTTGGCTTGACTGTGTATTATAGGAGGTTTGTGAAGGGCTCACCTCCTAGAAAATTCCCCAGAAAGTAAACTCGACAGTTAGCTGTCAAAAGGCTTTTGACACCCTGAAAGAGGCAATGTGCTCAGCACCAATTCTTAAAGCTCCAGACTACACCAAGCAGTTCATTGTGCAGACTGATGCCTCTGAGCTAGGGATAGGAGCAGTTCTATCCCAGACCAATGATGATGGCCAAGACCAGCCTGTTGCTTTTATTAGCAGGAGGTTACTCATCAAGGAGCAGCTTTGAAGTGTCATTGAGAGGGAGCCTATGCTCTGGTTTAGTACCTAAAGAAGTTGAGACCATACCTGTTTGGATCTCACTTCACAGTTCAAACTGACCACAGATCTCTCAAATGAATAATGCAAATGAAAGATGAGAATCCCAAACTTTTGAGGTGGTCCATCTTCCTACAGGGAACAGACTTTACAGTTTAATACTGACCAGGGACTGTCCATTCCAATGCAGATGAACTTTCCAGGTTCTTCCACTTATGAAATTAAAATGAAATTTATAAAGCGCCACAATCCCCTAGGGGTATCTAGGCGCTAGCAGACACGGACAGGCTAAAAATCTGGAAGATATCACAATTATTTCCTAAATAGCCAAGTTTTTAGATTCTGCCTGAATGCCAGTAGATCTGTCTTAAATTTTAGTTTAGTCAGGAGTGAGTTCCACAGCCTTACTGTGCATGAGATGAATCTGCTACCATCCCAGTTGCCTTTTTTTAAATCTGTGGATTACAAGGTTTCTACTGGTGGATGAGCATAGGAAGCGTTCTGGGATATAGCGTTGAAAACGCTGTATCAAATATTGAGGGACAACACCTTGTTGTGACTTGAAGGTAGGCATGAGCGGATTTTGCGGATTGGCAATCCGCGAATTTGCGGATTTGCGAACTCGCAATCCGCAAAATCCGCGAATTCCCACGAATTTGCGGATTTTTTTTTTTTTTTGTGTTTGCCCGTGTTTCTGCCAGTTCGCGAGGGTTTTTACAATTTCGCAATTTGCGAACTTACCTGTCGGGTCGCAAGTTTTGCGAACTTGTTGTTTCTACGTGTCCAACCTGTTTGGGACACTCTTCTTCATCACTGCCACTCTCTGTCACCACTGCCACTCTCTGACTACTCATGCCACCCTCTGGCCCACCCATGCCACCCTCTGTTTCATCACCACACCCTCTGGTTGTCCAGTGTACATTATTTTCGGCAAAGCAAAGCACACCTTCCCTGCCTCAAGTGACCTGAATTAATTTGGGGCTGATTAATGTGTCACAGAATATTTTTTTAGCTGGCACCTGCTTCCTTAGTGCGCCCTGATTAGTGATCTTTTGCACTTGCTAAGTGCTTTCATTGTTGCAAAATTAGTTACAACACCTGCCCTGCCCCAACTGACAATAATGAATTAGGGGCTGATTAATGGATTTTAACTTCCAGCCTGGCTCCTGCTTGTCTCCCTTAGCTGTAATTCATGACCTTTGTGGCATATGTGTAACTATTCTGAGGTTCAGAGCAGGGTCACATAATAGTTTCAACTGGCAACTGAACTCTGGAGGGGCCCCTCAGGAAGCACTACAGGAAATGGCTACTAATGATGTGCCTGAACTTTTGAACCTGGTAAGTAGTTACTTTCAGTTTTGCTTAGATCATATTTCTGCAATTTCGCACTTATTCGCGGGGCGCGAACTCACGCGAACAGTGCGAGCAGTGCGAGCAAAATCCGCTGCTCGCGGATTTGCGGATTTTGCAGGAAATTCGCAAATCTCGCGGATTGCGGATTTCCCGAAAATCCGCAAAATCCGCGAGCGGAACGGATTTTCCGCCCATGCCTACTTGAAGGTAATACAGAGTGTCTTAAACTTGATTGGTTTACATATTAGGAGCCAGTCTAATTGGATCAATGCTTGAGATGTGGATTTATATTTCAGGATGCCTAGCAGTAACCATGCTGCGGCATTCTGCAGCGTTTGTAACTTATGTAAGAATTGATTTTGAATTATAATAAAAAGCTTGTTGCAGTAGTTTACTTTGGATGAAATAGGAGTCGTAACGAACATCTTTTGAAAGCTCAATGGAATGAAAGGCAACACTTTCATCAGAGTTTTCAAAATGAAAAAAGGCGAGAAAGTAATTTGATTGATTTGTCCCTCAAAAGATAGCTAAGTTTCAATAATTACTCCAAGGTTTTTTACTTTACCACTGGGGATCGGTAGATTCCCCAGTTCCTGGGGCCACCAGGTGTTCGACGAAAAAGAGGGGTTATTACCAAACAACAGGATCCCAGTCTTTGAGGAATTTAATTTTAGGCAGTTCCTGCTCATCCACTTCCCGATATGAAGCATACAGTTGTGAAACGGAACTGCATTGGCTTCAGGATTATCAGTGATAGATGCAACAATCTGTGTGCCATCTGCATACGAAACCAGAGAGAAACCAAATGAGCTTATTGGATCTGCAAGTGGGGTAATATAGAGTTTAAATAGAGTGGGGCTCAGGGGTGAGCCCTGAGGGACCCCACAGGGCAAAGAGAAGGTTGATGAGTTAAAATCACAGTGAGAGACTGTCTGAATACGGTCAGCCACAAAAGAGGTGATGAACTTGAATGCATTGTCTTTGATCCTAATTGATTCAAGGGGATCAATTAAAAGAGTGATTAACCTTATCATATACGGCTGAAAGATCCAAGAGGAGTGGAGCCGCATTTCCTCCACTATGTATCATCTGCCTGATTTCTTCCGTGGCTGTAATCAACACCAGTTCGGTACTACGATGACTACGAACTGTGTGGTATCAAGACTCTTTGTTTTTTCTAAAAAGGCAGTTAATTCCTGGTTGACGATTTTTTTTAACCAATTTGGCAGGTAAAGGTAATCGAGTAATTGGTCGATAATTGTTGGGGTCAGCAGTATCTAAGATGTTTTTTTTTAATAATGGAAGAATAGACCCTATCTTCCAGTCTATTGGAAAATATCCTGCTTCAAAGAGGTTGTTTAACATGGCCGTGAGGTATGGGATATCACCCCTGGGACCAAGTGAAGTATCTTGGCCGGATATGGGTCCTGTGGTGAGCCCAATTTAATCTGCATCAGTGTCTTTTGTGTCTGATCCACCATCAGAGGCTCAAAATGGGATAGGGTACTCACATTATGCGTGTCCTTCACTGGTCTGTTGTTTAAATTGACAGTTTGACTATTATCTTGAAAAGACCCATAGAGAGATTTAACTTTTTCTTGGAAGTGAAGTGCTAGTTTGTTACAGAATTGTTGATTAATAATAGGATTCTTTGGGTCTGGAAGTTTTTTAACTGTTTGAGAATAATTCCTTGGAGGAGTTCACAGTTCCTTCTATTTTTGCTTTAAAGAATTTCCTTTTCTCAACTAGAATCATTTTTTTGTAGATCTGTAAATTGATTTTATATGTCTCTTTCTCTTCTGGTTTATACTCAAGTCTCCATTTATGTTCTGATCGCTTACTTTCCTGCTTTTTCCATCCAAGATCACCGGTAAACCAGGGTTCAGAGGGATTAGTCTTATGGCTATGAAGGTTCTTTGCTGGAGCTAACTGAGTTAGTGATACGTCCAGCCATTGATGGATGGCTGACCAATGGAGTCTAATGAATAAGAGATGAACTAAACTGACCAGCATCAATAATACTCCATAGGCGTCGAGTAGAACTTCCAATTTGTGGGCATGATTTTTTTTGACTCAGATAGGCCATTTAGCTCAAACATGCTCACCTTCTGGTCAGCCCATGTCAAGGGAAGGGAAGATGTCCAGATGAGCTGTGGATTGTCGATGACAATGCCATCAAGAAGATGCCCAGCTTTGTGTGAGGAGCCCTGGACAATTTGTGTTAGACCTGCACCATCCATATAAACCATTAAGTTCAGAGACTCTGAATCAAACGGGTTTTCCATATGGAAAGTAAAATCGCCTAGAATAGTAAAATCTTTGGCCTCAGCTTTTAATTCTAGGAGATTACCAATGGATTTTGTAAAGGCTGTTCTAGACCCAGACGGTCGATAAATGAGAAGTCCATTAAAAGAATAGTGACCATTAAGTTCAATTTTAGAACGTATAGATTCACAGAGTGACCTATGAGGAATGATATTGAAAATAGTTTTTAAATGATCTCTGGATATGATTGGAAGCCCTCTGCCCTTTTTTTAGTGGACGGTCATGTCTAAATATTCTGAACCCCGTGGGTAATGCCGATATTAGGTCTCGTCAGATGATGAATCTGCCCAGGTTTCAGTGATAAAGGCCAGATCAATATTCTGACCCTCCATGAAGACCGCAAAATCTAGTGCATGCCTAACAAGCAATCTGGTATTGATAAGGGTACAACCACAACTTATTTTAACCCTTTCGATGCTCATGACGAGCTCAGCTCGTCATGATGCACAGTTGAGCTGTGCTGATGACGAGCTGAGCTCGTCATAAATACAGTAATAAAGCAATTTCCAGCACAGGGGGGGAAAACGCCTAGCAGCCAAGGTGTTAAATTGTTTAGAGGGTGCCTCTGGCAATTTAGTAGAAGCCAAAGAGGTACAATGAAAGTTAGTGAGGAAGAAATTGCAAACCAAGCATTTTGGGCCATTTGTGCAGCAGTGAGGGAATCCCTAGAATAGGTAATAGGTCCCTTAATTTCTGAGGCCAAACTAACAGGGGGCTGGCGCTGATTGCAGTCTGAGCTTGGGTGGGCGCAGATGGGCTTTCCTACGGCACACCAGCAGCGTGCCAGCTGCGCGCCTGGTCCTCCATCTGCTTTAGAAGCCCCCAGGTACGGGAAATTTGCAAATGCTAGACCGTCACCCACCCATAATAGCTGCCAGCAAAGGAACAAAGAGAAGAGAAAAAGGAACTCTCTCTGTAAAAACGGAAGAACCCGCGGCGAACCAGAGAGTCAGGCAGAAAATATAGGAGGTAAGATGCTCCCTAGTTGCAGTGGAAGCAAATATCAAGAGCAACAATCAACCCCCAATCATAGTTTTAAAAAGTTAAAAAGTGCACAGGAATGAAATATACTTTACAAATATTTAAGCGTGAAAGAAAAAAAAGTGAAAGCACGTCTTACTAGTGTATTTTAGGGACAATTAAGGCTTGCTAATGAAAGGTTAGTCTCCTCCTCTTTTGTTGGGGGGCTCTGTAGGAGAGATCCCCTTTTTGCATGGGTGTCCCCCACTTTTTGCCTGATTTTTGATGCTTCTTGTCTAAGTGTGCCCTGGGCTCCTGCTAATCAGGTACGCAGGACCGGTGTTCTTTCCCCAAAAAGGGACCTTTGCTCCCTCATTGGCACTCTTCTTGTCTTCGGTCATAGACCTGCACTCTCCCCGCAGCTCCTGCTCTTCGTCGCTGCCTGCGGAGCCCCCGGCCTTGTGTGTTCGAGGCTGCTGCCTCCGAGGTTTTGCGATCCTGGTTTAATTGTGTTTACTTGTTGCTAATCTGGTTCCGCCACTCTCCAGCATCTGTCTTTGTTTTTATCTTTATTTTGTTTTACTGTTAATTATTCTGATTCCATCCTCATCTGTGCCTGCTCCCTCACGCTTCCCCTGTTCCCGCCACTGCTGCCCTGACCCAGCCCCTCTACCAGCACCTGTTCTCCCGCCTCCCAGCTGAGCCTCCCTCCCTATATAATGCAGACCGCTGCGCGAGCAGCGGATGCGCACTCTGGCACATCAAAGGCACGCCTAAGGCAAGCCCATCTGCGCCCGTCCACGCCTGGACTGCGCCCAGCACCAGACCCCCTGGCCCTCACGAGGGCCACGACACCCGACGACGCTACGACGCTGTCTTCCTCCACGGACTCAACACTCGCCGATCATCAAACTGCTTCCAGGCCAGCCCGACACTCACCCACGGACCCTTCACCTGCTGTGGCTGCAGCTTCACCAGCCACCAAACACCCGCACGCCCCACCCCACCCGTCAGAGCAGGACATAGCCACCTCAGATGCATACTACTCAACACCCACTCTGTCCACAAGCACGACGTCAAACTCATGGACCTACTCGACTCAGCCTCCCAGGACGTTGCCTTCCTAACAGAGTCCTGGATGAACCCCTCCTCAGCACCCGACATCGCCATAGTGTTGTGTGCAATTTTAGATTCTGATTGCATTTCCTGATTCATTCCCTTATATAGGTACCATTCGCGTTGCCCTTATATAGGCATAGACATCATGTCCTTATTTAGGCATAGCCATGCAGCCCAAATACAGGCATGGCTACTTCCCTCCATTCATCTACATCACAATGATTTCTTGGAAAACAAGACTCTTTAGCCGTTAGGGACTTCCCCTTGCTTGAATACTGATTTCTCCAAGAACTCAGTTATTATACATGAACGTCTATTCCTTAGGGGTTCATTCATGACGTTCATATGCCCGACTTTATGTCAAAGCTGGCATTCCTAAACACCTTCAAGGTATAAATATACCTTTGCTTGCTATGGCAAAGCACGGTGTGGTTCGGTGCAGTTCGACTACCTACTTGCCCGGCGCAGCTCACTACAGCAAGTGCAGAAGAAAGCCACATCTCCAGCTGACGCACTGATTAGAAGCTGTCCTCCTCTGCCGAGAAATCCAGCTCCAGTGGTTCTGACTCCCCTTGCTGGGTGTTGATAAATTGAGTGCGTGAAGGAGATACCAACCTCTCTTATTCTAAGGTATGGAGCTGATTAGAACTTAGAGAAACATTTGGCAATTCTTGGCAAAACTAAACCTGTGCTAAAGACCACACTTACTTCTTCCCTCGGACTAGACCTAGGTTAGGCACATTGGGGTAGGGGTGTTTTAGAAGCACCAGTTGAGTATTTTAGCCTGTGTTATTTATGTATGTATTTTTATATGTCATAGCACCAGACAATGTTATTACAGTATTATTTTATATTACTTTTTACGCAGTACGCATTATACTTGTCATTCTGTCTAACGATTGTAGCAGTTCACCTCTCTTGCATGAGAAAGAAGACTGTTCAATAAACCCCTTTCATTGAAACACCTGTCTCTCTATTTTGTCTGCAACTCTGTAGAAACGAAGCATGCACGATTAACTGAGTAAAATAGTTATCTATTGTTTCCACAACTCTGAAGATACGTTTTATTCTTGGGAAACAAAGTTGTTATGTTTATGCGGTTGTCAGAAACTAATCCCTTCTTGTGTATTCAACAAAGTTTCTAGTAACCTCTGAGCTAGCTGGCACTCACAATTAAGTTTAGTATACTCAATAGAGTCATACTGACCTCAGTCCTATGTCAAATCTATAGTGTATATTATTCCAATGCCAGAGCCTATTGGGAATATAGGAACTACACTACAATAGCCATCCCAGATGGATACAAGATCACCAGTAGGGGCCGCACCAACAAATCAGGAGGAGGAATCGCCTTTGTCTTCAGGAATACCCTCAGAGTCTCAACCTGCACGACAGACACCCCCAGTACTGCTGAACACCTGCACTTCCAGATCCACACCCACCCCAACACTACTCTCAGAAGAGCACTCATCTACAGACCCCGGTCCCCGGCCACAGTACATCGACGCCATCTGCGACATCGTCGGCATGCACGCTCTTGCGTCCACAGACTACATCCTCCTCGGAGACCTGAATTTCCACCTCGAGAACGCCGACAACAGCAACTCAGCTGCCCTGCTCGATAACCTCGCCAACCTCGGACTCAAACAGCTCGTCACAACCCCTACCCATACTGCCGGTCACATGCTCGACCCCCAGCCAGCACCCACGTCACCTTCAGCCACGCCACCAAACTCCACTGACCATCGCTGCGTCCACTTCACCTTCAAGAAACCCACCACGCACCACCACCCACTACGGATCCCCTACAGCAGCTGGAACAAGGTCACGGAAGACCAGCTCATCACCGCCCTCGCTCGAAACCCACCGACAAACATCACCGACACAGCCGCCAGCAACCTCAGGCAGTTGATCGAATACTGTGCCAACACTCTTGCCCCAACCAAAAAACCCTCACACAGATGCACAGACAGAAAGGTCAGCTGGTTCACCACCGACCTCAAAGAAACAAGCGGACTTGTCAAAGACTCGAGAAAAAATGGCGTCACAAAAAGACACCAGAAAACCACGCAGCCCTAAAGAACGCCATCCACAAGCACCACCAACTCATCCAAGCCACCAAAAGGACCTCCTTCAAGGAACGCATCAACAACAACGCACACAACAGCAATGAGCTCTTCAACATCGTGAAGGAGCTCTCTAACCCCAGCTCCAGCTCCAATGATATCCCGCCATCGCAAGACCTATGCAACTCCCTGGCCACCTTCTTTCACCACAAGATCGCAGACATCCACGACAGCTTCAACACCAAGACCCTCCCTACAGCTGCCAACACTGCAGACCCACTGCCCCCCAGACTCACCAACCACCTGCTCTCCTGGTCCCACGTCAACAACGATGACACCATCAAGACCATGAACACCATCCACTCCGGCTCACCAACCGACCCCTGCCCTCACCACATCTTCAACAAAGCAAACCGCATCATCGCACCCCAACTTCGGAAGATCATCAACAGCTCCTTCGAGACCGCCACCTTCCTGGATAGCTGGAAGCACACTGAGATCAACGCCCTACTAAAGAAACCCACAGCGGACCGAAAGGATCTCAAGAACTTCCGGCCCATCTCCCTTCTTCCATTCCTGGCGAAAGTCATCGAAAAGATTGTCAACAGGCAACTGACTCACTTCCTCGAGTAGAACAACATCCTGGACCCGTCCCAATCTAGCTTCCGCAGCAATCACAGCACTGAAACCGCCTTCATCGCTGCCGCAGACGACGTCAAGACCCTACTGGACAAAGGAGAAACCGCGGCCCTCATCCTCCTGGACCTCTCGGCTGCCTTGAACACCGTCTGCCACCGCATCCTACGCACAGGACTACAAGACGCAGGAATACACGACAAAGCCCTGGACTGGATCACCTCCTTCCTCACCGACAGAACCCAGAGGGTCCACCTCCCCCCTTTCCGTTCCGAAGCCACCAAGATCATCTGCGGCGTGCCCCAAGGATCATGCCTCAGTCCTGCCCTCTTCAATGTCTGCATGGCACCGCTACCCAACATCGTCCGCTCGCACAACCTCAACATTGTCTCCTACGCCGATGACACTCAACTGATCCTCTCACTCACCAAAAACCCCACCACTGCCAAAATCAACCTCCATGAAGGAATGAAGGCCGTCGTCAGCTGGATGCAGACCAGCCGCCTGAAACTTAACTCAGACAAGACAGAGGTCCTCATCTTTAGATCCATTCCCTCCACCTGGGACAACTCTTGGTGACCAGCCGCACCCACACCCACTGACCATGCACGCAACCTGGGGCTCGTCCTGGACTCATCGCTCTCAATGACCCAGCAAGTAAACGCCATCTCCTCCTCCTGCTTCAACACCCGCCGCATGCTCCGCAAGATCTACAGATGGATCCCCACCGGAACCAGAAGGACAGTCACTCAGGCCCTTGTCAGCAGCAGGCTGGACTACGACTACGCCCTCTACGCGGGAACCACGGCCAAACTCCAGAAGAGACTCCAATGCATACAGAATGCCTATGCACACCTCATCCTTGTCATACCCCATCACACCCACATCACTGCCCACCTGAAAGACCTGCACTGGCACCCAGTCAAGAAGAGGATCACCTTCAAGCTCTTAACCCACGCCTGCAAAGCACTACACAACGCCAGACGAGCATACCTCAACAAGCGTCTCACCTTCTACACCCCGAACCGCCAGCTTAGCTCCGCCGACCACGCCCTTGCCACCGTCCCACGCATCCACAAGACCTCCAATGGCGGCAGATCCTTCTCCTACCTCGCGGCCAAGTCAGGGAACACCCTTCCCCCACAGCTGCGACAGGCCCAGGATCTGCTGACCTTCAGGAGACTTCTCAAGACCTAGCTGTTCGAGCAGTGGCTGCACCCCCAACCCTACCCCCACTCAGCACCCTGAGACCCTCACGGGTGATTAGTGCGCTCTACAAATAAGTTATTGATTGATTTATTGACTCCTCTGGCCTACATATAAGTCTCAAGTAAAAGGTGCAAGAGCCTTGTAGCTAGAGAAAGTCTCTGAGGGCTGAATCATATATTTTGCACCCTCAGAGAGTCTACCCAAGACCAATACACTGCCAGTGAAGTCTGTTTACCAGGGGGAGACCCTAAAACGACAAGTCGCATTTCCACCTAAATACTGCCTGTGGCATAGGCTAGTCACCCCTCTAGCAGGCCTTATAGCCCTAAGGCAAAGTGCATTATGCCACAGGTGAAGGCACATTGGCATGAGCCCTGGGTCGATAGAGTATCTGTGATTTTCACAGGTATTGTAAGGGCAGTAATGCCATTTTAGACTATGGGCTGGGAGTTTGGAACTCCAACCTCTACAGCTCCATGATGGCTTTGCTAAAGACTGAGAAGTTTGGTATCAATCTTCCGAGCCCATTAAACCCACCCTGATGCCAGTGTTGGATTTAATACACAAAGCACTCAGAGGGCATCTTAGAAATGCCCCCTGAAAAACTACCTAAGTTTAGTCTTTGAGTGTGTGACACAATTTATTGGCTGAGTGGGTACAGTAAATGCCTAACACTACCCTCTCATAAAGTCTTACTGCTCACCCACACTATAAATAGAGAGTGAGGCATTGTCTATTTATACTTCTGTAATCATTTGGGGATCCACTGGACTCTTTGCACACTATACCTTACTTTTGTATAGTATATATAGAGCCAGCTTTATACCGTAGGCAGAGTGGGTGCACCCCAGTACTTCAGGATATCCCTACTAGCCACTATCAGGGTCAAGCTTCAAAAAGTAGGGCACAGTGGTCCAGGATTTGTTCACCCAAAATGCCGAATGAGACCAGTTGGGGTGTAAGCCTCACTTGGTAGCCCAAAATATCCAATATCCTATCACCCACCGTTTCCACTAGGCCCCAAAGTTTGGACATTGCCACAGTGTGTGCATCAGGGTGCCTTTCATGCGGCATCTCCTCAGGCATTGTTCATCAGTTGCCCGACCCATACGGAACAGGCGGGTGCAAGTGTAATGTGCCCAACACAGGATTTTGAATTGGATCAAGCAGAATTTCGCCTGCATCGTGACCTCTCTGGGATACCCGCACACCTGCCCCCATTCATCATCCTCCCATCTACCCAGACCCCTCTCCCATCTTTCTCTCAAAGATTCAAGTGATGGAAGGCTGTTACTCAAGAGTGTGGAGTAGAGCCTGGACCCTGCATGCTGTGTCGGGGGCACCCTGTATTCCATAGGAGATTCCTCTTCCACTTCTTCCTGCAGGCCCCCCCATTTACCTAGAATGAATCGCATCTGTTGGTACTTCGGAAACTGACTCCCTGACAGCTCACATTCAGTGTGCAAATCAGTAAACATGGCCACTGCATCGTCCCTCAATATGTCACCCAGTTTGGAGATCCCCAAAAGGTCCCCTTTTGATGTCCCTCTATCTTGTGCAAACCACAGAGGATGTCCGAGGCCCAAAGTGTGGTCGCCAATGACAATCAGCCCCGCCACCCCATTGTATGCATTGCCCACTTCTATGTTGACCACTGTCTCTGTGGTAAGGGGAATAGAGTAGCCCTCCCTCTCCGTAGAGTCGACGGAGGTATCCCTCCAGGGCCATAGCAGTACGGTCTGCCCTCAAGGACGATTCTTGTTGGCCAGAAAAGGCCCAAGAATTAACAGTCAGCAGCTGTGAGGGCCAGTAATAGAGCCAGCGGTTTGGGAGGGCAATGTCCTCCTCCATCTGGCGTCTTGTCAGTAACAAGAGGGCAATTCTTAGTATCCCACCGTCCCACAGGAGAACCCTTGTGACATTGTCCACCCTGTGGAAGAAGGCATCCAGAACTGGGAAGGGGGTATTCTGCAGGATGTACAAAATGTTGGTAAATAGATCATCTTATAAAGGGCCACTCACCCCAGGAGTGAGATTCCTCCGACTCTCTACATCCCTCTAATAGACCTATAACATTTTCACCAGGTTTCCCTGCAGATACAAGTCCGGTTTGGTGTCACAAAAATACCCAAGTATCGTAACCCCTGGGGCGTTCATCGGAATGGGCAATCCAGAGCACATTTCGGGTCTCCCACCTCCATGGAAAAGGCCACCGACATTTGCTAATTAATGCAGAACACAGCATAGGTCCCAAATCTCCAGGGTGACCAGTATTCTCAGCAGAGAGCACAGGGGTAGAGGAGGATATCATCAACATATAGTGAGAGAACATCCTCACAGCCCGGGTCCTTTCGGAGGTCCCATATTTGTAGTCTATTCAGATCCACGATGCCAAGGGTTCAAGAGCGACCATAAAATGTATGGGTGAGAGCAAACGGCCCTGTTGGGTACCCTTGGATAGTCCAAAACTTTCTGAGAGGTCCCCGTTGTCTCGGACTCTTGCCACTGGGTCTTTATATAGTAGGCCAACCCAGGATAAGAAATAGGGTTCAAATCCCTTCTTGCGGAGCATGGCCATCATATATGGCCATGTTAGGGAGTCAACGGCCTTCTCAGCTTCCAAGACCAGTGGGGCCCCTGACTCTTGTAGTCCCCTACTGTGTGTCAAACAGCCTATCAATCCCTGCAGAATAGGACTCATGGCTTTGTACGGCATGAATTAAAATGCAAGTCAACCACCTACATGAGGTGGTTTGCTAGATTCTTGGCCAGGATTTTCATTTTTGTTTTAATCAATGAGATCAGCCTATAAGAGGCACAATCATCTATGGGTTTCCTATCCCTATATATCAGAACAAGTGTTGCTTCACGAAGGGCACGCGTCAAGGTGCCCATCTCCCAGGCCGTGCTAAGCATAGAGAGATTGGCTTTGCTACTTTAGATGTTACAATGTTAAAAAAAGGCTACAGGGAAGCTGTTAGGGCTCTGGATTTTGCCATTGCTCTGTTCGGAGATAGCTGTAGCCATCTCACCCTCCGTGATCTTCCCATCGAGCGCTTCAACCTGTTCAGGCTAAAACTACTATTCTTAACTGCATATTTACTTAACTTGACTATACACACATCTCTATTTTTAGTTGCTCTATCTATAGCTGCCTCATCTTCATTACACTTCATGCCTCTATCTTTACATCACTGAGCAGGTTTTTTTCCATCTATTCTTTCTCCCCTTGTTTCAGTTTCCTATCGTTCTCTTCCTCCTTTCTCCCTCTCTCATTCCGAGCAAACGTCTGATCATGAAAAAACAGTCCTGGGTCCCAGAAATGCTGGTCATCACCACCAGCAAAAATCTATTGCTAGTACACTACATTTTAATGCATCTTTGGAATGTTGTATGAGTGTTAATCTCTCGCCCTGCTGACCAGGTCCTTTTGTCAATTGAAGGTTCAAACTTCCTGGCGGCAGACCCGAGAGCAGAGGACGGCCCGGGACCAGGGTTCGATTCCCGGCGCGGCAGGTTTCTGGACCAGGGTTAGCGGACTCGATAATTCTCTCGCCTCGGTGCCCACTCTGATCAGCGATCACACTCGGCAACTCTGGGCATTAGCTTGCCTCATCTTCACTAACGGCCCCACCAGACCGCCGGGGATGCCTGGTCTCACCCTGGAGATACCCATTAAGGGACCATCTCTCAGGGAAGCCAGGAAGGGTTTCGCAGCGGTCGAAGCGCCTTGGGACCCTACGGGTAAGTAGTGCGCTATATAAATGCCTATACATACATACAACTTCCTGCAGAGATTTTGTTCAGCTTCAATGGTATAGTATTAATGTAATATAATACCTGAACACCTACTGTAGGGTGATGAATAGTCCTACTGTTTGTAGTATCTGTCATTAACCCCGATTGGGCCCTCTGCATAAAGATATCTACTTGTTCAAACAACAGAGAATACTCAGTTCTTGGGACCTCGATACAGTGTATAGAAAATCAGTCTGACTGATCATTTCTGATGGTCACGTAAATAAAACATTCAGTCATCTAAATATGGTCAGACATTCTTGGTCATTCAAATGTGCTGTCACGCCTCAATTTCTCTGAATGTGGGCTGAAGGCCTGAGGAAAGGACTTTTAATTTGCATAGAATAACCCGGTCTTATGAAAGAGGTAATGGCAACATCAAAACTGTTGCCATTTGATAACCACACTGAGATGGAGAGGCACCCATGATTTGTTGTATCTTCCTTTCTTTTATTCACTCAATGAGGTCCAACTTGCTATCTCCAACAGAGTTTAAAAGGATTTAAAAAATGACAGGATATGACTAAACAAAATAAATAACTAGTACTATTATTTGTTTTAACTGAGTTAATCTGTTGAACAAGGATTGAGTGAACCTACTTGAGATTTTACACCTGACCATCTAGAGAGTGTACTCCCAGTTGTGAAGTTAAACTTGAAAGAAAGATTTAACAATTATGTTCTTGAGCTCAAACATTCCAAAAAACAAAACTGCTTATAATAGCATTTTGATTTTTCTATGTGCATGGCAATAGAGTACTCCAACTGTTCCACTGTGACTATTTTTTACTCCAATTCCATTATTATTGGGGCCGGAGAATTTTTCTTGGCTCTTCCAATGATTTAGCAGGCTACATTCATTAAAGCAAAGACACTTGTGTCATTATTTCAAAGCAGCAGATAATCTGTTGCCACTCATTTAGCAACACCAGAAACCAAGCACACTCTTTTGTCTTTTTTTTTTAGATATTTTTATTGAGGTCATAAGTAAGACACAAAATAACACATTACAAAACAAATCCACCAGTTGGTGGTACAAAAGTTATAAGACATAACAATCGAACAATCATAGAGACAATGTAGCTGGATGCATAAAAAAAAAGAGTACGATCAAGAGCAGAAAAGTGGTAGTGACCTGCCTGCAATTGCACCAAACAGCCCCTAAACGGTGCCCATATCTTCCTAAGGCAAGCACGCCATCATCATTAGGGATAATCAGGCTCTCCAACAGTCCTATTATAGTAAATTCATACCACCAGAGCTTAGCGTTAGGAGCCTGGGCCAACAACCAATGTCAGGCCAGATTCAGTCGAGCTACAGAAATAGCACAGAAAAAAACCACTTAGGTGGCCTAGTACACGAGGTGAATGCCTCAATACAATTAATTTAGGGGCCCACCTCCTGATAGTAATGCTAAGCATATTCAGCTTAACAAATCCGGCCTGCCAGTATTGAAAAATTGCAAGACATGTGACAAAGATATGAACTGAGTCTGCCCAATCACCAGAACATCGAAAACACTTGATTCCTGCCTCAAATTAATAATTATTAAATGATAAGGAGTATAATAGAAGTCATTGATGAATTTGAACTGATGAGTTTTAACCCGGGAGACATTCAGAACTGAATTTGATCAAATATTTGTACGTCTCATTTCATCAGCAATAACTTGGACCCCAAGAGATCGGCTTCACTTATCAGCCAATGTCTGAAAAATATATACAAATCCTCTCCGAGCACACATTAAGTAATAGATGGTCAATAACAGTCTCAAAGTCTCCAATATTCTAGTCCACTTTTAATCCTTAGACATCCGTTAAGGGGTATGATTCAATCCGTATTCGATTTTCATCAGTACAGCTTCATGATCAGCATGGCTTAGTTCATCAACAATGCAACTTGATACAGCAAGCAAGGAAGAGAAATCGCTGTGATATTATCTCGAAAGAGAGAAGACACTCACCCTCAAAGAAAGAGTCTAAAGTAAGTATGCAGGATGTCTGACAGCAGTTGATCTAATATCCGTGCAGTTGACGGGTAAAGTTAGGATTAGAACCTATATAAGAAAATGGGTTAAATAATGTAATCACCAACATCTGCATTTTCGGATAGGCCCAAATAGAATCAATCTCAAAACGAGTTTGCTTCAAATAGACACTATCGATAATGCCAAAGCGTGGGGTGATATTGGTTCCCCGAAAGAGAGGAATTCTGGAAACAATCCACCTAGCTGGTTCGCACCACAATGTTTTCACTAGTCTGGACATAAATGCTGCTAGAAAGTAGAAACGTAAATCTGGTAATTAAAGTACACCCTCCAGTCACGGTTGCTGTAGCATATGTATGTTAGCCCTAGGCTTTTTATACCCCCAAATGAACTTTTGCCAGATAGCTTCTGTCTGTGTAAAAAGTATTTGGCTAAATATAATGGTATTCCAGAAAAAGGTATAGGTAGCAAGGGAGAATAATCATTGTGATTAGGTTGCATTGACAGATTAGACCAATGTGAAAATGATGCCACTTACTCAATCTCTCCTGTGTTCTGCCGGATAGTACGCCATAATTAGATTCCCTTACATCCTCCATTTTCACAGAGACTTCGGTCCCCAGGTAGGTCACCGACTTGACCAAGAAGGGACTGTGATGGTGAGGAGCAGGGTCCTATCAAGATTTAGTTTGTACCCAGAGATAGCTCCACACTCAGTAGCCAATTTTTCAAAAGCTGCCTGAGAATCCTCTGGGGCAAAGGTCATGACGGTAATGTCGTCCGCACAGGCAAGCACTTTGAGCTCACGTTGATAGATCCGCAGCAAAGCAGTATTTCTCAGGCTCATGAGGGCTTGAATTTAAGGTTCTATATAATGCACAAAGAGCAAAGGTGAAAGTGGACATCAAGTTACGGGTGCCACGATTTATCTAAATTAGGTTGGTAGAAGACCCTGAACATTAAACCCTAGATTGAAGGAGGGTGGAATTTTAGACGCAGAAAGTGCTAGTTTTAACATTCAACTCTCACCCACCCACTCCCTGTCAGGTCTCCTCATCTACAGACCCCCGGGGAGTCTAAAACACTTCCCTGACTCTCTTTTAGAAATCTCCTTTTCAGCTGCCTCTCAGGCCCCGAATTTTTTGATCCTGGGCGACTTGAATATACACTTCGACGACCCCAAGGACAATTCTGGGGCTGAACTGATTACCAACCTTAGCTCCTTCGATCTTGAACTGACAAATAAGGAAGCCACCCACAATAAAGGTCACTTGTTAGACCCGATCTTTTCCAACATCCCCCAGATTACAGCCAAACCCCCCTTGCCCCTACTATGGTCAGACCACTTCCTAGTTCCTTTCTCATGGGAGTTTTACCAAGGAGGAACCAAGGTCCCCTGTTCTCGGACGCTTCAAAGGCCATGGCCAAAGCTGTCAGTAGACAATCTGTCAACTGTTCTCGAAAAATCTGCACCCCCTACAGAATCCGATGTTTTACAGGCAGATACAAATTTTCGAGACTGGCTCACTAATTCCCTGGATTCGGTTCTGCCTCTTAAGCTCTGCACTAAAAAGAGCAATACGTTCAAATCCCCCTGGTTCTCGCCTGAACTAAGAGAACTCAGGAAAGAGTGCAAAAGAGCCGAGCGCGCTTGGCGCAAAGACTGGGCACCTATTCACAAAACTGCATATAAAGCAGCCCTTAAACTTTACAAACTAGGACGACAAAAATCTAAAGCTGCCTTTTTTGAAGAAAAAATTTGTCTCTCTTCCAATTCTTCCAGAGAAACATTCAAAATTGTGAACATGCTTCTTAAAGTCCCAGCTCCCTCTTTGGTCCAGAATGACCCAGTACTGAGATGCAATCAGTTAGCAGAATTTTTCGATACTAAAATTCGGAAAATTCTTGATAGCCTCCCTCAATCCTCCACCACTGAACTCGTCGAGATCCCCTCTCCTGACCCTACCTGTCCTCAACTCGAGGCTTTCAGTCTCATATCCAAAGAAGACTTCTGTAATATCTTTTCCACTATTAAAAGCGGCTCTCCCTCAGACCCAATCCCGATGCACATTCTAAAGCAAACTTTAAACATCATAGCCCCGGTAGCCACGGAGTTACTCAACTCGTCGCTATCCTCGGGCATAGTGCCCCCGAGCTGGAAACAGGCCAGAGTCAAAACGCTTTTAAAGAAACCAGGACTAGACATCTCCGATCTGGCCAACTTCCGCCCGATCTCGCTCCTGCCTGGACTGAGCAAAGTGGCCGAAAAAGTTGTGAATAAGCAGATCTCCGAGTACCTAGAGGTTAACCATCTCCTCAGTGACTCTCAGACTGGTTTTCGCCCGGGTCAGGGCACAGACACCGCCCTTTTGGCGGTGACTGAAGAGGTAAGATGCATCTTGGATTCAGGGGGATCAGTAGCTCTGATCCTCCTGGATCTGAGTGCTGCATTCGATACTGTGGATCATGCTGTCCTGGCCCAACGTCTGGCCCTGCTGGGCATTACAGGATCAGCCCTCAAATGGTTGCAGTCCTACCTGGAGGAGAGATCCTTCAGGATCTGGGAAAATGGGTCCATGTCAGAGGCCTTCCCTCTTCAGTGTGGGGTGCCGCAGGGCTCCTCCCTCAGCCCCACACTGTTTAATGTCTACATGGCCCCGTTGGAGAAGGTGATAGCCCCATTCGGGGTTAAAGCCATAAGCTATGCTGACGACACTCAGCTTGTTGTCTCGCTGTCGCAACATGAGGGCAGCCCGGTTGATCTCCCAGACTGTCTTACAGCCATTTCCTCCTGGATGTCCAGTTCGAAACTTAAACTAAATGGATCTAAGACGGAGATTATGCTCTTAGGCAATCAATTCACCTCTCTGCCCCCTGAGATGTGGCCTGCCTGTATGGGAGATCTTCCACCCCCCAAGCAGCAAATAAAAAGCCTAGGGATTTGGTTCGAACCCCAACTGACCTTCAAGACCCATGCGCAGAAAGTGGTTGGAGGCTGCTTCGGCTTGCTTCGGGCAGCCCGGAAGGTCCTTCCTCTCCTTCCGTTTCAATCTAGAAAGCTGCTAATCCAGGGTTTGATTCTGTCCAAACTGGATTATGGTAACTCCCTCTTCCTCGCAGCCCCTCATGCTACCATCAAGACTCTTCAGCGAGCTCAGAATGCCGCAGCCAGGCTGCTGATGGGGCGCCGAGACGGGCCTCAGCCAAACCATTGCTGAAAGCCCTGCACTGGCTCCCCATCCAAGAGCGGGTCTCTTTTAAGTCTCTCTGTATCGCACATAAGACCCTGCAGGGTAAAGGCCCTCCAGCCTTGGGAGGATTGATCCGACCCTACAAATTGACCAGGGCCCTTCGCTCGGATGGAGAAAATCTGGCCATTGTCCCACGAGTGAGGAAAGCCCGAACAGGAGGCCGACGGTTCTCACTGAATGTGTCAAACAAATGGAATGCTCTTCCTAGAGAACTTCGTTTGGAACCGGATCACCTGAAATTCAGAAGAGCTCTTAAAACCTTTTTGTTCCCTACCATTCCCTAACCTTGCTTATCGCTTGAGTTCACCAGGTTCAGATTAGGATTAGCGCTGGGACGCTCCAGGGCAGCCATGCGCTCTACAAGTCCAAAATCAAATCAAATCAAATCAAATCAAACCCTAGCCTTAAGATCCTGGTCAAGCTGTTGAATCAAAGCAATAAAGCACGGCCCAAAGCCTTACGCAGCCATAATGGCCCTAAGAAAAGGTCATGAACCCCAGTCAAAGCCTTTTCAGGGTCCAACATGATTGCTCTGCCCTGATTTCCCTGAGCACAGCCTGCCTCAAATGCAGTGATAACAATATTGACATGGGCAGTGTTTTACCTCCCTGGAACAAAACCATGTTGATTTTCATCAACAAGATCAGAAATAACCATAGCTAAAGCTTGTTTCCTAAAATTTAAGTATACATCTTGGGATCAGCATTAATCAAAGAAATAGGCTGATATGAACCACTGAGAAAGGGATCTTTCCCTGTCTTAGGAAGGATGACGATGTGGGTCTATTTTTTAAAATGTTGCAAGTAATTCAAAAGAGTTGAATAGAGCATGAAGAACCGGTAATATAAGATGTGACAATCTAACATAGAAATTCAATGGAAGTTGATCGGTGCCCTAGGCCTTACCTCGCACCAGCTAGCCAATAGCGTGTTACACTTCAAAGACTGATATTTGACCTTCTTGCTTAAGCTATTTTGTAGCAGACAGTTTCCGATGATGGTGGACCCGAAGAAACTGGATGATCTGGTCTGTGGAAAGGACCAATTCCTAGTCACACAACTTCTGATAAATGCTGTGGAACTCCTCTTGGATAACGGCAGGATTTTTCACAATAGTCCCTTGAGAGTTCTTGATCCCAGAAATTGCAGCTTCATTAGCACTATCACAGAACCGGGAAAGATAACATTTCTTCGATAAAGAATTGTGATCTGATATAACCCTAGGATTAATGGAAACTCTCTGCAAATATGGACACCCTGAACTCACAACTTGTGCAAGTTGAGAAGGTTCAGAAAAGCCATAAAACTCTCTTGAGAGCAGTCAAGAGCCAGATCCCATGACATGTAGTTCCAATGACCATGCTCTCATCAAGCGTTTAAGATTTGGAGAATAGGTTTCACCAGAATAACCTCAAGATACTCGGGATCCCGAGGGATCAGAGGACCAATCCTAGAGGCTATATATTTTGGTTGTTTAGGGAAGCCTTTTCTACACTGGGGTGCTGGACATGCACAGCATGATTCAGAGAGCCCATCGCTATCCATTCTCATATCCTCGTTATTCACAAGCCATCCTGATATATGTGGGTAACTTCCTCCTCCCTCAGTAGATAAACATGGATGCTCATCCAGGATCACCAGTGAAGCGGCTGGATTGGACTTTTTTGTTCGATCAGATTTCTCTCATGAGACTGTAGTTTGCCGTTGGAAGTTGAGAGAGCATATTCGGGAACTTCAAAAGCTTGGAACTTCGGTTTTATTACTGGAGCCAGAAAACCTGTGCATCCAATATGAGGAGCAAATGTATTCATGTATTAAACAGCCTGGGGTGAGGAGCTCTTGACCAAGTCAGTGGAGGGAAATATGGAGACTAATGGATCTGGGTGATTCTGTTTTGTCTTTTTCTTCTTGATTCTTTTTCCTTGTAGGTTGTTACAGAGTGGTTAACTTAGTTTCTTGGGTACGCCTTCCCTCTTTTCTTTTTTTATTTCTCTCTGTTAATGGAAGCTTTAGGTCTGCAGGGTCAGCTGACACCTAGGTTAGATTTCATGAAGGTTTCATGAGGGTTCTTCATTTATTAATTATGGCTCTGGGTGAAAAAATGTTGGTCGTTTGCAAAGTGTCTCGGGCGGTCACTGCCCTACCCCTTTAGTTCTTTTTCCCACATCCATCCTTGGTCTGCGGTGCTCTGGGGGGTAGGGGACTTTATATACTCATGTCTACTGCAGTGCTAGTGGTATTCTTTTGACCAGGGTTGGTCAGCCCTTTTTCTGGGACTTGCATGGAAGAGATAGGGTTGGGGGAAGGCTGGGGGTCGGGGTGGGCGGGGCCAGGGTCTGGGTCACTTTTGTATTTATACTGATGTTTTTGTTGGAATGTTTGGTCAGGTTGTTGGGAAAAAATGAGGCCTTATGGTTGTGGATGGTAACGTTAGGACCAAGAATTATTCTGTGCTGTTGTTCTCTTTCAGGGTGTGCAAGTTATTCAAACAAGAATGTCAAGGTTTAGCCTGGGGTGTGGTCCTGACCAGCATCTTCATATTCTTTTGTGGAATATCAATTAAATGTAAGCGTCTTATAAGCAAAAATTAATTAAAGAGGCGCTACGCTATCTTCATCCACATTTAGTTGGCCTACAGAAACTCAGTTCTTGAATAAACACGCCTCCCCTCTTGATGATTTCTGGGATGAAGTTCTATCCTCAGCTTGCTTCACTTCTCTCAGAGAGGGATTGCCCTACTGGCTCAGGATAGGTGGATGATGGCTCATAGCAACAGACAACAGGGGCCTATTGTGCACTATGCAATGTGTACTCAACTTGGCCAACACTGATGATCCTGTGGTCTTTAATTGTCTGTTTTCTAAGCTACATCAATGGTCAGAGCCATTGATGATTTGCGTGGACTACAACATCATCCTTAACCCGTGGATAGACTCATCTTTTTAGTATTCAAGGGCTAAACTCTTCTTCTTCAAGAAGCACCTGTAGCTAAAAGGAAATAGCTAGGGCTGTTTTGTTGCATGTAATGAGATCTTATGCTCTGGTGGATATGTCTGCCGATATTCTCAGATGGCAGAACATGGGTTTACATATTTTCCTGCCTCTCATAAATCTTTTTCTCTGCTATATATGTTCCTTGCTAGCCAAGCTCTTATGTCCCATCGTGGGGCCAGATACGAGTTTGGAAGTGCAGCGTCCGTTTTGCCCTGCAGCCGCACCACCAAACCCGTGATCAGGCCACCCGCTCGATTACAAGTATTTCTTGTGTTTGGCGGGATATTATTTTACGTTAAAAAAGGGGGATTTCTTCCCTTGTCGGGCAACTGAAGTTACACAGACATAATAGTTGTCTAGGTCAACTAAACACAGTAAATAGGTTTTGTACGCTATAATGCACCCACACAGTAACAGTATAGTTTTGTTATTTATTTAGTAAAAAATGTTTCTATATATTACATTGCTTAAAAACAAGCCATAGCGCGCCTTTATAAAAACAGTTTACAATTTCATTAACATCATTTTATACACATAATAGTTAAAAACACATTAAATCACAACTAATTTTCATCAACATGAATTGATTAAAGAGAAACAAGAAACACATTGGGGGAGATACAAACAGACACTTCTTATAGGTCTTTATATTTAGCACATCTGGAAACCTGGTATTCACAGAATCTAAACCTGGACCCGTTTTATATCTTGTCTACAGGATAGATTGGGTTTCTTGATTGAGCAACAATGGCGTCGACGCGTTTGGATGGCCTTTATTGATACTCTGCCATCTTTTTCAAGACTAAATGATCAGTCTCTCCTGCTTCTGGGCACTGGTTGATTGCCACTTGCAAAGAGATTTCCTGGTTACATCACCCTTAGTTGTATCTCTAGGATTTCTCTCGCGTCATCTTTTGAGTCTTAAAGCGTTCCTTCTTAATTTTAAAATCGCTTCTCCTAGGAGCCGCTCTTTCTTTGACTGTAGGTTTCACCTTATTGCTTATTTTTTTTAATGGACACTGCCCTCGGCGATTCTTGCTTTAACTTTTGTGTATACGGGCTGTCTGTTAATCCTTATTAGTTGCCCCAAAATATAACTGTTTGCCAAATCTCAATCTCGTGATTCTATAAGGGTAAGAGTAAAACTATCGCGGGGTGGGTTCTTCTTATGGCATGGGTCTCGTTTTTTCTGATGATAAACAGTCCAAAAAGTCTCCCACTCCCGATAGCCTTGAATCTTGTGTGCTCCTCTTTTTACGACTCAAAAGGCACACAATGGCTTGTTTATAAGCAATGTAATATATAGAAAAAAAATGTACTAAATAAATAACAAAACTATACTGTTACTGTGTGGGTGCATTATAGCGTACAAAACCTATTTACTGTGTTTAGTTGACCTAGACATCTATTATGTCTGTGTAACTTCAGTTGCTCGCCACGGGAAGAAATCCCCCTTTTTTACTGTTTAAAGTACTCTATTCCCCTGGTGTGCTAAGGGGTCACTCTCAAATTATAAAACTATTATTTGACGTTCTCATTGCAGTTCCTCCGAAAGTGGGCACCACAATGGGAACGCCAAAAACAGTTCCTGCACGGTATGGCATGCAATGACAATGACGTGCAGGAAATGGGGTGCATGCACACAGGGGGCACATGTAGTGCTCCCTGCATGCACCCCATGTCCCTGAGGCACAAGGAGGCCCTTGAATGAAAGGCAATGTTAAAATGGACATTTATGGCGCACGTGTTGGAAGATTATGATTCACTCATGTTGAATTTTTAAAGAAAAAAGGAAAGTTGAAATAACACCTTATAGCCTGCCCATTATGACAGATCATATGAATACATTTAAATCTAATGTATTTTAGCGAATAACATTGAAATATGTTGCTTTTGTTTACGATGGATCAGTTGTATATCATAGCTAATCAGAGTTTGTTTATTTACAACTGATTTTGTATCACCAGTAATCAGACAGAATACAGATGTGCTGCCCAAAAAAGAAGCTCTGAGGCTGGTCATGCTACAACTCTTTGCTCGGCTTAGAGGATACCCTTTTTCACAAGAGAATCTTATATATTTATTTTGGGTTAAAATTGTCAATTCATGCTTGTATTTTAATTCATGAAGAGCAAGCATCTTGCCACTCTTTTGCATGCACATAGCAAAGATGTAAATGGCTATCCTGCTACAGGACTTTTCGCTCATCAAAGCATCTCAGTATTTCTGCGTATCTCTAAATTGTTGTGGCAGCAGTTTACTTCGTGAATGTTCAGCTTCAAGATACTTCATCATAGTGGAGCTCAGCATCCTGAATTGCATAATCAAAATTGGACGATTGTCCTTCAGATTTCAGCTTTAAATGTGTCTCACACAACTAACATGTGACAGAAATACATCCATGGAGGATAAAGGAAACACAGAAATGTATAAGTAATTCCCCCCTCTGACGTTCCATCTTACTTACCCAGTCTCCTTCAGAATTGAATAGTATGACACTGAACATCATGTAGCTGCTCCTCTGTGTAATTCGGGCTTGGAATGTCCAGACTCTTATCTGTAAATACACAAAAAAGAGAGCCAGGCACAACCCAGTACAAGGCCCACCTTCAGTAACCACCATCTCTGCCCTCCACAAATTATCCCTCTCCTATCACTAGACCACACTTCCCAAATCACTCAGCTTAAGTAAGGAATGGCTACATAATCATCAAGGTTGTCTTTATGATTTCATGCAGAATAGTAGATGAAATAACATTTACCTGGAATGCTATTGGCATCAGGAATCTTTAAAGATTCACTCACTTTGAATAGATCTTAACATTAGAAGAGAATCCCACATCATCTAGATATAACACACTTATGTTGGCCTTTGCACTTTAAAGCAGTACCTTCAAGGGAGAAGTTACTGAAACTCCAATTTGCAAAATATGCAGAGGGCACAAGGTTATCACTTTGCAGTCATATCTTCAGTTCATCCTAGAAGGTATGGCTATTACCAGGACAAACATGGCATTCCATTTGTCCCCTTTATGTGGGGTCACTAGGGACAGGAACATTTAAAACGGCCAACATAAAGTTCAAGGCAAAACAGAACTCTTACAGGCTTATTGAATCCAATGTAAATTTCTATTGTTTGGGACACTGCTGCAGATATGAAAATCACCACGTTGTTGAACAATCAAGCAATCAAGCCGAATATTATGTTTCAGGTAGAAAGTACTGCAGGGTCAATGAAAAAAACGTTCTTTGAAAAATGTGTCCCAACATAAGTGAGCATGAATAGCAATGAGTGACTTTTGGTCAAGACATTATTAGAAAGACAAGGAATAGGTGAATGTTAGGTGTCATGCTGAATAACTACTCTAAATGCCCTTTCTTCATCGCAAAAACAACAAGTGATGGACTGAATGTGGATCAATGTCACACACTCCCCCAGTCAAAAGATCTGGGCCCAAATCCATCGTTTTTTTGCACTCCACACCACCCTGGGTTAGACAATGGCGATATGCAAATCAGCTCTGACCCTGTTGCCCCATGGGAACAGTCCAGTCCGAACTACAAAAGCCATGTCCTTCCCAGAACGGAATCAAGCATCGCTAGCATGGGAGGACAAGGGAAACATTCAAGACATAGTTCCAACTCAATTACTAGCATCTCCTCTCACCTACCATTACTCCCCCAGCAGCATGATGTATGAGCGTAACCATTTGGGTGCTCCCATGTGTCATTCCACCTGTGGCAGGCCAAATGGGTAGCTGCGAAAGATACCAAAAAACAGCAATTAGGCAAAAAAGACTTCAAAAGCTGACTGCACTAAACATTATTACAACTTATCTCCTTTCAGATCAGTCTAGAGACCCAAATCTTGGATAGGTAGAAAGATAATCACTGGGCGTTAGAAAAGGGAATAGTTTTTACCTGTATTGTGATTTGTCTAGAAAAGGCAGCTTTTATAATTTCCTGTAGTTTGAATATCCACAAAATCTAATGAGAAGACTACAGCCTATCTCTTGCTTGAGATATATCTAAATTGATCTCAATCTCTCTCTCTCTCTCTCTCTCTCTCTCTTCTCTCTCTCTCTTTCTCTCTCTCTCTTTCTCTCTCTCTCTTTCTCTCTCTCGCTCTTTTTTTGTTTGAGGACAATAAAAGAATACATTTCCTACATCTCCGGTGGTTCGTGAATTTCTGTTTGGCAGAAGCAATCGCAACGAAAGACGGAGCATCTTTAGTGTCTTGATATATATATATATATATATATATATATATATAGGGGCGGAGCAGCTCTTCATCAATCGGGGGGGGGGCTGGATACTTAATCCGGGATACACGCCTGCTTCTTGTTTTGGTACACCCTCGGCACTGAAGCAGGCACAGACGCCGAAATGCATTTGCCACAATGGGTGTTTTGAATCGCCATGGCTTTTACTTTTGAATAAAGATGAATCTCACGTTTCCCCTGCTGTGGCCTCTTCTTCTTTTTGGAGGAGTTTCTTGGACATTTTGCAGCGAGAGCTCCAGTGTCGTGCTTAAGAGGCCCCCGCATCTTCAAGAGGCCTTGGACTTGCTGGTCTCCGCTTCGGTGGAATGTCGTTGGAATCCAGGGTACTGGAACGACCTTGGCCCACCTCCAGGCCCGGGAGGAGATGGGGCGGTGTTGAAGTCACTCGAAATCACGCTGGGCGAGGTGGATTCCCTGCCTTGCCCCCGCCGAAAGGATTCCTGTGGCATGGGGGTTGATGTGGTCTGGGGACTCGAGGGGGCACTTTGTTTAAAGGTCACATGGACTTTGGGGTTCACCAACATCTGAGCGCTGATCCACTCCCCGCAATACCTGCCAGTATTGAACATTGCATGCTGGGACCTGTAGGCGCCATCCACGAGGTGGCTAGAAGGAGGTATAAGGCGATTGGTACTTACCTTGGGGGCGGAGCAGCTCTTCATCAATGAGGAGGGGGCTGGATACTTAATCCGGGATACACACCTGCTTTTTGTTTAGCTACACCCTCAGCGCTGAAGAAGGCACAGACGCCGAAATGCATTCGCCACAATGGGTGTTTTGCATCGCCAAGGCTCGTGGATTTGAATAAAGATGCAACTCACGTTTCCCCTACTGTGGCCTCTTCTTCTTTTTGGAGGAGTTTCTTGGATATCACTGTGCTAATCCTATGCTTAAAAACTTTGATAGAAAAACAGACATTTGAGGTGAGCAGATCTAGAATGTCGCTGGTGTTGAGAGTGCTCTAACAGGAGCTGCTTTCCACCTAAACTTGGGAACTATCCAGAGTTCTCTCCTTCTTTTTTGCATAATGTATGCGTCACTCTATGCCTGAAAGGGTTTTGTTTTGACTTAATACTGGGTACTCCCTTGTGTCTGGACAAAGCTATACCTCTCTGAAGAGCTCTAATTAGAGCGAAACACTGTGTCAGGGGTTGCTTTTACTCATTTCAGGTTGGCTTGAGTTGGTATTTTACCAATTCAAAGCTTTAATATTGTGCCTGGAGTGATAAATGGCTTTTGTCATTTTACAGCTCGGCAAGGGCAGCACTGTACTAGTCCTATGCTTAAATACTTTGCTGTATAAATGGCAAAAGACTTTGTCATTTTCTATCTCGGCGTGGATAGCACTGTGCTAATCCTATGCTTAAAAACTTTGATAGAAAAACAGACATTTGAGGTGAGCAGATCTAGAGTGTCGCTGGTGTTGAGTGCTCTAACAGGAGCTGCTTTCCACCTAAACTTCTTCTTTTTTGCATAATGTATGCGTCACTCTATCAACAACAACAAAAAAAAAGCTCCAAGGGTACAAGGCAATATGACTGCACCTATCTACAATTAGGTCCCCTGTGTACACTAAATATGGGTGCCAAGAACCTGAAGCCACATACCCCTAGGCTCCCCAGGGTATTCACCCCAAATTCCACAACAAAACACAATGGTTCAGCACTCCACAATAAGTAACAGTAAGTCAATAACTTTTGATGAATCCGCTTAGTAGGGCTTAAAATTCTTTTATTATGATTTCTTGATACATCAATAAATGTATCAAGAAATCAGAATAAAATAATTTTAAGCCCTACTAAGCGGATTCATCAAAATTAATTGACTTACTATTACTTAGTGTGGAGTGCTGAACCATTGTGTTTTGTTATGCGTCACTCTATGCCTGAAAGGCCCTGAGGGAATTGGCGTACACTCTCGGCGGAGCACGCCAAGATTAAATCCTCATTTTTTGCGACAAAACCGAATATACATATATATATATATATATATATATATATATATATATATATATATATATATATATATATATATATATATATATATATATATATATATATACATAGTTAGACCTGGTACTATTGGAGTGAGTCTCCCTTTATGTTTTTGCTGGTTTTAGATGCTTTTGGGCACTGTGTCACTGCTATCCAGTGCCACAGTGCAAGTGCTCCCTATTGTAAATTGTTGTTGTAATGTATTAGTGTCTCCATGATTGGCTTATTTGATTTACTTGTCAGACCCTAGTACAGTGCACAGTGTGTGCCCACGGCATTTAGATCAAATGCTGCTAGTGGGCTTGCAGCACTGATTGTGCCACCCACAGAAACAGCTTGTAAAGTGTGTCTCAGGCCTGCCATTGCGGAGCCTGTGTGCAGTCTAGTACTGCCATGCCGACTTGATAAGTCCACTAACCAGTCCCTAACCCTATAAGTTAGATTCCCCTAAGGTAGGCCCTAGGGCAGGTTGCATTATGTGGGAAAGGTAGGACATGCCCTGATGTGTGTGGCATGTCCTGATAGTGAATTATAGCCAATCTCATGTTCACTATTGCATGGCTACTTGTCCCCATAGGCCAGAATGGGCAGTTTGATTATAACATCTTATAATCCTAACTGTCCCAGGGAACATGGTAGAAAAACACATTTAGTATACCTGAACTCAGAATGATAAAATGCATCTTTTAGTAAAGTTGATTTTGTGTTTGAAAATAGCACTTTTAGAAAGTAGGTATTTTCTTGCCTAACCATCCAAGCCTCCCTCTGCTAGGTTGTGTATTCCATGTCTGGTTTGTGAGTGACAGGGGCTGGGTGAGTCAGCACAAGGCTATGTAGACCTATCTGCATTGAGAGTGGTGGGAGGAGTAGCACCTGGGCCTGAATTGGGCAGTGTCTGCCTTCCACATTGCTGGCTTCACCTCCTGTGGTGAGTCTGATAACCCTGGCCCACACCAACAAAGGAAGAAGTTATGGACTGGCAGAATGCACCCAGAACTGGTTTGGACCAGGTACAGACACTCTCTGCCTTCAGAAACAACGGATTTGTGTGTATAAAAAAGGGGGCCCAGACCCCGAACTTTAGATGTAATTGCTGGGGGTGGCCTGCAGTGGTTTCTTTATTGCCAAGGAAATGAGAAAGAATTTTATTTGCAACGTTCATCATCTTGAAGAAGAATCTCCAAGGGCTTGAACTGTGCTTGCCTCCTGCTGAAGTCTCAGGGATACAAGACTTCACCACCAGCTCCCCCCCTGAATTTCCTTGCTGGGAATTATGTCTGCAGAAGCCTGTGTGTTGTTGGGAGCTGGAAGTGCGACTCAACAAGAAGAAGCATGTCGCATCCGCAGCTGTTGCAGCATGCCGCCACCACAAGGGTCACCGTCACATCACAGGAGAAGCATGTCTCAGTCGCAGCTGTATGTCGTCACATCACTGGAGAAGCGTGTCGCTACTGCAAGGGTCGCCGTCGCATCACCGGAGAAGCGTGTTGCAGGGCCTGTCGTGGCTCCCTAAAGTTTAAGACTCGCCTCACGGCCGTCGGGCATGCATGCATCGTCTTCACGTCATCGCATCGCATCAAGGGCACCATCTTCTCGCATCGCACCGGATCGTTGCATCGCATCAAGGCGCCATCTTGTTGCATTGCAACCGAGACGCACCACGAGATCGTCGCATCTCCACCTCTCCGGTAAGGAACAGACGCATCGCCTACTTCACGCAAACAGTGAGGAACAGACGCATCACTTACCTCGAAGCAAGGAACAGATGCATCATTCTCCCTGCAAACCTTTTGTTTATCTTGCGTGATGCATCCAAAGGTACTTTGTGAGAAATGTGTCGCATTTACCATCTAAAGTGAACTGAGTTATTTCTACCATCTTAAAGTCATTTTCTTACTACTGTAATGTGGATTTTTGTTGTTTGGGTCTTGTGTTATGTCTATATAAAGAATACTTATTCTTATAAAACCTGTATTGTCTCCATCTGTAGCATTTGCACTGTATTAGTGTGTGTGTTCACAAATGCTTTACACACTGCCTCTGAGATAAGCCTTCCTGCTCGTGCCAAGCTACCACAGGGTTGAGCAGGGGTTATTTTAGGAGTGTGGCCCCTTACTCTAACTAGAAGCAAGAGTCCCTATTTGGACAAAGGTATAAGCCATTGCCAACTAAAGACACCCAGTTCTAACATTTGTGGTCAGCGGTGATGATTTGGACTTCCATTTGTGACTCATATACAGTGATTGGTGTGCACTACTAGTGAGTGCAGACCAAACGCAACCATATACATTTTTTGGGTA
Source organism: Lissotriton vulgaris (assembly GCF_964263255.1). Lineage (NCBI taxonomy): Eukaryota > Metazoa > Chordata > Amphibia > Caudata > Salamandridae > Lissotriton > Lissotriton vulgaris. Next base: position 1,256,659,054 of record NC_141694.1, on the reverse strand, counting down.
GAATTATTTTTCCTTGGAACTGTTATTTTTGCTAAAGACTGCCAGTTCGTATTGCCATGAGTAAAGCAGCATCCAACACATCTATGGATATAGATTTTGAGGAAGAAAGGTTGGAGGCCTACAATGTAAAACAGCTGAAAGCCTTCTGTAGAAAATTTAAAGTTGCTACTCCAGGCCTCACCAAGAAGAATGAGTTCCAAGAGGCGCTGAGGGCCTGGGTGGAAGCAAGGAATGGCTCTGAGCATGTGGAAGAGCCTACAGAGGAGGCTGAGAATGCAGAACGGCAGCTGGATTGGCCATTGGGTCCTGCCAGGGAGAGAGTGTATTCCCCCATAAGCAGCAGTGTTTCTTCCAAGGGCATGTCCCCAGGACAGCTGGAGGACAGAGAGAGAAATAGATTGCATAGAATGGAGATGGCCAAGCTAAAGTTGGAGAGTCAAAAGGACCTAGAGAGTAAGAAGTTGGAGCTTTAGAATAACAGAATAGCTTTTGAAAGGGAAAAAGAGAAATTAGCACATGAAAGATATTTGAGGGAATTGAAGCTTAAGGCTAAAAGTTTTGAATTGAGTCCCTCTGGTGGCAGCGCATCATCTGTGCCTGCAGAAGGCAGGGTATATTTCCCAAAGGATGTCACCAAAGATTTCCATAAGCATGAAGATATTGGGCAGTGGTTTGCAGCCTATGAAATGGCAATGTTGGGCCACCGGGTCCCTGAGAAGGATTGGGGAGCAGGAATGTGGGGCCGCTTTGTTAGTGATGGGAGGGATACATTGTAAGACCTGCCCAGTGAGAGTAGGATGCTTTATGCCCACATGAAGGAAGCCCTGTTGACAAGGTATGGATTGAGCCTAGAACTCTATAGATAGAGGTTCAGGAATTGTAACAAGCTGGAGGCTACCACCTGGGTAGAATATGTGTCTTTATTTTGCAGAGCTATGGATGGTTGGGTGAAGGGTAGCAAAGTGAGTACTTTTGAGGAACTCTATGATTTATTTGCATGGGAGCACTTGTCTGGTAATTGTTTTCCAGAGCTACGCCAGCACCTTATTGATAGCAAGCTAACTAACCGTAGGAAGCTTGCTGAGGAGGCGGACCGTTGGGTGAATACCCGGGACCATAAGGGTCATGTGGGAGACTCCACCAAGGTTGGTAAAGTGTCCCAAGCAGAAGAGTGTGTGGGACAAGGGTAAACAGAGGAAGTTCCAGAAAGGGCCCCAAAGTAATTCCCAAGGGAACCAAGGTAAGGGTTCCCAGCCTCCCCCTGAGAAGAGGTTGAGCCCCTGACAGGTAAACCTGTTCACAGGGGGCCCCCTACATTCTTTCAGTGTGAACAAGTGGGCCACCGCTGGTATGATCCCCAGTGACCCCAGAAGGATCACAATGCACTACCCTGTACACCACCCCGTCAGGTGACGAGTGTAGCCCTGGGAGGGGAAGAGGTGGGTGCCCAAGGTGAGTGGGGTCCCACAGAAATGTCCCTTGTCTCTATAAAAGATTGTGAGGTGGTCCCCAGGACCCATCTGCCTGATAACACCAAAAAGTACAGGCAGTGGGTGACCATCAATGGCCATAGGGTGGAGGCTCTGAGAGACACCGGGGCCAGTTTGACAGCTGTCAGTAGTCAGCTGGTGTATGAAGAGCAGGTGGTCCCAAATGCATGTTACCCAGCTGTTGCAGCTGACAACACAGAGAGCCACTGCAAGGTGGCTCAGGTTTCCTTTGAGTAGGGGGGTTTCAGGTACTCTCCAAGTAGCTGTAAGGCCAGCCATGCATGTGGATTGTCTGTTGGGCAATGATTTAGACAGCTCTCCTTAGGCTAAGGTGGAGAGAATGTTTCATTTAGAGATGTTGGGTTTGCCTGAGTGGGAGTGTGTGACCACTCGGTCTATGGCAGCCAGTAGGGGTGCTCAAGAGGTCCTGGAGCCTGAAAGTATGGCCCAGGTACCTGCCTTAAAGAGAAGAGGTAGGAGGCGCGAGAAACCAGCCCCAATTGTTCCCACGGTCCAGGAGGAGGCATGCCGTGAGGGGGATGCCCTGGAACCGACAGGGGAGCAAATTGCAGAACTGAGGAACCTTCTGAGCTGACCCATTGGCAGCAAGAAGGAGGACCCTCCAGTGAGGAATTCTGTGCAGAACAGAAGAAGTGCCCATCTCTTGTGGGTTGGCCTCAAGCCAGGCAGCAGGTGATCAGTCTGGATCACATTGGATCTACTGGGAGAATGACCTACTGTCTAGCGAGCCTAATGCTGCTGAGCCTGGGTCAGCCCGTGTGCTGGTGGTACCCCAGCAATTCAGAGCCTTCCTACTGGGTTTGGCTCATGATGTACCGTTAGCTGGATATCTGGGGCAGGACAAGACTGTTGAAAAGCTTGTCACCCACTTTTATTGGCCCCAGATGTGCAAGAGTTAAGATACTCATTTTAGGACTTGTCAAACTTGCCAGGCAAGTGGGAAGAGTGGGAGGAAGCACAAGGCTCCTCTCCAGCCCTTCCCTGTGATCAGCAACCCCTATGGAAGGGTGGGTGTTGACATTTTGTGGGCTCTGGACTCCAAGACAGCCATGGGCAACAGTTTTATCCTGGTCTTGGTGGACCATGCTACCCGGTACCTGGAAGCCATCCCTCTCAGGACATTGACGGCCCCCTTGGTGAGACGTGCACTGATGGGGATTCTCTTCCATGTGGGGTTTCCCAGAGAGGTGGTGTCAGAGACCTTGGTACAAACTTCATTTCTAAGTATATGAAGTCCCTGTGACAGGAGTGTGGAGTAACTTATAAGTTCACCACTCCTTACTGTAGGAAGGTGGAATCTGACAACATGGTTGCCACCAGTTGATGGTTTTTGACTTAGTTTGGCTTGGATCCTTCTATTCAGGGCCCCAGTCTTTCTGCTTTCTCTTCTAAAATGATTCCTTTTTTTTTAATACACTTTTTACTTTCCATCAGATAGTGCATGTTCATACAGTTGACATAAACTTTTCCATGCTCATGACGAGCTGAGCTCGTCATGAGGCACGGTGCTCCGGTGCTCATGACAAGCTCAGCTCGTCATGGGCCGTGGAACGCTCAGGTGCGGGGAGAATTCCCCTGCTGTGCTGAGCGTTCCACGGGAACCAATGCACCTGTGACGAGCTGAGCTCGTTATGAGCAGAGGAGCACTGTAGCTCATGACGAGCTCAGCTCGTCATGAGCATGGGAGCGCTGTGCGTGCCTCCCTCCCCCCAGCACAGCGGGGGAATTACTCCCGCAGCGAAGGGGATAAACAAATAAATTAATATGAATAAGCAAACATATTAATACATAGGCAAGAGAATAGTGAGAAACAAAAGAGAGGAAACAAATAGAAATTTCACAGTAACATAGAATATGTAAGCAAAATGTTTTTTGGGGGAAACACTTCCTATTTCATATTTAGCCAAATTCAGCTACTTTAAGCCATCCACAGCACCTCTAATTTAACTAACGATTTGATGCCACTTGCCTTTGCCAGAGTTGCCTCTACACCTGACAATCGCCCACCAATCCTCTGCCACCGGTGGTGTAGTAGAGACCCATGCCATGGCAATAGCCAGCCTAGCTGCAGCCATTAGAATCGTAAAGAGACGCGGTACTGCCGGATTACCATCTTTATATCCCAACATAATTTCAAGATCCGTGAGTGGGTGATCCAATCCTATTTTAGAATAAAGTATTTGCTCGATTTTCCTCCAGTACCTATTCAATTCTGGACATTCCATAAACATATATTTTCAGTTAGCAGCATACAGTTCACATTTTGGGCATTTTATCTTATCCCCATCTTATTTCCCTGTTCCCATTTAGCTATTCTAGCCGGAGTGTAATACATCATGCAAGTAATACATGTTTGCTGGAGCTGTAAGCTAACAGAATGGGCAGAGTCCTTAACATAGTCTAATACCTGTTCTATCATTCTAGGTGAGACCATTATCCCCAAGGTTTGAGTCCAACGTTCCACTAATTTCTCATTGCCCAATGGTCTGAAACTATGTAGAAGAGCATACATTGAGCCAATGAGAGATTTAGACTTCTCCCTATAAATACAATCCCAGACTGTTGAATGTTTTATTTCTTTTACGGCCACATTAGAAGCAAGATAATCCTTAATCTGCAAATATTTTTAAAAAATGGGCCGGAAGTTTATAGGCCAGTCTTAAATTTTCAAATGATTGAATACCTCTATCATTATATAAATCGCCAAAGCAGTTTACTCCATAGTTTGCCCAAATTTTACCCGCTTGATCCCTAAATACCTCAGGAAAAGTGGGATCCCTCACAATGGGTAGTTTTTATGGAATATCAGTAGATTGCACCTAGTAGACATTGCTTGCCAAATATATACAATATCCTTAACGGTCTTAAATTTTACCCTTTTAAAATAGTTTGGATCTCTAATTCCATATAAAAATGTATCCCTCTGGTTCCCCAGCATAAATGTGAAGACAAAATCAGTCTGATCTAGGCCGACCAAACTACGTAAACGACCAGTAAAAGTGGCACAGAAAAAGTCTTTGGAATCTGGGAATCCAAGCCCACCTTGATCATATGTAGCTTTAAGCAGCTCAATCGCCCTCCTCGGTTTTTTATATCCCCAAATAAAACTACTAAAAAAAACCTCTAATTTTTAAAAAAATATGTTGGGGACTTTCAAAGGAATAGAACGAAACAAAAATAGAAATGTAGGCAATATTTTCATTTTGATCAAGTTACATCTGCCTAACAGGCCTATAGGGAGCCTATGCCAAATTTTTAACAATTTAATCGTTTCTTTTAGCAAGGGTACATGATTTAAATCAATGATCTGATTAATCTTAGCCATTATCTTTACTCCCAAGTAAGTTATAGTGACACAAGATCCGATAATGGAGTTCTGAATCCCGACAGTCCTGCAACTTTGCAAAATCTGTATGCTTCTACCTTAATACTAATTGCAGCTTCCTCTGGGTTGATTGCATAGACTGCAATATCGTCTGCATAGGCTGTGATCTTTAGTTTAGTATTTTCAGCTTTTAGAGGTTTAATTTGTGTGCACTTTTGTAGTGTGCCCAGAATTTCTGGTCTTTCAATACCATGTCCTGGTCTTAACATTAAGGAGTAAAAAGAATAAAATTAAGTCAGTAGATCTTGGTAATAGTGATGGTAGAGTTTGGTGGCTCTGGCAGAGGGCATGAAATTAACTGCATATATTTTTGAAAATGTTGTATTCCAAACGTTGTATCACAAAAGGCATCATAATTCTCATAGACTTGTTTGTAAAATATATGTAAAGGACACCATATTTCTACTTGTCAATGACATTAAGATGGGTACTGCCATTAAATATGTATTTACAAAGCTAGGGAAGGTCCTATTTACTTTAGCGCAGTTGAAGGTGTCATATAAGTTTTACAAACTTCAACTGCGCTAAAGTAAATAGGAGTTGAAGTTTGTACAAGTCATCAGTCTGGGTCTACTTCAGTAAGAGAAAGCTTGCTTTCTGGTGGTGATGAGATAAACAGTTTCAAAGGTTTGCTTGGAATTTATATAATTTACCCAGAAGATCGTGGTGTCTTTTATATTGAGAGTGTGAATGCCTAGTTTAGCTGGTAATGTTGGAATCAAAAAAGAAAGAAGCAGAAGTGATTAACATAAAACCTTCCTCATACATTTTGGGTGTGTGTATATAGTACTATTGCATAAACTATGCTGTCTTGAGAAATATACATTGTAAATAGTCATCTATGTAAAGAATCAATTAGTGGCCTTTATTAACCTTGATGAAACATCATTCATTTGAAAAATTCAAAGAACTTTGTGCCACCTTTTTTCCAGTCGCAAACGGTTCGATTCTGCGGTTCGACCCATTTGCGACCGGAAACCAGCCTTTTCCGATGCATGAAGTCATTCCCATTTGCAAATTAGGTAATCGCAATTATTTGCGATTACCTAAATAGCTAATGCATTTAGGGAATGTCAATTTGCAATTCCCTAAAGGCGATCCATCAGCTCTTTCCTAAATGCAAAGTGTGCCTTTAGGAAATGCTAATTACCATCAACTTCAAGTTGATGGTCATTTGCGCATTCTTTGAAAAATGCACAAAAGTGAATTTTTTGAAGTGAGATGTGGTGCACACACATGCCCTTAGGACGGGTGTTTGCGCCACATGAGCACTGTTCCCTTTTTTGGGGGGTGCATCAGGGGGGCCTTAGGCCCCCTGGAACCCTTGGAATTGCATTCGCAATTTGCGATTACCAATTTGGTAATCGCAATTTGCGAATGCATTTCCATTCATTCCTATGGGCCTGTAGGCTCATAGGAATGAATGGAGTTTCATTCCCTAATAGCGTTTCACAATTTGCAAATCGCTATTAGATGATGTCAAGGAATCACAATTTATTTTGAGATTCCTAAAAGCATAGGGATTTGCGATTCCAAAATAGCAATTCCTTAAAAATCGCTATTTAGGGATCGCAAATCCAAATGTTGATGCATGTGGCAGATAAAGATGTAATCACTGTTGGGTAAAATCCATTGAGGGATGCGGCAGTAAGATAAGGCAATGTATGATAGAGCAGATTGTATACCATGGCAAGAAATTACTGTTTTTTTCGACTACACATTGATAGAAAACCAAAAAATAAAATGTACTGATGCAAAGAAAATACTCAAACACATGGTGAAGGAAATGCTCAAACACATGGTGGCCTTTGATTTCCCGTCTCACCCTTTCGCCAGAATAAGGTAGGAGGCTTCGGCTCTCGCTCATTATTGTGCCTGTGGGGAACCACTGTGGCTGCTGTAAAAGTAAAAATTGCATTAGGCAAAATATACTTTAAGACCCATTTTCACTTTCCACTCCAAACTCCCCCTCCATGAACACAACGAAAGACTCTCATTAAACCTTTTAGTGGCACCCAAGTTTAAGTAGGACCATGATCACACAGAGATTGCTGCCAGCAACCTAGTTTCAAGTAAAACATGTGACATAGGAGCTGACAAAATGATTTAGCTGTAAAGTCATATCTTTAGCCATGGTACCCTTAAGGGTTTAAAGGCTTTAAAGACCTGTGTCAGAGCAGTGTATTTGGCTAGTTTGCCTATAGACATTCCATGAGTATAAATAGACTGCATGAAGTATTTTTCTGGCAGCAAGGATACATGTTCACCTTGTTAGTATGTAAGGGACTGGGCCGGTTCATAGCCAATGGAAAGAGGTGGATACTAGTGAAATATACTAATTCAAAACAACAACTGTAAACTTGTAAGATTAATGAAAGTCACATAATTTTGCAGAGAAAGGTGAGGTTAATCTTGACATGTGCAAAGTGAGGCACGTTTTCCTAAACATTAGTCTGGCTATGCAGTGTGTGCTATTTATTGGTACTACATTCATGCATCTTTATTTTTTTTTTGTCATTGCACTATGATCTCACTGCCCATATTCGTGGGTTCACTAATGATTAAGAGTGTCCTGAGAGGTCTTCTCTAGAGCTGATTTTAATGTATTATCCACTATTGCCCACTGCAAAGTTTGTTAGCATTAGTTAATCCCTTCAAATGTGTTGCCATGAACAGCAGGCATTCACTCCATACGGCCTCTCAGCATCAATCAATCAGTAGATTTGTAGAGCACTTCTTGTCACCCGTGAGGGTATACAGCTGATGGCACTGTCCAGTTGATTAGCTGAATAACCAGGTCTTCAGGGGCTCCCCATCTCTTCAAAACTCTGGAACAGATGGAGAGGTCCGGAGATAATGGGGTAGCTCAATCCATGTCTTCCTTGCTAGGTGGGAGAAGGAGCGACCTCTGCATCTGCTACATCAGATGCGTGGTTGAAGGTTAGAGACGGAAGTGGAGCGGAGATGTCTGGTGGGCTGATGGAAGGTCAGGCGATGGTTCAAGTAGGTGGGTCCGCAGTTGTGTAGGGCCTTGTATGCGGGGGCCAGGAACTTGATACCCAGCATCTTTTCTGTACAGGGAGCCAGTTGATTTCCCTGAGGTAGGGGGTGATGTGGGTTTGTCTAACGAGATCCATGGCGAGTCTGCCTTCTGTGTTCTGCATGGTCTGTAGTCGATTTGTAGCATGCTCATTGGGGGTCTGAGTTAAGAGGGCCACCAGGATGCATCCATGGGGAGCTTTTGTTTCCAAAGATCTGTCCCTCTATCTTGTCTGTGTTGAGCTTCAGGCAGTTGTCGTTCATCTATTTGGCAATGTTTGTAATGCAGTTGTGGACGTTGGTCTTGGTGTTTGGTGGTGTCTTCGGAGAGGGAGAGAATGAGTTATGTGTCATCAGCATAGCATATGATACCAGTCCATGTTTTTTTTATGATGCTGGGCAGAGGTGTCATATAAGTTTTAAAAAGGGTGGGGATGACTGAGGATCCTAGTCCACAGATGATTTCTTTGGTTTGAAGGTGAAGGGTAAAATTACTTTTTGCATTCTTCTGGTGAGGAGAGGCGATCCATCTGAGAGCAGCTCTTTGGATGCCTCTGTTGTGCAGCCTTGTGATAAGTGTGTGGTGGGAGCCACTTCGTAGGCTGCCAAGAGGTCTCTCCTCTTTCTGAAGTTAGCAACTTTATTTTGTCTAATTTCTTTTAGAAGGGTTTCCGACGTTAAAGCGTTGGAGACTTCAAATAGATTCTATTCTCCTGAAGGGGTACATTGTAACATATTGAAAAGGACTAAAATAATGTCTGAGCCTGTTTTGTATCCTTTTTTTCCATGAGTGTGAAAAGCTATGTGTGGTAAAATGTATGAGAGTAAGGTGCTGGAGTTTAGGGCAGATGGTGAGAAACAGTTGTTACTGAGTTACGTCAAACCCTATAAGGCAGTCTCCATAGCCACTTTAGCTAGTTGGGCGAGAGTAGTAATAAGTGAGGTAAGAGTAGGCATTTCCAGATAAGGTGCCTATTCCTCAGAAGTGCAAACGCTAGTATGGTTTTCTGGGCAGGTAGGTTGCTAACAAATATTTTAAAAGTAACAGATTGATCTAATGCGAATACTTTTGCAAAATGTTATTTAAGACCTGTGGCCACTGGATGGCTTTAAACTTGAAAAATGGTAGCCTTCAGAGGCTAACATTATCCCTTCCTCCTCACCCTACGAGGAGAAAATAAAAAAAATGTAAAAACAAAAAGAATGACTAGGATAAAGGTATTATTTAAGTTTGTTAACAGGTTTATAATTGATAGTGTTATAGCATCAAGTACTTGTGAATAAATTTTTTTTGCACAAAAAAAGTACAACACAATTCACGCATTTTATTTTCCCACATATAAAGTGCATGTGCATTACAATGTCAGTACTTTTTATTTGTGCTTTTATGGCCTCAAAGGCTGAAATAAAGAATTTTATTGACTTTGCTTGAATTCTATTTGCAGACAACTTATTATAAAGCTTGACAGAAAATGAAGATGTTGTCCTGTTTTGTCGCAGCTTAAAGATGATGATGACTGTGTGCCCTGGATATACATATTGTCTGGACATTCTATTGCTTTATGATGCATTATTGGTCTTTAAAGGGCTGCATGTTGCGGCAGCAATAGAAGGTCATTGCATAATGTAAACCTCAATTGTCTTTAATGGAATCAAAATTCTTCTTGTATGTTAATTGGAGAATCGCTATTCTGGCTTCGCCCAGGTTAAAGATGAGGTGAGGGCAAAAGCCAGTTGGGGTCCCTGAATGGACCGAGTTCACGATGGAGGCAGTGCCCTGTGGGGGGAGCTGTCCCCATTCAGTTAGTCGGATGTCTCTGGTGGTAGCGGGGTTGTTGTGTTGCTGAAAGAAGTCAATGGCATTGGGCTAGGGTTTAAAGTATCTGTAGACGTTGCAAGGTTGTTGCAGAATTCCTGTGCGGGGGTAATGTTGTTAGTTGCAGATGAGGGGTTGGAGAATTCTTTGACTCTGTTGAAGAGTTGTTTGCTGTTATTAGAGCTTGATTCAATGCATGAGGGTAAGGCCTTTTTCTTCAATTCTCTCAACTGTCTGAATCAGAGGTTGAGGGTTGTGTTGAAGTTGGTCTTGTTGGTTGTGTCCTTGTTGGTGCGCATCTCCTTTCCAGTTGTTCACGGTGCAGTTTAGTGGTTCGGAGGTCTTCCGTGTCCCAGCTAGCCTACATAGTGAACTTTCTGTGGGTTGTTGCCAATGGAAGCAAAGCTGTTGGTGCAGTTTCTGATGTTCTGGTCTAGGTTGTTGGAGGACATGAGGGGGGTGGTGTTGAGGGTATTGATCCATGTGTCCTTTAAGACTTTGCTTCAGCTGTAGTGGGCGATTGGGTAGACTGGGGGCAGCAGTCAGTGAGCTGGTGATGTTGAAGTGAATGATGGAGTGGTCAGTCCAGGTGAGTTCTGTGGTGTGGTTGTACCTGATGTTGTCACTGGAGATGAAGATTGGGTCTAGTGTGAGGCCTGCGATGTGCATGGGGTCATGAGCGAGTTGGGTGAGTTGGATGTTGTTCATGCTGCCGAGGATGTTGGTAGTGTTGATGTCATTGAGATCAAACACAAACATAATGTCTTTTAACTGGCAATATTATCTACCCAATACAGTCTCATGAAGAGTATGAGGAGCATGTGCATATAAATCAAAAAATGTTCATTTGGTAAATTAAGTTAGCCAAAACATATCGAGCCCTCCTACTATGTCCTTGAGGGGTTTATGACAAGGTTGACTGCAAACCGGTATAATGACCCTGTTGACTTGATTGTCCTTGAAGGCATTGTAAAATCACCATCAGAAGTGGTCACTTTTACTAAACTTATTCCCTCTACAATGGTAGGTAGGGGAAGTGAGGAATGCAATAGGAGAGATGATTAAGGAAGCAGAAACGAAGCGGTTTCTGACCTACCAAATATGCGAAAAAGGAAAAGGGTAAATACTGGTAGGAAATCTTAGTGGCATGGTGCGGTATTATGGGCTGACAAGAAATTATAGAAAAGGGATTGTGCAGAGACTGGACTGTTTAGTAATGGAATGGAAGCAAGGTTTGGGAGATGAGATTGTAGTTAGGAAAGATTCAATGTAAGAGAACTGCAATTAACATTCAAGGATGGCTACTGAAGGCTCAGATACACAGCTCCTTCATATCCATTAAAATACCCTTACTCTTACCAATCTTCTCCCAGCAATATGGTGTGTGGGGTTGTATAACAGTGAGAAGCTTCTCTGTCTCATGGTGGTTCCAGAAGGCAATACAGGAAGCTGACAAGAAGACAAAAAGGATTTCAGACAAGATCATGGCCAAGCCCAGCCTTTAGCAATGAGACCCACACTTCCTCTATGCCCACAAATAAACATCCTTAACTTTGTTTGTCAGAATATAACAATTTTAATATTGCGCTACCATAATATTGTAGAAAAACTATTAACTAAAATATTGATAATTAAGTATATAACATTTCATTTAGATGACTTATTATTTTTCTAACACCTACACTCCTTTAAGATGTAGATATCTCTACGGTACCTATACACAGAGTTATGTTTATATGGTACTTCTTTGTACAGGCCTGACACTAGAAAGTGCTCGCATCTCTTCGGTATTTGGACAAAATATCGGAAACACAAATATTGTGGGACAGAATATCATGTCAAAAATATAGAGGACAAGAATATCATGTATGTCAGTTTCTAAGGGTAAGTAAAGTTTTGCTACATATAACTCCTCATATATGTACCTTGACGATATATCTATAAATCTTCAAGGTACGTAGATCTGGAGTTAAAAATAGTAAATTTACATTTACCTAGTTGCACTTACCTACTCGATATTCTTGTCCTCGATATTTTTGACAAAATAGTCTGTCCACACTCTATTTGTGTTTCTGATTTTGTCACTAATCAATCTCTTCAAATGTTCTTCCTGAAGTGACCTCTAATAGGAAGAGTATCTTGTAAAATATGCATTGTAAATATTCCTCTATGTAAAGGATGGAGCAGTTGCTTTTGCTACCTTGCTGACAGAATATTTGAAGTTTATAAACTTTTGAAATACTCAACCAGACCCTCCAGGATTTTGCGGTTTGCAAAAAAGTCGCAAAATCTGCAAATTTGTAAAAAGGCTGTTCTTTTTACAAAAGTGCCCACTACATTTGGGGAATGTGATCTGATGTTTTTTTTTAGTGAAGAGGCTGACAAAAGGTTGTGAAAACATAATTGAAAGGGTCGTGAAAACATAACTTACAGATATTTTCGTCTCTCAATTCCCAACTTTTTAGGAAACTAGGACATCTTGTGGCCAGGGATGGTAATTGTTTTCAAAATATCTCCATTATAAAGTTCAAAGGTGAACAGTAGGTCATACTTTTTTAAAGAGAAATCAATTAAAACGAAGGGAAAGTGAAATGAGCACGCGTCTCTGTAAGAGATGTGCTAGAAGTCAGGAAGTGGAGATTATAGGCTCCAGGAGTGATTTGGGTGTCCTCTGGACAATTTACACTCCTCATTTAGTGGCCATAGCGAGTGAGGTTTATTTGGTTGGCCACCACTGAGCTGACTGCTAAGCATCATTAGTGTTGTGAGATTTGCATGAACCTGTGAGGAGTAATTTCTCTAAGAGATCAGTTTTTTGTAGGTGTGGACATCATAAGTGTACTCCTACTTTCATTCATTCTCAGCCACAGCCAGGGCCAAAACACAGGCCCGACGGCCCATGCAGTGCAGGAGGCCCCAGGCCTTCTGCCTTCCTCCATTCAGCCAAAGAGCAATTTTTTAAGTATCAGATAAGTCTTTATTTCGACATCATGTCATAAAAGGCAACATGAAAAAAACCATCATCAATACCTTAAAAGTACATTAAGATTAAGCACAGCTGATTCATTGACAATTATACATAAATAAGGGCTTTTCACGAAACCTACTGGCTAAATCTGTCCTCTGATTATTCTTTATCAATAATTAAAAAGGTAGAAACTCAATTTAAAAGTAATGAATATGACAAAGTTTTATCTAAAAATCTTTGAAAAAATAAAAATAAATAAAGGACAATTCATTTTACATAATAAGGAGGAGACATTTAAACATTTGGGGCAACAACTGATTTTAGTTTGGTCCTTTGAATTGCCCACATCCAATTGAGAAATTTAGACACAGCAATAATTAGGCTTTCCGAACAGTCTGTTTTAAAAATCCGTAGGGCCTCAGTTCCTTTTTTGATACCTTTTTGAAGACATATTGGCCTAAGCCACCTAAGCCCCGGCAGTTTGTGCACAGGGCATATAAACAATATATGAGCTAGACTTTCCAGTTGTGAACTACAAAAGGGACACATAGCATCCTTACCAGAGGACCATTTACTTGCAAAGGTATTAATTGGCAGGGTACCCACCCTATATTGATGGAACCGTTTCCGGTCCTCAGGGATTGTAATAAAATTCCAATATGGTTCATAAGCTGGTAAGTGTTTAAGCTCAAGAAACTCCCTATGTAGTGAAGAGGTGGAACATCTTTGGAATTTTTGTGTTGTGACCATCGACCAGTATAGTTTCTTAAGAATCTTGCGTGATGGAAAAATATTGTGCGCTGGGTTATCCCATAGCTCAGCCAAGCCCATGGCATTATAAATAGCCTTGGATTCACTAAACCATTTTATTCTATTGGCTGTGTCCATGTTCCTAACTTCAAGGAGTGCTTGGGCATAGTGGGAGAGCTCTGGGGTAACCCAGATCCTCGGCCAGTATGCTATGGGTCTAAAGCGCGCTACATCCTCTATTCTCTGGCAGCTCAGGTCAAGATAGAACGGCAAAAGCGGGGTAGATGGTGGGAGCCTCGCTATTCCTCATACAAATTTATTTTGGGCATTTGTCAGTTCAGAGATGTTACATGACCCCCATAGTTCGGCCCCATAAAATATAGATGCTCGTATTTTTGTGTCATAGATTTTTAGTGCCGGAGCTATGGGTTGGGTGGCCGAAGAGAGCAGTTCTCTCAAGAGAACTCCCGCCAGCTGGGCATGTCTAGTAGCTAGTTCATTAATGTGTGGTTTCCAATCCAGCCTTGAACCCAGTGTGATACCCAAGTATGAGAACAAATGGGTTTGCTCTAGAAACTCCCCAATCATTATTGCTATTCCTTTCACTTGCTTATACCTATGCATTACCATGAATTTGGTTTTAGACACATTGATGGTAAGGCCATAGTCGCTACAGAAGGTCTCAAACCGCCCGATTGCTCTCTGGAGCCCTTGTTGGGTCTTGGATATTAAAAGAGTGTCATCTGCGAACATCAACAGGGGTATAGACTCACCACAGAGCTTGGGTGCATCCGTAGGAAAATCCCTGTAGTAGTCGATAACCCTGTTGATGTACAGAGAAAAGAGCAATTAATATTGGTGGTATAAGGGAGACTCAGGGGCCCTTCATCACAATCTGCAGGGGGGTGTACCTGCTATTTTCTTTGGGGCAGAGCCACGGGCTGGACACTGCTTCACTACTGCTTGTGGCCGGGCCTGGCTCCACCCCTGTGCATTGTACTCTGCTTGGGGATTGTGCTCTGGGCTGGGTCTCGCTCTGCTGCTTCCCTGGCCGGGCTTGGCTCCACCGAGTAACTGCATCCTGGTTGGGGGCTGTATTCCGGGCCGGGCTTTGCTCTGCTCTCCAACTGGCCGGGCCTGGCTCCGCCAAACACTCTGACTACACCTCCCAGCAATCTCGCAAAATGCTAGTACCAAGAGCCAGGAGGCGTATAAAGGGGAATTTGGGGCCGAGTTCCCTTTGTACCTGCTATTTTCTTTGGGGCTGATCCGAGGGCTGGACACTGCTTCACTACTGCTTCTGGCCGGGCCTGGCTCCGCCGAGTCCCCTGTGCATTGTATTCTGCTTGGGGATTGTGCTCTGGGCTGGGTCTCGCTCCGCTGCTTCCATGGCCGGGCTTGGCTCCGCCGAGTGACTGCATCCCTGTTGGGGTCTGTATTCCGGGCCGGGCTTTGCTCCGCTCTCCAACTGGCCGGGCCTGGCTCCGCCAAACACTCTGACTACACCTCCCAGCAATCTCACAAAACGCCAGGACCGAGCGCCAAGAGACGTATAAAGGAGAATTTGGGGCCGAGTTCCCTGTGTACCTGCTATTTTCTTTGGGGCTGAGCCGCGGGCTGGACACTGCTTCACTACTGCTTCTGGCCGGGCCTGGCTCCGCCGAGTCCCCTGTGCATTGTATTCTGCTTGGGGATTGTGCTCTGGGCTGGGTCTCGCTCCGCTGATTCCCTGGCCGGGCTTGGCTCCGCCGAGTGACTGCATCCTGGTTGGGAGCTGTATTCCGGGCCGGACTTTGCTCCGCTCTCCAACTGGCCGGGCCTGGCTCCGCTAAACACTCTGACTACACCTCCCAGCAATCTCACAAAACGGTATTGCCAAGCGCCTGGAGGCGTATAAAGGAGAATTTGGATCCCCGCCACGTGAGATGTGCGGGACCCGCCGGGACAAGGGTGGGCCGTCTGCGGCCGTCAGAGGCCAGAGGAGGCTGGGCTGGGCCACCCCCTTAACATCTCTACTATTTTCCCTGGAATTGATTCATACCCAAAGGTACTTTTAAAAATCACTCCATCTTGGACATTTAATTTAATTACTCTAAAACTTTTCGCCGCAGGACCGTCAATGCAAATATTTTTTCTTGCTATCAGTCCTTTTTGAATATTGTGGGGCGTAGGTATTAAGTATTGTGCATTGTGGGATTTGTCCACCTGGTTATAAGAATGTGCGACAAGGGTAAAAATACTAAGCCTGCTACCTCTCACCCTATGACTAGGCACCTGGCTGCCACGTCACAACCTCTCCCAAGCCTCACTGCCATTGATAAGATGCTACAGAAGACGATCGGGGTAGTGGCAACAGCCATAGAGAATACTGAGAGGCGATTATCAATTACTCTGGCCATCCCCCCTCTCCAGTCTGTAGGGGATTTTTCAGCTGTTGCTGTTATTCCCCCTGACTTCAGTTCTTCCCTTATGTGCTCTTTTGCAGAGCTGCCCTGTACACAGATTGTTCTTGATGTAAATGATACCCCAGAGGATGCCAATTCCCCTCCACACCCTGTAGCCAGAAAAGTCCCCAAACCGCGCCTGAAAAGTAAGAAAATTAAACTTGTAAAAAATTAGCTAAAGGATCCACGACCCTACCTGACTGTGCACAGGTTGCTGCTGGTCCTTCTCTGTCCTCTGTGGGAACTCCTGTTTGGGTCACTCATCTATTATCTGATTTCGAAGCTCATATGGAACAGATTATTGGTTCACATTTTAAATCACTGACATCTAGGCTTGATAGATTAGTTTCCACCATCAACAATATAGGTCTAGGGAGAACCCAGCCGATTAGTCCATCGGAGAATCCTAGAACTATTAAGCCCACTTCCACTTCCAACCCTAAAATTCTACCAGCCAGTAAAAATATACCAGCTGTACCGGCTCGGGTAACTGGCAGTTCTACCCCTGACACTATTCTACCTCTGCCCAGGGTTGGAAAAGTAGACACTGGAAATACAACAGTGCCGTGGGGGGCCACTGAAGTCAGAGCAAACTTACTGGACCAACAAGCCCAAGCTAGCAGAAATACTTCAGAGGAAGGGTCTCCAGCTGTCCTGCCCTCCCTTGATCTCCCTCCTGAGTCTCTACCATATGTTGTGGTCCTTGCTGGGGTTCCTCCTTTAAGCCAGGGAAAAAGTGAGGATCATTTTGAATTAAAAAATACATGTATACAATGGCTTAACTCCAACAGGCCTCTCCCCCCTAATGTCTCTGGAGAAATATTGGGGCATATTATCAAGCCTGTGCGCTAAAATTATCGCCGCTTTATCGGCCGAAAACGGCCGATAAAGCAGCGATAATGGGCTTGATAATATGCTCTATGGAATTCCAATCGAAGCACATGTTAGATGTGAAGACATCTAACATGGGCTTCGATTGGAATTCCACAGAGCATATTATCAAGCCCATTATCGCCGCTTTATCGGCCGTTTTCGGCCGATAAAGCGGCGATAATTGTAGCGCACAGGCTTGATAATATGCCCCCTTGTGTGTTAGAAGAGTAGACTGGATTGGGACTGGACCTGAAACTATTGCAGGAAACTGTGTTGTGATTAACTTTAGGAACACACGCTCTGTAAAATACATCTGCAGCAGGTCGCCATCCTGGTCTAACACCCAAATTTTCCCCCTACACTTGTCATATTTCTATCCCACTCCCCAGCGGAGAACTGGACAGAATAGCGGTATGTGACAAGAGGAGGGGCCAGAACATCTTACCACCCAGAATCCAACAGGGAATAACATCCTGGGAGGGCTATCAGACGTATATTCCCTTACTTTCACTATTCCCTCAAAGAAATAGATTTAGCATGTTGGAACAGGTCGACTGACGCCCTGTGAAGCAGAGTCCCTTACCCCAAATACGTAGCAGTCTGGGCATCCAAACAGCGATATTGGTGGGTAATGGTGACAGTAGTATACCTGAGAACCTAACAACATATAACAACATCACAGAGGGTGGGATGGAATCGGGGGCAGGTACTACGCATGTGGGGGTCTGTCCTTCCTCCGAGGAAATGCTAAGAGGTGAGGCAAGGGAAAAGACACCAGACCCCAAGATCTTATTGTGTAGTACTGGGCCTGACCAATGTAAGGGTGAACCATCAATAAACATCAGGCCAGTTGATAGAGGTATACAAATATTGTCCTGGAATGTGGCCGGGATGAAAAAGAAACTTGCTTTACCTGAATGGGGCTCTTTTATGGCAATGCACAACATTTGCCTGATGCATGAAACATGGGGACTGGAGGAAAGTGTAAGGGCCGGCTTTGCCACTTTTGATATCCTGGCGACAACTAGGGGTAGGGAGAGACCCTCGGGTGGCCTGTCAATATGGGTGGGCACGCATTTGGGTATCCAGGCAGTTCAAATATCAACTAGCTCGCTTGATGTCCAATTCGTTCTTTTAACACCTCAAGATAGGTCCCAGGTGGCCATATTGAACATCTATTCAAGACCTCTTAAGAGTGGTCAAGAATCCGATACTATTGAAATATTAAAGCAGGTTATGCATTCACTCGACCCTTTAGTCGCCCTAATAGTTGGAGGCGACTTCAACTGCCAGTTTGAGCCCCTCGTGATTTCAGATATGGGAGAGCTGGATGATGAGGACCGGTTCTGGCATGTTCCCGATCCACAGATCCCTACTGTCAGAGCATGGACCCCATTGGTCCTTCAAATTAAGTCTTTCTCCCTCTCAATGTCTCTGCGGGCGTGTAATGGGAGATTGGAGCCCGACAGACCGGGATCAGTCACTTTTAACAGACTCGGGCAAACTTCTATCATTGACTATATAATGATGGAAGCCAGATATTGGGATACATTGTTGGAATTTAGGGTCTACCCACGACAAGATAGTGACCACAATGCCCTTGTCTTAACACTCAAACCTGGGAGTTTTGGGCTAACAAAGCCTGCTCCTGATTCTAACGGTCCACTGTTGCCACTTTTGAATTCTAACAACAGGCAGAGGGTTAAATGGCCCTACCTCCAGGACACCCCCATGAAACTCGCTGAAATATACCAGATAGCAATACCGCTGCTAACAGATATAGGGGATATAGGCATTGACAATTTGGATCTAGACTCCCAGGGTAGAGCTGTGGAAATTCACAAACAGCTGGCTGTCAGGCTTGTGGATGTGTTTAGTCCTGTGGGAAGGGAAAAATCCCACCAGGCCAGGACACATCCCTGGTATGACGCCGCCTGTAGGAAAGCAAAAAAAGATTTGCTTTCTGCAATAAATAATAAAGATAGAATTAACATTAAGAAAGTCCGCCTGGACTATAAAAAGGCCATTATCAGGGGAAAGAAGCAATGGGAGGAGAACAGATGGGATGAGCTTAGATCTGCACTCTCACAAAAGGACTCCAAGTCGTTTTGGACTATTGTGAGTTCTGGTGTGAGCGCGGGAGGAATGGCTACAACCCTGAATATAGCACCGCAGTGTGGGAAGCGCACTTCGGTGCGCTATATGCCAATTCGGGCGAAGAGACCATACTCCCTCCCAATCCCGATCCTCTCCAGGAGCATACACCGGTGGGGACGGAAGATTTGGTCTTAAGGGAAACTGTGGCATGTCCCCTGTTGGCGGTCCCGGGGCCCAGCCACGAGTATCGACTGGTGGGGTCCTTGGATGGTGATCAGAGGCAGGATTCCCGGCTTGTTGGGGACGTGTATCATCTAGAACGGCCTGAAGAAATTACTCTGAAGGAGGTTGAGTCTGCAATAGCAAGACTATTACCTAACAAGGCCCCCGGCCTAGATAAAATCCCCGGGGATTTATTCCATTCCCAACCCAAAATATGGGCACCGTATCTGGTGGTTTTGTATAAGGCAATTCTTAGGGGTATTGACCCGCCAGATACTTGGCTTGGAGCCGAGATCGTCCCTATCTTTAAGAAAGGCTACCCATTAACCCCATCAGACTATAGGCCTAATAGTCTCATAGACACCGCACAGAAACTAATGGGCAGGATCATCCTAGATAGGATCCAGGGGTGGATGGAAGAAAATTAGATACTGACCACACTCCAGGCTGGCTTTAGGACGGGTATTTCAACTTCGGATCAAATATTTCGGCTGCAGGTCTTATTTTGGAAAATGGTGAGAGTGGAGGGTGGCAGCCTCTATCTCATCTTTGTTGACCTGCGGGCCGCTTTCGACCTAGTTCCAAGGGAAAAATTATGGAAAGTCTTAGCAGAACTGGGTCTCCCATCCTATCTATTGAACATCCTAATTAGGCTTCACACTAGAAACTATGCCCAAGTTAGGTGTGGGAGGCACGGAGATCTCTCGGCACGTTTCCCCGTTTCGAAGGGTGTACGCCAGAAGTGCGTCTTGGCGCCAACGTTATGTTGTCTTTACATCAATGGCCTTGTGGACCATTTAATTGGTGTAATTGACAATGACGCCCCTAGGCTGACACCTTGTTGCTATCTAAAACATCATTGGGCAACTAGCGCACCCTGGACGGCTTTGCAGTATTCTGTGCATCATGAGGATTGGAGATAAACTTGGACAAGATCAAGTTTATGATTTTCAATCCCCCAAAGCAGACCCGCCCGAACCCCATTCTCAATGGTTCTGCCTTAGAAAGAGTTAAGACTTTTGTCTATCTGGGCATTACCTTGACGGAAAATTTTGACTGGGGTTCCCAAATTTCCAAATCAGCTCTTAGGTTATCCCAAGTAATGGGGGGCATTAGCAAAGTCCACAGATTTTCGGATTTCAAGCCGGCAGCCCCGGTCATTGAAATATATCGACTCCAGCTCCAGGCTAGAATGGCCTCGACGTATGGTGCAGAACTTTGGGGCCATAAAAATACATCTAATCTCCTGAGTGTCGAGCAGGGCTTTATGAGGAGCCTTTTGGGCTTGCCACCAAGCACATCACTCATTCCTCTACGACTTGACCTGGGGCTGGAATCAATAAAAGAACTAGTAGCAGCACGGCCCATGCTCTACTCGAAGAGACTTTGGTCAGTGCCTGAACTGGCTCCATATAGAGGAATACATTTTAGAGGTCTGGGCTCTTCTAAAAGGCAAGAACATTCCGTGGCTGCACCACATCAAGACTCTTAGCATCCGGATTGGTCTGTCTGAGCTCTGGGAGACCCCGGAGGTGTGTTGCTCGGGGATATCCAAATTGGAACTCAAAAGTCAGCTGAGGCAGCAGAACCCATTAGCCTTACAGAGATCAGGTTCCCTAGGAAGACTGTCAGCAGAGTTCCTCCTGGTGAAAACTGAATTGCGAGCGGAGGAATTCATAGATGTAATCTATCCACCCCTTGCGAGGAAGCTTTACATCCAGTTAAGGCATGGCAGTCTACCACTCAGAGCATTCACCTGTAAATGGGCAAAATCAGAAAATATAGCCTGCCCGGCATGTAACTATAAGTGCCAAGATGTTTGCCATTTTTATTTTACAAAGGTCCTAGGTTAGAGGAATGACAAAAGACTTAAATTACACAGGCTCGAGATAAAGGCTGTGTTTTTCCTTCTTCAAAGTCCAGCCGGACCTAGAAGCGTTTATTTTGGAAAACAATTTTGTAAGCATAGATACATTTTGGCGAGAACAAGTCGCACATAAATAACTGGGCACAAGCCTGTACCTGGTCAGAAGAAGACAATACAGAGGAAAAGGAAAAAGAATTAACAGGCAAACAAGGAGAAAAGGGCGGCGTATAACACAATGCAAACAGTTTTTGAATAAGCACAAACCCACAGTGACTACCGTAAAAATTGCAAATCATAACACGAGCAGTACTGTCAAACAGTCGACGAACGTTTCGATCCCTATCTCCAAAAATATAGTGGGATCATCTTCAGGACTAAAGTAAGCTTTGCCTGATTGGTTGAGTGAGCCACGAGCAAGGCACAGTGGGCTGGACGTGGCTTGAAACACTGCAGTCGGCACTCAGGTTCCGAAGTAACTAATGCCGTTTACGCCTTGCATTGGACGCGTGGCGTTTCAAGGAGGGTAACAGTATTTACCCGGTCAGGTCGGTTCGATTTAGGCCGTTACTGCCTAGCGTCTCTAGCATAGGCTCGGCGGGAAACTTCGATGGAATTATAACCGTGAGTTACGGATTGTTATCTCCGCAGGGCGCTCAATGGCGTTGGCCTTTTCCGTGCGAGCCGTAATGTGCTCGTAGTGGGGCCGAAATGGGGTCCCGTCTGGAGGCTCAATGGCCTGATGTTTGCCATGTTATGTTTTTTTCCCTGCGTATGAAACTATAAGGAAATGCTTGCTGATTCCGTTATGTAGGAATCCAGGGTTCAGATATTGTATTCAGGCATGTAGGGTCTTAACGTATGATACTCACCCCCCCCCCATTGTTTTTGCTGTATCTCGTTTTCTATTTGGCATGTAGCGTAAAAGAAAATGTTTTGGATAAATTCTTGTGTTTAATTGTGTCCAATTATGAATTTTAAACTTTCAGGTCTTGATAACTATCTAGTTTAATCTATTTTTAATATTGACCTGTCTTCTATTTATTGTTTTACTGACTTGTGCACTTTTGTATGTATTTTACTTGCATTTTTATGGTCTTTGACCGAAATAAAGTTATCTAAAAAAAAAAAAAGATTCAATGTAAGAGAACTGCAAATAACATTCAAGTATGGCTACTGAAAGGCTCAGATACACAGCTCCTTTATATCCATTAAAATACCCTTACTCTTACCAATCTTCTCCCAGCAATATGGTGTGTGGGGTTGTATAACAGTGAGAAGCTTCTCTGTCTCATGGTGGTTCCAGAAGGCAATACAGGAAGCTGACAAGAAGATAAAAAAGATTTCAGACAAGATCAAGGCCAAGCCCAGCCTTTAGTAATGAGACCCACACTTCCTCTATGCCCACAAATAAACACCCTTAGCTTTGTCAGAATATAACAATTTTAATATTGCGCTACCATAATATTGTAGAAAAACTATTAACTAAAATATTGATAATCAAGTATGTAAAATTTAATTTAGATGACTTAGTATTATTCTAACACCTACACTCCTTTAAGATGTAGATATCACTAAGTTACCTATACATGGAGTTATGTTCATATGGCACTTCTTTGTACACGCCTGACCCTAGAAAGTGCTCGCTTCTCTTCGGTATTTGGAGAAAATATCGGAAACACAAATATTGTGGGACAGAATATCATGTCAAAAATATAGAGGACAAGAATATCATGTACATCAGTTTCTAAGGGTAAGTAAAGTTTTGCTACATATAAGTCCTCATATATGTACCCTGACGATATATCTATAAATCTTCAAGGTACGCAGATCTGGAGTTAAGAATAGTAAATTTACATTTACCTAGTTGCACTTACCTACTCTATATTCTTGTCCTCGATATTTTTGACACAATAGTCTGTCCACGCTCTATTTGTGTTTCTGATTTTGTCACTAATCAATCTCTTCAAATGTTATTCCTGAAGTGACCTCTAATAGGAAGACTATCTTGTAAAATATGCATTGTAAATATTCCTCTATGTAAAGAATGGAGCAGTGGCTTTTGCTACCTTGCTGAAAGAATATTTGAAGTTTATAAACTTTTGAAATACTCAACCAGACCCTCCAGGATTTTGCATTTTGCAAAAAAGTCGCAAAATCTGCAGTTTTGTAAAAAGGCTGTTCTTTTTATAAAAGTGCCCACTGCATTTGGGGAATGTGATCTGATGGGTTTTTTTGAGTGAAGAGGCTGACAAAAGGTTGTGAAAACATAATTGAAAGGGTCGTGAAAACATAACTTACAGATATTTTTGTATCTCAATTCCCAACTTTTTGGAAACTAGGACATCTTGTGGCCAGAGATGGTAATTGTTTTCAAAATATCTTATTATAAAGTTCAAAGGTGAACAGTAGGTCGTACTTTTTTAAAGAGAAAGGATTCAAAACGAAGGGGAAGTGAAATGAGCACGCGTCTCTGGAAGAGATGTGCTAGAAGTCCGGAAGTGGAGATTAAAGGCTCCAGGAGTGATTTGGGTGTCCTCTGGACAATTTACACTCCTCATTTAGTGGCCATAGCGAGTGAGGTTTATTTGGTTGGCCACCACTGAGCTAAGCATCATTAGTGTTGTGAGATTTGCATGAACCTGTGTGGAGTAATTTCTCTAAGAGGTCAGTTTTTTGTAGGTGTGGACATCATAAGTGTACTCCTACTTTCATTCATTCTCAGCCACAGCCAGGGCCAAAACACAGGCCCCGACGGCCCATGCGGTGCAGGAGGCCCCAGGCCTTCTGCCTTCCTCCATTCAGCCAAAGAGCAATTAATATTGGTGGGATAAGGGAGACTCAGGGGCCCTTCATCACATTCTGCAGGGGGTGTACCTGCTATTTTCTTTGGGGCTGGCCGCAGGCTGGACACTGCTTCACTACTACTTCTGGCCGGGCCTGGCTCCGCCGAGTGACTGCATTCTGGTTGGGGGCTGTATTCCAGGCAGGGCTTTGCTCCGCTCTCCAACTGACCGGGCCTGGCTCCGCCAAACACTCTGACTACACCTCCCAGCAATATCGCAAAATGCTAGTACCAAAAGCCAGGAGGCGTATACAGGGGAATTTGGGGCCGAGTTCCCTGTGTACCTGCTATTTTCTTTGGGGCTGATCCGCGCACTGGACACTGCTTCACTACTGCTTCTGGCCAGGCCTGGCTCCGCCGAGTCCCCTGTGCATTGTATTCTGCTTGGGGATTGTGCTCTGGGCTGGGTCTCGCTCCGTTGCTTCCCTGGCCGGGCTTGGCTCCGCCGAGTAACTGCATCCTGGTTGGGGGCTGTATTCCAGGCCGGGCTTTGGTCCGCTCTCCAACTGGCCGGGCCTGGCTCCACCAAACACTCTGACTACACCTCCCAGCAATCTCGCAAAACGCCAGTACCGAGCACCAGGAGGCGTATAAAGGGGAATTTGGGGCCGAGTTCCCTGTGTACCTGCTATTTTCTTGCGGGCTGGACACTGCTTCACTACTTCTTCTGGCCGGGCCTGGCTCTGCCGAGTCCCCTGTGCATTGTATTCTGCTTGTGGATTGTGCTCTGGGCTGGGTCTCGCTAAGCTGCTTCCCTGGCCGGGCTTTGCTCCGCTGAGTGACTGCATCCTGGTTGGGGGCTGTATTCCGGGCATGGCTTTGCTCCGCTCTCCAACTGGCCGGGCCTGGCTCCGCCAAACACTCTGACTACACCTCCCAGCAATCTCGCAAAACGCCAGTACCGAGCACCAGGAGGCATATAAAGGAGAATTTGGGGCCGAGTTCCCTGTGTACCTGCTATTTTCTTTGGGGCTGAGCCGCGGGCTGGACACTGCTTCACACCTGCTTCTGGCCGGGCCTGGCTCCGCCGAGTCCCCTGTGCATTGTATTCTGCTTGGGGATTGTGCTCTGGGCTGGGTCTCGCTCCGCTGCTTCTCTGGCCGGGCTTGGCTCAGCCGAGTGACTGCATCCTCTTTGGGGGCTGTATTCCGGGCCGGGCTTTGCTCCGCTCTCCAACTGGCCGGGCCTGGCTCTGCCAAACACTCTGACTACACCTCCCAGCAATCTTGCAAAACGGCAGTACCAAGCGCCAGGAGGCGTATAAAGGAGAATTTGGATCCTCGCCACGGGAGACGCGTGGGGAACGCGCCGGGAGAAGCCCGGGATAAGGGCGGGGTCGTCTGCGGCCTTCAGAGGCCAGAGGAGGCTGGGCTGGGCCACAACCCTTAACATCTCTACTATTTTGCCTGGAATTGATTCATACCTAAATGTACTTTTAAAAATCACTCCATCTTGGACATTTCATTTAATTACTCTAAAACTTTTTGCTGCAGGACCGTCAATGCAAATATTTTTTCTTGCTATCAGTCCTTTTTGAATATTGTGGGGCGAGAGGTATTAAGTATTGTGCATTGTGGGATTTGTTCACCCGGTTGTAAGAATGAGCGCCAAGGGTAAAAATACTAAGCCTGCTACCTCTCGCCCCATGACTAGGCACCAGGCTGCCACGGCACAACCTCTCCCAAGCCTCACTGCCATTGATAAGATGCTACAGAAGACGA
This sequence comes from Lissotriton vulgaris, assembly GCF_964263255.1. Taxonomy (NCBI): domain Eukaryota; kingdom Metazoa; phylum Chordata; class Amphibia; order Caudata; family Salamandridae; genus Lissotriton; species Lissotriton vulgaris. The sequence continues at coordinate 1,256,633,519 of NC_141694.1, read as the reverse complement.
TCGGGGTAGTGGCATCTGCCATAGAGAATACTGGGAGGTGATTATCAATTACTCCGGCCATCCCCCCTCTCCAGTCTGTAGGGGATTTTTCAGCTGTTACTGTTAATCCCCCTGACTTCAGTTCTTCCCTTATGTGCTCTTTTGCAGAGCTTCCCTGTGCACAGATTGTTCTTGATGTAAATGATACCCCAGAGGTTGCCAATTCCCCTCCACACCCTGTAGCCAGAAAGGCCCCCAAGCCCCACCTGAGAAGTAAGAAAATTAAACTTGTAAAAAACTTAGCTAAAAGACCCACGACCCTACCTGACTGTGCACAGGTTGATGCTGGTCCTTCTCTGTCCTCTGTTGGAACTCCTGTTTGGGTCACTCATCTATTATCTGATTTCGAAGCTCATATGGAACAGAATATTGGTTCACATTTTAAATCACTGACATCTAGGCTTGATAGATTAGTTTCCACCATCAACAGAATAGGTCTAGGGAGAACCCAGCCGATTAGTCCATCGGGGAATCCTAGAACTATTAAGCCCACTTCCACTTCCAACCCTAAAATTCTACCAGCCAGTAAAAATATACCGATTCAGAAAAGGGGGTGGTGATGAACAGAGTGTCTGAATTAAGCAGAGCACTCTTACCCAGTCCAAAGATCAGGGCTTGATCCATCACAGTTTTTTAGCTCACTGCACCATCCCAGCTCAGAACCTGGCTACATGCAAATTAGTCTGTTCCTGTCCCAGTGCATGATGGGAACAGGGCAAACCAAACTACCAAGCCAATTCTTATACTGGGAAGGAAACAAGCTTCCGGGGACCGGTTTCTGGCCTTTCAGCCATCGTCGGCCCGGCTTGCTTGAATCCTGATGGTGCAATGAGCAAGGGACTCACATCTGAGTATACCCTTCCACGCTTATGGTGGACAAAATTATTTAGAAAAGGGGGTGGTGATAAACAGAGTGTCTGAATTAAGCAGACCACTCTTACCCAGTCCAAAGATAAGGGCTTGATCCATCACCGTTTTTTAGCTCACTGCACCATCCCAGCTCAGAACCTGGCTACATGCAAATTAGTCTGTTCCTGTCCCAGTGCATGATGGGAACAGGGCAAACCAAACTACCAAGCCAATTCTTATACTGGGAAGGAAACAAGCTTCCGGGGACCGGTTTCTGGCATTTCAGCTGTCGTTGGCCCGGCTTGCTTGAATCCTGATGGTGCAATGAGCAAGGGACTCACATCTGAGTATACCCTTCCACGCTTATGGTGGACAAAATGATTCAGAAAAGGGGGTTATGATGAACAGAGTGTCTGAATTAAGCAGACCACTCTTACCCAGTCCAAAGATCAGGGCTTGATCCATCACCGTTTTTTAGCTCACTGCACCATCCCAGCTCAGAACCTGGCTACATGCAAATTAGTCTGTTCCTGTCCCAGTGCATGATGGGAACAGGGCAAACCAAACTACCAAGCCAATTCTTATACTGGGAAGGAAACAAGCTTCTGGGGACCAGTTTCTGGCATTTCAGCCGTCGTCGGTCCGGCTTGCTTGAATCCTGATGGTGCAATGAGCAAGGGACTCACATCTGAGTATACCCTTCCACGCTTATGGTGGACAAAATGATTCAGAAAAGGGGGTGGTGATGAACAGAGTGTCTGAATTAAGCAGACCACTCTTACCCAGTCTAAAGATCAGGGCTTGATCCATCACCGTTTTTTAAGGTAAGGGTAAGAGTGGTCTGCTTAATTCAGACATTCTGTTCATCACCACCCCCTTTTCTGAATCGTTTTTGGCCACTATAGGTGTGGCAGGGTATACTCAGACATGAGTCCCTTGCTCACTGCACCATCAGGATTCAAGCAAGCCGGGCCGACGACGGCTGAAATGCCAGAAACTGGTCCCCGGAAGCTTGTCTCCTTTCTGGTGAAGAATTGGCTTGGTAGTTTGGTCTGCCCTGTTCCCATGATGCACTGGGCCAGGGACAGACTAATTTGCATATAGCCAGGTTCTGAGCTGGGATGGTGCATTGAGCTAAATAACGGTGATGGATCAAGCCCTGATCTTTGGACTGGGTAAGAGTGGTCTGCTTAATTCAGACACTCTGTTCATCACCACCCCCTTTTCTGAATAGTAAAAATATACCAACTGTACCAGCTCGGGTAACTAGCAATTCTACCCCTGACACTATTCTACCTCTGCCCAGGGTTGGAAAAGTAGACACTGGAAATACAACAGTGCTGAGGGGGGCCACTGAAGTCAGAGCAAACTTATTGGACCAACAAGCCCAAGCTAGCAGAAATACTTCAGAGGAGGGGTCTCCAGCTGTCCTGCCCTCCCTTGGTCTCCCTCCTGATTCTCTACCATATGTTGTGGTCCTTGCTGGGGTTCCTCCTTTAAGCCAGGGAAAAAGTGAGGATCATTTTGAATTAAAAAACAAATGTATACAATGGCTTAACTCCAACATGCCTCGCCCCCCTAATGTCTCTGGAGAAATATTGTGTGATAGAAGAGTAGACTGGATTGGGACTGGACCTAAAACTATTGCGGGAAACTGTGTTGTGATTAACTTTAGGAACACACGCTCTGTAGAATACATCTGCAGCAGGTCGCCATCCTGGTCTAACACCCTAATGTTCCCCCTACACTTGTCATATTTCTATCCCACTCCCCAGCGGAGAACTGGACAGAATAGAGGTATGCGACAAGAGGGGGGCCAGAACATCTTACCACCCAGAATCCAACAGGGAATAACATCCTGGGAGGCCCGTCAGACGTATATTCCCTTACTTTCACTATTCCCTCAAAGAAATAGGTTTAGCATGTTGGAACAGGTCGACTGACGCCCTGTGAGGCAGAGTCCCTTACCCCAAATACGTAGCAGTCTGGGCATCCAAACAGCGATATTGGTGGGTAATGGTGACAGTAGTATCCCTGAGAACCTAACAACATATAACAACATCACAGAGGGTGGGATGGAATCGGGGGCAGGTACTACGCATGTGGGGGTCTGTCCTTCCTCCGAGGAAATGCTAAGAGGTGAGGCAAGGGAAAAGACACCAGAGCCCAAGATGTTATTGTGTAGTACTGGGCCTGACCAAAGTAAGGGTGAACCATCAATGAACATCAGGCCAGTTGATAGAGGTATATAAATATTGTCCTGGAATGTGGCCGGGATGAAAAAGAAACTGGCTTTACCTGAATGGGGCTCTTTTATGGCAATGCACGACATTTGCCTGATGCATGAAACATGCGCACTGGAGGATAGTGTAAGGGCTGGCTTTGCCACTTTTGATATCCTGGCGACAACTAGGGGTAGGTGGAGATCCTCGGGTGGCCTGTCAATATGGATGGGCACGCATTTGGGTGTCCAGGCAGTTCAAATATCAACTAACTCGCTTGATGTCCAATGCATTCTTTTAACACCTAAAGATAGGCCCCAGGTGGCCATATTAAACATCTATTCAAGACCTCTTAAGAGTGGTCAAGGATCCGATACTATTGAAACATTAAAGCAGGTTATACATTCACTCGACCCTTTAGTCGCCCTAATAGTTGGAGGCAAATTCAACTGCCAGTTTGAGCCCCTCGTGATTTCAGATATGGGAGAGCTGGATGATGAGGACCGGTTCTGGCATGTTCCCGATCCGCAGATCCCTATTGTCAGAGCATGGACCCCATTGGTCCTTCTAATTATGTCTTTCTCCCTCTCAACGTCTCTGCGGGCGTGTAATGGGAGATTAGAGCCCGACAGACCGGGATCAGTCACGTTTAACAGACTGGGGCAAACTTCTATCATCGACTATATAATGATGGAAGCCAGACATTGGGATAAATTGTTGGAATTTAGGGTCTACCCACGACAAAATAGTGACCACAATGCCCTTGTCTTAACACTCAAACCTGGGAGTTTTGGGCTAACAAACCATGCTCCTGATTCTAACGGTCCACTGTTGCCACTTTTGATTTCTAACAACAGGCGGAGGGTAAAATGGCCCTACCTTCAGGACTCTCCCATGAAACTCGCTGTAATATACCAGATAGCAATACCGCTGCTAACAGATATGGGGGATATAGGCATTGACAATTTGGATCTAGACTCCCAGGGTAGAGCTGTGGAAATTCACAAACAGCTGGCTGTCAGGCTTGTGGATGTGTTTAGTCCTGTGGGAAGGGAAAAATCCCACCAGGCCAGGACACATCCCTGGTATGACGCAGCCTGTAGGAAAGAAAATAAAATTGCTTTCTGCAATAAATAATAAAGATAGAATTAACATTAAGAAATTCCGCCTGGACTATAAAAAGGCCATTATCAGGGGAAGAAGCAATGGGAAGAGAACAGATGGGAGGAGCTTAGATCTGCACTCTCACGAAAGGACTCCAAGTCGTTTTGGACTATTGTGAGTTCTGGTGTGAGCGGGGGAGGAATGGCTACAACCCCGAATATAGCACCCGCAGTGTGGGAAGCGCACTTTGGTGCGCTATATGCCAATTCGGGCGAAGAGACCATACTCCATCCCAATCCCGATCCTCTCCAGGAGCATACACCGGTGGGGACGAAAGATTTGGTCTTAAGGGAAACTATGGCATGTCTCCTGTTGGCCATCCCGGGGCCCAGCCACGAGTATCGACTGGTGGAGTCCTTGGATGGTGATCGGAGGCAGGAGTCCCGGCTTTATCGGGACGTGTATCATCTAGAACGGCCAGAAGAAATTACTCTGAAGGAGGTTGAGTCTGTAATAGCAAGACTATTACCTAGCAAGGCCCCGTCCTAGATAAAATCCCCGGGGATTTATTCCGATCCCAACCCAAAATATGGGCACCGTATCTGGTGGTTTTGTATAATGCAATTCCTAGGGTATTGACCCGCCAGATACTTGGCTTGGAGCCCAGATCGTCCCTATCTTTAAGAAAGGCTGCCCATTAACCCCATCAAACTATAGGCCTATTAGTCTCATAGACACCGCACAGAAACTAATGGGCAGGATCATCCTAGATAGGATCCAGGGGTGGGTGGAAGAAAATTAGATACTGACCACACTCCAGCCGGGTTTAGGACGGGTATTTCAACTTTGGATCAATTATTTTGGCTGCAGGTCTTATTTTGGAAAACGGTGAGAGTGGAGGGTGGCAGCCTCTATCTCAACTTTGTTGACTTGTGGGCCGCTTTCAACCTAGTTCCAAGGGAAAAATTATGGAAAGTCTTAGCAGAACTGGGTCTCCCATCCTATCTATTGAACATCCTAATTAGACTTCACACTAGAAACTATGCCCAAGTTAGGTGTGGGAGTCACGAGGATCTCTCAGCACGTTTCCCCATTTTGAAGTGTGTACGCCAGGGGTGCGTCTTGGCGCCAACGTTATTTTGTCTTTCCATCAATGGCCTTGTGGACCATTTAATTGGTGTAATTGACAATGACGCCCCTAGGCTGACACCTTGTTGCTATCTAAAACATCATCGGGCATCCAGCGCACCCTGGACGGCTTTGCAGCATTCTGTGCTTCACAAGGATTGGATATAAACTTGGACAAGACCAAGTTTATGATTTTCAATCTCCCAAAGCAACCCGCCCAAACCCCATTCTCAATGGTTCTGCCTTAGAAAGAGTTAAGACTTTTGTCTATCTGGGCATTACCTTGACGGAAAATTTTGACTGGGGTTCCCATAATTTCCAAATCAGCTCTTAGGTTATCCCAAGTAATGGGGGGCATTAGCAAAGTCCACAGATTTTCGGATTTTAAGCCGGCAGCCCCGGTCATTGAAATATATCGACTCCAGCTCCAGGCTAGAATGGCATCGACGTATGGTGCAGAACTTTGGGGCCATAAAAATACATCTAATCTCCTGAGGGTCGAGCAGGGCTTCATGAGGAGCCTTTTGGGCTTGCCACCAAGCACACCACTCATTCCTCTACGACTTGACCTGGGGCTGGAATCAATAGAAGAACTAGTAGCAGCACGGCCCATGCTCTACTGGAAGAGACTTTGGTCAGTGCCTGAACTGGCTCCATATAGAGGAATTTTTAGAGGTCTGGGCTCTTCTAAAAGGCAAGAACATTCCGTGGCTGCACCACATCAAGACTGTTAGCATCCGGATTGGTCTGTCTGAGCTCTGGGAGACCCCGGAGGTGTGTTGCCCGGGGATATCCAAATTGGAACTCAAAAGTCAGCTGAGGCAGCAGAACTCAGCCTTACAGAGATCAGTTTCCCTAGGAAGACTGTCAGCAGAGTTCCTCCTGGGGAAAATGAATTGTGAGCGGAGGAATTCTTAGATGTAATCTATCCACCCCTTGCAAGGAAGCTTTACATCCAGTTTAGGCATGGCAGTCTACCACTCAGAGCATTCACCTGTAAATGGGCAAAATCAGAAAATATAGCCTGCACGGCATGTAACTATAAGTGCGAAGATGTTTGCCATGTTATGTTTTTTTGCCCTGCGTATGAAACTATTAGGATATGCTGGCTGATTCCGTTATGTAGAAATCCAGGGTTCAGATATTGTATTCAGGCATGTAGGGTCTTAACGTGTGATACTCACCCCCCCCCCCCCATTGTTTTTGCTGTGTCTAGTTTTCTAATTGGCATGTGGCATAGAAGGAAAAGTTGTGGATAAATTCTTGTGTTTAATTGTGTCCAATTTTGAATTTTAAACGCTCAGGTCTTGATAACTATCTAGTTTAATCTATTTTTAATATTGACCTGTCTTCTATTTACTGTTTTACTGACTCGTGCTCTTTTGTATGTATTTTACTTGCACTTTTATGGTCTTTGACCGAAAGAAAGTTATCTAAAAAAAAAAGATTCAATGTAAGAGAACTGCAAATAACATTCAAGGATGGCTACTGAAAGGCTCAGATACACAGCTCCTTTATATCCATTAAAATACCCTTACTCTTACCAATCTTCTCCCAGCAATATGGTGTGTGGGGTTGTATAACAGTGAGAAGCTTCTCTGTCTCATTGTGGTTCCAGAAGGCAATACAGGAAGCTGACAAGAAGACAAAAAGGATGTCAGACAAGATCAAGGCCAAGCCCAGCCTTTAGTAATGAGACCCACACTTCCTCTATACCCACAAATAAACACCCTAACTTTGTTTGAAAAACTATTAACTAAAATATTGATAATTAAGTATATAAAATTTATTTTAGATGACTTATTATTATTCTAACACCGACACTCCTTTAAGATGTAGATATCACTACGGTACCTATACACAGAGTTATGTTCATATGGCACTTCTTTGTACAGGCCTGACCCTAGAAAGTGCTCGCATCTTTTCGGTATTTGGACAAAAGATCGGAAACACAAATATTGTGGGACAGAATATCATGTCAAAAATATAGAGGACAAGAATATCATGTATGTCAGTTTCTAAGGGTAAGTAAAGTTTTGCTACATGTAACTCCTCATATATGTACCTTGACGATATATCTATAAATATTCAAGGTACGTAGATCTGGAGTTAAGAATAGTAAATTTACATTTACCTACTTGCACTTACCTACTTGATATTCTTGTCCGCGATATTTTTGACAAAATAGTCTGTCCACACTCTATTTGTGTTTCTGATTTTGGGCCATATGTATCAAGCCGTTTTTGAATCGCAAAGGCCGAAATTCGCAGAATTTCGGCCTTTGTGACTCGCAAACGGCCGTTTTGCACGTTTTGGAATGTATGAAACATTTCCAAAATAAGGAATTGCAAACTTGTGCGGTTCCTTATTTTTCCATAGCATTTAGGGAATCGTAAATTTGCGATTCCTTAAATGCTATGTATGTAGCAATTTGAGCTTGCAAATTTTGTTTAAGAATTCGCAAATTACCACCAACTTACAGTTGATGGTAACTTGCGAATTCTTCCAGAAATGCACAAATTGGCATTTTTAAAGGTGGCATATGATGCACACACATGCCCATAGGGCATGTATGTGTGCCATATGCACACACATGTTCTTTTCAGGGGTGCAGCAGGGTGTCTTTGAGACACCCCTGCACCCTTGCAATAATTCTCAAATTGCGATTAGCAAATTGCGAATTTGCAATTTGAGAATTATTTTGCATTCATTCCTATGGGCCTCCTGGCCCATAGGAATGCATTGGAAATTATTCCTTAATTGCGAATTTGCAAAATGCGAAATCGCAAATAAGGAAGCTTAAGGAATCACAAATAAAAAGCGATTTTGTTCATACATATCATTTTGCATTTCCTACATAGCGATTCCTTAAAATTCGCTATTTAGGAAATGCAAAATAGTTTGATGATACATATGGCCCCAAGTCTCTAATCAATCTCTTCAAATGTTCTTCCTGAAGTGACCTCTAATAGGAAGACTATCTTGTAAAATATGCATTGTAAATATTCCTCTATGTAAAGGATGGAGCAGTGGCTTTTGCTTCCTTGCTGAAAGAATATTTAAAGTTTATAAACTTTTGAAATACTCAACCAGACCCTCCAGGATTTTGCGTTTCGCAAAAAAGTAGCAAAATCTGCAGTTTTGTAAAAAGGCTGTTCTTTTTACAAAAGTGCCCACTACATTTGGGGAATGTGATCTGATGGTTTTTTTTGAGTGAAGAGGCTGACAAAAGGTTATGAAAACATAATTGAAAGGGTCGTGAAAACATAACTTACAGATATTTTCGTCTCTCAATTCTCAACTTTTTGGAAACTAGGACATCTTGTGGCCAGGGATGGTAATTGTTTTCAAAATATCTCCATTATAAAGTTCAAAGGTGAACAGTAGGTCCTACTTTTTTAAAGAGAAAGGAATTAAAACGAAGGTAAAGCGAAATGAGCACGCGTCTCTGGAAGAGAGTTAATGTGCTAGAAGTCAGGAAGTGGAGATTAAAGGCTCCAGGAGTGATTTGGGTGTCCTCTGGACAATTTAGAGTCCTCGATTAGTGGCCATAGAGATGTGAGGTTTATTTGGTTGGCCACCACTGAGTTAAGCATCATTAGTGTTGTGAGATTTCAATGAACCTGTGTGGAGTAATTTCTCGAAGAGATCAGTTTTTTGTAGTGTGGACATCATAAGTGTACTCCCACGTTCATTCATTCTCAGCCACAGCCAGGGCCAAAACACAGGCCCGACAGCCCATGCGATGCAGGAGGCCCCAGGCCTTCTGCCTTCCTCCATTCAGCCAAAGAGCAATTAATATTGGTGGGATAAGGGAGACTCAGGGGCCCTTCATCACATTCTGCAGGGGGGCCTTCATTTTGCGTTATACCACTGACAGGTTATAACAAGGTGCAGTTAGTTGAATCTTTCTCATAAGTTTGTTTCAAGGATATTCTATTCCTCCAACAGCTTGGAACCAGTATGGGGAGTGTCTTTGCCCCCAGTGTAGCGGGCCTCTATGTACATCATCTCGAAACTCATAGAATCCTCAATCAAGCAAACCCCTTTCTTCAACATATCAAACTTTGGAAGAGCTATATTGATGACATTTTACTAATTTGAGAAGGCAACCAGACTACAGCCAATGCTTTCCTATTCTGGCTAAATGATCAAAATACTTTTCTGAAGTTCACACACACCATCGGAAAAAAAGGAGTTGGTATTTTTGGATCTGAATATTTTTGTATAAAACAGCACTTTGAAGACGAATGCACATTTGAAACCCACGACAAAAAAACGCTTCCTTTTATTTGATAGCTTTCATCCCAGGCATTTAAAAGAGAATCTACCATTCGGACAGTTCCTGAGGATCAGGTATTGTACCGAACAAAAAGACTGCAGGAAACAAGCAGAACAACTAACTGAAAAATTGATAGCCAGGAACTACCCAGATGAATGGTGGCCCAAGCTAAAAAATGAGGGGGGCGTGGCTAAGACGGCGATGTGAGCGGGCGCATCTCGAGTGTGCTCCGTCACCTCGCTGCCTAAATAAGCTTACAAAGGCGACATTCGGGGGGCTCTCTGGGGGCCCCAACCCCTACCTGCGTTCCAGACGAGAGAGCGACCCTCGGGGCAACTGTTCCTGTACAGGCGGCTCAGCAGGGGGCGGACAGGGATCTGAAGGAGCTGAGGCCGGTGTGTCGCCGCCATTTTCTCGACACGTCGGACGGCCAGCGACTGGGCTTCGCCTACCCCCGGAGAGACACACAGAGCTGAGGGGACGACCGACGCTACAAGGGCGACCTCTGGCTGCTGACTGAGTGCGGCGGACCCAGCAATCAGAGCGGACGGAGCTGCCGGCGCCGAGGCGGTTCCTAGACAAGAGTGCGGTGCACGCCCGGCTGCTGACCCCGGGAGAGGACCCGGCTTTGGCGGGAACACCGGGCCGCACTCGGCGCGGGGGTGCCGCCGGCTGGCCCCCTGCCCGGGGGCTTTACTGTGAGACCGGGAGCTGCCGCAGGGGTGCCCAACGAAATCCCCCTCATCGGAGCTCTTCCTCCCCCTGTCTGCGGACTGGTGCGCCGCCTCTACCGGGAGCCGCTGGATCACGGCTGGGACTACTGCGCACACCGCCCGCCATCTTGACTCTTCTAGATCGGACCCTGCCCGCCATCTTGGCCCCTCTGGCACCTCCGGGCGGGCCTGCTAATCTTGCCTGGACCTACGCTGACCTCCATCCACTGCGCCCCCCAGGCCGGACCTTGCAGCAGGGGGCGCTGCCCAGAAGGCTGCCGGGGTGGCTGGGGCACCTCGCCTCGCGCTGGTGGAGCGGGTCGGCCCTCCATGTTTGATGGGCGCCACGGAGGGTATGTGAATCAACCTCCTCGCTCAGGGAAGACTTCGCCATTGCCTGGCTGGGCGGTCTGCTACACCCACTGGCATCTGAGTCCCCGGGACCAAGCTAGCTGACCTGGAGCGAGGGAACGGAGCTACGACAGGCGCGTGAGTACCCCTGCGCTGACTGTGGGGCCCCGGGGTGACCAGTGCCACTCCTGAGTGGCGACGCCATTTCCTGGGGGACGTGAGGTGTGACACCCGGGGCTTGAGGAGGGGGCCGGCCTGTACAGCGGATCCCCCGCGCACTAGCGGCAATTGGAGGACCCAGGCCTGAACCCCGTCTTGTGGGCAGACCGAGTTTGCGCGCAGGGGGGTGCTTGAGCGGGGAGTGGAAGACTGGTGGCGCTCCGCACTATCCCCACGTCCCGGCAACGCCATCGAGGAACCGTGCCCACGGCGAGGGGCACATACCAAGTGACTGGACACCGCGCCCTAGGCTGACAATGACCCGAGGCAGAGGGGGGGGCAGGACGGACCCGGCGACGACATCCAAGGGCACGTCAGTGGTCGCCATGTGGGGCAAAGCAGGAGCGTCAGCTCCAACTGAAAAAACCCCCGTCACTGACTCCCCCCCGGTGACCCAGGCCTTCATGTCCTCTTTCATGGCGGACTTGAAATCGGAGATAGGCTCCCTGCGGTCGGAGGTGCATACATGCGTCAAAGAGATGCGCAAAGACGTCTCAGAACTGGGAGACAGGGTCGATGGACTTGAAAAAATTGTCGACACACGCACTGAAGATATCGAGCAGTTGTGGCAGAGGGTGGCGGCTCTGGAGGAGCAAAACATCGAGCTCCAGGTCAAACAGGAGGACCTTGAGAATAGGGGGCGCCGCAACAACCTCCGCATCCGCGGCGTACCACTCGGGAATAAGGGACTGACACCATGGCCTATACGGCTCAGCTCCTGCATGAGGTGCGAGGCGGCGAAGGGGCCTCCCTGCCGCTTCTGGACCGCGCACATCGAATCTTCAGCGCGGGAGGCAAGACGGGCCTTCTCCCGGATATAATAACCCGAGTACACTACTTCACGGAGAAGGAGGCCATACTGAAAGCAGCAAGGGACAAGCAGGACCTACGATTCGGGGGGCACAAGATTCAAATCTTCCAAGATCTGGCACCTAACACGCTGCATAGAAAGAGAGTCTTCCGCCCTGTGACAGAAAAACTACGGACTCTCGACATCCCCTACCAGAGGGGACACCCTTTTGCCCTCATCTTTCGCTGGGGTGACAAGCGCAGAGTAATCCGCTCCTACAATGAGGCGGCACAGCTGATTGGACTCTCGGAATCCCCCGAGCGCAGCCCATCCCGCTCCAAGCGCATCCCGCTCCAAGCGCCAGGAGAGACCCCCGGCTCGACCGGACTGGACTACGGTGACCCGACGTCGCCGGACGCCCCCAAAGGATGGCTGCTCCACATCCCAGGCCAAGCAAGACATCATAGACCACATTCGCTCCCTTGAGAACGACTGCGAGGAGCGCCCCTCGAAACCTCACACTCCATGACCCCCAATCGACCAGTTCCCACACTTAGGTGATCAACGGTTGCCGAGCGGAACGCCACTGCAAACCCCTATGCAGGGATAGAAGCCTCCGTGACCATGCGCCCACTGAAGAGCGATAGGACGACACCTGCACTTCTGCAGCCCGCATGAACTCACGCACCCCTGCAATGCGGGGGAAGCACACGCCTGGACCTGAGCCCGCCGTATCTCTACAGGGGGGCAACCGAACAATGGAGGCGGCTCAGACGGGCCGATGATTGGAGCCACTACCCTCAGGAGGTGATGGGGGCCGGACCCGGCGGCCCTGCGGCTTAGAAGTGAACTCCACGCCGCTGGGACCCAATCTCTCTGTCCTGGCGGACACGACACACCCACCTTTGTGATGACCTTGTACTACCTACCCCCCGAATCCACCACGGGCAGCGGGGCAGACGGGCCTCGAGATAATTGAGACCCACACCTTTGGCAATACGCCCCCCAACTTGTCACAAAGGAAGTGACATTCCTGAGACCATCCAAACCCTAGGGTAGCGGATGCCCGGAACTTGGGACATTCTACTACGGCCCTGTTGGCCTATTGTGGTTATTTACCTTCTATGTACTTTCTCTTTTCCTACTTGTTCTATTTTTCTTGCTTCTCATCTGAGCTTTCCTCTCACTTGGCCCCTTCTCTCTTTGTGCAATGCGGTGACCCGGCAACCACTACAGGTGCCTGCGCGACTGCGGTGGGTGGGGCGGCCACTCCCTTCTGTCCCACGGGGTGGAAGGTACAGGGTGATGAAGCGGCTCTTACCCCCTTAGTACCATGGCGGTAAATGTCCCCGCTCCCCTAAAGGTCCTGACACTTAATGTCAAAGGACTCAACTCCCCCAACAAGCGAACTCAGGTATGGCGCTATCTTCTCCACCATTCCCCTGACATCATCTTTCTTCAGGAGACACATCTCTTGCGGGGGGACACTAGACGTATGGCGCACCCCAGATACCCCACACAATTCTGGGCATCGGCTGACACTAAAACCGCGGGGGTGGCGATTTTGTGCAGAGCTGGCTTCAGGCGGGTATCCATAAAACCCTACAAGAGTGGAGACGGACGCTTCCTTCGGGCCACGGTGCAGGTGGGAGGCATACAATTCACCCTTGGCAATGTCTATGCACCTAACCAGTCGCAAGATAAATACCTCCAGTCGCTTCTGCAGGAACATTTTCAGACCGGCAGACCGCGCACAATACTGGGAGGGGATTTCAACTTAGTGTGGGACCTAGACACAGACCGTGGGGACGGCGCGTTTAGCGCCACGGGCGCGATGTCGGCCGCGTTAAGAGGGCAGATCACTGACCTGGGGCTCGTTGATGTATGGCACTACCATAACCCGGGACTCCAAGACGACACTTTCTACTTGACGAAGTGTAGCAGGTTAGCTCCCAGTTTGGGCACTAAAAGGATTTCTAATAGGACACTGCACAACAGGGTCAAGAGCTCGAACAGACCCAGCCTCTTTTGTTTGGTAATACACGTTAAATGTTTTGATGACATTTTACCTCCTGTCTTGCAGGGTTTGACTACAGGCACAGTCCTCCACGGTGGGATCATGATGCCAGAGAACGGCGTTTAAAATGTATGTTTTTTTCGTATGTTTTTTCAGTGTGTTCAATTTATTGGTAAGTATTTTCGTTAGTCATTTAGGCTAAAGGTTGTTCCGCACTACCTACAGTATAACCACAGATTTTTGTGCATTTTGGAAGCACAAATACACCTGTGTGTTTCGTATATTCACTGCTTTGAGCATTATTTTGTGTCAGCCACAGCTAATGTTTTGAAACTCTACCCTCTTTCTCGCTTTTATGGTAATGCAGTGACATTATCCTGGGAATAAAATCATATGTAGGTTGTGTGAATTGCAGGGCTTGTAACTTGATACGTTCCTATTTAGAAACTTTTAGAGATGTGGTACCGATAGGAACTAGGTTCCTTAGGTCCTGATGAAGATCCAATAGGGGCAAGGTTCGAAACATGTTGACCAGATAAGCAAGAAATAGATTAATTGATATCAGTTTCCTTCTTTTTCTTTTCCCTTGATTTTAAATCTTACCGACTAGAGGTGGTAACCTACTAGTCAGTTGTTTTTAAAATTGTTTAGCACCTGCACTCCACTCCCCTCCCACAACATTGTTTTCATCGTAGACAAAAACCAAAAAACCAAAAAAGTGCTTCCTACGTATTCCGTCTGGTTGAAGCACGCCTCGATCTGCAGCGGATCGGGAAGAGCCTCAATGATGAAGTATGCCACCAAGGAGCAACCCTGGTGGGTGAGGGGTCTTTAAGAAAAACAGGGTTTTTCTCTTATTGTGGAGGGTATGTCCATCGCTATCCTTTCTGAATTTACTGGGTTCTTTGTTTTGCTATATTTGTATAATTAAGGACGGCGAATCTAGTTATTTCCTCTTCCTCTCTCTCTACTTTTGATAGATTCCGTATTATCACATCTAAAATGGAGCAGAATTCAGTACTTACTTGATTGCAATCTAGGGCCCACCACCCATGGGGCAAACAACGGGCCAAGGGGCGTATTATTATATGCAGAATAACAAAATAAGGTGCTGCAAAAATGCTGCAAAATTGTGCCAAACAATTTCCATGATTGTGCCACAAAATTTGCCAATCCATGCCTGAATATCTTGGAGGGGTCTGTTCACCTAAGGCATATGATGGATGACTAACCAAAGAACAATGTCCAGGTTTTAATCCCATAGGTTTCTAGTCTGTTTAGAGCACTATCTTATTTGCATGCAATAATAACAATTCTCCATTTCAATCATGCTTAATATTGCTCTTGTTTCACTTGTCTTATACTTTTCACACTCTTCATGCCAGACAACTATAGTTCAAAGAACCGTGCCCCTGCAATGAGAGACAATAGAGTTAGAGACAACTTTTCCCCTTGTGTTTCATCAGCATGTTTTGAATATAGGGAGCAAAAAATGCATATGGAACTGCTTGGATGGAAAATGTATGGCCAATATAGGAGCAATTTACTCCATTGAACATTTTGCTCTCTTGATCTGTGCCACAATCCTTAACATATCACAACTTACTGGCAGCGGTCGCATGATTGGATTGGAAATTAAAAGCTGCACAGGCAAATATTTTTAGACTAGCCCGGTTCCTCTCCGCTTCCTCTCTTTCCTTCCATCTCCATTTTTTTTGTCTTCTCTGTACCCACCCACTCTAATTTCTCTCCAAAGTCTTTCCGTCTGTGCTCTTTCCATAACCTTTATCTCTTTTCCTTTTCTCTTTCTCTGCTTATGACCCCTCAATAAATGCTGAAATAGACCCTGAGGAGCTGGAGAGGGAAAGGCAACGTGACCTTCCTAAGACTCGTCTCCAGTGGCTCTAGCTCCTGTATATATATATATATATATATATATATATATATATATATATTACCTACTGGCGGTCGCCAGTAGGTAGTTATAGTTAGGATAATTTTCAATGTTAAATCTCAACATTCTATTTTGAATAACTTTGGCGCCGGTTGACGAATCTGCCTGAAATTTTCAGGAAAATGGTCTCATGGCGGTCCGGTCCTTCCCTGAAAGTTTGGGGGGGATTCGTCAAGCGGGGGCCGAGATAAAAGGGGGGTCCCAAAACGCGTTTTCCCCATGTTAATTTCCATAGGGCGGTCGATTTCACTTTTAGCTCGAACGGCTGAATGGATTTCCACCAAACTTGGCAAAATTGTAGGGACTGTTAGCCCGATGTGCCTTTGCTATGTCTCAAGATATGTGCTTCAGTGGATTTTGAGAAATTAACGTCCCAAAAAATATATATATCTAGAGCAGCGCTCCGGTACGCGCACCAGTGAGCGCTCCAGGCGCGACACGCGACTTGCGCGCAGAAAGCTGGTTGGCTCTCAGTTGTCTGTAAACATTCTAAACAGTCCGGAGCGGCCGCCATCTTGTTTCTCGGTAGGATCGAGACACAAGAGGTGGCCAAAACAAAGGGGGAAATGACCATAAGGGGGCAGAGTAGACCCCCCTTAACCCCCTAGGTTTGATGTGGGGGCCATAAAAGGGCCCCACGGGGCAAAAAAAAAAATTTTTTTTTTTGATTTTCGCGGGGGGAGCGCCCGGTACGCGCACCGGGGAGCGTACCGGGGAGTGTACCATGGGGAAAAAGAATGACAGTTTTAAAAGTAGCTGATTAGAAAAAAAAATGTTTAGTTGTTTTTTTTATACATACACATACATATATATAAATGCATATGCACATATATATATGCATATATGTCTATATGTGTGCGTGTAGAGAGAGGTAGAGAGGTAGAGGTGTAGAGGTAGAGAGGTAGAGATGTAGAGAGTAGAGAGTGAGTAATAGAGAGTAGAGAGTGAGTAGTAGAGAGTAGTAGAGAGCAGTAGAGAGAGTAGCAGAGTGAGTAGTAGAGAGTAGTAGAGTGAATAGTAGAGTGAGTAGTAGAGAGTAGTAGAGAGTGAGTAGTAGAGACTGAGTAGTAGAGAGTAGTAGAGAGTAAGTAGTAGAGTGAGTAGTAGAGAGCAGTAGAGAGTGAGTAGTAGAGAGTGGGAGAGAGTAAGTAGTAGAGAGTAGTGGAGAATATTCCAAAGTTTGGCACAGCACCACTTTCACAATGAGTCCAATCAAATCATATCACTTAGAGTACTTATTGAAGCGCTGAATCTTGGTGTATATTCAAATGCTTTTATTTTCCTTAAGTTTATGTACCACAGCCAGCCGAAACGTTTCGTTCTGTACAACAGAACTTCTTCAGGGCGTTCTTATTTCCTTCAAGTTATGTCGGTATCCCGTTGTCATATAACTAGATATTTCTTCCAAATGTTAGACGAGACATAAGTATATTCTTATTAAAAGTGACTAGGTATCAATTTTACCCACACAATTCGGGCAGACTTGAGTAATTTATAGCATCCTCAAAGTCAGTCTTTCAAAAATTCCAAAGTATAGGACATGATAATCCAAATCCAAATGTTTCTCAAGAAAAGTCATTTACAATCGTTCGGAATATCGGTGTTTGGGCAGATATGATCCAGGGACCCCCAGTATGCAAGGGGAATTAGTCCCCCCTCTGCAAAGGCGCCAGTGGCCTGCATTGCAGAGAGGTGTAACAAGGGTGTGGCCTCATTACACTTCTCTGCAATGCAGCTCCCTCGCGCATACTGGAGGCTCCTGGTGGACTAGTTGACCCCAGGGACCCCCAGTATGCAAGGGGAATTAGTTCCCCCTCTGCAAACACGGCAGTGGGCTGCGTTGCAGAGAGGTGTAACAAGGGGCATAGTCTCATTACACCTCTGCAATGCAGCCCCAGGCGCATACTGGAGGTTCCAGGTGGGCTAATTGGCCCCCAGGGGCCCCCAGTATGCAAGGGGAATTAGTTTCCCCTCTTCAAACATGCACGGGGGCTGCGTTGCAGAGAGGTGTAAAAAGGGTTGTGGCTTCATTACACCTCTCTGCAATGCAGTCCCCTGGCGCATACTGGAGATTCCTGGTGGGCTTTCAGGTCTTATATAGTTAGGAATTAGCATTAAAAAACCTTTGAAATTCACTGAAAAAACCACAGGTTTCACACCAGTTATAGTTAGAAATTAGCATTTAAAAAACCTTTGAAATTCACTGAAAAAACCATAGGTTTCACACCAGTTATAGTTAGGAATTAGCATTTAAAAAACCTATTAAATTCACTGACAAAACCAGTTATAGTTAGCTGGAAATTTTACTGATATAAAACCAATGAAATTCCACGTTATAGTTAGTTGGACTCACTATAACTTGCGTGTGCAATGCACTGCTGATGACGTCACATATTACATCACTCATGACATGGTCAGTGACATCACTCATGACATCACTGATGACACCATCCTTGTGACATAGTGACAGACCTCCTTTCACTGTAATGTAACCCTTGAAACACATATTCAAAAATAGAAACTGAAATTTAAAAAAAAAATGGAGATACCCATATCAGTTACAACAAGCAATTCAGTAATTCCACCATCTATATGCACATCCAGTCATTCACCAACAGTTCTATATAGTCACTCATACATATACTCACTCATCATATGAAGTGATACACCTATACATCCTGTTACACACCGACAGTCATCCAAAAGTTACTCACACACATACTCACACGTGCAAATAAACTATTGAACATCCATTTATTTGAATATAGAGTTATACACACACTTCCAACTTACTTGTATTGAAAATTACACATATTTATTCTCTTAAACAATCACTTATAGAAACACATACTTATTTAAACAGGAACTCTTACAATCTCTTACTCTCACATATACTCACTTATATACATCAATATTCACATATACTAGATTAAAACATATGTAGTTACTGATAAAGACACTAGTGAGACAGTCATTCACTCACTAACAAACACATATACACACTCATCCACCCATACAGTCCTGCACATATGCTGTCTTCAAAACACATACAAACAGAGAGTCAGTCACTCATGCATCTATGTGCTAAGTAATACCCCCACCAAACCATATAGACACTCATACTGATACTAAGAGAAACATCTAATAACCCATATACATACGCATGTAGCTACTTACCAACACATGTAGCCACTTATACACAAAGTGAAACACTAATATATATATTTAAATATTTAAACATTACTCACTAATATTTATTTTTCAGAAAGACACATATTCACTGGATGGTGTCATCAGTGATGTCATGAGTGATGTCACTGACCATGTCATGAGTGATGTAATATGTGACGTCATCAGCAGTGCATTGCACACGCAAGTTATAGTGAGTCCAACTAACTATAACGTGGAATTTCATTGGTTTTATATCAGTAAAATTTCCAGCTAACTATAACTGGTTTTGTCAGTGAATTTAATAGGTTTTTTAAATGCTAATTCCTAACTATAACTGGTGTGAAACCTATGGTTTTTTCAGTGAATATATATATATATATATATATATATATGTGTGTGTGTGTGTGTGGTGTGTATATATATATATGTACCTATACCTATACATATATTCACATATGTAACTTGCTGTGGCATCTGGTGGCGTTAAATACCTCGGAATGATCGTTTTATTTACTGTTGGAGGAATATATATATATATACATATACAGTGAGAGAGAGAGATTTCACTTGATAGTGTTGGACTCAGATGTGCTCTGTTTTCTGAGATCTGCTGCTCATCTTCAGTTAATAATTTTCTTTCGAATTCTGTGTGAATTCTTGTGGCAGAGTCGTCGATAATGCTTTACATGTTGTATAATATTCCTTAGGAGTTTCCTCCTAATCTGATGTGTCCCAGATTTCTACTGTAAGATAATACATCCTTGCGCTGGTTGCCCACAGATTCTAGTGAGATGCATGTGCTACCACAAGATCTTGCCACCCATTCTTATCCCCACCGCCCGGCCTTCCTACATCAGTCCTCCCACCCTCCTTCACACCCAGGCCCTTATTTATGAGGCCTTGCGTCAGTTTTGCGCCACCGGTGCGTCACTTTTTGTGAAGCACCAGCGGCGTAAAATATGCGCCTTGTTGAGCCATATTTAAAAAGTGACGCATCTAGGTAGATGCGTCACTTTTTAAACCCCTGCGCCACATTATACCTGCGTCAGGTATAATTTATGCAGAGGGGGCGTTCCCCCCCAAAAATCCTCGTAATAGTGACGCAGTGAAATCTATGAGATTTCACTGCGTCACTTTTAGGATGTTGTTGCGTCAAAATCTTGTGCCTGCCTCACAGCAGGCATAAGACTGACGCAAGTCATTTCACATGGGGCTTTCCCCATGTGAAAGGACGCATTGCTGGAGTTGCGTAACTTTTGTGGCACACTCCGGCAATGCGTCACTTTTGCGCTTACAGATACGTCAGAAATACTGACGTATCTGTAAGTCCTTGCGACATGATGCGTCATACATTAAATATGACGCATCATTGGTGTCGCAAGGAGTGCGCAGTGAAAAGTGACGCATCGCTGTTTTCACGCAGCGATGCGTCACTTTTCATAAATGAGGCCCCCAGGGCTAGGTCCTGCTTGTGCTCAGCACTGGCAGTTCTTAAAAGCAAGTGCTAAGACAGGTCCCTATTGGGCTCTCCATTTTTACCCTCAGGGTGAAAAAAGATAATAACTTAACCCAGCAATAGTACTAGCCATCACTGCTTTTGATGTAACTTCAAGGAAGCTAAGTTTTCAGTTATATACAGCACAAACGTGGTGCGCTTTACATGAGTACCAGTTACATTACACAAGGACATAATCATTTGTTGAATCAGAGGATATTGTGCCAACGTCAGGCTCGAACCCACTTTCTCAGCTCTAAAGTCAGCAGCTCTAGACTTATGCCACAACCTCACCCACAAGATCAGTAGCATTTTCAAAAGTAAATACAACAAAGTCATAGTTGTTGGTGATTTATCTTATGCAATTACAACCATTGACAATGTCAATAGTCCTGGCTTGTTGTAGGTGTAATGCTACTTGTTGTGTTATATATCTGGATGAATGGACAGAAGCAGCAAAATACCAGTGGGCCAGCACACTATGCTGAGCACAGATTTTTAGCTTAAGTGTTTTAAGCCACGCCCTTAATTACGGCAATCACGCCCCTATGAGAGACCCCTCAGATTTTTCGTCCCTCTTAAAACCCTGTTCACACCTATTCTATCCTTTTCTTTCCTTCCCTCCTGTTCCCCTCAATAGTCCTCCCATATACCTCCTACCCACATTTTATCTTAGTTTTGGGGCAAAGATACAGTTCTTTCTCCTCCACAATTGTTGATACTTTACTTACATATGCTCAATAAGAATTTTTCATTGTTAAACACTTTGGGGCCTTTGCAATAAATACTTATATTTCGTTTGTGCAGTTCTGTCAACCTCAGGTCTTTGCTGTGTTCCATGCTCTCTGAATTTGACTACTCCGTATTTTTTAACTTAATTTAGCAGCTTAATTCAATTGTGGGAAACTAAATGCTTATCTGCATATATATTTATCGGTTTTGGATTATTACTACCATGAGCTGTGTTACATAAAGCAGCCCCTTGGTGCAACAGGCTTGCACCCACGCTCTGTGCACCCCCAGGTTACTTTAGTACTTCAGAAGGGGCTGCAGATGCTTGTTCCGTTCCTTCCATAATACCGATAGTGCCTGCGTACATGTAGCGGCAGTGCTATCTCTAGAGGGCGATCCCTCATGTGTATTGGGGTGTGGACCCCATGCAAATGAGGGAATCTCTTTATCTTTGCACCAATGCCGCATTATGTGCACAGACGCAAAGGCAAAGGAGCTGTCAGGAGGCAGCACTCTCCTATGGGCCCCTCCCAGTCAACCCCTTGCAAGTGGGTGCAGTCGCTCATGGCACCCACCAGCAAGGGGATCTCTACACGGGGATAGATAATCCCTCTTAAAAGTTCAGGTGGGTTGCCACCTGCACAGTGAAACAGGGAGCAACTTTTAAACGTGGTTTCTTCATAAAAGGGCACACTTTTCCGATTTGCGCACGGCACACCTACTGAAAGGAAAAGAGCGTCCTCTCTGTAATAGGGTCATAGGAGGGATGTTATATCTATGGCACTATGCTTCATTATCTTTTAAACTGTTGATTCATATGCAATTGTAATGTTTTCAAAAAGAACATCTTTAACAGTGATTCAAATGGTGGTGGTATTATTAGAGATCACAAGTCAATGACAACCCAGGCACATCAGGGTGCACTAGAACGTTTTGCTTGATCTTTCCCAAAATAGACAGCCATTTTGACATCGTAGATAAGGTATCCTTTCACAAGTACATGCACTGACTCTATCAAGAGGACTGTATGCGTCAATCACAGGCCAAAATAGAGAACTTTCAATTAATGCTCTGTGACCAATCTAGATCTGAGAAATCCTCTTGAGTGCTCAGGAGCCTGGTTTTCCAAATATACATTCTGTAGATTTATGGTACAAATATACTCTCTTGATGGTAAAATGGACCTCATCAGTCACCATCACCCATAGTTGCTGTTTTATTAATCTGTTCTATTCTACATACATTTCGGTCAAGATGTGAGGAATAAGGCGCAGTAGATGGGAGAGGATTTGGAGAGGGATAACTGTACCTTACATTCAGAAATGACGGGAAAAAACAGGAAAAGGTAGTAGTTGGCCAACAAGGAGCAGTGGGAGGCATGACCAAAGTATGAAGCACGCCTATATGGTTAGGAAGGATCAATGTGACATCTGCAGGGAATGTGCTAGTAGATAGGAGGATAATCTGGGAAAAATAATGTTTTTTTTAATTTGAATTTGATTTGATAATAAAAAGGCATTGAAGCCATGTTGAGGAGGCATGCGAATGATAACTTTGGAAACCAGGGTCTTTTGTTATGAAGCTTGACCCAGGGACTAAGGATAACATTGAGCTTATTGTGGGTCTACTAGCATAGGACAATAGTGACGGTTTGTTAATTACTTGCATCCCCCATTCACTCACACCCCCTTTCCACTTACCCTATCAGGTTGGCCACCATAAGGTACAAGACATCTATTTTGGATTTTATCCTGTGCAGATCCCAGCAGCTTCTGTGAGGATACCAAAAGAGGGCATCAGTCGATCATTCAACACTGGAGGATCCAATTGAGGGACCACCATATACCACACTCCCTTCCGGAAGACAGAAAAAGTATCTCTTATTCTTGGTCTAGAGTCCCATGGATACTCTACCTGAGAATTAAGTTGATCACAGACTATGGATATTCATCATAGTCATTAGAAATGAAACATTTAATAGCAATGTTTATTTTTCCAGCCCATTTGAATATAGTTTTGTCAAGGAAGCGAAACGAACAATGATATAGCCATTCTGGGGCTGGTCCAAACAGTCATGCGCACTTTCCATGTTTTACGTCCAGGCATCATTACAACCTGGACGCAGAACATGCCCAGGCCACCAGTCCCTGTCTGAGCGCCGAACCACGGCACTCAGACCAATCGCAGCTCTGCATTGCAGCATTATGATTGGTCAGGGGAGCATGGGTGCTTACCAATCATAATGCTGCAATGCTGCATTTTGATTGGTCAGGGAAGCCTGGGTGTGCTTCCTGGTTCCTGTTCCAACAGACAGATAACGGAGCAGAGACGTGGGATGCGGCGATAAGGTTACTGGTTTTAATTTACATTTTTTACATTCCCCTTCCTTCTTCCCCTGATCCATGCCGGCTTCCACTGCATGATATAGTGCATGTTTGAGATGTAAAACACTCAACACTGCATAGGAAGCAGAATAATACACTAACAACTATACTCTGAGGTGTAAGAGAAGTACTCTATTGGGTGAAGCCAACATCTACCCTATGTATATTTTGAAGAATTGGTAATAATAGGTACTACAAACAGCTGCAGTTTCAACCCTTCCCTAATAAAAAGAGCTTGCTCCAAGCAGCCAATTTAAAGTGCTGAAAGCAAATCAAGGGAGATAAACATGTGAGAGTTCAGCAGATTTTACAGATGTATAAAAATTCAAACAAATGCATGTAAAAAATGTCTAAAAACAATACGGTATCTGGAGATGGCCAGTAAACAGAGCTTTGTGTTGTCCATCATAAATCAAACCACAACAGAAATGTGGCAGTGGCAACACTTAGGCAGCATAGGGAAACAATGGCCTTGTGCGGTAAGCAGCATGTAACAATGCAGCTATAAGGAAGCAGGACCAGTAAGAATAGCCATATCAGACAATAGGGCTTTGGAGGGGCGGCCGGCCAGTGGGAGGGTTTTGGGGCCGGGGCCTGCAAGAGCCCACTGGGCTGGGCGGGCTCCATTGGGCTGGCGTTGGGCTTGTTGTGCTTGGGGCTGGGCTAGTTTTGGGCTTGGCAGCCAGAGCCACGAACTTCCAGCTGTTTTTTTCGGGGTTTGTTGTTGGATAGCTCATTACTTTTTCAGCTAGGTAGTTTTCTTGGGAGCAGGTGCATCAGGGGGGGGTGTTTGTATTGGTGTTGTCTCTGGAAAAAGTGCTGAATTGGTGCGCTATGTTTCTTTGGGGAGTTTTTCCTAGGTCAGTTGTGGTATAATGATGTATAGTTACAGTTAGGAAAGAACATAAGAAGTTTACCTAGTTAGGTAGTTGTAGAAAGGTTAGGAAATTGCAAGTTGTGTTTATAATTGTTGCAGGGGGGAACATGTTTAGGGGAGGGAGTGTTTAGTGAGGTCTTGTTTTGTACGGCACAGGCCAAGGGAACTTGTATGTAAGGTGCACCTGTTTCCAATAAAGCAGCCTTTTTCACACCAACAAGCTAGTCTGTGTCTGTGCTGCCCACCTTTTTGGCCCAAACAGCGAGGCATATTACCAAGCAATACCAATAATTATCGCTTTTGCTTGGTTAGAGACAAAAATTTACCGCTGAGCTACGGCGATTTTTATCGCAGATAAACCTTGGTATTACCAAGGTTTATCGCAAATGCGATAAAAATCGTACGCAATGCATGAATATCGCTGAAAAGTCAGCGATATTCACGCATTACTGAGCTAATGCTCTTAGCCATGTTATCCAGCTCCCATTGGATAACATGGCTAAGAACTACTCAGGGCAGGTGTTAGCTTTTGCAGATATTCGCGCTTAGCGTGAATATCTCTAAAAGTTGGTAATAGGGGATAGCGATGTTAGCGACTGTTTCCAGTCGCTAACATCTTGGCACGCCCACTTTGCATGTCATTAGTGATAAATATCCCTGACATGCAAAGTGGGGCCCAAGATGGTCGCTATCTCCTACTAGCTGTCAGTAACTGGTGTTAGCGACAGCTAGGTAATAGGGAGATAATTTGATCTCCGCTTTCTTGGCTTTTAAAGCCAAAAAAGCGTAGATAAACCCCCTTGATAATATGCCCCAGCATTATTGGAGACAGTGGCGCATGTGAGAAGTATAATGGCTACATCACGTAGGCAATATATGACCCCATGAAGCATGCAGCAGTCATACCTATCAGCACCCTCGGCCAGGTAGAACATGTGGTTTTTAAGCCCCATAAGTTGTAAGCTCCCATGAGTGTATGTCTGATAAATGTCAATCCAATGTAATGTTATGTTACGTTTTGTTGTATACTTTACTAAGCAAATAGGCACTACACAAATATGTTAAACTTTTAAATACCATGTCATGTTTCTTCAGGGTTGTCATGTAACAGAATCCTACATGTTGGGAATCAAAGGAAAATCAACACTGTAGAACAACCAAGTCTTAAGTTGTTGCAGAAACCTTTGATGAGAGAAAGTTGTTCTAGACATCTTTTCTAAGTGATGTGAGACGGAATCAAAAAGCAGGGACACCCAACATTGCCTCTTGAATGCAGAAGAGGAGGCGGAACCAAGGCTGAAAAGTCATATAGTCAGGCAGCATTTCCCTTGAGAAACTGTGGGGACAACCCACACACAGCTTTAGCTTTATGAACAACAAATACAAGTTTAACAAACATTGGCAAAGCCAAGAGGTCTGAGCGCCATTTTCAGGTATAACCAGACTTATTGAGTTAGACTGGTGGCCTTTCACCTGTACACTGACATGAAGAAAATGGGAATGAAATGCATGTACTGTTATATAGTTCAAACATAGTTAACAACTTTGAAAAGTTGCATTGAGAGCACAGTAGTTTTAGGATTTGTCTCATCTTAAAAATACATCAAGATTCCCTGAGTTTATTTATCGAGGCCATAGTTTTTTGCCTGAGCTCTTATCAAGCAGGAGCTGACTCTACTCTGCAACTCCTAGATTTCCCACAGTATTCCAGAGAGATGTGTGCTGAAAAGTCACGCAAGTAACGATCAGAACTACATGAATACTCTCAGGATATTTTTGTATTTTTGTGCGTCACAACAAAGGTTTTTATGAGACCATAATGATTATTTTTGTCAATTATAAACTGTAGCTGCACACTAAAATGGCTAAATACCACAAACTAGATTGGTGATAACTCAGTGTACTGGAATAATTGTGCAAACGTACGACATTGTTCCACAGAAATAATGCACATCTAAACACAATGCCAGGAGAAATATTTTATCAAAAATGCTGTGCCAGGAGAGATGAGTGACCACCAGGGACACAGAATACCAAAGAGGGATTTCCGGCATGTTGCGTGGGAATGTAAACCGATTTGTCTGTAAGGAGCATATGTACAAGCCCCACGACCACCAGAGCGTCACTTTTGTGGACGCTACAGTGGCCTAACTCCATTTTCATATTTTTAAGGTGGCGCTGAGCCTCTCAACGTGGCTTAACGCCACCCTGTAAATATGCCCCTTTCTGCCACAGTGATCTGCTGAAAAACAATTCAAAGTGAACAAGAGACTCAGGGCATATTTACAACAGAATGGAGAAGCATGGCATTAAGCAAATATTGCTAAAGCCACGCTTCTCCATTCTGAAAACACAGGGATGCGCCGTATTCACAAGAATGCGGTGCACCCCTGCGTTTCCCCTAGTGCTGGTGCTGAGTTCAGCTGCCTAGCGCCAATGCAAGCACCCTTGTACCATAGTGCATAATGAATGTTAATGATTGTTATGTGCAGGAAGGTAGGCCTTCCTGCAGATAACCACTCATTCATGGGGTTTTGTAACTTCTATGTGTGCTGCTCACCTTCCTGCACAAACACAATCAATTGCATTTTGCTGTTTCTATGTGTGCTGCACAAGGCAGCACATATGGAAACAGCAAAGACGAGGAGAAATAAAGCATTTCTCCACATTGCACAAGGGTAAGACCAGGTTTTCCCTGGTCTTAAATCTGGTGCTGCCTCTTGTTTATAATGAAAAACAACAATCCCAGGCAATATGTGACAAAAACAATGTGAAGAAAAAGTTCAAGAAAAAATTATTAAAAAATCAGACATTTTAATAATTTCAGCAAATGATGTTAACATTTAAAAACAGCAGTCGATAATTTTCATTAATACATTCAAAATTCATTGCAAAATCAACAATTTGGTACAAAGATAAATGGTTTCTTCGAAGCACGTTTCGACACTGGAGGTGTCTTTGTCAGGAAATAACCATCAAACACAAAAATTTCTAAAATCCAAGGCAGTAGAGCAATCTGAGATTATTGTCGCTCAAGCATATATAGCTTTAGAACGAAATCTTGTTGTGAGGTGTAATACTTCAGAAATGTGGTAGAATTTTTAAAAGGGGCAATCGTTGTTTGGAGAGACCTATCCGTGTCGCTTACAAACGAACACTGAGTATGTGTTTATTAGTTACGAAAACAAGCACTCTGGTGTATTGGTTAATAAAACGCATACGGATAAAATGCGGAAATAAATAACGTCCCACAGAGATGTAGTGGTGACGGAGGCACAGTATGGGACCCTGGGATTGGCTCCTGATAAAAGTGTGCACTCTTTATGGGCAATTTAAGCCTCCTTGACTCTGTCAGTGCGGGGTCAGTGCCGATTTGACCAAAACAAAGGTTGTAAACATCATTTGCTGAAATAATTAAACTGTATGATTTTTTAATAATTATTTCTTGAACTTTTTCTTCACATTGCTTTTGTCACATATTGCCTGGGATTGTTGTTTTTCATTGTATGTTTTACCCTGTTCCAGGTATCACATCCAATTACAGGGGGTCTTTGATATTTGCAAGGCTGCCTCTTATTTATGCCACCCTTGTAAATAGGGGCAACGTCAAAATCAATGGGCGTGGTGATGGAATGCCCACCGCAGCACCCATTGCCCTCCCCTTTCACGCTGAGTACAGCATGAAAGGGTGCCTTATTTACAAGGCAGCGTTAAGCCATGTTAGGTGGTTTAACGCTGCCATGTAAATAAGGCGAAGCCCCAATTGCCATCACAGCCAGTGACGTTGTGGTGGCGGTGGAGGCTTGTAAATATGCCCCTCAGTATTTCAACACACATTGCACTTTGACACTGCCCCTAATTTATAAGGCTGAGTCAGCGCCAAAAACGAATGCCAAGAAATTACTGGACTTTGAATTGCGATACAAGTAGAAATTATTCATTTCATTCATAGCTCGTTGATTTTTGCTCTTTCAATGGGCAAGTTTAAACTATGGAAACGCATTCTGCAACACATATAGAAAGGGCACATCACCATTATTGATTGTTTATGTGCGGGAAGGTCTCCCTTCCTGTACATAAACAATCGCCTCTGCAGCGCTGGCACCCTTGCAACATGGCGGCAGGTTGCCTGTGTTGATGCTAGGCAGCTTTTGTTTGCACTAGCGGAAACACAGGGGTGTGCCCTATTCTTGTGAATATGGCGCATCCCTGTGTTTAAAAATTTTTGGAGAGCGGCGTTGCCAAATTTGGTGTAGCACCGAACATTTTTATAAATATGCCCCTGTGATTTAAAGGGGCATCTCAAGTTAATAATATATTTGCTAATACCTGCACTCGCTGTTTTTTTGCACTTCTTGCAAAATAAAATTTCCCCAGCTACATCACTCTCAATACACCTTTAAGCAATTCATGTTTTGGCCTCTTTTGGAGTATTTTGTTGCTCCCTCATTTCACATTACTCAGCTACATGTTTATTGTAGTTGCATCAGTAACACAAAGTAACACTGTGTACTCATCTGATGTTGGAACAATTCATACACAGAGTATTTTTTCATTCTTTTTGATTCTTTGTCACTTGTGAGCTAGGCAGGTTGCAAAAAAAAGAGGCCAATAAAGGGTGGTTGGGACGATCTTGCTGTGAATTTTGCTATGTTTGTACATGAATATAGTTGTTATAAAAATGCAACGGAGAACCGTGCGTCTGCTTATATGCATTTTGCAGTGTGTACAATGTATATCAATAACTCAGCATTTCTCACAGCATAGTTTATAGAAAAAGTTCCAGACAATACACCCAACGTTGAAAAGGTACTATACGAAAAAGAACAACGCTGGGTGGACCGCCTCAAGACCAATAAATATGGTCTAAATGATGACATTTGTTGGCACCACTTTGCACGCTGATGCTCGCAGTATGACAATCCCCTTCAGCAATGTGCATTCCCCTGCAAACGGGTTGAGTCAGTAACAATTTTTCAAAACATTTTTTCTGGGTTAGTGTCTTGACAATTATGAGACCATGTTGTACATAACATATAATTAGGTTTAGACGTACAGAATGACCTAAAAATATGTCATCTAACCTGTTAAAGTTGTTCTTCGTTTCAAAACAAAGGTCCTTCTTCCATTTCTGTGACCAGTGCAGTTAAAACGCCATTGGAAGCGTGCTCCCGGCGTCCAGGAGGCAGAGTCAGCACAAGACGCGGAACACGCTTCCGTTGCGGGTAAGTCATCCCCTCATTGCCCGCGCCCAACACAACTTTACAGTATCAGAGTGACTAATACCCCCCTCCTTTGATACCGTTATAGCCTGGGACAATCTGTCCATACCTCCTGAGGGAACCTTTTTTAACATATTTAAGGTAAGACCTCACTTGGGGTATCACAGACTTTCTTGCGATTACGAACGCGGAAAAACATTCATTATTCCCGTTTTTCCTAATAGGTTCATTTCTAAAAGTTCACCCGACTTAGAGGTATGTTAATCTTCTTTTCGGGGTAAATTACTTGTCACAATATACGCCAGTCTGTTAATATGTCGCCACCTTTTACTCGCCCACATGTTCATTTTGTTCTCAATTTCCTGAAATAAGCCTCAATTGCGCTTGCATGAAAATGGTACAATGTATTTCCATTTTTAACTATTTCTTGTACATTGGTTAATTGCCACTAGTGACCCCACCTCTTTCTTTATAGGTGACTTCATAGAACCTCATAAGGGTAAGACTGAAAATATAAACCTCTACCCTTCTACATCACAAATAGTGATATGTAGATTTTTCTTTGTTTATTGTTGTCTTTGTCCTGACGAAAGCTCTTAGACCCACGGGCCAATAGAGCAGAAACATGTCGACGTTCTGTCAATGTTACTAATATATGCTATGGACTCCTAAAATTCCAGTGAGCATATCGATCCTTTTTTTAACCTAGTTGTCCAACGATATTAATAAAAGTGTACCCTTATCGGCTGGAAACTATTTTACTTTCCCTTTTTGTGCCAATTTTTGTGGGGTTATTCGAAACTTCTCTCGAGACTGCCACGAAAAAAACAGAGAACGCCTCGGGTGAGGCTGGCAAGATACAATTTGTCAAACCCGATGATTGCTGCCATAACGTTTGTGTGGGGCGGAGAACAAGATATACCGCTTCTCGTTATACACATCGTTTATGAGGGTTTTACAACACTTCTCTTGGTATAAGTGGTTACAAGTGTCCTATCCACTCTTGATAATTTCTACTCAGTTCCGGGGAACAGATAGGACATCCTTTCCTCTTCCCTCATTTTGATGAATTCACTATAGTTATGTACCTATCTTTGTGTATTGCTTTGTATAAACATGTAGAATTATTATGTTGTTAAAAAAAAAATCATCTTTGGTTCACACGTACTTATTTCCATTGTGCTCTATGTACTTCCATGTACTTGGATCTGTGTGTTTGTTACTTTTCTCTTGAAAAAGCATCTCCAATGCACTACCCTATTTCTCATCCTGTACGTCTATCAATAGCTTTAATCTACATATACTTACCTCCTTTATGCATCTATATACTTTCAATGTACTTACGGATCTATATATTTATCACTTTCTTCTAATTTAACATTTCCAATGCACTACCCTATTTCTCAGCCTACACTTCTCTCAATATATCTTCTAGGCCAACTTTCTGACTCATCTCAAACTTCTTTCTACTACTCTTTCCAATGCACTACCTTATCTCTCACCCTATAAATCTATCAATATATCCTCTACATCCACTCTCCCATTTATCCCAAACCCATACCACTACTATGATCCCCAAAATAACCCTTTCTAGACTCTCTCCTACTCTACCCCTCCTTGCATAATCTGGCACCTCTTTTACTATACCGATCCTCCAAAACAAACCTTTCTAAACTCTTCCCCTCTAAAAGCCCTTTTTGCTCATCCAAAAGCCTCCTCGTACTGCTATGTCCTAAAACAAAAGAAGAAGAAAAAAAGCCTTCACTCTTCTATCCCTCCACTATCCTTTTCAATCAAAATAACAGACTAACATGTTCACTGCTCAAATTTCTTATCCACTATACTAATTCACCACTAATCCTTTATGGGTTCTAGAATAGTGTGCTACTCGGCAATAAAGCGTATCAACACCCCATCAGGGTTACAAGTGCTATAAAAATGCAAACCTTTTCCCCTTTTTAACCCCTCCCCAACTTTTCTCAATCCAAATAACTGACTAACATATCAACCACTCAAATTAATTTCATATTTCACAATACTAATTCACCACTAATCCTCTATGGGTTTCAGGAGTAGCATGCTTCAACACCCCATCAGGGGTAACAAGCGCGATATAAATATAAACCCCATTTTCCTCTTCTATCCTTCTGCTATTCTTCCGAAACCAGATAACTTCTTAACCTATCCACCACTTAAAATTTACTTGCATGTTTCACAATACTAATTCAACACTAATCCTCTATGGGTCCCGGAGTAGCGTGCTACTCGTCGAAAAAGCACTTTGACGCCTCATCAGGGTAGTAAGCGCTATACAAATGCAATTACAATACAATGCAATAGGCACATGGCCAGTTGAAACGTTGGCAATGCATTAAAAAGACGCTTGGTTCTGCACTGAAACATCACAGTCATTTATGGAAGGGCCTTAGGTTCCCTCAGGCAGCTCCTCCTGGAAAGAGGGCTCTCAAAAGCCATATAATAAAGTCAGAATAGAAAAGCCAAACTCTGAACATTGCAAGTGTTTGCAGTTTAATAACCCCTTCCATGCTGATGACGACCCCCAGCCGTCATGCATCACGGTGCTCGTGTGCTGATGACGGCTGGGGGCAGTCAGGAACCCGCCAACTCTTAAAAAAAGCCGCACAGGCGCAGAATCGCGGCCGCGCCCAAGGGGTTAAAAAATTACTGAGCAAAGCAATTGACACTTTACCCCTAAATCAATCACTCACAAGATCTAGCGCAGCTTTATGCACTCCATAATGATGGCAGCAGTAAAGAGCAAAACAAAAGATTTTTTTTTTAAAACTCTCCAAAACAATTTCGAACATATGGAAATATACACAAACACAAAATGCATTGGACTGATACCAAAACATGACAAACATTTCATCTGGCCAATACTTGAAGGAAGCTCTCCCACACAGGCAAAGGGCTGTCCCAGAATCCCTCTTTAGTTGCCATATGGTGTGTTGACACTGTTACTCCTTTCAGCTTTCATCCATGTATCAGTTGGTATCCCAAACACAAAGAAACCTGCCTTGTATACCTGCATGGTCAAGAGAGTACTCATAAAAGCATTTCACACTCACGCTCTAGAGCTTTTTCCATAACATTAATACACCATAGAAACTCTACCAGACTATTCAGTTTGTCTCTCTACATAACCCTTGTGCTAACCGGGAAATTAGCACTCTAAATAAAACAAATTAGGCATCTTAGATCCTGATAAACATGTTGTAAACTGCTGCACCTTCCCCTTAATGTTAACCCGTGGCACAGGCTCTCTGGAGACACAGCCTTATACTACTTACCTCAATACCAGACGCTTGAGCTCCTGCATCCAGTAGTTTACTTTGAGTTGTCTCTAGAGAGAGGCAAAAATATTTAAAATTAGCAATTACTTTTCTAACCAGATGGTAGGCCCTTCATCTATCAGACTGTTTGATTGAATTATTGTCTTTGGTTTCAGATCATCACCAATTATAGGGTTTAATGTAAAACAATCTATGAACAATAAATTGAAATGGTTCTCACCTGTTCACAATAACTCTAATATTCATACTATGTAAATGTCTTCTGTGTTTACTATAAGACACAGTAGCTAGTGGGACCTGGAATAGCAGTGCAACAAGATGAGTGTCATAAAGATGGGGCATGCATCCAGAGAAGTGTCTTCTCCCTACTGCACCCTAGTCTTTTTAAGGAGATCACGGCCCAATTCACAGTCGGAATATTATAAAGAGCATATTTGCTGGCCAAACAAACCTAGAGGTAGAGATCAGTAGCATGATAAGAAACCCTCAAAAAGAAAAGAGGAGGGCCAGAATACTAACCAACAGGGGTTGGAAAAACAAGGGCACCGAGTGCTGATCATGCCAAGAGGCTGCATCGGAAATCAGTTTGTAAACAAGAAGCCATCCTTTCAGGAACATCATACCAGCAAGGGAATATCCATACATAGCAAGGTTTCTTTCAGTTCGCAAAGTCGAGAACCTAAGGTACATTCTAGAGACAACCTCTCGCTAGGACAACTGGACCTAGACCTACAGAAATTTTTTAGCAACTGTTGGAACTGAAAAACATGCTGTTAGTCAGTTTTCTGGTATTCAAATCTAGATCATTTCCTGCTTGGTAGTCTATGCCTATTCTATGGTTCCAAAAGTTTCAAAAACATTGGGCACTCAATATGGAAAGAATAATTCAATCATGATGAAGCCGTGGGATGACTTATGCGCAATAATAAATCATATTAACATAAGATAGCCTAAGCCTATTGCTTGATGTTCACAAATATATTGCCAAGATGCAAAACATGAGTATCCAGGCCTGTAACCAGGATGCTCGTTGGCAGGGTAAAATCTAGGTTTAAACTGAGGTGCAGGTAAATAGGAATCCAAAGACTGGATCGACAAGGCTAGAGGTAGAGAATAAAGATTGTAAAGTTAGGCTTCCCAGATCTATACCAGACTGCCAACATAGATCAGATTTTGGTCTCTAAATGCAGGCTGATAAACCATAGCAGTCCAAAGCCCTCCCTTGTCATAAGTGTTTGAGAATATGTTCACCATCATCACATTTGACAAAGTACTACGAATAAAGATTTACTTGTTTGTATTGCACTGAATTTTGGCAATCTCTTTCCTGTTTAGCCTCAAAATCTAGTTGTGATGGAAATCATACTTGTTAAAAAATACAACTGAACAGATATAGTAAAGAGTAAGGCAGTGAAGGCAATAACAGAGAATGTATGGGCACATGCATGAGGAGAGGAGACATGAACAAAGGAGGTGTCTATAAACAGCCATTGTTGTAGGGATTGTGTAGGAGCATGGACAGTTTGCAGGCAAGAGGAAAGAAGGGATGAGAAAAAAGGAATATGTATGGCCACGGGGTGTGAGGAGGTGATTAGTGTTTACTGATGAGGCATGGTAGAGGAAGCAGAGACAGAAAGGAACTAAAGCAGCGTGAGTAGAAGATGCATCGACAGAGAAAGCATTTGCAAGGTTCTGAGGAAAGTTATGAGTAACAGAATGAGCCTGGAGACAAGAGCAAAGGTAATGTTCAGAGGATCCATGGACAGTGGAGATGCATTCATGTGATTTATCAACAAGGCATGGATAGAAACTGGCAATAGCAGTGATAAGGGCATAGGTGGAACTAGCAATGCACAAGCATTGGCAAAGGAGGCAATATAGAGATATGTGGGGAGGGCACAGCCAGAAGCAAAGGAGAATAGTAATAGACAATAACCAATGAATAAGTTCACTCTTTCAATTAGTTACATTTTTAGACTAAAAAATAAATGGGGTTTGAGGATTTACCAATCCTGTACTCACCAAGCAGGAGGAGTAGCTCATTTGCTGTCTGTTTAGCTGCTTGCCCTTTGTGAGACAGAGGTTCCTGGGCAGAGATCTGCCAAAGAAAAGACGACAATATTTAGTGAGGGGGCGATTATCATTTATGGTCCCACATACTGTAATGTGCAGAAGAATAGGATCTCTGATACTGTGGATAACAGAGCTGTGTGTAGTTAAGACCTTCCTCACAATCCCAGCTCTCTTTCAGGAGCCGAAATGCGTATTTATTATCCCAAATATTTTGGTAACTCTGGGTCCAAGTTGTTATTCTCATTCTAGGGAAAACTCATGATAGCCGGCATTTGAAGCGGGATAACATTCAAGAATTATAGATTCCAGGACCCGGTGTCCTCAAACCAATTTGCAGCCAGCTCATAATGAGGCCACATTGGAAAATAGAAAGCAGCTGAGGGGCTGATGCTTAAACAAATGAGAAACCCAATCATTACATTGGGCGATCAAAGGGTTTGAGATATTAAAAACACTACCCCTGAGCGTTTTGGTGAAAATACATCTGTGAGTGTGATGTGTGTGTGCCACTGATTTTTAAAAGCTGATCTCTGGCAATAGCAGTGCAAAAGGGGGTGGTGATGGACGGAGCATCTGAATCAATCAAACACTCACACCCAGTCAAAAGATCTGGGTTTAATCCATCACCGTTCTTTAGCCCACTCTGCCACCCCAGTTCAGACATGGCCATATGCAAATCAGTCTGACCCTGTGCCTCATGGGAACAGTCCAGCCCAAACTGCCAAGCCATGCCTTTCCTGGACCGGAAACAAGCTTCCAAGGACCGGCTTCTGGCATTTCAGCCGTATTCAGCCCGGGTTGCTTTAATCCAGTGGCAAAGTGATCAAGGGACTCACGTGTGAGCATTCCCTGCCAACCTATGGCAAACAAAGTGGTACAAAAGGGGGTGGTGATGGACGGAGCATCTGAACCAATCAAACACTCACACCCAGTCCACAGATCTGGGTTTGATCCATCACCGTTCTTTAGCCCTTTCTGCCACCCCAGTTCTGAACTGGGGTGGCAGAGTGGGCTAAAGAACGGTGATGGATTAAACCCAGATCAGTTGACTGAGGGTGAGTGCTTGTATTGTCAATGCTCCGTCCATCATTTCCTTTGGTTTTTCTTTGTTTGCCATAAGTTGGCAGGGTATGCTCAGACGTGAGTCCTTGCTCACTTTGCCACTGGAGTCAAGCAAGCCGGGCTGAAGACGGCTGAAATGCCAGAAACCGGTCCTCGGTAGCTTGTTTTCGGTCCAGGGAAGGCATGGCTTGGCAGTTCGGGCTGGAGTGTTCCCATGAGGCACAGGGTCAGTTTGATTTGCACGTGGCCATGTCTGAACTGGGTTGGCAGAGTGGGCTAAATAACGGTGCTGGATTAAACCCAGATCAGTTGACTGGGGCTGAGTGCTTTTATTGTCAACGCTCCGTCCATCGTTTCCTTTGGTTTTCCTTTGTTCGCCATAAGTTGGCAGGGTATGCTCGGACGTGAGTCCCTTGCTCACTTTGCCACTGGATTCAAGCAAGCCGGGCAGATGACGGCTGAAATGCCAGAAACCAGTCCTCGGTAGCTTGTTTCCGGTCCAGGGAAGGCATGGCTTGGCAGTTCGGGCTGGACTGTTCCCAAGAGGCACAGGGTCAGACTGATTTGCACATGGCCATGTCTGATCTGGGGTGGCAGAGTGGGTTAAAGAACGGTGATGGATTAAACCAAGATCAGTTGAATGGGGGTGAGTGCTTGTATTGTCAAAGCTCCGTCCATCATTTCCTTTGATTTCCTTTGTTCGCCATAAGTTGGCATGGTATGCTCAGACGTGAGTCCCTTGCTCACTTTGCCACTGGATTCAAGCAAGCCGGGCTGAAGACAGCTGAAATGCCAGAAACCGGTCCTCGCTAGCTTGTTTCCGGTCCTGGGAAGGCATGGCTTGGCATTTCGGGCTGGACTGTTCCCATGAGGCACAGGGTCAGACTGATTTGCACATGGCCATGTCTGAACTGGGAAGGCATAGTGGGCTAAACAACGGTGATGGATTAAACCCAGATCAGTTGACTGGGGGTGAGTGCTTGTATTGTCAACACTCCGTCCATCATTTCCTTTGCTTTTTCTTTGTTCGCCATAAGTTGGCAGGGTGTGCTCAGACGTGAGTCCCTTGCTCACTTTGCCACTGGATTCAAGCAAGCCGGGCTGAAGACGGCTGAAATGCCAGAAACCGGTCCTCGCTAGCTTGTTTCCGTTCCAGGGAAGGCATGGCTTGGCAGTTCGGGCTGGACTGTTCCCATGAGGCACAGGGTCAGACTGATTTGCACATGGCCATGTCTGAACTGGGGTGGCAGAGTGGGCTAAAGAACGGTGATGGATTAAACCCAGATCCGTTGACTGGGGTGAGTGCTTGTATTGTCAACGCTCCATCCATCATTTCCTTTGATTTTTAAAGACAATGGGTGGCATTTTCAGCCTTCTGTGATAAAGATAACAGGGGACTTTTTTTAGTGCTCTCTCATGAGAGGTGTCAGTAAATGGGCAGGAGTGGAATCCACATCTCTACTATATAATCAGGATTTGTGTCCATCACACCAGCTGATCATCTTTATTGTTCAGAAGATACAGTGATTTCATGATAGAAGAGTCTACTCAAAAAATCCCCTACCATATTGTGCAGTGCTGCAAACCCTTCGGGTAAAGAAGCCTCCTTGCAAGCTTTTGTGACACCAGCTCTAAGGAAATGTTCGAGAGGCTGAATGGAAAAGAACATGAAATTAGTAAGGGAGAAGCCTTTAGAAAGAGAGCACTCATCCATATGGCTTTCAATTTCATTTATCACATTCATTTCCAACTATATTAAATGATTACTGCACATAAACAACAGATCTTGACCAACTAAGCAACAAAATCACAGCCATCTGACACCACTTGGGACATGGCCCTTCCTAAGGATGAATAAGCATCACTTTAAAAATTAGAGGACAGGATCAAGCTCCATCTTCACGAAAGAAGTTCAAGGCAGTCAAGGGGATTGAAGTGATCTAGATCCTTGTGGTGGACAGGCGATCCACACTCTCAAGGTGGTCAGTGGTTGACTGGGGAGAGGTAATCAGTATCACCACGAAGGAAAAAGTGATCAGAAGCTTTACAGGGTGAGAATCCTCAAGAGGTAGGAGAGTAAGATCTTCTGTGGCAAGTGAAGTTCAGGATCCCAAGAGATTTGATGCAAATACCCAAAAGGGAGAGGAGAGGTGATCAGAATTCTCAGAGGGGAGAGTTGATACGGATCTTAAGATAGAAGTTGTTGATAAGGCTGCTATAGGGGGAAAGGTGACATTGGGTGTTACAAAGTGTATATGGTAAGTTCCCAAGCTTTTAGATGTTTTCTATAGGACATTTATGAGGCACGTGTGAACTATAGCTATTAAGAAAACATACAAGGACAGATTTAAAAAAATGTGAAAACCTTTTCCAAAGTATATAAACCAACTCATGAAAAATAAGGTAGGTGTTGGTCCAACGATGGAGGTTAAAGGGAAGAAGTGATCTGGATCCATAGAAGGGGCCCATGATTACAATTCTTATGAGTGGTATCAAGTACAATTGTAACAATAAAACCAGTTGGATAATGTTACTGTCTCAATATGGGGGTTACAGAAAAAGTAAAAATAAGTTATACATTAAAAAGTTGTGAACAAGTTTGTTTTTAACTCCTAGTGAGGCAGGAAGGCTAATAAAGTGAAGGAAGAAAACATGACATGGTCTTGATTCAAAGTTTTACTTTTTTGACACAATCAATCTCCAAAAGCATTACTTTCCTCTATGTAGTGGTGCACTGACCACACAAAAAGGCAGTTTCTCCCAAGAAAATTGAAAATGAAAGGGTTTTAAAAAATAATGCACCAGTGCAAATAATTTCTGTAATTCCTTAGATTCCATCTGCATTACTGTGACCCTCATTATGAGTGACCTATCATAATCTGCTATTTCACTGTGAGTCCAGGAAGGGCAAATAACAAGGACTCACATTTTGGGAGCAATAACATATGGGCGTCAAATTTCATTTACTGTACTTGTTTTTCCCCGGGCTTTTGAGGAAACACAGCAGAGCTGCCATATTCCTCCAAACATCATGATTCCAATGAGACCTGTACCATCAGAATTATTGTGTCACTTGTAATGAAGGCCCAACTATGATATCCCTGGTGAAAAAAAGAGAAGACCCAGATAATGACCACTCTGATCTGGGCTCTAGGTCAGATGTGTTGAAAGCTACAGAAAAATCCAGCAGAGATCTGAAAGACAAGCAGAGAATACCCCCAAACCCAACATTTTCTCACTAGACACCCCCTTATGATTCGCTTCGATACACCATGGACATAATTCATTCAAACCTACAGTAGATATTTCTGAGGGGTACATTTGCCCCAGACATACCTTTATCAGGCCAAAGGTGTTCTCTTTCGGCAGGCTTGCCTGGAGGTATAATATCTCTCGGAACACCCCTGGTAGTTCCAAAGCCAGCTGGTCTGGGGGAAGCAGAGTCGCCATTGGGCCAAGTGTCAGTAACACCTGTTCACTGATCTACAGGAAGTAACACAGAAGAGAGTACATGTCTCTGACCTCTGTATATGTGAAGCAAGGGGACACTGATTGTTTTTGTATGGCAAAATACTTGTGGTGGAGATGCATGTTTATGCATTGTCATAAAAAAAAAGTCATGGCATGGGTTAACTTGTACTCATATGCCTGCATTCAGGAAGTTCTTACCATACTCAGAATGTCAAAAATTCAGAGTTCCTTCTCCTGGATTCACTATTTATCAAATCTTTAATTAGTCATGGGGTCTTCCCTAGAGAAGCAAGGGGGTTTGTAGTGTTACAGTAGTTACCAAATTTACACTTCAATGAAAATGGTGCCCACAAGTATCAGCAAAAACATGAAACAATAGTGTTGTTGTATAAAAATATTGATCAATTATTTATTTAAAAAACATAATGCAAACAATTTATAATAAGTCACAACATGTACAAAATTACAAATTTATTCTAGGTTTTTACAAACGCAAAAAACATTCATCAAGCGCCTTTGTATTGATGTTCATAGTTACCAAATATCAGCTAAGTCTAGAAATGTTATTAAATATCTATGTGCAAATGTACGAAAATATGGGCCTAACATTATGTATCACTGTATGTTTTCAGAGTAGAATAACTGAATCGTGAACGAGTCCTTGAAGAAGGTGCAAAATAAAGAGGCACCGAAACGCTGCGTCGACACTTTTTCGTTCCTATGTCCCAGTAATTTTTAACAAAAACCATTGTATAATTGACAGTATGATGTTTTAATAATAATTGTTTTAAAATGATGAATGTTTTTTGCGTTTGTAAAAACCTAGAATAAATTTGTAATTTTGTACATGTTGTGACTTATTATAAATTGTTTGCATTATGTTTTTTAAATAAATAATTGATCAATATTTTTATACAACAACACTATTGTTTCATGTTTTTGCTGATACTTGTGGGCACCATTTTCATTGAAGTGTAAATTTGGTAACTACTGTAACACTACAAACCCCCTTGCTTCTCTAGGGAAGACCCCATGACTAATTAAAGATTTGATAAATAGTGAATCCAGGAGAAGGAACTCTGAATTTTTGCTATTGTTGACCCAATCCTTTTCCTGATAGAAAGGGTAGCTCCCAGACAACCTATTTTGTCATACTCAGAATGTAACATTTATTTCCTAATTGAAAAAGTCACAGTTTCTTATTTTATTTATGCCACGTTACAATCACTTTGCAGAGGAAGCCAGGTTGCCCCATACTTACAAGACCCACGCAATTTAATTTGCTCCCATGTCCGGATTTAGGCCCACATCCATCAAAGGAAAACCCGGTTGCAAACGGGCAGATCTCAGAATCTGCCCCTTTGCGCCCGTTATTTTTGCATTTGGGATGCATCATCTCGGGATGCATCATCAATGGGCTCTGGCTGCCCGGGGGGGCAGCCAGAGCCCATTGGGCTGGTTGGGCTCCATTGGGCTGGTGTTGGGCTTGTTGGGCCTGGGGTTGGGCTAGGTTTGGACTTGACAGCCAGAGCTCATTGGGCTGGTTGGGCTCCATTGGGCTGGCGTTGGGCTTGTTGGGCTTGGGTTAGGCTAGTTTTGGGCTTGGGGGTTTTATAACCGGCCATCTTGTGTCATTAGCCACCATTTTGGTGTTTGTGACACAACAGCGACCCTTGACCCTTCCAGGTAGGTCGCTCACCCTCCGCACAGCACCGTCTGTGCCTCCCTGCCCAGCTGCCGCTGCTGAGGAAGTTTGAGGCCCTCCTCCACCCGCAGGCTACCACCTGCGCCTCATCCCTGGTAGCCAGTGGTAGGCTGTAGGTTTGCTCATCATCCATTGTATTGCCTGTATCTTCTTTCATTGCTCCCGTTGTAGTGACTGCATTTTCATTGTTGTGTCTGTGACTGCTGTTGTCTGTCTCCCCTGCTGCCTGTACGTGGCTTTGCCCGTTCTCTCCCTCTGTTCCCCTTGCTGCCCCCGTGTCTCTCTCCCCGGTTTCCCTTCTGCTCCCCTCTCTGCCCGGTGTCTCTCTGCCCGTTTTTGCCTTCTGTTGCTTAGCTGCCCCTGCATTTCTGTGACCTTTCTGCCTTCTGTGCCACTCTTTTCCCCCGTTTTTTGTGACCTTTCTGCCCTTTCTTGTGACCTTTTGCCTTCTGTGCCACTCGTTTCCCCCCATTTTTCTGTGATCTTTATGCCCCTCTTGTGACCTTTGTGCCTCTGTGCCACTCGTTTCCCCCCGTTTTTTGGGACTGTTCTGCCCTTTCTTGTGACCTTTGTGCCTGTGTGCCACTCGTTTCCCCCTGTTTTTTGTGACCTTTCTGCCCTTTCTGGGGACCTTTGTACCCTCTGAGTCACTCGTTTCCCCCCATTTTTTGTGACCTTTCTGCTGTTTCTTGTGATCTTTCTGCCTTCTGTGCCACTCGTTTCCCCCCGTTTTTTGTGACCTTTCTGTCCTTTCTTGTGACCTTTGTGCCCTCTATGCCACTCGTTTCCCCCTTTTTTTGTGACCTTTCTGCCCTTTCTTATGACCTTTGTGCCTCTGTGTCACTCATTTCCCACGATTTTTCTGACCTTTCTGCCCTTTCTTGTGACCTTTGTGCCTCTGTGCCACTAGTTTCCCCCCATTTTTTGTGACCTTTCTGCCCTTTCGTTGTGACCTTTGTGCCTCTGTGCCACTCGTTTCCCCCTGTATATTTGTGACCTTTTGCCCTTTTTGTGAGCTTCTGCCTTCTATGCCACTCGTTTCCCCTCAATTGTTGTGCCCTATTGCCTTCTGTTTCCTTTGTCGCCCCTCGCAGCTGCATCCCCTACGGCCCCTCCCCCCGAGCTGCCCATTCGCTGCCTCCACCTCCCGCCTCCCAGCTGCTCCTCCCTCCGAACCTCCCCATATAGGTCGCCCGGTGCGCGGTGAGGAGAGCGACCCTTGACCCTTCCAGGTAGGTCGCTCCCCCTCCGCACAGCACCGCTTGTGCCTCCATGCCCAGCTGCCGCTGCTGAAGAGGTTCGAGGCCCTCCTCCACCCGCAGGCTACCACTTGCGCCTGATCCCTGGTGACCAGAGGTAGGCAGAAGGTTTGCTCATCCTCCATTGTATTGCCTGTATTTTCTTTCATTGCTCCTGTTGTAGTGACTGCATTTTCATTGTTGTCTGTGACTGCTGTTGTCTGTCTCCCCCGCTGCCTGTATGTGGTCTGTGCCCGTTCTCTCCCTCTGTTCCCCTCGCTGCCCCCGTGTCTCTCTCCCTGGTTTCACTTCTGCTCCCCTCACTGCCTCTGTGTCTCTCTGCCCGTTTTTTCCTTCTGCTCCCCTGGCGGCCCCGGTGTCTCTCTGCCAATTTTTGCCTTCTGTTGCTTAGCTGCCCCTGCATTTCTGTGACCTTTCTGCCTTCTGTGCCACTTGTTTCCCCCCATTTTTGATGACCTTTCTGCCCTTTCTTGTGACCTTTTGCCTTCTGTGCCACTCGTTTCCCCT
The DNA here is from genome assembly GCF_964263255.1 of Lissotriton vulgaris. Lineage (NCBI taxonomy): Eukaryota > Metazoa > Chordata > Amphibia > Caudata > Salamandridae > Lissotriton > Lissotriton vulgaris. The sequence continues at coordinate 1,256,590,579 of NC_141694.1, read as the reverse complement.
CTTTTTTCTGTGACCTTTTTGCCCTTCTTGTGACCTTTTGCCTTCTGTACCACTCGTTTCCCCTTGTATTCTTGTGATCTTTTTGCCCTTTTTGTGACCTTTCTGCCCTCTGTTCCACTCGTTTCCCCCTCAATTGTTGTGCCCTTTTGCCTTCTGTTTCCTTTGTCACCCCTCACCGCCCCGCTGCTGTGTCCCCTGCGGCTCCGCCCCCCTGACTGCCTATTCGCTGCCCCGCCTCCCAGCTGCTTCACTCCCACCTCTCCATATATGCCACTGGCTAGCTGCACCTGTTCGTGCTTGGACCGCGCCTAGCGGCAGAACCCCTGGCCCTCGCACCCACCATGACGACCGCCGCCACTACGATGCCAGCACTCTGCACGCTCTCAACCCCGGACAGACCCACAACTGCTTCAAGGCCGCCCCAAAACGCACACACGGTCCCTTCACCTGCCGGAACTGCAGCTACACCAGCCACAGAGCCAACAAACCACCCGGCATGAAAGACCTCAACCACCTCCACCCTGACCTCCACCGACTACATCCTCCTCAGAGACCTGAACTTTCACCTTGAGAACAACATCAACAACACATCCACAACCCTGATGAATAACCTCGCCAACCTCGGACTGAGACAACTCGTCACAACACCCACCCACTCTGCCGTCCACACGCTCGACCCCATCTTCTCCTCAAGCCTGCATGTCTCCGTCAGCCACTCCTCTGGACCGGCCATCGCTGCAGCCACTTCACCTTCCAGAAACCCACCACACACCACCGCACCCAACAGACCCCCCGGCGCTGCTGGAGCAAAATCACCGAAGGCCAACTACATGCAAACCTCGCTCTCAGCCCCCCCACCGAACCCTCCAACACCGACGTCGCTGCCCACAACCTCAGACGCTGGATCGAGGACTGCGCCAACACCCTCGCCCCGCTGAAGAAAAGCCCCCACAGAGACACCAGCAAGAGGGCAAGCTGGTTCACCGCAGAACTCCTAGAATCCAAGCAAGCCTGTTGGAAACTAGAGAAGAAATGGCACAGTGAACAAACTCTGGACAGCAATGCAGCACACAAGGACGCCATCCGCCACCACCACCACCTCATCAGGGCTGCCAAAAAGACCTCTTCAAAGACCACCTCGACAACAACGCACACGACACCAAGGAGCTCTTCAACATCGTGAAGGAACTCTCCAACCCCAGCTCCAACACCAACGACATCCTGCCGTTGCAAGCCCTGTGCGACTCCCTCACCACCTTCTTCCACCGCAGGATAGCAGACAACCACGACAGCTTCAACACCCAGACATCCCCAACTGACAGCAACACAATAGACCCTCCGCACACCATCTACCACGTGCCCTTGCTAGCCTGGGCCAGCGTGAGCGTTAATGACACCATCAAGACCATGAGCACAATCCACTCCGGCTCTCCGTCGGACCCATTCCCGCACCACGTCTTCAACAAAGCAGTCAGCTCCATCGCACCCCACCTACGCAACGTCATCAATCTCTCCCTTGAGACCGTGACCTTCCCAGAGAGCTGGAAACATGCTGAGATCAACACCCTACTCAAAAAACCCAAGGCGGACCCAAGAGACCTCAAGAACATCCGACCCATCTCTCTGCTCCCCTTTCCGGCCAAGGTCATTGAGGAAATCGTTAACAGACAGCTAACCCGATACCTCGAAGAGAACAGAATCCTGGACCCTTCCCAGTCAGGGTTCTGCAGCAACCACAGCACCGAGACCGCCCTCATCGCTTCCACCGACGACATCAGGACCCTGCTAGACAATGGGGAGACTGCAGCACTCATCCTCCTAGACCTCTCCGCCGCCTTCGACACCGTCTGCCACCGCACACTAAGCAAACGGCTCCATTCCGCAGGGATCCGAGACAAGGCTCTGGAATGGACCACCTCCTTCCTCCCCGGCAGAACCCAAAGCATCCGCCTCCCCCCGTTCCGTTCCGAAACCTCCGAGATCATCTGCGGCGTACCCCAAGGATCCTCCCTTAGCCCGACACTGTTCAACATTTACATGGCCCCGCTTGCACACGTCGCCCGACAGCACGACCTCAACATAATCTCCTACGCCGACGACACTCAACTGGTCCTCTCCCTCACCAAGGACCCCATCAACGCCAAAGCCAAACTCCATGAAGGAATGAAGGCCGTCGCCGACTGGATGAAGATCAGCCGTCTGAAGCTGAACTCGGACAAGACGGAGGTCCTCATCCTCGGCTCCAACCAGTCAGCCTGGGACGACTCCTGGTGGCCAACGCCACTGGGGGCAGCCCGACCCCCACCGACCATGCACGCAACCTGGGAATCATTCTCGACTCAACACTTTCAATGACCAAGCGAGTCAACGATGTCTCCTCCTCCTACTTCAACACCCTCCGCATGCTCCGCAAGATCTACTAATGGATCCCGACAAATACAAGAAAGACAGTCACCCAGGCCCTCATCAGCAGCAGACTCGACTACGGAAGCACCCACTACGCGGGAGCCCCAACCAAGCTCATCAATCGACTACAACGCATCCAAAACGCCTCGGCACGACTGCTCCTCGATGTACCACGACATGGCCACATCACCACATACCCCCACCTGAGAAACCTGCACTGGATCCCCGTCAACAAGAAGATATACTTCAAGCGCCTCATCCACGCACACAAGGCCCTCCACAAGACCGGCCCGGCCTACCTCAACGGATGGCTCTCCTTCTACACCCCCAACCGCCAACTACGCTCAGCCGACCTCTCACTCGCCACTGTCCCGCGCATCTGAAGAACAACCATCGGCGGGAGTTCCTTCTCCCACCTCACCGCCAAGACATGGAACACCCTCCCACTGAGCCTACGACAGACCCAAGACCTGCTGACCTTCAGGAGGACACGAAAGACCTGGCTGTTCAATCAGTAGCGGCCCCCACCTCCCCCCCTGCACCTTTCAGACCCTGGCGGGTATGTAGTGCATGTAACAAATGACTGATTGAACAGCCGGTCACGGAGGACACTGGGCAGTTTAGCTTAGTTGACTTAAGCTTTGTTTAGCTTTGTGGTGGGTGTGGTGGCGTTCTGTTGTGCGTTTCTCGTGATAGTGGCAGCGAGAGCCATTGGTCACCAGCTGTGAGGGACGGTGAATGGTGTCAGCTAGGAGATCTGAGGAGCGTCGCTGCACGGGGCCCATTGACAGAGAGGGATAGCGTGCTTGGAGGATCCGCGTGTCCTAGAGGCCATCCACCTCTTAGAGGATGCAAACCGCACTGACATGCTGCGGCCCGACGTGATGGTGAGACCCTCTAGGAGCGCAGCGAGTGGCAATCGCCTGTCAAACGCCCGCGAGGTGGGAAGCGGGGCGCTGTTGCGCGGCCTACCTTGGTGTTTAGGGAGGGGGCGACACGGCCCAGGGAGGGGCAGGGGACGCGGCGGTGAAGCGGGCGAGGGGGGGTGGCGTCCACAAGAGGAAACGTGGCAATAAGAGAGGTGCCGTGGTCCCAGAACAAGGGTGGAGCGGTGGGGGGGACGTGCCCACCATGGTGAACAGCGGGGGGTCTTCCCCCCTTGCTTATTGACAGCACGGAGGAGGGGGAAGGGGCAGGGGAGGGGGCATGGGGGGACATGGGGAGAGAGGCGGCTCCCCAAGAATGGCTATGCCTATGGCTTTTTTTGTGGCACATGGGCAAAGAGACGGTGACGCACTACCTGGATGACTTTTCCTGGTAGGACTGCCTGGTTCGGTGGACTGCCAGCAGCAGCTGGACAGTTTTACAGTGCTCATGGGCTACCTGGGTGTGCCTCTGGTACCAGAGAAGACACAAGGTCCAAGTACGGGGCTGTCATTTCTGGGTGTAGAACTAGACTCTGTAGCCATGGAGACCCGTTTGCTGGGAGGTAAGAAGGTGCATATGCTGCTGTTGATTGACACCATGTTGGCCAAGCAGAAGGTAACGGTACGGGAATTGCAGGTTCTCTTAGGGCACTTGAACTTTGCTTGCCGGGTGGTGCGAGCGGGGCAAACCTTTTGCAGACGTCTGGGCGTGTCCCTTTCCGCTTTGACACTACCGCACCATCATCTGCGCCTGTCGGTGGGTACGAAGGAAGACCTGCGCATGTGACGTGCGTTCTTGGAATGATTTAATGGTATTCCCTTGGCTCCCCCAGAGGAGTGGGAATCGGACGCGACCATCTCCTTGGACGCGGCGGGTGGGTGGTTTTGGACTGTATTGGCAGGGGAAGTGGTGCGCTGAGGTTTGGCCCCCACGGTGGCAGAACGGGGGAAGGAGCATTGCATTTCTGGAACGGTTTCCCCTGATGGTGGCGGTGACGGTGTGGGCAGGGGAGCTGGCACACAAAAAGGTGATTTTTAAGGTGGATAACATATCGGTGGTACATGTCGTGAATAAGCAGTCGGCCAGGGACCCACAGGTGCTCAAGTTGTTTAGGGTATTTGTGCTGCAATGTTTGGAATATGACATTTTGTTTCAAGCCCGGCATGTGCCGGGGGTGGACAATGACATAGCGGATGCTTTGTCTTGTTCACAGTGGCAGAGGTTCCATGGGCTAGCCACGGAGGCGGATGAATGCAAGATGCCGGTGCCGACAGGGATGTGATCAGTAGGAGAGAAAGAGTTGCTCAACTGGTAAAAGGATCAGTGGCTGTTTCAGCGTGGAGGGCGTACGAGCAGGCTTGGCGGGACTTTTTGGACAGTGGGGTGATGCGGCTAGACAGTCATGGGGTGAGTGGTGAGCAGGTGGTACACTTCATTTTGGCAATGACGGACAAAGAAATGTCCAAGGTGACGATCGCGGGCAAGCAGTCGGCCATAGCATTCATGGGAAAATTGTGGTGAGGCTATGCACCGTCGGCGGGTGAACTGGGTGCATGTTTTTTGGAAGGATGGGCGTGGGAACGAGGCGCCAATGCCTCACAGCGCCACCCGTTACGGCGGGGATTCTTTTCGACTTGATAAGGCTCATACCGGAGATTTGCCGCAACAGAGAGGAAGCTATTCTGTTTTCCACGCTAATGTTGTGGATGTATTTTGGGGCTTTTCGGGTGTCAAAGCCCCTGGGGACAAGAGGGAAACAGGGGGTACAGTGGGGGGAGGTGGAGTTGCGAACCATGGAGGTGGCGGTTTAATTGCGGCGCTCGAAGACTGATCAACGGGGAGTGGGGAAGTGGGTTGTCAAGGGACGTGTGGCGGATCGGGCGGTGTGCCCCGCGGTGCGGGGTGAGATGCTGGTGTCCAGGGCGAGTGATGAGGCGGGTGAGGTTTTTGAACGGGCCGAGGGTAGCCGGGTGTCAGCGGCGCAACTACTTTGGGTTCTGCGGCATGCCCTTCGCGCTATGGGTGAGAACACCAGACTGTTTGGGGCGCACTCCTTTCGTATAGGCCCAACAACAGACGCGGCAAAGAAGGGGTGGGGAGGGAGGATTTGATGCGACTTGGGTGCTGGTAATTGGACTGTTATAAGACATACATCAGGATGTGGGGTTTCAGGGAGGAGAAGGCTTGATTTGTTGTTGCTTGTCTCACATATGTGTCTTTTCAGGTGCGGAGGCGGGACCGACCATAGCAGGATTGTCCATCCTCATCTTAGGACACTCTTTCATGAAACAAGCGGAGCGATATGAATGGGACAAGACCAGGAATTTGAATCTAGCATTGGATCCTAGGCTTTTCGTTGTTACTGGCAAGGGAAGGAGGGCATGAGGTGGCATGAGTTAATTCCAGCGCTGAGTAAGGTAGTTAAGGGGGGAGTTTGCATGGATGTTCTGGTTATTCATTTAGGGGAAAAGGCTTGGCGTTGCTGAAACAAATGAAGCAGGATTTGCTGGAGATTCAGCTGCAATGGTCTGGTTGTCATGTGATATGGTCTGAGTTTATACCGAAGAGATGTTGGAGAGAGGCTGAACGGGCGTGAAGGAAGATTTATAGGGTCAGGAGAGTTTTTTGTGACATAGAAGGGTTTGGAAGGAGGGAACATCCAGAGCTGCGCTATGCGGCAGTGTATTTCTTCAGGGAAGATGGGTTGCATATGTCTCGCTATGGCATGGAATTGTATATAGTGCAGTTGAAGAAGGCTTTGGACAGAGCGATAGGGGTGTGCAGATACCCGAAGCATCAGAGTCCTAGTGGGGGGGTCGGAAAGCCGCTGGGGTCGACTTTCCAGGTGGCTTTTTTTCTGGTCAGTTGTGGTATAATTATGTATAGTTACAGGTATGAAAGAACATAAGAAGTTTATCTAGTTAGGTAGTGGTAGAAAGGATAGGAAATTGCAAGTTGTGTTTATAATTCTTGCAGGGGGAACACGTTTAGGGGAGGGGGTGGGGGATAAAGTAGGAAGACAATATTTAGTTAGGTTTAGGTTTGTACGGCACAGGCCAAGGGAACTTGTATGTAAGGTGCACCTGTTTCCGAAAAAGTTGAATTTTTCACACCATCAAGCTGGTCTGTGGTCTGTGCTGCCCCCCTTTTTGGCCCAATAGGGCTTTGGGGTGGTGTCCAACCAGCGGGAGGCCTGTCCCCCCGGGGGTTTTTGGGCCGGGGGGCAGCCAGAGCCCATTGGGCTGGTTGGGCTCCATTGAGCTGGCATTGGGCTTGGATTGGGCTAGTTTTGGGCTTGGGAGTTTTATAACCGGCCACCTTGTGTCACTAGCCTCTATTTTGGTGTTTGTGACACAACAGCCGGTCAGGGAGGACACTGGGCAGTTTAGCTTTGTCCCGCCCTCCCTCCCTAGGGAACGAGCATCGAGTTGGTTTTTGCGGGGTTTGTTGTTGGATATCTCATTACTTTTTCAGCTAGGTAGTTTTCTTGGGAGCAGGTGCATCGGGGAGAATTTTGTATTGGGGTTGTCGCTGGAACAGGTGCTGGTGTGGTGCGCTATGTTTCTTTGGGGCGTTTTTTCTAGGTCAGTTGTGGTTTCATGATTTATAGTTACAGTTATGAAAGAACATAAGAAGTTTACCAAGTTAGGTAGTTGTAGAAAGGTTAATAAATTGCAAGTTATGTTTATAATTGTTGCAGGGGGGGACATGTTTAGGGGAGTGGGTGGGGGGTAAAGTAGGAAGTGAGATTTAGTTTTGTACGGCACAGGCCAAGGGAACTTGTATGTAAGGTGCCCCTGTTTCCAATAAAGCGGCCTTTTCACACCAACAAGCTAGTCTGTGGTCTGTGCTGTTCCCCTTTTTGGCCCAAAATAGCGATTTCGCTATTTGGGTCCGCTAGTTACAGAGAAATTATACCAGATGGTAAATAGCGAAAACTTTGAAAAATGCACTAAAGTGCATTTTTCAAAGTTGTAGGTTACACACACACATGTCCTTGGGGCATGTGTGTGCACAACATGTGTGCACAGATCAACTTCAGGGGTGCAACAGGGTGTCCTTTTGACACCCTTGCACCCTTGTAATTGCATGCACAATTTCCCATTCGTTCCCATGGGCCTGTAGGCCCATAGGAATGAATGGGAAACCATTCCTTAATTGCGACTCGCAATTTGCGAGTAGCAATTGAGGAATGTTTAGGAATCGGTATTTTTATAGCAATTCCTACATGCATAGGCTTTTGCGATTCCATAATTGCGATTCCTTAATAATCGCAATTAAGGAATCGCAAAAGCCTACCTTGATGCATGTGCCAGTTAAAGTCTTACTTTCTGGTAATGGTTAAATAGTATTGTGACAATTTCTACACAAGAAAGACAGGATGGCATATGCCTATGAGTAAATTCAGATGTGATGGGTAGAATGGATTAACCTAAATCATTTGTACTTTTGGTTGCATCCTAATCCATCACTCTTTTGCTCAGTTTGCCACTACAGATAATGATCAAGAGTTATCAAATCATTCTCGGTCCTTCTACAATAGGAACATTTCATTTGAAGCTAGTATGTTTGCACTCAATGTCAGTATATGAAAATTCAGACCAATGTATGACTGACTGGGCCTCATTAGTGCCGCTCTGAATATGGCCTATGGCACAATGGACTAGGGCGTCCCCATTTTTATGCAGCCATCAGGATAAGCACTTAGGCCGTCTCACTTAGAAAAAAAGTGATGAATGGAGTGCTAGGTTTAATCCAAACCATTGGTAATTAATTGGGATTGAATTCAAGTCCAAAGTCTTTTGTTGACTTTGCTACTAAAGACAGACAGTAACCAACCGCAAGGTATCAGTCTGAGCCATCTTCCAGTAGTAGCAGCCAAGACCTGTTTAGTGTTTCTCAGTGAAGTACCATAGATGCTCACTCACTGACAGCTGCATGCTATTTATTACCACTGTTCATGCAGAGAGAGGGGCATTATGATCCTCACAAGGCTCCACCTTTTGTGAATCATGGCCCCTTCCTCAAATGATCCATGGTGATAAAAGGGATATTACATTTGGCACTTTTGCATATTTTTGTAAAGTATGTGGTACTGGTGTCTCAGTAGATAATAGTAGCATGCTTTGTCTCTCTCAAGAATCCATTCTGACTTGAAAACTTACCTTGCACTTTTCCTTGGTGTTCATGCATGGTATGTCAAGATAGACCTTGCAGATAACATAGCCCTTCAAATATTGTGGAACAAGCTTTGCGTCTGTGCTCTGGGCAAATGCCCAAGTTAAGGATTCAAAGGCTGCAGAGAAAATACAAATCAGTTCTGTCCAAAAGCCCACTTATGCTCTCTCTATATACACCCTTAACCCTACCAACTTTCCCCTTCCCCAGAATACATGCTTGTGGTTCATAAAAATCAAGGGGAGGGTGGGCAGTTTTTAATGACTTTTAACACACTCTAATACCTCAGCTGTTGCTCAAAATAATACAGAGCATATCAATTTTACATACAATGTACAGAATCTGTTAATTTTATGAAGAAAAGTGAAATAATTTCTCAGAGATAAATTCAACACCCAGAAGATTTTGGAAAAATTCTCAGACAAACTCTGCAGCTGTTGATTAAAATGAAACATACAATTATATAAAATTATCCCTGGCTTTTTCTGAAAAATTGCAAGTATTCTTGTAGTGGGTGCGCGCTCCATCCCGTTTCCGAGAAGCTTCCAAATACTAGTTTATACTTACCACGGCAGAAATACCAACAGTGAGTGAAAGTTCTTGCTTTCTTCATGATGGGTAGAAAGCGTTCAAGGATGAAACCCTCAGAATACTTCATTGTGGACACTGTGAGGTGACAACAAAAAACACGGCTCAGACTGGTTGCATAGTGGAGGCAAAAGCCTGTGGTGCGCGGGTGTACACAGGTGCCACCGCGGAGATGGGAGTCCTGTAGTGCCCTTCAAACTGAAACATACCACAAATAGACCTTAGGACTGGGATGTACTTTGAACTGAATGGTTTGCGTTGCTCCCTGGGCGGAAGGAAGTCTCAAATTGAACTCTTTTACATTTCAATAAATTATTCACTCTTTTAAATTATTTTCCAAATCAATTTTATTATTTGCTGCTTTTTATTCCATTGTGTCATATTACTTTCTTCAGTTATACAAAGATGTGTTTTTTTTATACTTCAATGCCTTATCATGCACAAAGGAGTGCAATTGATGACCCCCTCCCGCCCAGGGAGCAACGGAAACCATTCATTGAAATCATCCTCATACTCAGGAGGATTTACCAATTTGCACCAACGACCATAACACCAATTGAAATAACATAAGTACACGGGAGTGCTACGGTCCTTCCCCGTTTGGATCCAATATATGTACTTTGAACTGACATGGGTGGGACAATATAAAGGGAGAGCCTTGGGTTGTACATTGGGGTGTACATTGAAGTGAGATGGGTGGCCCAACAGAGAGACGGGGCAGCCTTTGGGCTTCCTTCGATCTGACACAGGCGGCACACAAAGATTTAGAAGAGTATTTGCTTAGGTCCTCCCTGGAGACTGGCTGTGTTTCCTTGTAGGAGATTCTGGGAAAAAGACAGCCAATTCCCTGAGAGTCAAAGTCTAAAAGGAGGTTCTTTTTATTCTGTGATCTCACAGTAGTATCTGGCTACTAGTATTTCAAGTACAAGAGGCCATACTTGTTAGAAGGGTTGCTCATGAATTCCCTAGGCCCTGAACCTGGGAGCATCGATTTCCCCAAAATTAGAGGTCAGAAGGTAAAACCGAAGTGGAAGGGGGAGGGGGTAACGAGTAACAATGATATCACAGAGAGAGTACCAAATATGCGGAGTAAAATTCTGCCAGAAATTGTATGGATCAGTAACCTAATCTAAAATGTTCAAGTGAGACAAGTAAAGAAAAGTACTAAGTGGAAAAGCTGAAGCTGAGAACCAGATTGGATTATACATTTCCGAGAAGCAGGCAGTAAGAAGGCTGACGGCCCAACTGTCTTTATCTGCTGTTAAACCCTATGGTTCTAAGTTTAACTGCCAGAACTACTGAGGTTGAGATTTCACAGTGCTGTACTCTCCTAACCGGAGACCCATGTCTGTAGCTATCACTACCCCATTGTGCTTTGAATATCGTTTATCCTGGAGTGTGTGATCATTGTACCAATAGTGTCCAACAGAACTTAATCCATTTCCCACTTCACTTAGCATGGTCTTCCCTGATGTAAGGATCTTTCAAATGCTAGGCAACTTACCGTGACCTTGAATGACTTGTTTGAGGCACAACGCAACATATGGATGTGGGATGGCCTCCATGTCAAAAAGATCCAGGATGTTCCTAAGTACCACGCTGGGAAGCCAGCGAGCAAGCTCCACCATCACTCTGCAGCCGACTTTCTCCACGTCTGTGAACTCAGACAGCTGTTCAAGATGATGGGAGATCAGTTAGCAATGAAGACCGACTACTTTAAAAAAAAAAAAACAATCCCTAGTATCAAACCGGCAGACCATAATCTTTAATTCTGTAGAATGTAATATCTAAACTTGAGGCTGGGAACATGGATGTTGTCAAATACTAAGAGGGAAAATTTCAAACCTTTTGTGCCACAAAAGAGGTGCTAACCAGCGTGAATACTTTTTTTTGCTATTTTCTTTCCAGCGCAAAACTTGATTTGTGCTGGAAACCACCCTATAAGTAGCGCAAATCAGCGCAAAGCTCCGCTTTGCGTTACTTTGCACTGAGGGGGCATTACATGAGTGGTACATGGGCATTCCCATGCAACCAACCAAGCCTTCTGATGCAAAACCATATTTACAAAAATTTGTAAACATGGTTTTGCACCAAAAGTTAACACCCCTTCAAAGGAGGCGCTAACAGGAGAAATGCTTTCATTTCTCTGTGCTTTTCCAACTTTCCATGCATGCTGCACATATGCAAAGTGGGAAAAGCTTTGCATCATGCCTAGCATAGTATTTTGTACGGGAAGGGTACCCTTTCTGTACAAAACCTATGCTACACTCATGCACGCACCCTAGCGCTGTAGCGCTAAGGTGTGTGCATGGTGCACAGCTGCTGAAATTAGCGCCGGCACAAGGGACAGGGGGGGAGAGAGCCCCTCTCCTGCTCCCTCTCTGCCACGCAACGTAGAACAGCCTCGCTGGGGGCTGCGCTGCGTGACTTTTAAAAAAGATCCACCTAACTGCGGTGCCAAAAATCCCTGAATATGATGTCTATGACTACAGTTGGGAGACCGTGAGCTCAAGATCCATCATCAGTAAACCTTGAATACAGTGACAGAAGGTAGAAGGCCTGAGTAGCCCAAGGCACAATGCATGTATGTGTGTGCTGCATGGAGTAACTGCACTGCAATACTGAAATGAGTGCAGTGTGTCTTTGAAGATAGATGGTCTATGCAGACCAAAGCACATGCCATTTATGTGTATGTTGCATGGAGTAACGCATTGCCGCGATGAGCACTTAGGGTATTATTTAATAAGATGTTTCACAGGTGCACTCAAAGCATACCACAAAATTACTCAGATCAAGTGTTCACACATCCCTTAGTAAATGCTATGTGCCTGAGTGCTGAGGAAGGAACATCATAAAATCTAGGAATATTATATAATCTACCTGAGAATCAAGACATTTGTCTTTTTTACTAATTCAGTGGGCTTATTCCTTATGAGGGAAAGAATCCTGTAAACAAGATTGAGATGGTCAGGATTGCTACTCCTCACTACACTCCTCGCTACACTCCTCCTCACTCCTCATCTCTCCTCGCTACACCTCGAAAAGGGGATGCTTGTCAAACAAGTGATCAATGAGCCCACTGCAGCGTCAGGGATGTGGATGAAGGATAGTTTTGGGGGAAGGTATCTTGTCACCTGAAGGATTGCAGAAACGACTTGAGCAGTTGTTACTGGGTTTTTTGTTTGTCTCTTTTTAAGAGTAGTAAGTTCACTTATCCTAGACAGTGAAGCTTATTATCTATAATGTCCTTGACAAGGGCAACTTCAAAGGGGCTGACACAGGTCTAGATGTAGGTGAGCCTGCAAAACGTCTACGTGACCATTTCTATGCATTGCGAACTTGTTGCACGAATTGACAGCCAGAACATTCACAAGTATATAAAGGTATATATATAGATTATTTCAACTTTGTTAAACTCCACATAAACATACCTATGACATTTGTATCTTTGCTGTACATGAATATTGAATTAATAGTAAATCCGCACCTGCCAGTTTATACTTCCACAATATTAGTTTTTTTTATATTTTGCTATGATATTCTTGTAGCAAATATTTCTGTCGTTAATATCGTGACATACAATCTTTTATGCAGCTAGCCTTCTTTAGATATATTTTATACCCTATCAATGCATTAATAAATGCTCTGACCAGTGTATCATGGATGTATGAATAATCAGCAGTAACTTTCGACCTTAATTGAAACTAATGAGAACTGCCGCACATCCCTCGTCTAGGTATTCCTAATCATGTCTAACTCATGGTGCTCCTGTGGTGAGCTAATCGCCCCGTATCTCTGAAAAGAATGTGTGAAGTCAGAAAGTTCCTGAATTTAGATAATCGGGTAGAGACTATCACAATGTTTCCAAATTTGTTATTTAGAAGCATCTACTTCTCTAACTCCACAAAAATAATTGCATTACACGCTGGAGAACTAGTCCTGCAAACTTATATGATAAACATGTGTTATCAGTGTAGGGGTCAAACCATATTCTGAAACATCTGAAAATTGCACTTATCTCTTGCCCCTTGTGCTTCTAAGGGAATTAGAGCCCAGATCCCCACAGAGATGACAATTCGACCCTCAACACCTCCATACTCTCGCCACTGAAACGTACGTCATCAAGAGACATGAAAAAATGCCTACCTCGGCATGGAAAGTCAGCTCGAATTACTATCTCCATCGAACTATATATCTGCAATCGGCATAACCGATTGTTTAATTCACTTGGAGAATCAACTCGCTACAGTATCAAAGGGTATCAACAACATCAGTAAGATCCTTAAAACCCACCCTGCATATGATTGACAATCAAACCGACCCTTCTCCAACATCACCAGGCAACCCCTATGTTTATCTCAGACCCAGATGAACAGCTGGCACACAATTCCCCTCGATAACCAATTTCACAGGCCGAAATATCAAGCCGCATGATGTTCCTAAGGGAGACGATGGATCTAGCGAAAACATACAACCCTACAACAACACTGGACACCCCCACCTTCAAGATACAGGTGATTTCTGGAGTAGAATGAGACCTTAACCCTCCTCAGTTTGCCAGGCCACCAGCACAGTACATCAAAATACCTATGGCACCCCTCTCCCAGAAGCCCAGAAGCAGCAGCAATTCAAACTGCATGCTCATAAACTGTAGACTGGCCATCAAGCATGCAACAGAGATGGAAAAAACCATCCTGAACAACGACATTGACATCACATTCATCCCAGAAACTTGGTTAAATGATTCTTCCTATATTATCCTTCCTATCCTTATTATTATTATGGAATTTGTAATGCATGCAGCTACCCGAGAGTGTTTACAGGCACAGGATAATGCACAGGTCTGATGCGATAAGCTAAAATAACCAGGTTTTCAGACCCTTATGAAAGCTCAGGAGAGGATTACAATTCCTTAAAGCGGAGGGGAGAGAGCTCCGCAGTTTAGGGCAGGAGTCTTCAAACTGTGGGGCGCGACCCCCAGGGGGGTCGTGGAGTGATGTGAAGGGGGTCGCGCATTCACAGTCACACTTCTGCCCAGGCCTACAGGGCTTCAGCCCCCCCCCCCTGCCCCCCTCCTTTTGTCTCAGCCCGGGCTGCTGCAGTGCAGCTCGAGCTGCTGGGGGCTCGGCTGGACAGTGTCAGGAGTCTTATCTCCGGCACGCCCGAGTTGTTCACAGGTCTTTAAAGACCATTTGCATATTTACAGGCCTTTGTAAACTGGTTACCGAGGCATAGCTTTTTTCAGGTTCCAGTACCCACTGGGCCCTCTGAGTATTACTTACATTTGTATTTTTTCATTTACTGCTGTAGTGTGAGAATGCATTTAATGAAAAGGAATATAAAGTAGGGTTGCCAAAAGGAAAATGCCTGCTGTGTATTGTTTAAAGAGCCTGCAGAGACCTCCTCTTGACACTAAATAAAGTTATTAATAAAAAAGTATTTATTCAATCGTTATGTGACTTTTCTGTCTTTGTTCTCTTTAATTATCAGTCATGGATCATTCAGGCAGCCCTAGAACACAATTAAAAGTGCTTTCTATTCATATGTGCTGTTCTAAGTATGGACAGATAAGTGCTAAAAATACAGCTTTAGGTGACTGCTTATTTTTGTACCGTCTGGGCCATCAAAATACTGAGTTGGTAACCCTAATCATAAGACTGGAAGTTTGTTGCAGGATCAGCACATTATTTATTTCCTCCACCCTCGATCCCTGATTAATGCCATAATTGCAATAGTTTAACTTATATCTGAAACCCTACGCTTCAGGTGTCTGGAAATGCACCCTGCATTCAGACAACTCACTCCTCATTCTCACCCTTCACTTTCACGCTCATCCTGCACTCACAGCGATCACAATGCACTCAAACTGATCACCATGCACTCACACCATTCACCCGCTCACCCTGCACTCACAGTGATCACTCTGCACTAGCAATGCGCTTGCGTTGTTCACCCTGTACCTCACCCTGCAGGCACACGAGCACACTACTCACGCTGCACTCATGTGACACTTCACTCACCTGTCCCCCCTCACTGCTCAATCTGTAGCTCACTCAAACAAGGCCATCACTGACCATGCATTAATTCGCCCCACTCTGCACTTACATCTGCACCCAAATTGATATGGTCACCTCATTCACCCTGCAATCACTCCTTTTACCCTACTTTCACACTGTTGCATCGCTCACCGTGCACTCACATGGAATGTGAGTAAACTATGAGTAGCGCTATAAAAAAATGAAATGTTGATCAGAAAGGTGCTATAGAGAGATGAGGTGTATTGTTGGTGAGTGGTAGTGAGGGAATTCATGGAGGAGGAAACGGGGGAGCACCAAAAAAGAATGTTGCACCGTGTGCGACCAGTGCTATGGCCAGCCATGGCTTGGAGTGTTAGCACCCCCCCTCGCAGTTCGGGTCTAGTGGATCCCTTGCTTCTGCCTATTATTATTTACATTTGTAATGCGCTACTGTTACCAAAAGGTGTCCTGAGGCTAATAACCATCTGCTGCAGAAGGCAAACGAGAAACACACAGAAGGGGAAGGAGAGCCAGACAATTTGGGTAACCTACAGAGCAAAGAGCCAGGTTTTTATATCTTCCTAAAGGATAATAGATTCTTGGTGGAACAAAGCAAAGGAGGGTGCAAGTTCCATAACTGCGTTGCCCTCACCAAAACAGCCAGATAGACAATTCATGCCTTCCTGAATTAGGGAACAATAAGCAGAGTGGCACTGGCTGAGAGGAGCATACGGGTCCCGTATACGGGTCCGACCCGTATGCTCAGTGAGGAGAGATGAGAGGACATCAAGGGAGTGAGAGAATTCGATTGATGAGGTCAGGGATGAGTTGAAATGTGAAGTGCCGAAGGGAAGTGTGGACACACAATAAATGAGTATGAGCAAAAGGTGAGGGCTACTGTTAGACTGTGAGATAAGATAGCTGAGAGATGATCTGTAACCTAAAAAGATAATTTGATGCGACATGGGTGAGGGACAGCAGTGATAGGGGAAGAGAGGGAGTACTGGGGTGGGTGCTGAGCAGTGATTAATTTGTAATACAACATACGCCATGGCCCTCACCAGTAGGCCACTGCAACTTTAAACACCCACCCAGTGCCTTGCCTGCACAGTCAATGACTATACCTATGCAACAACCAGCCATAACACTTGTACAAGTGTGACTATTCAGACTATTTCAAGCCCCCAAAAGCTATAAGTATGATTGTCAGGAATTTATCATTTTTAGTGTATATTGAATTAATAAACAGCTGTTCTGCTCATCTCTAAATTACACACCAAGACTTACACATAGAATGGGGAGAGTTCAGAAGTTGTAAAAAGGGGTGAAAGAAAATGGCCTGCAAAGTGAGAGAGGGATCTGGGGTTGGGAGAAGAGAGGGATGGAGGGGAGGGGGTGAGAGGAAAGGGGCATGGGTAAACTGCTTAACTCTGCACAAGACCGCCAAGTTTTGAAGGGACCCTTGCTGCTCCCGGCCAGGGGAGCTTCTAATGTGGCAGCACGTATTCCTTGCGAAGTGGGGGTTCTTCACAAAGGTTGACTAGACATCTTTCTGATGTTAATTGCTGTATTTTGGTTATAAAGTGGTAATGAGGGGGTACAATCTTTCCTCAGTGTTACTGTGTTTAAAAAATGTCAAAATAATAAAGCAATGCTATCCCAAAATAAGCGGCATCATAGAACATTATTGACATTTTCTTTCCACACAATATCGTCAAGCCTGTTGCATAATTTGGTCCTCACCTTCCTCATAATTCCAGTAGGCCTGCCTACAAGTTTAGAAATTTTTGTCAGGAGGGGGTCCTTCCGCCTGAAAATTATGACAGGGGGGGTCTCGGCATCCAAAAGTTTGAAGACCTCTGGTTTAGGGCCTAGATATGCAAAGGAGCGAACTTTCAAGTGGGTTAGGCGAAACCTCGGTACAGAGAACAGTGTTTGATTTGAAGATCTTAAGGAGCGAGTCGGCTGGTAGGGAGCCACCAGTTTCTGAATGTATTGAGGTCCTAAGCCATGTCCAGGGCCGACTGGCCGTAGTGGGCATTTTCCCAGTGAGCTGGAGGGGTTTGGGCTTGTTTTGGACCGGTGAGGGTCGTTTTTGTTACTGAGAGACAGTTTTGCAGCAGTGCTGCATAATCATCCCCCTGTAACAAAAGCACAGCACCAGTGTTTCCCACCAGCACCCCCTCCCCACCCCAGGCTGGTCCGACATATTTGCCAGGGCTGGTTTGCGTCCCCGGTCCGGGCCAGGCCATGTTTTGCTTTAAACATAAAGCACAATGATTTAAACTCAATGCGCTTGATGATCCTCAACCAATGCAATTCCTGAAGCAGATGGGAAACTGAGGCAGATTTTGGTAAGTGGAAGAGCAGCCTATCTGCAGCATTTTGCACCACCTGAAGGTCGCTGAACCAGAAATCATGTTAGCGCCTAGGTACAACACATTACAATAGTCTGGATACGAATAGGGCCTGTATCGGTTCTTTGCGCTGCTAAAGGGATCAGCCAAAGAATCTTTTTCAGCCATCTCAGAACTGCAAAGCACATAGCAATGACTCTAGTCCTGATTTCATGGGGAGTTTAATTTCCTTGAGAATGCCCAGATTTTTCACCAGAGGAGACAGGGTGGGCAGGGTCCCAAGGGACTCCAGCCAATGTCTAGAATCCCACAGTGTGAGAAGCTGGCCTCGTATATGATGTCCACTTATGTAAGTGGGCACCCTGCACCATTCCAGACAACCCTTATGGTGATTTAAGAGGTCTTAGACAACCTTAGAAAGCTCTCTAAGTAGTAGCTGTGGAGAGCAGCCTTCAGGCCAAGTCCACACGGAGTATAAAGCAGCTTGTTTTAATCAAGCTGCTTTATACTATGCAATCTAATTGATACTATAAGGTACTATGCAATCTTATAGTATCAATTAAGTGAAAAAGATCCGCACAAGGTATTTATAAAAATATGTATTTATTATATAATACTCTCTAACCTGTTTAAATATCTCCTACCCGGAGATAAACACAATGCACACAATACTTTCCATAGAACTACTGTAAATAGCACAGACTACACAGTGGGCCTTGGGGGGGGGGGGCTTAACCATATACTAAAAAAGTGGTATAAGAACCACGACTCAGGTCAAGATAATGTTGAGAGGACGAAGAAGTGCTGGGGACCCAAGGAACCACCCAAGGTGATTGACAGGGAACCCCATGGTGAGCATGTGAAGTGTGGGAACACGACCCCCTGCTCGGTACGAGTCTACGTGTAAGTCTTGGTTGGATTTTTAACAATTAAAGACCCTTCCCAGTGGGCCCTGAAGAAACCCCATAGAAGACAGAAGGTTGGAGAGCCACCGCACCTGTGTATACCCTAGTACCCATGTTACCTACACCAGGGAAGCTGGGTGCATAGGTTTGAATTGGTGTCTGAAACCAAAATTTAACATAATGGAGGACTTCAGGAAAGTGCCGCTGCTGAAGAAGGAGAAAGTGTCCGGTGGAATCCGAAGGTGGATTCTAGATGAGAGGTACCCGCAAGCAGAGGGGACAGAGTCTATGTTACTCAGGAGTGACCAGGAGACTTGGAAGACGAAGGCCCTCCGATGTCGGATGTTACAGGGGAGATGACAATGACCTTGACTCTGCAGCTGTGAGGCCCAGGCAATGCTGAGGAAGACCAGGAGCCATGCACAAGCTGTCCCTTGTCGGATGTTGAGTGCTGAGGGGTAGGTGTCCGGTGGGAGCACCAACAAGCCTTGGAAAAAGCAACAATGCAAAAGTCGAAGAAGGTGCAATGTTGGAACCAGCAAGGACCAGGGGACTCAGCACAAGCAGGGGAGTCAGGGCAGGCCCGGAGCAATCAGGGGAGCCCAAAAGAAGCAAAGGTGACCCTCATATCAATCCACCGGCAGAATGCACTGGTGTCACGAGAGGACCTCAAGCAGCTTACCAAAGTTGCAGGCCACAATGCACACAAAACAGTCTGGCTAAAGATTCTGGTCACTCGAGGTTGGAGCTACTTGGAGCCCGAAGATCTTCTCTGAGGGAAGCCAACAAGCCTTTACAACTGCAAGTTGATGTGGTGCATAGGGGTTCAGGTATTGCAGCCCCCATGAGGGATACTGGCTTCAAACTTTGTGAGAGGGCAGGGCAGGCCTCAAGAGTTGTGGAGAACCACCACCTGTGTTGCAGAACCTCTTGGAGTCCGGAGGAGCTCAGGATCAGCAGACAGGTCGACTTAGTTGTGGTGCCTGTGAATGCAGGGAAGTGGCTCCTTCACTTCAAGAGAGATTCCTTCAGGTGTCTTTGATGCCCACAAGCCTTGGAAGGTTCCTATATGGTGCACAGGCACAGATAATCCAGCAGACTGGAAGGTAGACGAAGTTGAGCCTAAAGGAAGTCCAGCTAAGTCCAGAGTGGCCAGTTGGTAGAAGAAGAAGTGGTGTCTAATCTGAATCGATTCGACGAATCCAGGGACCCACCCACAGGTAAGCCCTTAAGTACCCTAAAGAAAGGGTTGGGATGATTCAGGGGACCGTCCCAGGGGAGGGTTTGGCCAGGGGGGAGTTTACTCCCAAGTCCTTTGTCCAGTTTTGCGCCAGAGCTTGCTTGAACTGGACAATGCATGGGGACACCAAATGTTCCCCTCATGCAGATTGAGTGGCACTGGCAAGTGCACTCACCCAGCCCCAATACACTAAATCCTGTCTGGGAGGTGGTCACAATCCTGTCTGGGAGGTTGTTCTGCCTTCCCCTGCTTCAGCTTCGCTCAGCAGTAGTAGGACAGAATCGTGTCTCCGGTCGGCATCAACCATTTTGTGCTGTCCGAGTAAAGAAGACTGGCACCAGGAACACTGCGAGCCTAATGGAGGGCTTTTCCAAACGTGATCGATTTGTTGCAGCCAGTTTTGAAATGGTCATCTCGTTATTACGCTGTGCCCCTCTATATGGTAAATGGCTGCTTCTCTTACAATCTGGGAGAATGGACTCCATAGGCTGTATGGATGTCTTGCTCATGCAGGGGTACCCTCACACTTAGAACCACGCACCGTGCCTTCAGGATTGCTAAGGCCTGCAATAGGGGTGACTTATAGGTTTTAAGTACAGTCAGCCACATGCATCAACAGAAGCAATTGCGGTTCCTAAATAGCGATTTTAAAGGAATCGCTATTTAGGAATCGCAAAAGCCTATGCAATATAGGAATTCCTACACATTCCTTAATTGCTACTCGCAAATTGCGAGTCGCAATTAAAGAATGCTGTCCCATTCATTCCTATGGGCCTCCAGCCCCATAGGAATTAATTGGAGATTGCATGAGCAATTTGCGAGTACCAGTAGGTACTCGCAAATTGCTCATGCAATTTCAAGGGTACAAGGGTGTCAAAATGATCCTGTTGCACCCCTGAACTTGATCTGTGCACCTATGTTGCACACACACATGCCCTAAGGGCATGTGTGTGCGCTACATGAAACTTTGAAAAATGCACAAAAGTGCATTTCTCAAAGTTTTTGCAAATTACCATGAAGTTCAACTTCATGGTAATTTGCTACTCCTATTAGCGAAATCGCTAATTTTTTTACTTTGATGCATTGCATTTAAGGAATTTCAATTTGGGATTCCTTAAATGCAATCACAATTTAAGGAATCTTAATTTAGAGATTCCTTAAATTGCGATTTTTGCATTTGGGATGATGCCTCCCAAATGCAAAAATACCGGTCGCAAAGGGGCAGATTCTGAGAATCTGCTCCGTTGCGACCGGTTTTTGGCTTGATGCATGTGGCTGAGTGTCCCTAGATATAGGAAACCTATATCTTTAGTAAGGGTGCTAGCACGGCAGGCCTGTAGCTCCATTTTGAATGGTCTCCCATGGGTGGCATAATGCATGCTTTAGCTCATGGGGGACCTCTGGGGTACCTATGCCCTGGGTACCTTAGTACCATATACGAGGGACTGATGAGGGTACCACAGTATCCAATCTGGGATGTACCAAGTACTAACACAACAATTTAATGGAGAAAGCAGATAGACTGGGTCCTGATTTGCAGGATCCCAGTCAGACTAGTCAAATAACAGCTTAGTACCAGGCAAAAAGTGGGGGTAACTGTAGGAAAGTAGGATCTGCTTCTTATGGTTACCCCAACTTTTTGCTGGATGTATTACTGTTTTGACTAGTCTGACCGGGATCCTGCTCATCAGGACACCAGTCTATCTGCTTTCTCTTTAAAACTGTTATACTTTGTACTAGGTACACTCAAGATTGGATACTGGGGTACCCTTGTCAGACCCTAGTATATGGTACATGCATAGAGGCCCGCCATTGCAGCCTGTGTGAGTTGATGCATGCACCACTTACAAAAGATATATGTTTACTATATCTAAGGGTCACTGCACTTAAAACCTATAAGTCACCCCTATAGCAGGCCTTTACAATCCTGAAGGCAGGGTGCTTGGTTCTAAGTGAGAGGGTGTCCCTACATGAACAGGACACCCCTGCAGCCTACGGAGTCCATTTTCCCGGGTTGTCAGTAATGTAGCCATAGACTAACATAGAGTGGCATTACGCGACCGCGTGAAGACCAACTCTAAAATGGCTGAAACTAACCCTATTCTGTTTGGTATCAAACATGTTGGAATCCTACCGCCACACTGGTAACCAATGTGGGAGGTATCATACCACCCCTCAGAAACGAGCTTCATGGGGTCCCTGGTGTTCACGATACCAGCCTTCTAGTGCCGAACAGCATAAAAATGGTTGCTGCTGACCAGAGACACATTTCTGCCCTCCTGCTGCTGAGCCAAGCTTGAGGAGACGAAGGCAGGACAATAGACATCCTGTCACAGGGAAGTGTGATCACCTCCCAGACAGGATTTAGTGTATTGGGGATGGGTGGGTACACTTGCCAGTGCCTGAAAGTCTGCCTGAGGGGCACATTTGGTGTCCCTGTGCATAGTCCAGTTCAAACCAGTCCTGGGAGCCGTTGGCTCCCACTCTGGTGCGAAACTGGACAAAGGACAGGGGAGTATCCTCCCCATTGTCCAGACGCTCCCTAGGAGGATCCCCTGAATCTGTCCAACACTCTCCCGTGGGTACTTAAGGGCTTACATGGCTGTAGGTCCTTAGATTTGACGTGGACAAGATTCTAAAACCAGAAACGGCTGAACTTCGACAGTCTGGACACTTGGACTTCGCTGGACTTTGTTTGGACCCAACTTTGTGTCCCACTCAGTCTGCTGTATCGTCTGTGCCCATGCACCAAACAGGATCAGTGCAGGGCCTGTGGAGCATCAAGGACAACTGAAGACAATCTCCCATGGAGCAAGGGAGTCACTCCCCTGCATCTGTAGGCACCACATCACGCAGTACCGGTCTGCTGCTCCTGAGCTCCTACAAACTCCGAAGATCCCAGCAACACAGGATGTGGGTTCCTATGTCCCTTGAGGTCCGAGCTGCCCTCTTACTAAGTTTAAGGTCAGAATCTCTTATGAGGACTGCAATACCCGAACATTGTGCAGCTCGTACTTTTGCAAGTGAATGTGCTTGTTGACCGTTCCCGGACAAGTGCATTAGGCTATTGATAGCCCCAACCTCTGGCACCATTTTGTACCAAGATCTTTGTCCTCCTTGCACTAGTGCTCTGTGGGCTGTTGTTTTGTGAAATCGCTTGAGGTCCTTTCGCGACTCCTGTGCCTCCGGCCTGTGGGTCCACTTGAGAGTTAACTTTACTTTACTTGAGCTTCCCTGGTTGCTCCAGGCTTTCTCTGACTCCCCTGTGCTTGGTGAGTCCCCTGGGCCTTGCTGGTCCTCCTCGCACACTTCTTTGACCTCTTGCATGGGTTGCCGTTGCCAAGGCTTGTTGGTGATCCCGCTGGACACCGACCCTATAGCACTCGAAATATTCATGGGACAGCTTGTATCTGGCTTCTGGTCATCCTTGACGACTTCTAGTCCCCGCAGCTGCATAGTCAAGAACTCCTTCAACCAACCTGAAGCACCCAACATCAGTGTGCATTTGTCTATCAAGCCCCTGGTCACTCTCCAGTGACCCAGACTCTGTCCCCTCTGCTTTCAGGTACTCCTGAACCAGAATCCACATTTGAATTCTAACAGACACTTTTCTTCCTTCCAGCAGCTGCTCTTCTTCAAAGCTCTCCATTGGGTTCGACTGTGGTTTCCGACACCACTACATACCTATGCACACAGCTCTCCAGGGATAAGTAACTCTGGTACTTGGGTATCCACGGGTGGGTTGGCTCTCCAACCTTCCATCTTCCAAGTGGCATCTTCGAAGTCCACTGGGAAGGGTCCTTAAACTCTGAATCTTAAACCGCGACTTTCCCATAGAATTGTTCGGAGCACGCGATTGTGTTCCCACACTGCACCTGTCTTCCATGGCGTGCCTACTTACTCACCTTGAGTGGTTCCTTGGAGTCCAGCAATTCTATGTCCTCTAGACACTGTCTTGACTCGAGTTGTGGTTCTTATACCACTTTATTAGTATATAGTTTGGTGCCCCTCTGGGCCCACTGTGTATTATTGCTACTTACTGTCATGTCTGTGCTTAAGTATTGTGTGCTTTGTGATTATCTCCATGTATGAGATATTGTGTTGTACTAGAAGGGTTATATTAGTAAATACACATTTTTATAACTACTGTGCACTGGCAAGCACTCCATTAGGGTGTTGGAGCACCGCCCCACTGCTTTCTTGCAATTCGAGAAGCAAAAAAATTTAAATACCATTTATTTTCTGCTACTCGCGCTGCGAGAAAGCCGAAGGCAGGGGTATATGCTTGGTTGGGGGCCGGCTGGAGGTTATGCCTGGTTGGGGGTGGGCCGTCGGTAGGAGTGGCTTGCAACACTCTGAGCCCCCTGACTGTTTGGTCGGCCCTGGGACCAACCAAAGCAGTCATGCACACTCTACATTTTCTCAATGTAGGTTGCATGCAGCCTACATAGACAAGCATGTGCAATGCAATATGTCTCACATTTGTGAGTGTTTGAGCTACTGGCATTGTAAATGAGAATGCCTTTTATTTATGTGTTGGTTTTCAAAACAGATAAATAAAAGGCATTGTCATTTATAATGCCAATAGCTTAAACGCTAGCACTATTGCATTGCAAATGCCTGTTTTCCAGATGTCCTCTGTGTGTGTCTCCCGTTTATGAGAGAAACTCTTCCTGCTTCTTTAAACGCCTTTAGCTCTCAGCAGATGGGGTAAATGCCATTCAGGTTCCAAAGGCAAAAATGTTTAGATGTTTACTCCTCTCAAAATCCGAATGGTTGTATTAAAACTGCAGAAATGGTTGCCGTGTGTTATGGTCGAAAATTATACATTCTTTAATGTTCAACAATTAAACTCAGTAGCCACATAAACATGATTTGCCTCAGTAGTTCAGCCAGTGGGGAACAAAGATGCTTTTGCGACCAGAAACTGTCCTTGCGACACTGCGTGGTTTGTTCCGTGCAGATATCACGAGCATTACCACACAGTGGTTGTAATAATGGCAGGCCAGGCTCAGACATAGAGGTGTTTCACTGTGTAGAAGGGATGGGGAATGAGAGAGAGGGAAGTAATGTGTTTTTGTTAGAGTGCGAGAGCGAGACAGAGGTGCAAATCTGTGTTTGTGTGTGTGTGTGACAGCGAGACAAAGTACGTATGTATTTACATGTGTGCAAAAGCCATATTGATTCTGTTTGTATGTCTGAGTAGGAAGCAGAGACACGCATACACAAGGGATGTGTGTGCGTGCAAGCGAGAGTGAGTGTGTGTGTGAGAGAAAAGAGAACGGTGAGACATCATGTGTGTGTGTGTGTGTGTGTGTGTGAGAGAGAGAGAGAGAGAGAGAGGAAAACTATTATTTACATTATAATTGCCACTATCTTCTCCAGAATTGACCACGGCAATGCCCTCTATCTTTGGAGCTGGCACTGCACAAATGGCAAAGCTGCAATCAGTTCAAAACGCAGTAGCGAGACTGCTTCTTAATCAGCCTAAGTATCACCCCACCTCTCGTTCAATTAGGCAGTTACACTGGCTCCCAGTACAACGGCAGGTGGACTTTAAAGCAATATGCTTGGTCCACAAGGCACTGTCCGGAGATGGTGCCTCCGACCTCCAACATCTATTCACTCGGTATCATCCAACGCGCCTTTTGAGGTCTGCTACGCAGGGTTTGGTCACTGTCTCTAAGTTCAAAAGACCATGATGGGGAGGCAAGGGTTTTTCCCATCTGGCCTCAAGGTTATGGAACTCAATCCTGTCACAGCTTAGACAGATCTCCAACCGGAGGTTGTTCAGGAAGGAAATCAAGACATGGCTTTTTACACAATGATATACTGGCTAGCCCTTGCTCAGTTATCTTACACAGCGCCAAGACGCCTCGGCAATAGTGCGCTTTAGAAATACCATCAGTCAGTCAGAGAGAGAATCAGAGAGAAATACATATGGATTTGTTTCATTCTTTGGCTAGGGGGTTAGTTTACCTCTGTAAATACCCTTATATGTCAGATTCTGCCTAAGGTGGTATTGAAAAGTGTGACCATAAGTGCTTTTTTGCTGAGAACACCCCATCCAAACTCCTGGTGAAAGAGCACACTGGGGTGGAAGCTCATTCGCACTGCCTACTACATCTATAGGAACACGCGTGCCCTTGGAATGCAGGGGGCATGCCCTGCTGCAGACTGGCAGCAGGTCTGCTGTCATGCGCATCTGCTGGGCACACGGTACTACGGACGCATTCAAAGGTGTAAAATGTACACAAGCACCCTCGTGCCTGCCAGTACAAATTCCCGTGCCAGGGACTCTGCCTACTACAGAAGATGGCTTGAAATGCCAAACCTCCAGCCTGCTCAAGATCTGATTCGCCCATCCTCCTCTCGATGTCTGTAATTTTGGCACGGGGGGCACTTTCTCCCTGCCGCATACCTGATGTAACCTTGTGCATGTATTGAATACCACAGAGTGCTCCCACGCACCACTAATGTTCAAAATATCGCTCATAATGGTTTCAAATCATCAGGTTTATTACAGCACTAAAGCAAAACTGATATCCCGCAGTATCCCTGGAGCTCACAAAAATGATGAAAAGAGCTTCGAGACCGCTGCCAGCAGGGACAGGACAGCCTATGTGCTCCTCGAAGGACGGAATACTCAAGAGTCAAAGCGCTTGGCCCGTGCAAACGGTAAGCAGGCACTATAAAAATACCGACACTGTGCGCTGTCCGCATCTAGTAACAGATGTACACAACACTGAAGTCTAGCCCTGGCCCCTGGGTCCGGACACTTCACACTGCACAATGCACACTGCAGAAAACTCGTAGCTGTGTCCATTTCTAGTGCACACACATTCTCAGTGTGGGCGGTGGGGCATAGGGGCCTCCTGGGACAGACATTCCCTATGTAGCACTGCACAGAAAAAAAAGTGGAAGGTAAGCACTTCTAGCGCTACAAAGCACAGGAAAAAATGGCGCACATTATACATGTTTAGTGTCACACTGAAAAGAACAAATGATGGACTGTAGATATTCCCAGTGTTGCGCAGCACAGAACAAGTGGTGCTGTATACCATGTTTAGTGCTAATTGCACCAAACAACTGTTGACATTTCCAGTGTTTCACTGCACAGAATAAACAGTGTGCTGTAGATATTTCCAGTGTGTCACTGCACACAAAAAAATGACACTCTGTAAGTATATGTTGTAAGGTTGGTGGGGAGGCAGGGTGTGGTGCTGGGCGTATAATGCAAAGGAGCGATGTGTACTGTGTGTATGAATAAACAAAGTGGAATCCACTCAAAGTGATAGTGATCCCTAGAGTGATGGGGAACACACAGTGTTGTTTAAATGCCCCTCACACACCAACAGGCCCCTTGGTGTCATGCTTCATCATCGGGGCCTTCGCACCCCTCTACGGGATGCGGCGTGCTACGACTCGCGGATACGCAGGAGCACTTGAAGTGAACTATGTGTGGGGGTGTGTGTTTTATACAAAGGTGTGAGTGAGGTGAGGTGAAAAAAGTGAGTGGTTAAAAAATACCTGGCACGTGGGAAAAAAATACTTTATTAAATCCCCGGCTGGTATTATTAAAACGAAAGTACAGGGCGTGGTTTAAATAGATACGTATTAGGGTATCCAGACCACTGTATCAAAAAGTCAACATGTTTCGGAGGTCAAAGCCCCCTTCTTCAGGACCAGGGTTAATGCACTTACCCTCCCCTTACTCACATGTAAAATGTAAAAGTGTCAATAAAAATTACCACAATGTGTAATGTTCCTAACAATGTTAAATGTTAGTGAGTGTCGTTGCGCCGAATTGGCGTATGAACTTAAAGTTCCCAAATACAGGACTTCATGAGCCTTAGCGTATATTGGGGAATCCTTCCTTTCTAATCAGAAAACGGTTACTGCAACAGCTAATCGCCTGCCTTCCCTCAACGCGGCTCCGATGAAGTGACTTCATCGGAGCCGCGTTGAGGGAAGGCAGGCGATTAGCTGTTGCAGTAACCGTTTTCTGATTAGAAAGGAAGGATTCCCCAATATACGCTAAGGCTCATGAAGTCCTGTACTTGGGAACTTTAAGTTCATACGCCAATTGGGCGCAACGACACTCACTAACATTTAACATTGTTAGGAACATTACACATTGTGGTAATTTTTATTGACACTTTTACATTTTACATGTGAGTAAGGGGAGGGTAAGTGCATTAACCCTTGTCCTGAAGAAGGGGGCTTTGACCTCCGAAACATGTTGACTTTTTGATACAGTGGTCTGGATACCCTAATACGTATCTATTTAAACCACGCCCTGCACTTTCGTTTTAATAATACCAGCCGGGGATTTAATAAAGTATTTTTTTCCCACGTGCCAGGTATTTTTTAACCACTCACTTTTTTCACCTCACCTCACTCACACCTTTGTATAAAACACACACCCCCACACATAGTTCACTTCAAGTGCTCCTGCGTATCCGCGAGTCGTAGCACGCCGCATCCCCTAGAGGGGTGCGAAGGCCCCGATGATGAAGCATGACACCAAGGGGCCTGTTGGTGTGTGAGGGGCATTTAAACAACACTGTGTGTTCCCCATCACTCTAGGGATCACTATCACTTTGAGTGGATTCCACTTTGTTTATTCATATGACCAGGGAGACTGAATCCACTGACTCTCTCTCTCCCCCCTCCTGTTAAAATTTGTGTACTGTGTGTAGGCATTCTGTGTGGTCTGTGGAGGGTCAAGTTCCATAACAGTGTATGGGAGTGCTCAGGTGGCGTGGAAGAGGTGTTGTGACTGAGGTTTCTCTGGGTACATGAAAACTGATTGATAAGTGGGGCGTGCAGCACATGTACTTTGGGGTAGACCGTGTTGAGACCAAAGTGCTTGCTTGCAATGCAGTGTCTATGAGGAGAAGCAATGTAGGGGCTGACACTGTGTCCAGTGACCAGGCAGTGCTGCTTTCCGCATGGTGTGTAATGTAATGTAATGTATGTAATGTAATGTAATGTATGTAATGTGTACTTGTAAAGCGCACTGTTACCTCGTTACATGGTGTCCTGGCACTGTATACTGCTGGGGAGCCCGTCCTGGCTTTCCCTGTGAGAGGGCACCCCCAAGGTGAAGCCAGGCATCCCGGGCGCTGCTAGGGCCGTTGTGGAGATTAAGCAAGCTATTGCCCAGAGTTGCAGAGTGGGACCCATGGTTAGCATAGGCACCTAGGCGAGAATTATCGAGTCCGCGGACATTGACCCAAGACCCTGCTGTGTCGGGAATTGAACCCTGGTCCCGGGCTAACCTCTGCTTCAGGGTCTGCCGCTTCTATCCAGTGAGCCACACTTCTAGTGTGTATGGCAGCTGATACTTCTGATGTTTCTTTCGGTATGAGCTGGAGTGAGAACAGCTGTACTCGGACGGAGCTAGGTGTGCAGTACTGAGGTGTGTGGCACAGCGCCGAGTGTGAAGCCGGGCTTGTGCGGTGTTGGTACAAGGAAGCTGGCTGTGCAATGCGTGTGGCTTTTAACCTTGCTTGTGTGAAGTTCTGTCCATGCTTTTGCAGGGAGGACATTGAGGGATCGGTGTTTGTGCATGTTGTGAGCATGAAAGTGCACTTTTCAGCCTCCCCTGCATTCTGTCCTCTTCTAGGCCTCACAATGCATATGGAGACGCTTGCCGCCCTCAGCAGCTGCTCTTAGTGAGGGGGCCCATGCCCCAAGTGTGCAGGCAGCTGTGCTTTGGGCATGGGGTGAACATCACTCCTCCCCACAGCATAGGGAAGGGCAAGGACCTTCTCCCTCTTCTACAGGTGACAGACACGTGCTCATGAGAAGTGGTGTGCCTTTGATCCTCGGCCAAGATGGTCCCCTGAAAACGTGCCTTCAAGCATGCAGTTCGAGGAAAGTTTAGGCTCCAGTTACCCGGGGTTATCACTTCACTGCCGTGGCCCAGCTCAGCAGCCTGTATTCCCCAGACCTACCGTCTGCAGGGAAATGTGTGTACCCTAAAGGTTTAACGAAAGTTCCTGCAGTGGACGCAGTAACCTGCCGCACCCAGGCTGTTTTATGGCACAGAAAGCTGTTTCATTTCCCTGCCTGAGACAGTTTTGCCAGTCATTGTCTTTGTTAGAACAGATTCACAACTGCTTTATTACCCTTCCTGCTTTCTCAAATTTGCTTGAAAATGCACGCTTTGCCCAAACTTTTTTCAAAATTTTCTCGGGGGCAGAACTCCCCGAACAACTCATAGGTGGTTCGGGCTCGCTCGCTATGCTCGCTCGCCTCAGTGAACTACGATAATTGTTGTATGGCCCACACTTTCAAATCTCACCAGCCGCCACTGCTACTGTGTCATTTTCCTTTCATCTAACCAATACTATAAGATTGCATTCTGGTAAAACAAGCTGCTTAGTATGCCTTCCAGACTAAGTCTGAGGGTTGCTCTCCATAGCTACCACTTGGATAGCTTTCAAAGGTTATCTTTGAATGCTTAAATCACCATAAGGGTTTTTTGGACTGGTGCAAGGGGCCCACTTTAATTAGTGGACAGCATATACCAGGACAACTTCTCACAATAACCATGAAAGCAGATCCTACTTTCCTGCACACAGATAGGCTTTCTTGCCCACTATCATGTCCTCTGTCTTATCCCCATTAGGCATGAGGGAGTTCATGTTCATCCATGCCAAAATTTTGCTCCAGCCCAGGTTCAGAAGCAAAGAGTCATGGTTCTGTGCCGACGATGAAGAGAAAATAATCTGAGTATCGTCAGTATATTAAAAAAAGGGTAAGTCCATAGCTCTCCACTAAGACTGCCAATGGGTGGACATAGATGTTAAATAGAAGGGGGCTCAAATCAGAGCCCTGTGGAATTCCTGAGGTCAGGGCTTTTGGCTTAGAGTACCCAATGGACAAAAAGACCTGAAATATATGGTCTTTTAAGAAGGAACCAAGTCATCCCAGTGCTGAATCATCCAGACCCAATGCCTCCACTGTAGTTAACAAGATCGAATGAGATACTGTGTCAAAAGTGACACTCAAATCCAATAAAATGAGTGTGGCGGTGCAGCCACCACCTAGATGTTCTCTTAGATGCTCAGTGACACCCAAAAGGACGGACTGCATACTATGTTCAGCCCTAAATCTGCATTGTGAAGGGTGGACAACATTTTGGGCCTCAGCAAACGAGATGAGCTGGCCATTCACATGTTTCTCCAATATTTTGGAAAAGACTAGTAGCAGAGAGATGGGATGAAAGTTAGAGAAATCGGAGGAATCCAAGTGGGCTTTTTTAGGAGCGGAAGGACCATAGCAGGCTTCCATCTCCGAGGCGCAGACCATTGTCTCAATGAAAAGTTGAGAATGTCCTGTATCATAGTTAGGTTTACGGGGTTGAGGGGGTAATGGGCCCAGATTTTTTGCCCTCCTGCGTATAAATGAGGATATTTATGAAAGTACTTGTCCTCAGCAATGGCAAACCCCTTCCCCATTTATTTTATGACCAAGAAGTGTGCCAGGACAAATCAAAATATTCATTGTTTATTAGTAATGAAATCTGTTTATTGTGTCCAGAGTAAGGTGTGAAGAGGACTCTTTACTTTCAGAGTCTTATGAGAGCTTAATCATAAACAGAGAATAAAGCAAAAAAAATTGTGGCACAGCTAACACGTGTTTCGCCCCCTATGATCGGCCTTTCAGCCATGGGGCCTCATCAAGGCTGCCAATCAAATATCATAATATATGTATAAGGAAAATAGAAATAGGGTACATTAAGATACATTTTTACAGAGGGAAATTTTTTCCGGGATGGGGAGAAATTAACAGATACAACAAACCAAAAAAGCAAATAATAATTACATAGTACATCAGTGGAGAAACCCGTATAGTACCAGGCATGGTGGTGGGAAGGAAAGAGAGTTAAATAGGCTCATCGGGGGGAAAAAAGGAAAAAGAAGAGAAGAAAAAAAGGAACGCATTAGGAAAGGAAAATATAAAGAGGAAATTTCCTCCATCATCTTTCAGCGCTTTGCAGCGTTTCCTTTCTGCTTTAGGTGCATCATTAAACCAAGGGGCTGGTGGGTGAATTCTGCCTACACGCTTAATTGTAAGTAGTTGACAGAGTAGAATCGATGGCCTCGGTGAGCCAGTGACAAATTGGATCTTGGTCTAAATCGATCTGTTATTGTAGAGTAGGTTTAGTATAAAGCTGTTGCTCATTCTTTGCTGTAATATTGAGTTTGGGACAATTTCTGCATTCTGATTGCAATTTTAGACGCGCTGTAAGAAGGAAAGAAAGGACCTTGACCGTAAAAAGGCACAGCGAATTGGTCAGACCAGCGAAGTGGAAGGGTAGGCTCTGTCTTCAAGTCCTTTATATTTGAAAAAACAGGATTGAAAAGATGCCCAGTCACGAGTGGGCCGTGAGTTAGTAAGTGCCAAAATAAGTGCATTTAGATCCTCAATCAAAGAAGCACTTTGGGAGCTCTGTCAAACTTTCTTTTTTGGATACAGCCACACCAAGACTTGCTAAACCTTTACCTGACAAACTGCTGTCGCTGCTTATCGGGGGTTCCGGGGAAGCCGCCACCGCCACGAGTCAGCGGACTACTCTTCCCAGCAACCTTCGCGACGCGCACGGCACCACCGCGTTAGAGAGGCGCCAGGAGGCGCTCATAAGGAACATTGCGACCTGGGTCAAGGGACGCGCGCGGGCGGCGCCGGGAGAAGCCCGGGACACGAGCAGGGCCGTCTTAGGCCGTCAGAGGCTAAAGGAGGCTGGGCTGGGCCAACCCTCTTGGCTCCTTGTAAAATAAGGTACAAGCGGTGAAGCCTCTCGTTGTAAACTGTTTAAGTTTCACTGTTGCAATTACATCTTCTGGCTGATCCCTCCTGCAGTCTTTTTTTGACTCTGACTCTGCTGGAATCCGTTAAGAATTCTGTTGTGACCTGGAACAAGACATTGGGACGGTAGTAGATTAAATGTATTAATATTCAGGTGCACACTTATTGAGCTGAACTGCCATACAGGCTGAGTAGACCAGATATTAGATACGTGCTATTGGAAATCTGAATTAGTTAAATTGGGTTACCATTATTGAAATAAGTTCTGTTCATACTTTTGCTGAAATTGGTATTGGAGGGTGAAGAAATAGGTATTTTTGTTACGTTGCAGTGTTTTGGTCGATTCGGGCAACCCGGGGACACTTATTAAGTATAACAGGAGAAACAACTAATCATGAGTAAATGGAAGGGTGCTACCGGCACACTTGACGATTTTATGATAAGAGTAGAATCAGTATTATGCCATGAAATTGAACTAGTACAAAGAAGGTTATCACTTGACGCCTCAAAACTTCCAACTTGTAGGCAATCTGGTATACACTTGCCAACAAATGCATCACATTTAAATGTGGATAGTTGTACTGAAATCCACGAACTTGTATTGAATACCCCTGTAATAGAATCAACACAAATCATAGAGGGGTCCTCTAATGTAAACAAACCGATGACCCCCGGGATACCAACAAGATTACGAGCCCAAAAACTAGTGGGAACGACAAAAGAAAGAACTAAGAATCTGTAGAGGTGAAAAAGAATTGGTGAAAAGAAAGGGAAATTTGGGGGAACAGGGAGAACAAATAAAGGGGATACCAATGTGCCGGAACACAAGAAGGTCTCATGTATGACTATTGGGGTGCAAACCGATGTTGATAACTTTCTAAGTTTAGGTAAAGAGAATGAAGCAGTCGGAGCAGTAGAACAAACCGTGGTGGATATTTTTAAAACTGCCTTAGATTCTGTACAGACCCAAATAAATGAATGTATGGATATTAAAACGAGGGCCATGGATAGCAAAATTGATCAGTTAAACTTTACCATAGCCCAATTAGGTACCACGATCGGGGATGGAAACAGAATAATTGAAGAAGGGGACAGACTACTAGCAGATCTCAGGATAATACAAATGGAAAGTAAGGAAGTCAGTGGTGATGAACAAATCCCAAAACAACTTAGAATGGAACCAGCAAATAGTGCTGGGATGGGGAGAAGAACAGAGGAATTAGGGGATAGTGAGTCACAGAGGAAGACTGACACTCGATCTGATAATAGAACAAATCACCCGGGAAGAGATAGCTCCAGGGCAGCAGTGTACAGTCCAAAGGGGATTGATTTGATTCCTAATTCTGATGTCCTGAAGCTACCCCCTGCTGCATGCCCCTACGTCCCAGTATTAGCTGGTATGCCAGCACTGAGAAGGGATCAAAATGAATCCTGGTACAATCTCAGGAACAAAGATGTAGATTGGCTCTCCAAGTATAAAAAGTTCAACCCCCACAAAATGAATGAAATCCTGATGGTGCGCAGGGTAGGGTGGGTGGGAGATTCTCCAAAGGATATACAAGGAGATTGTATTGTCGTAAACTTTAAGCACCCTCATATAGTTCGTAACTTGTTGAGAGCACATGAGGAGATATCAACACAGAGTACTAGTATTCATGCCCTACCACTAGGTTATTTTTATAAACCTGTTGAAATAGGAACAAATCATAACAATGGTAAGCTCTTATTTCCCGAGACTTTCAATAGCTTCCAAGAGTTAACATCCCTGGAGGCGGTTGATTGACTGCAACCGACAAATGTCATAGCAAAAGAAACCCAGGTAGTATTCATAGAAAAGAAATTAGGGGGGAAAATAAGGCATTAATTAGTTATCACTGTGAAGAAATGGAAGTAGGGGAAGAGCGAGGTGTGAACGAATTTGCTTTACTAAATCCAATAGCAAGTGAAATTTGTGAGAGTATACAGGCTAGGGGGATAATAACACAGATAATATGTTAAGAGATGGGCCCATGAGAGTTGCTAAAGTCCTAAAGATCTTGCAGAACTAAAAATTATTTCATGGAATATAGGGGGTCTTGGAAGGAATGCTAGTGATCCTGAGGTGAATGATTACATTGAAACAAGTGATATTTGTATCCTACAGGAGACTTGGGCAATAAAGATTCCACACAGGGTAGGGTATACAACTTTTTATGTAGCTGCAATCCAATCAGTAAGAGGAAGGCTCTCAGGCGGCCTTGTAATATGGGTAAAAGTAACCCTCAACATTAGAGTCACACAATTATGTATTGACTCACTAGATATACTTGGAATAAAAATAGTCACCAAGGATAGAAGGGTTCTGCACCTAGATAATATCTATAATAGACCTTGCCCGGCTTTTAAGGAGTCAGCGATAATAGAACAAATGGATTCCATTTTAAATTTACTAGATACAAGGATAAGCATAGTAATAGGTGGTGACTTAAATTGTAACTCTATGAACCTATTACAGGGCTTGGAAACATCTTAGAAGATGAAGACAGCGCTAACAAGATTCCTATAATGCACAATTGTAAGACGATTCTGTGTACTGTGCTAGCACGTCAAATTATGAGATTAATGGTTGGGCATGGCCTGAGAGCATGCAATGGACGTTTACCCTCAGACGTACCAAAGGGCCCAACGTTTTGTAGAAGTAAGTCCCAGAGCAAAATCAACTACATAATTTTATCCTTTGATATTTGGCCATATGCAGTAGACCTAAAGATTATGTCAAGATTAGAGAGCGACCATCGTATGCTTGAGCTTGTTCTTCATAGTAGATTGTTGCCTAGCTTAACCGAGAGTAACAGTATAACTCACCTGAGCCCAGATGATATCATAGTTAGCAATAATCGCCGCTCAGTTAAATGGGCTTACATGTTGGAGCATGGTGAAATGCTGGCAAGTGTTTAGGTTTAAAGTATTTTATTGAAGCAGGGTGGGGCAGGGCACAATGAGCAAGGAACAGATAAACCACAGGAGCCGCACAATCAGTGCGCATTATACTGCAAGTACAACAATACAGTTACAACTTTGAAAGAGGCTTAATCCAACTCGGGAGCACAGCTTTCGCACCTGTGGTCACATACAAAGAACTAGGGGGGGGGGAGGGGGAGGGAAGGAAGGACGGCATAGGGGAAAGGAAGAGAAAATCAGGAGGGGGGGGGACAAAGAAAAAATAAAGGAAAAGAAAAGGGGGAAAGAGGAAGGGGAAAAGGGGGAAAAGAAGAAAAAAAAGGGGAGGGGGGGTGAAGGGTGGGGAAGCATCCCCGCTCCAAAAACCTACCCAACCAAACAGAACCCCCAACTACCATACCCCAACCCACCCCCTGTACTGTGCCATTATCTACAGCCTCCTCTTCATTCAACTCTCCAATAATCCCCGCTATGCAGTATCGACCCCGCCCGTTCAGACAGGTGGGTCCAGTGGCGGCGTCAGCCTCAACAACCTAAGGTATCTGGGGCAGGTGATCTCCCGAAACTCGGAGCATAACAGGCTATGAAAGGGCGCCCACAGTTCTTCAAAGGTATCAGTATCTCCCAGGGCCACTAAGGACATCTTCTCCATTCCAAGGACATGCCATAATCTATGCAGCCAGCCAACTACAGAGGGAAGCGTGGTAGAGCGCCAGTGTACGAGAATATTCTGCACCGCTGACCCCAGAGCAATCGCGATCTGTCTACCCCTCTTAGACCTAAGGGGATACATCAACCCATTTGGTAACCCTAGCAGAACATAGGCAGGGAACCTCGGCAATTCTATCCCAAAGCATTTGTCCACCTCACCCAGGACCTCTTCCCAATAAGGAGCCAGTAGGGGGCATTCCCACAGGATGTGTGTTAGTGTACCAGTGTTGCCACAGTTGCGCCAGCACGTCCCTGGTATTGCCCTGTCCATCTCGTGCAGTTTCTCCGGAGTGCGGTACCAGTAGGTCGAGATTTTAGTGAAGGCCTCCGTAAGACCCGTGTGATAGGCCGAGTGACGCGCGCGGAAGGAGATATGTTCCCATTCCTTGTGACTCAACACTCGCCCGAGCTCCCTTTCCCACCGTTCCCGACCCGGGTTGTGAATGTGAAAGGAGGGGGTCTGCAGCATTTTATACAGGTCTGAGATCAGTTTAGCGTCCGACGTGCGAGTGATTAACCAGCGCTCATACGCCGTGATTTCCCGGTGTGCCGCATCGCGCACCTGGGGTTGTAATGCCCAATGACGCGCCTGCATGTATCGCATGCGCTCCGCTTCTGGGAGGCCATAATCCCGCCTCAAGTCCTGGAAGGGGACAACTCCCTCAGGGCTGTACAAGTGATACAAAGTGCAGCAGCGGGCCATCCGCCAGCGCTCAAAAGCACCCTGCTCCGTCCCGGGGCCAAAGTCCGGGTTGCCAATGAGCGGCGTAAAGGGAGAGGGGAAGGTAGTGAGCTCGTACCTGGCAGCCACCGAGTCCCACGTCTGGAGCGGGACCCGCGTCACTAGAGACGCATAGAGGTTAGGGGGTCGATGGGCGCGCTTCAAGAATGGTATTTCCTGTAGCGTCCTACCCGCCACTGCCTGATCCTGGAACAGCCAGTGCTTGTCAGACTCCCACCGGCTCCATTCCACCAGATAGCGGAGTTGGGCGGCCTGGAAATATTTCCGCAAGTCCGGTATCCCCAGCCCCCCAGATTCGGGCGTCAGCATAGCGATACTCCTCTTGATCCGCGGCCTGCGGCCCTGCCATACGAACCGTGCAATGACAGTCTGTGTCTCCGCAAGCCACCCCGCGGGGGGCTGGAGCGGCAACGCTCTGAAAAGGTAAAGCACCTGAGGCAGGAGGGTCATCTTCACCGTGGCCACCCTACCCAGTAGCGACAACGTACCCTTATCCCACCGGCCTAATTCCTCCCTGATTTTCGTGCCCAAAGCCGCATAATTGGCCGTGACCATCTCCGGGAGGGAGGGCGCCAACAGGATCCCCAAGTACGGGATCCGGTCCTTGGACCAGCTCAGAGGGTAAAGCCTCTGTAATTCCGCTCTAGTGCCGGTAGTAAGCGAGATGTCAAGGGCAGCCGCCTTCCCCAGGTTCACCTTGAAGCCCGCCACGGCAGCAAATAGGTCCAGTTCCTCTACGCAAGCCGGCAGCGACCTCCGCGGGTCATCTAGCGTCAGAATGACATCATCCGCGTACAGGCTGATCGCATGATGGAATTCACCCATCTTGACACCGACAATATCGGGGTTCTGCCTAACCCTCTGGGCAAATGGCTCCATGTACAGGGCAAAGAGCAAAGGGGATAGTGGGCACCCCTGTCGCGTACCCCGTTCAATGGGAAAGGGTCGAGAGCTGCCTCCGTTCACTCGGACCCCTGCAGATGGGAAACGGTAACAATTGAAGATCAGATGACGGAACTTCTCCCCAATCCCGAATTTGCACAGGACCTTCTCTAAGTAGGGCCAGTGCACCCTGTCGAAAGCCGTCTCCGCGTCTATGGACAGGAGCATCCTCTCCCCAGGGATCCTGGAAGCCTTCTCAAGGATGTGGGTCACCCTCTTTGTGTTGTCTACTGTTTGCCTACCAGGCACAAAGCCCGCTTGGTCTGAATCGACCATGCCCGGGAGGTGCAACGCCAGGCGTGCAGCTAATATACTGGTGAACACCTTCAAATCTGTGTTCAGCAGCGAGATAGGATGGTAGGACCCACAGGCGGTCCTGTCCTTGCCCGGCTTCGGGATCACGGAAACCGTGGCCTGGAGAAATTCGGAGGGGATGGCACCCGGCTCCGCAAAGGAGTTGAAAAGGCGGGTCAGTAGAGGCGCCAGCTCCTGACAGAAGGTTCTGTAAAACAAATGGATAAAGCCATCCGGACCTGGGGCCTTGCCCAATTTGAGCCGGGATATCGCCGTGATCACTTCCTCGACACGGATATCACGCTCCAGATACTGAGCCTGATCCAGTGTCAACGACGGGAGCGGTACTGAATCCAGATAGTCCTCCTCAGCCTGGGCCAAGGGGGCATCCCCGGTGTAGAGGTCAGCATAAAAGCTGCAAAAGACGTCCGCTATCTGCTCGTCAGCCGTGACCATACCTCCGGTTGGGTCAGCTAATTCCTTCACTCGGTGCTGCTGGTGTTGCACCCTGAGTTTGTTGGCCAAGAGCCGCCCGCACCGGTCGCCCCCTGTGTAATATTTGTGTTTCAGGCGGAGCATCGCATACTCCGCCCGGTCCGTATCAAGGGCTGCCAAGAGTTTCCGTGCCGCCTTCAACTGCCTCCAAACCCTGGGTGCCCCTGTCCTGTGATGAACCTGTTCCAGCTCCCTCACCTGCTTGGTGAGCTCATCCCTCTTGAGCTGTCGGTCCCTATTCTCGGCCGAGGAAATCGCTATAAATTCGCCCCGGAGCACCGCCTTCAGGGCTGCCCACTGTGTCGCACGCGAAGTGTCCTCATTATCATTCACGGTCTGAAAATCCAAGATGGCCGCCCGGATCTGGTCCACCGCCGATCGCCTGTGCAATAGCGTGTCTCGAAGCCGCCAGACCCCCCTAGGCCGAACCGCCGGCGGCAGAGTGAAAGCGCCCTCCACCGGAGCGTGGTCGGAAAGAGAGAGGACCCCCATATCTGCATTCGAAGCCAGAAGGAGCATAGGGCCCGACACAAGTAGATGGTCCAGTCGCGCATAGGATCTGTGGGCATGTGAGAAATAGGAGTATGCGCGGGTGGTAGGGTGAAGGTGACGCCACATGTCATGCAAGTCCAGCTCCTCAAGTCGAGTGCGAATCGAGCCCGTAAGCTCACCCAACTGGTGGCGCCGCTGCACAGACCTGTCCATTGCCGCATCGAAAACCAAGTTCAAATCACCCCCCAACACTATGTGCCTATCAGAGGTGGATGCCACATCCTCCAAAGCACTGTGTAAGAATTGGTCCTGATGATCATTGGGGCAGTAGATGGTACCAACAGTCAGTGCTAAACCCCCCATCTTGATCTTATATACCAGAAGTCTCCCTTTCTGCTCTGCTACCTTGCACACGACCTCTCCCCTGAACCCCCTAGAAAACAAGATCGCCACCCCTGCCGTCTTGGAGGCGCTAGAGGAGAACAACTGCGTGGGGAACTTGGGGGTACGCATTCTCGAGCAGTCCTTAGCTAGCAAATGGGTCTCCTGCAACAGGCAGATATCCGCCTGTGAGTTTTCCAACAAGGATAACACCGCCCGCCTCTTAACCGGATTATTCAGCCCTTTTACATTGAGAGTGAGCACTTTAAGAGCCATCAAGGAGGGGAATCAGTGGGGCACATATCAAAAAGCAAAGCCCAGCAGGCAAACACAGAAGGCACCACTCGAGGCCTCAAAACAGAGCAATTATGAACAGTCCACAGGCACAGTACAGTCCCCAAACCCCAACACCCCACAACTAGAAAGGCCCCCCCTATCCCCCGAAATCCCACACAACCAAATCTACACCACCCCCCGCAACAAGCCCCCCCTCTAGGCCCCAGAATCAAAACATCCACCCGCCAGTCCCGTTCCCACACCCCACTTCTCAAACTTTGCAAAAAAGACATTGTCCCAGTCCGGTCCGGAACGGACAAGACCGTGGTAAATCAGTCCAGTGGACGTCCAGCCACCAGCTCCAGCACTCGCCATTCCTCCCCGCCCCCCCCCGAATCCCCGCACCTGCAAAGGAAACAAGCTAGAGTAGACTCCCCCCGGAGTGAGTTCAGGCCGTCAAGGCCACTTCGCCGTTTGCCGCCACTCTGGAGGCCTCCTGGATGGCGGCCGCCATGTCCGCCCGAATCGTGGGCGAGCCCGGTCGCTCCGACGGAGGAGGGCCCCCCTCTCCCACCTGCTGCCATCCGTCACGAGTGCTTCGCCTCCGCCGCGGAGCCGGGGTATCCGTGTCCGATGCTGTGAGGCCCAGCACCGCGCAGACATCTTGGAGGGACCGGAGCTGGTGCAAAACGCCGTTCCATCTAAAAATCAGGCGGAAAGGGTGCCCCCAAGAGTACTGTGTCCCTCGCTCCCGAAGGAAGTCAGTAGCGATTTTGAATGATTTCCTCTTCTGCAGCGTGACCGCGGATAAGTCCTGAAACAGGGTCACAGGGTGGTCCCGGAATCGGAAAGATTGCTGCCCTCGTGCTTCTCGGAGGATCCGCTCCTTCAGGGGAAAGTCTGGGAGGAAAGCCAGAATGTCCGGGGCGGGCGCCGTGGCTCTGCGGGGGCGACCCACCCGATGTGCTCGGTCTATGCGGATCCGAAAGTCTTCCGACTCCCCCAGGATCGCACGAAAGAGGGCCACCAGGTATGCAGTCACATCTTCACCCTCCTCGCCGGACGGCACTCCGCGGACCCGTATGTTATTCCGCCTGGACCGATTTTCAAGGTCCTCGGCGTGGGCCTGCAATTCAATCTGTTGTTCCCGCAGTCGCAGGACCTCCTGTTGCAGCTGGGTGATCTCCTCATCCCTGGAGTAACCCGCTTCCTCCACCGTGTTCACACGTTCCCCTAGGGAGTCCATCTCTCTCCTTACTTCACGGACCTCCCCGGCCACCTCACGCTTGAGCGTTTGAAAGTCCTCCCGTAGGGAGCTGAAGAGCGACTCAAGAAATGATCTCGTCACTGGGGGTTCTCCGCCATCTGCACCCCTGGCTGGGGCTGGGGAGGTCGTGGTGGGTTGGGTTCCCCCACTGCGTAGGGCGCCGCGTCCCAGCATGTCCTGAAGTAATCAGGGTTCCCAAGGCCTACATGCTCCGAAGATAACCCACTTACACTCAAGAACTGTTGGCACAGAAACTGTAAAAGGCAAAGAACAAGTTTATTAAGACCCCATGGGGTGGTGGTACACTCAAACAGCACCCTTCGGTAATGCAAGAGGTATCACACCGAACACCGGTGTGACCCCGATCTATATACAGTTTGGGGCAATAAAAGATAGGCGGCACAAGTGAGAACACATTTTAGAGACATATATGGTCATGTTTTGGAACACCGCCAGCTCATTGGAGGGGGCACAACTCCGCTGGTCAATTTGGCGCACATTCCTAAAGGCTTACTGGTCAATTGGGACTGCGCATGTGCAAGCTTGACCAGTACTAAAAATAGCCTGTTGCTGGGCAGACTGAAGTGGTCAGTGAAACGGACAATGGACTAAAGGGCATGCCGGCCACGAGGCCGCTTATGATCTAAGATGGCCGCTGCAGTATTCAAAATGGCGTTCTCGTATTCAGCCAAGTTAAAGAGGACAACGTGTAGTTTCAGCTAATCGCTAACGCGGCCATGCCAATTACGACAGACGACCCTTTTAGCGTTTAGCTGAATCTACCTCATAATGAACATAATCAGGATGTTCGTCCTCGATGTCAATTAACATTATTTGAGTTACCTCTTTATGAAGCATCACTTTGTCATGGGCAAGAGCCCGTCGTGATGGTATGCAAACTGATAGGCACATAGAACATAAGGCTGGGCCACATTGAATACATAGGCACATAAAAAACATTGCTCCCACAATTATACATAGAATTGTCAACAGTTTCCAGCCCCAAGTAGCAAGCATGGACCAGAACCATCCTGAAAGTGTCCAAGTTCCATTGTCCGGATGTATCTCAGCTGCGATCTTATGGAGCTTGGATATTGCATCATAAACAGATGGAGAATTGTCTGGAATGTAAACACAACAGCTGCTTCCGATAATTCTACATGCCCCCCCACGATCAGCCAAAACTACGTCCAACACCATCCTGTTTTGAAGCGTAACGATCCTAGAAATCTGTAGTTCCTCAGTAATGTTTCCCAGGGCAATGGCAGTGTCATTCGCTACAGCCTCAACAACACGTGTCAGTCATCTTATTTTCCGGCTGTTCAGTGCAGCCCCCACAAAGGAGAATAGTCCCAAATTAAAGTCCACATACTGTTGCAAAGCAGTGTCGGTCTGGTCGATGTCATCCAGAACAACAGTTCGCTTAACCCTATTCAAGACGAAATCGTGATATAACGTGTAATCATTGTGATACATTGGTGGGGCAATGAATACAGGAGGTAGTACAAACGATACATAGCACGTGCCCAACCATCCCAATGGAAGCTGATGGTAACCCTTCGTTCCACAAATAAAATACGTATTCCGTGATGCAACAAATGAGATGCCATTCGGGCTATCAAAAGTGAGAGTAGTATTACATTCGCTTTTCCCCACTGCAATCGAACCCTTATTTCTGATACATAAATCGGCTTTTGTGGCAATGACATTAATGACATGTGCACTGGATACATTAATATTCCTCTGGTTGCTGTACACACGTGGGGCAGACACGTTATCGGGCCTGTACTCTTCCCATTCAAATCGAGTACCCTCAGCCCGTGGAAACCCATCCTTGTCATGGGAACATACTTTATTCAAACGGAAAAGCACCCCCCCTTTGGTTGGCCATCTCAAAGTAAAGAGGAGGGTGTACCAGGCGTTGCATGATCCATTATGTGAAAACGGGAGTGGAATAAGTGGGGTGCCCCCTCTCTTTTGGTGCCCTGGCAACATCCCACACACCCAACAGTTTGAGGTATTGGTCATGTTATGTGTGTGGTGAAGAATCTGAATGAAGCTGTTATTTAGATACGTTTGCCTATGACTTCTTCATGAAAGGGTAATGTAAAATGAAAATGTTCAGACGGAGCCGGGGTAGTCGGCAGCAAATTTTCACGTACAGGCACCACAAGTTCAACTACCCAGGCTATAACAGCTATCACCACAATAGTCAGGACAAAAAGAAAAGCACCCAATACTTTTTTATCTCGTGATGTTGTTGATGCCATAGTTCAGAAATGTTCGTACAAAGTCTCAAATAGCACAAATTGTTCACAAAGTCTCAGATACACATGCGTGTATACCTAAAAAAAAGAAAAATACGGTGCTGAACTCCGAGGTAGCCGTTGTTTTCTTCTCCGGGCCAAGACGGG
This sequence comes from Lissotriton vulgaris, assembly GCF_964263255.1. Lineage (NCBI taxonomy): Eukaryota > Metazoa > Chordata > Amphibia > Caudata > Salamandridae > Lissotriton > Lissotriton vulgaris. The sequence goes on along the minus strand of NC_141694.1, from coordinate 1,256,547,185 downwards.
TGTCGCTACACTGGCAGAACTGATCCCCCCCCCTTGGAATTCCCGGTTTCCGTTTCACAAACCTGGAGCGGTAACCAACCAGTCATAAAAACAAAAATCTTCTTATCGAGGGCGCAAGTTGTAGCGCTCTCGTCCGGCAACAGCGTGGTCCGGGAAGGCTCCCTCTACTTCGGCCGACGTCACAGCTGGGCTCTTTTCTTTATCCAAGATCTCTTTGTAGTCGGTCAGCACAGCAGGAGTCACCAGATCCGGAGAGACACGGCGGCAGTGTGTCGAATGCACCCACCGCTTCCTGTTGGTCACTCGTACAGCGGTTCGGGTTGCAAGGAGGACCTGTTCGGGGCCCTTCCACCTGGGCTCCAGACTGCTTGCTCTCTCAAACGACCGAATCATCACGTGGTCACCAGGGCGGAGATCATGGCCCTCTCCAGTAGAGTTGTCAGGGAGCGCTTCTCGAACCTGTTGATGAATAGAGAGTAAATCACTTGTTAATCGTGCCAAATAGTCGTTCATCATAACACAAGGCACATCATGTATTAGTCGCGGCTTAGGCACCCCCCAGATATTCATGGGGCGCCCAAACACCACCTCATAGGGCGTAAGGCCAGTTCGTGAATGGGGTACTGATCTAAGAGAGAGTAGTGCTAGCGGCAAAGCGTCTGGCCACTTCAACGATGTAGACGCCACAATTTTGGCCAGTTTAAGCTTCAACGTAGCATTGTACCGCTCGACCAGACCTGCTGACTGAGGGTGGAATACAGCGTGGAACTTTTGCTGAATCCCTAACCCCTTCAGTACATATTCCACAATCTTTCCAACAAAATGAGGCCCATTATCGCTCCACAGAAATTTACAAACTCCAAAGCGAGGAAAGAATTCCTTAAGCAACACCTTAGCTGTTGTCAAAGCCGTATTGTCTTTCGTGGGGAAGGCCTCAACCCATTTGCTAAAAGCACATACCACCACTAAGACGTACTTCAGGTTGTTGCAGCGCTCGAGTTGGATGTAATCCATTTGGAGTACCTCAAATGGTGCAGAAGGTGGAACGAACCCTCCTTTCGGAGTATGGGTCCCCTTTCCAGGATTGTGCTGTAAACAAACCAGGCAGGTCTGCACTACTCTCTTCGCAGTGTTAGCAATCTCAGGATGTTCCCAAACTCGTGTTAAGAGCCGAGTGATTGCAAGAGCTCCGACATGCGCCAGTCCATGTGTCATCTGGACCATCGCCTGCAAGTAGGCCGCAGGCAATTTCCACTTCTCCATGTCTTTGCTTCTCCAACAACCCTCATCATCTAGTTCCCCATCTGCTGCCCATGCCGCAAGTTCAGATTCAGTAGCTGACTTTTGAATATCCAATATTTCTGCTCTAGCATCACTCCATCGCTCAGCCTGCGATTGCATCACGTACATGGGGGAGCTAGTTCGGGACATAGCCGTTTGTCTTGCTATGCTGTCTGCAAAGGCATTTCCTTGGCCCACTTTATCCGTGATCTTTTTGTGGGCACTGCACTTTACTATCGCTACTTTCTTTGGGCCAAGCAGCGCATTTAGGAGATCACGCACTAGCTCTCCGTGCATAATGTGCTCTCCATGTGATGTCAAAAACCCACGTTCTCTCCAGAGTAGCCCGAAGTCATGTGCCACTCCGAAGGCATACCGGCTGTCCGTGTATATGTTCACACATAGACCAGTACTCAATTCGCAGGCTCTTGTTAAGGCTATCAGCTCTGCTGCCTGAGCCGATTTTTGTGGTATCCTAGCTGTTTCTACCACTGTCTTAAGTGTCGTGATCGCATAGGCTGCAGAAGTCGTACCATCTGGCAGCCTTACACACGATCCATCAACCCACAGTTCCCCATCCACATCTGGAAGTGGGACATCCTGTAAATCGACGCGACCCTTTGTCTGTTCCTCGGTCAGGAAAACACAATCATGATGTTTTTCTTCCTGACCCTCCTCGGCCGGATAGGGCAATAAAGTAGCAGGGTTCAAAGTAGCGCATCTTTTCAGTGTAATATGTGGCGCCAAAAGTGTCAGCTCATATCCTGTTAGCCGTGCACTCGTAAGGTATTGGGTCTTTGTTTGGTTTAGCAGGGCATCTACTGCGTGAGGAACTAACACCAACAGTTTGTGCGATAACACTATTCCCTCACTCTGTCGTATGGCTACTGCTGTTGCTGCTACCGCTCGAAAACACCCAGGCAACCCTCGTGCTACAGGATCCAGAATGGCAGAGAAGTATGCACATGGTCTCTGCTTATCCCCGTGTAATTGCACCAACACTGACAACGCGCACCCATCATTCTCGTGCATGTACAATGTGAAAAGTTTCGTGTAGTCTGGTGTGCCTAACACGGGTGCAGAACAAAGGGCCTGCCTCAACTGTTCAAAAGCCTTCTGACATTCATCTGTCCACTCAAGGGGCATTGGTGTAGCTTTGGACAGTAGCGCTAGCAAAGGTTTTATGATATGTGAAAACCCCATGATCCATTGTCTACAAAAAGACGTCAACCCTATGAAGGCACGTACATCTCTCTGCGTGCGGGGAACTGGTGTGTCTAAAATTGCTTGAATTCGATCAGATGTTAATGCACGCCCCTCCTTAGACAACAGATGACCGAGGTAGGTCACCTGGGGTCTACAATATTGAAGCTTTTTCTTCGAGACCTTATGATTGTTCTGTGCCAAAAAGGAAAGCAACGCAAGTGTACTTTGTTCACATTGTGCATAAGAGTCAGCAGCAAGCAGAAGGTCATCCACGTACTGGATGAGAGCAACGCCAGACTGCAATTTAAGAGAATCCAGCTGCCTTTTCAAAGCCTGGCTGTAGATGCTAGGGCTTTCAGTATAACCTTGGGGAACACGACAAAATCTATACGATTTATTATTTAGCGTAAAGCCAAACAGGTATCTGCTAACAGGATGAACAGGGATGGAAAAGAACGCATTCTTTAAATCAATGACGCTAAACGTGGTGGCCGTTGGTGGAACCAAGGTAAGCAAGGTCGTAATATCGGACACCACCGGGTATTAGGGAATGACAATTTTGTTGATCTCTCGCAGATCAATAATAAAGCGATAGATTTTGCCGTCAGTGTCTCTCTTAAGGATCGGAAGAATAGGACTGTTGCAAACATTATAACGGACCTCCTCCACAACCCCTGCAGAAATCAAATCCTGAACAATACGTGTCAATGCAATTTCACCTTCTCTCGAGATCTTATATTGTGGCACTCGTGGTAGAGGGGCCCCCTCCTTAACAGTAATGTGTATTGGTGGAATACGCATCTCTCCCACATCCGTATCTGAGGTCGCCCATAACGTATGCGGTAGAGAGGCCAAAGCTGGAACATCTAAGATGGCGTAAAACCTATCGGGGTCAGGATAATTGTCATTCAGGATAACCCGCACTCCCTCAGGGGCGCAACGTATCGTTGCTCGAAAATATTTAAGCAAGTCAATACCCAGGATATTGTCTGGTGTATGGGGTGATAACAAGAATTGACCAAAACTAAAGTATTTGTCAAGACATAGTGCAAGGGGCTTGGACAATGGGCTGGGGGAGGGTGTGCCATCAAACCCTACACATGTAATCATTTCGCCAGACAAGGGAGCCCTCGGAACCAAGTTTTTCGACAAAGCGCTACGTGTAGCTCCTGTGTCGACAAGAAATTGATCAGTAGAACCCAGAATACCCGCTGTTACATATGGACCCTGCTGATCTACCGGCACTTCAACTGATTCCTTACCCCATCCTACGCAGTCCTATGCATGCACATAATCCTGGTGTTCCACATTCTCTCCCTCCGAAATCTGATATTGATTCCGCCTATCAAACGTATTTCGTTCATCCTGGCCACGGCCCCTCTCCTCAACCCTTCCACGATCACTTCCGCTACCTCTCGCTCCCGTATAACCTCCTCTCGACCTTCCACCTCCTCGACCACGCTGACTACGCTGCTCACGAAGTACCGGACAATCTTCGGCCCAATGCCCAAACTCCTTACAATAAGCGCACTGATCCTCCGCAATGTCTGCACGACCATACAACGTATTTCCTCCACCCCGTCTACCTCTATCATTCCCTCTACCCTGTGGTCCCCGAACCTGCGCCAACATCACCTTCGTTTTCAATTCCTTCGCCTTTTTCTCAACACTTTCTTTAGCCTCCAATTCCTGCCGCTCATAATACTGAGCCATAGTTAACAAGGACGCAGGGGTCGCCGTGGCCCAGGAACTTTCACTCGACTTCAATCGTTTTGCAATCTCCGGTAGGAGATTAGCCACATACTTATCTACAAACAGATGCCGACCCGTATCATTTGTTAAAGATTGACCACTGTAATCATGGAACGCCTCCTCAAAACGTGTAAAGAAATCTGAGACCGTTTCATCGGATTTTTGCTTGCACGACGTTAGCATGGTCCAATCAATCTTTTTAGAGGGAACAAGCATCTTTAATTTATTCAAGATAGCCGCCGGAAGATCTAGAATTAACTGACAAGGCTTACATGCCAGTTCCCTATCTAAATCAGCAGCATTTATTTCCTTCCATGTGCCCCCCAATATTGTTTCATCATTATTTTTACGAATTTGCCTCCACATATCAGGTGGTAAAATTAGCCCAAAGAACAAATCTATATCCACAAGAGTCATCACACAAGACGAAATAGCCCCTTCCACCCCTTCATAAAATGCCGCCGGATTTTTCCGAAGATCAGGTAAAGAATTTTTCAATGCCATAACATCTGCTCTATTCCAAGGCGTGTATACCCAGTTATATACAAAATACCCTTTCGCATCTTTTGATAATTTATCTTCATCTGTACCTTCCCCTTTAGGTGGAACATACAAGGGCGCAGCTTCACGCATAGGCATAACATGCAACGCAGAACTCTTATCTGAACCACAGAGAGAACACTCCTTAGCCTGCCCGTTATTCTCCAATTCGGACTCCTTTTGCCTCCTTTTCCGCTCCTCCCGCAATTTCGTCGTTTCGTCTCGCAGCTGGATCTGTTGCGTGAATAGGTCATCAACATCTGCAAGATCAAATACACCTTTAACCAAATTCTCACAATACACTGACAACGATTTAGGTTCTAACGTGACAGAAAGTTCACGATACGCAGCAACAACTTCATCTGCCAAACTAGATAAAAAATACATTAATTCAAGATCCGACCACGCCCTTTTCTCCGCAAGCAACTGATCCTGAGAGACGCACTTCTTATTCACTTTACGAGCCCAACTACGTAAATGTGCGGACCTCTCCGCAGTAAACCTGAGAGCAGATACCCCCTTCTGTTCTGACTTATCCTGTCCATCGTCCTCCGAATCTGCAGCTGGTGCCGTCGGCGAAACGTACGGAGGCGGTGACCGATCTAGCAATGAAAAATCATCAATTTCATTATTAAGGACAGGATAAAGCGGTCGGCGAATAGGAAATTGACCAGTCGTTTGCAATTTACGTTCCCGTTCCTCCCTCTCTCTCTTCTCCTGAGCCTCCTTTTCCTCAAGCTGTAAAGCCTTATCCCGAGCAGCCTTGCGATGCTCTTTGTCCGCCAAGGCAACTTCACGTTTCATTCGCTCGCGCACCGCTTTCTCCCACATTCGCACACAGTCAAACATGTTTTGTCTAGACCTGCGTTGGAACAAACATTGTTCCACAAACTGTACTTTTCGTAAATCGAACGACCCATGTAGAGGCCATTGTAATTCGGGATCGGCCTTTGTGTACTTATGCCATAATTTGCTGTACATAATAGGGGGAAGGCCTAGTTTAATATACATCTCACGATTTGGTGTTCCCTCTGGGGGAGCCGGCTGTGCTTCCGCTAACCTAATTGTGGTACCCTCTCCAAGACAGCACATCCCTCGGAGTGTGCTGAAAACAGGCATGTTCAAAAAGTATCACGAAAGCGTGACACCGTACAAAATGGCACTTACAGTACTTCACACAACTGTGCCGCTCAGAGGAAAAAACAAAGTTAGAGAAACATCTCTACATGCCTGCCTATGTGAAGTGCACTACACATATAAGTTCAAAGATCACAAAATCACAATGTTAGCTAACTCAAATCAAAACGTAGATCGTAGGACTTCGGCAAGCGTCCGAAGACTACCTTACCGACCACAAATCATAGAACTTCAGTAAGCGTCCAAAGACTACCTTACCGAACACAAATCTTACCCAAATTCTCAAATGTCCAGATTCCAACTGCCAAGGTCTTGTAAGCCAAATCAGCCAAACGGCACTTTCTCAGCAACGCAGACACTCGAAAACTCAGTCGGAGACCGGCGCCACCTGGAAGGTCAGATCGGAAGGAAAGGAAGAAACACCGTGGCAGCCAAGACTCGGGTCACTCGTGGCAGCGCGCGTCCATGGCGAGTTTCCAAGCCTTCGTCACGACCTCTCCTTCGGGCATCCGAGTCGCCGATGAGTCCCTTCGTGGTCGCCAATTTGAAGTAATCAGGGTTCCCAAGGCCTACATGCTCCGAAGATAACCCACTTACACTCAAGAACTGTTGGCACGGAAACTGTAAAAGGCAAAGAACAAGTTTATTAAGACCCCATGGGGTGGTGGTACACTCAAACAGCACCCTTCGGTAATGCAAGAGGTATCACACCGAACACCGGTGTGACCCCGATTTATATACAGTTTGGGGCAATAAAAGATAGGCGGCACAAGTGAGAACACATTTTAGAGACATATATGGTCATGTTTTGGAACACCGCCAACTCATTGGAGGGGGCACAACTCCGCTGGTCAATTTGGCGCACATTCCTAAAGGCTTGCTGGTCAATTGGGACTGCGCATGTGCAAGCTTGACCAGTACTAAAAATAGCCTGTTGCTGGGCAGACTGAAGTGGTCAGTGAAACGGACAATGGACTAAAGGGCACGCCGGCCACGAGGCCGCTTATGATCTAAGATGGCCGCTGCAGTATTCAAAATGGCGTTCTCGTATTCAGCCAAGTTAAAGAGGACAACGTGTAGTTTCAGCTAATCGCTAACGCGGCCATGCCAATTACGACAGTCCGGCAAGGTTCGATCGCCCCTTCTCTGTCCTCTAGCGTTCGACATTTCAGCTGAGTAGAGGACGTTGAGGCTTACTGTCCAGCAAGGAGAACCGCCGTACCGGCGCGGCTACACACCAGCCGGGGGTAGCGCCACACAAAGAGCACTAGGAAGACCGAGCTGCCAGGCCGGAGTTCACAAAATGGCCGCCCTGCGATATCGAGAGGCCAACGCCCAAGATGGAGGTCCCTTCTCCGTCCCCGGTCCGGGATCCAGAAATCCGGCCGGTGGGCAAACTCGTGGTGCGATGGTCGCCGGGGCCCGCAAGTCCAGGGGGAGATCCGCTCCAGAAGCCCAGTTCCACTACTCCACCACCGACAGCTGGCCGGAGCGGCCTCTCAATACAAGCCCCCTCAAGCCGCGGGCCGGTGTAGCAAGACAATGCCGGCTCCGCCTCCGCCCTTCACCTCCGCTCAGCTCCGCTCCGTACCACCACCGTTGGGCAACTCCGGTCCGCTCGCGAAGCCGCTGCCGACTCCCACTCCGACAGTGCACGCACTGCTGCGGGCTTCACACACAGGAGGCAGAGTGCTCCGTCAGGCTCCGAGGGTCGGGAGACTCGCGGCTTCCGGCTCACTCACAGTCCATGCAGCGGGCCTCGACCCAGGCTTCACCGGTTAGAATCGCACCCCCGACGGCGCAACCAGGTTCAGCAGTCGCTCCACACCTCTACCGGGGGCACCAGGCTCATTCGCCGCGTGATCCGGGGGGGAATCAGCGGTTACGAGCGGTGCAGGAATTCAGGGGTCCGGGAGCTCTCGGCGAGTGCGACCTCTCAGCCCGCCATCTTGGCCACGCCCCCTGGCAAGTGTTTAAAATACATTTGCCAATACTTTTTGTAGATGTATGACCACATTAGTAGAAAGAAACATATTCTTAGATTCACATAAGGGGTTCTTTAAAGCACTTATCCCGCTGGTAACAAAAATACCAAAAAAGACCTGAAGAAACGGAAATCCTCAGCTGGCAGCGAAATACTCGTATAATAAGGGTTGTCGTATTGCTAAGGCTGAATTAGTTCAAGCTATAAAAAACAACAATATGCCAATAGTCAAAGAAGCTAGATTGAAATACAGGAGAGTACAAGAGAAGGCTAAAGCATCATGGGACGAAGAGATTTGGTCCGATCTGCTTACTGCCGCTAAGAATAACGATCAAATGTCATTTTGGAGACTTGTGGCTAAAGGAAATAAAAAAGAAAAAGGATCTAGGGATGTTTTCCTTGATGAGACTACCTGGATCGAGCATTTTACTAAGTTCTATGGAGCACCTGAGAATGATAGGACTCTTCTTAAAGATGAGTTATTGCTAAGTCCAAGCGAAGTCAAATTAGACTTTGATTTACAGGAAACAATATTGGCTATTAATTTAGTTAAAAATGGGAAAGCCCCCCGGACTAGACAAAATTCCGGGAGATTTAAATAAACATGAAATTAGTGTCTGGGGCCCCTATATTAACTGTTTATGTAATGCTGTAGCCGCAGGTGCAGATCTTCCGGAGACATGGAGGGGGGCGGAAATCATTACAATTTTTAAAAAGGGCGATAGGAGCGATCCTGCAAACTATCGCCCATTTAGTTTAATTGATATTTTACAAAAGATTTATGCAAGGCATGTTTTAAACCGTATAAACATTTGGATTGAGGAAAAAGCGGTTCTTTCAAAGTTTCAGGCAGGGTTTAGAGCCAAAATAAGCACTATAGAGCAAGTCTTTAGGTTCTGTTGCTTGTGTTGGAAGTATGTAAACATAAGAAAGGGTCATTTATACGTAGCCTTTGTAGACCTCAGGGCTGCGTTTGATCTCATCCCCAGAAACTTGTTATGGAAGACACTCAGCTGCCAAGGGCTAAAAGCCAACCTTTTAGAACAGATAATGAGGTTGCATGAAAATAATTATGCAAAGGTTAGGTGGGGCCCGGGAGGCGAATTAACTAGTCAAATCCCCATAAAGAGGGGGGTTCGCCAAGGCTGCGTGTTGGCATCTACATTATTTTCACTATTCGTCAACGATATTCCATCTTTTTTGAAGGGCTGTAAAAATGACGCACCAAAATTGAGGGGAGAAATTATACCAGCCCTCCTTTTCGCCGACGATACCATATTCATATCGCAAACACCCAAGGGACTACAATGTCTACTAAATACATTCCAAACATATTGTAGCAAAAAAGACCTTGAGATCAATACCATTAAGACGAAGTATATGGTCATAAATACTCACAAAACTTTTAGGGAAAACAGGATTTTAAATGGACAAAAATTGGAACATGTTCAGAATTTTTGCTATTTGGGTGTCTCCCTGTATTCCAAACTATCATGGAAAACCCAAATAGAAAAAAGCAAAATGACATTAAACCAAAACATGTTACCGATTATGAAAAGACATGGAAATAGTCTTAGTAAAGCTGTTTCGCCAGCACTAGAGGTATTTAGGTTCAAAGCCCAATCAGCAGCATTTTATGGAGCTGAATTATGGGGATCCTCGTGCAAAAAGGTTTTTGAGGTTGGTGAGAATAAATTTTATAGAGCGTTTCTTAGACTACCTGTGCGTACGCCACTAACACCAATTATTCTTGATCTGAACATGAAACGCACTGATCACCATGCGAATTTGAGACCATTGATGCTTTGGGTTAGACTTTTGTTGACACCAGAGTTGTTAGATTATAAGGATGGTCTAATAGAAACAATGGAATCGGATAACAGCAATAGTATCATATGGCTCAAACACGTTTGTAATTGGCTAAAAAAGACAGGTCTATCGCACTTTTGGGATGATCCGTCAACATTAACTCCAAATTAAAAAAAAATGTTAAAATCATAATTCTGGGCATATATGGAACATAGTAGGTCAAGTGAAAGAGTGAATGGATCTTTAACAAGCAAGTTCCTTATGTTGAAAGATAGTGCTTGCTTTGAATGTTTTTTAGATGAAGTATATCCACCACTTGCTAAAACACTATATATGAAATATAGATATGGAGTTTTGATGATAAATACAAGTGTAGCAAGGTGGTCAAATGATAGAAATGATGTATGCACTTTATGCTCAGGCAAAGCTAAAGAAGCCGATTTGCATATTCTGTTCTTTTGTTCGGCTTATGCGACCCCTAGAAAAAGATGGATTAGGCCACTCTGTTTAAATATAGGTGTGAGATCACATAAAGAGGCAGAAAGGATTTTAAAGACTGATACTAGTCAGGTTATTATTTTTGGTATTAGCAGGTTTTTGCTAGCTATACATTTTATAAGAGCAAAAGCAGGCCTGACATTTTATAGAAGTGTTTGTTTGAGATGTAAGAGCTGCACTATGAAAGGACGCCTCTCTGCATTTTGTTGTGACCTATTTGGAGTTTGGAGTTTGCCATCAGCCCACTTCTTGCGGAACCCGCTCCGCGGGTCCCGCTGCGCTAGGAGTGCTGCCTGTCGTTTTTCACAAGGGGACGCTGAGGGAAGGATTTTTGCCGGGGCTGCGAGCGAGTGCGCGCGCTCAACTGGGACTGCATATCCCAGGAGCGCCCGCCTGCCTGCTTGACTTGTTACACCTGGGCCGCTCTCCCCGACCCCTCCCCCCTCTCATCGAGCGCTTATCAACTGCTTCTCTGGATCTGGCGAGTGGGACGCCTCTCTGCATTTTGTTGTGACCTATTTGGAGTTTGGAGTTTGCCATCAGCCCACTTCTTGCGGAACCCGCTCCGCGGGTCCCGCTGCGCTAGGAGTGCTGCCTGCCGTTTTTCACAAGGGGACGCTGAGGGAAGGATTTTTGCCGGGGCTGCGAGCGAGTGCGCGCGCTCAACTGGGACTGCATATCCCAGGAGCGCCCGCCTGCCTGCTTGACTTGTTACACCTGGGCCGCTCTCCCCGACCCCTCCCCCCTCTCATCGAGCGCTTATCAACTGCTTCTCTGGATCTGGCGAGTGGGACGCCTCTCTGCATTTTGTTGTGACCTATTTGGAGTTTGGAGTTTGCCATCAGCCCACTTCTTGCGGAACCCGCTCCGCGGGTCCCGCTGCGCTAGGAGTGCTGCCTGTCGTTTTTCACAAGGGGACGCTGAGGGAAGGATTTTTGCCGGGGCTGCGAGCGAGTGCGCGCGCTCAACTGGGACTGCATATCCCAGGAGCGCCCGCCTGCCTGCTTGACTTGTTACACCTGGGCCGCTCTCCCCGACCCCTCCCCCCTCTCATCGAGCGCTTATCAACTGCTTCTCTGGATCTGGCGAGTGGGACGCCTCTCTGCATTTTGTTGTGACCTATTTGGAGTTTGGAGTTTGCCATCAGCCCACTTCTTGCGGAACCCACTCCGCGGGTCCCGCTGCGCTAGGAGTGCTGCCTGTCGTTTTTCACAAGGGGACGCTGAGGGAAGGATTTTTGCCGGGGCTGCGAGCGAGTGCGCGCGCTCAACTGGGACTGCATATCCCAGGAGCGCCTGCCTGCCTGCTTGACTTGTTACACCTGGGCCGCTCTCCCCGACCCCTCCCCCCTCTCATCGAGCGCTTATCAACTGCTTCTCTGGATCTGGCGAGTGGGACGCCTCTCTGCATTTTGTTGTGACCTATTTGGAGTTTGGAGTTTGCCATCAGCCCACTTCTTGCGGAACCCGCTCCGCGGGTCCCGCTGCGCTAGGAGTGCTGCCTGTCGTTTTTCACAAGGGGACGCTGAGGGAAGGATTTTTGCCGGGGCTGCGAGCGAGTGCGCGCGCTCAACTGGGACTGCATATCCCAGGAGCGCCCGCCTGCCTGCTTGACTTGTTACACCTGGGCCGCTCTCCCCGACCCCTCCCCCCTCTCATCGAGCGCTTATCAACTGCTTCTCTGGATCTGGCGAGTGGGACGCCTCTCTGCATTTTGTTGTGACCTATTTGGAGTTTGGAGTTTGCCATCAGCCCACTTCTTGCGGAACCCGCTCCGCGGGTCCCGCTGCGCTAGGAGTGCTGCCTGTCGTTTTTCACAAGGGGACGCTGAGGGAAGGATTTTTGCCGGGGCTGCGAGCGAGTGCGCGCGCTCAACTGGGACTGCATATCCCAGGAGCGCCCGCCTGCCTGCTTGACTTGTTACACCTGGGCCGCTCTCCCCGACCCCTCCCCCCTCTCATCGAGCGCTTATCAACTGCTTCTCTGGATCTGGCGAGTGGGACGCCTCTCTGCATTTTGTTGTGACCTATTTGGAGTTTGGAGTTTGCCATCAGCCCACTTCTTGCGGAACCCGCTCCGCGGGTCCCGCTGCGCTAGGAGTGCTGCCTGTCGTTTTTCACAAGGGGACGCTGAGGGAAGGATTTTTGCCGGGGCTGCGAGCGAGTGCGCGCGCTCAACTGGGACTGCATATCCCAGGAGCGCCCGCCTGCCTGCTTGACTTGTTACACCTGGGCCGCTCTCCCCGACCCCTCCCCCCTCTTCACCTATTTGTGCACATACCGTATATTACGCACCTTGCATCCCCGCTGCGCGGGAGCGCGCGGGAGAAGCCCGGGACAAGGGCGGGACCGTCTGTGGCCGTCCGGGGCCGAGGGAGGCCGGGCTGGGCTACCCCATTAACATCTACGGTCCAGGTATTGACCCACCTACTGATATATTAACTGATTCGTGACTCGTGGGTTTATTGGGGGGTTGAAGGGGGGATCCCTGTACTATGGCTTGCTCAACAAGCACCTCTACCCTGTTGCCTCCAATGGCCGAGGCAGAGCCGGCTGTCATGGGCCCCCTTGATTCCTACTTTAAACGCTTGCCACAGGATATTGATAAAGAGATCGCACTGGCCGAAAGACGAGCTGGGCGTAGGCTCTCGATTGAGCTTTTGAAAAACCCGCCTGAGAAAAACCAAGGTCTGAACTTTCCTGCGCTGGTTACACCTCTGTCATCTATTGTTTTACCAGTCACTCAGGACCTACTACTTGATTTACCCTCCCATAATGAGTTAGCTGACATCTCATCATTAGTCACTGTAGCAACTAGTCTATCTGTTGAGCATTCTGATGTACCTAGTCAATTATCTAAAGAGAAAGGAGTTGTGGAAAAACCCTGTGTGCATTTGGAAGTGCTTAAACCCAAGCCCGGTGTTAAAAGGAAATGGGGAGTTACTGTTAAAAAACCACAACCTCAAAAACCTGCTAGAAAGTACAGGAAGCTGGGTACCAAACCATTCTTAAGCCATGTCCCTGCAAAGAATGGCGCAGCAATGCCAATGGGGGAGGCTATAGCAGTCCAATTAGAAGTGGACCCTGTAATTATGGTGCCTTCTACAAAATTGGCGATACCAGCCGCAGATTCAACCTGCATAGCACTGCCGGGGCCACTATCTCCCAATCATGATTTCCTGGTAGAAGTGGAAAAAATAATGCGTTCCCTCCTACATCCCGTAGAGCTCAGACTGCAAAAGCTAGCTGAACAACTTGACCACCTAGAACAAGCTAGCTTAGATAATTTTTTTTCTATTAAATCTCTAATTAAGGCTGGCAATAAAATGGGTGAGATTGGGAAACACCTACAGATAGTTGATAAAGACCAAGGAGTCGCGTTGGTAGACTTACAATCCCCGCCTGTAAGTGTTACTCCTGTCCAGGAAAATAAAGGGGCGAATAGTAAGAATGTATCTGATTTAATGTCCACCAAAATCATTAGTAATAGCGGGAAAACTAAGCCCAATAACATTACCAACAAGGGTAATAAGGATAGTGTGAAAAACCCGCCCACCATTATTAGTAAAAATGCCACACTTCTGCCGACCGGACCGGGGAAAACTGTGGCCAAATGGCCAGGAAAGGACAAAATCCCTTCTAGTAATGGCAATGGGAATAAGGGGGGGCCTACCTCCCAGATAGTAATGGGTGGTGGTCCCACGAGGGATGCCCCTAGTATCGGGAACGGGACTAATTCTGTTGTGGCAGTGGAAAACATCCTTACACAGTGTCGTGTTCTCCCAGAGCGAGCACAAACAAAACCCCATATAACTAAACTGCTGACTAGGATCCCCCCAGTACAGCTCACCCCGGACTCCCACCCATACGTGGCCATACTTACGAATGTTCCACCGTTAATGGAGGGCCAAAGAGAAACTTATGACATGCTAAAAAATAAGGCCATGCATTGGCTTCGTGTCAATGGACCCCTGCCAGGGGGAGTGGATGGCCTGATAATTGGGGCAAGAAGGGTCAACTGGATAGGGAATACCCTAAAAAAGCAGGGGGGTGAGTGTATTATAATTAACTTCCAGGATCCAAGGGTTGTGGGGCTGATAACGGGACCTGGTTGGAATATTAGCATTGGTGGGATTGGGGTTGTGGACCTCACCTTTTTTTATCCCAGACCGGTCATCTACCCAGGGGGCTGTAGGGAGCTATCGAGATCCAGTCTCTATACCGGGGTAGAGGCTGGCCCCACTGCTGCTCCCATATCAAGAACAAATAATTGCTATATACCGGCATTTATCCCCCAGAATGGGCAGGGGCAGATGAGGTGGGGATGTTGACATAGATCAGTTGAGCAATTACATCTGGAAGGGGAAAAGTTTGGGGGAAGTAACCCTGTTGAAACAATGATACACAATGAAGTTGAAATGAGCCCAACATCTGAAGTAGTGAATGTGAGTGATGGGAGCATCATTGCAAGTCCGGCAGGTTGTGCGGGTGAACTAGCCATTCCAACCACTATTTGCATCAAGGAGGGAATAGATGCAAACTGTATAAATATTGTTCTAGGAAAGGATTGTGATTGTGGGAAGCTGGACGATTTCTTGCCCATGGCATCTAACGAAAAGGGGACTTGTATAGAAAATACCCTGGAGAGATTTTTGTCATGGAATATAGCGGGGCTGGGGGTCAGATTGTTGTCACAGCATTGGATTGATTTTGTAAGTGGGTTTGAAATGTGCCTATTCCAAGAGACGTGGGCTTGCGACCCAATATATTTCCCAGGATATTTAAATTTTTGTATACCAGCTACGAGAGGCCCCAGGAGTAGACCTATGGGAGGCCTCGCAATTTGGATCAAGCAAAACTCTAATGTCAAAGTAAAAATTATTGATCTAGGTTGCAAGGATATACAATTATTGAGATTATCTGTAGGAAAGGGTGGCTTGATAGACATCTATAACATATATGCTAGGGGCAAGAGTCTTGGGAATTCTGCTACCCTAGAGGTCTTATCCGCCTCCCTCGAATCCCGGTCACTTGGAAACAGAGTAATCTTGGCTGGTGATTTGAATAGGACATTTGAGCCTTTAGAAAATACTGCATACCCAATAGGAATAGAGGAAGATGCCCTTTGGGGCATCCCAAATCTAAACCTCATACCTGTGAAGCGGTGGACAAAAGATATTCTGTTGTTGAATGCGTTATGTCTGGAGTATGGTTTGAGGGCCCTTAATGGCAGGACAAAAAGCGACCAAGGTGGCAATTGTACATTCGACAATGGACATAATAAAAGTAGGATTTACTATGTCATCTGTAGTCTTGAGTTATGGTGTGGCGTGGGTGACATGGAAATTGTGGGGAGAGTAGAAAGTGACCATAACCCCCTCTGTGTCTCCCACTCATGGTGGAAGGCCGCACGAACCAACTTAGTGTCAGGTAGTGGGAGTGTACCTGTTATGGCTAATGACTCAAGACGGGTGAGATGGCCATATGTCCTGGCCAATTTGTCCACTATGGAGTCCATTAATATGGAGACAGTCAATGCTATTGATGCCATGGCAAAAGTAGACCCGGTAACACCAGACTCTGTCCAATTAACTGATATACATGACACATTCTTCTCCTTGATAAAACCGCACTTTACCAAGCCTTCAAAGACTATCAGAAAAGTACCAAGCACAATGGCGACCTGGTTCAACAAACAGTGCAGGGTAGCCAGACTGGAGTTGGGCAGAGCACTCAAAAGCAGGGACAAGGCCTCGATTAGCGCCACTAGGAAATATTATAATGACAGTATCCGCAAGGCCAAGAAGCTGTGGGACGAGGAGTACTGGGAGGAGCTACTCGAGGCTTCAGGGCAAAAGGATTCCAGACTTTTCTGGAAAATTGTGAAATGGGGAAGAGGGGGCGCCCCCAACAATCCCGACAACAATGTCGATGAGGCGTTGTGGGTCGAATATTTTAAACCCCAGTATGCTGAGAGTAGGGATATAATGGCCATTGAACCAATCCCTATGGTATTTTGCAAGGGTGATTTATTTTCAACTAAGGACGCGGAACACGTAATAGCAAGTTTGCAGGGGGGGAAAGCCCCTGGGCTAGATGGAATCCCTTCAGACATTTTTAAACACGACAAGGTCCAGTGGGCAAAATACGCGACCTTGTTGGGAAACGGCCTAGCGAAAGGGGCAAAAATCCCAAATATATGGAAGGGGGCAATAATAATACCGATCTTTAAGAAAGGCGATCGGTCACTCCCGGCAAATTATAGACCAATAAGTTTGCTGGCCACTATGCAATAAGCAGTGGGGAAGATGCTGGTCGACAAACTCATGGCCTGGGTAGATGACAGCAATGCTTTATCCCCCTTCCAGGCAGGATTCAGACGTGCAACTAGTACGGTCGATCAAATTTTTCGTTTCACCATGCTG
Organism: Lissotriton vulgaris; assembly: GCF_964263255.1. Classification (NCBI taxonomy): domain Eukaryota; kingdom Metazoa; phylum Chordata; class Amphibia; order Caudata; family Salamandridae; genus Lissotriton; species Lissotriton vulgaris. The sequence continues at coordinate 1,256,530,555 of NC_141694.1, read as the reverse complement.
CGGTGGGGGACTGTACTCCTGGGCAAAGGCAGCCTCTATGTAGCATTTGTAGATCTAAGGGCTGCCTTTGATCTGGTGCCCAGGTGCACGTTGTGGGAGGTTCTGTCCAAAATAGGGGTCCCACCTGATTTGCTTACGCTGATAATGCGTCTGCATGAAAGCAACTATGCAAAGGTCCAGTGGGGGAGGAATGGGGAATCCACCACCAACTTCCCAGTTGAGCGGGGGGTCCGGCAGGGATGTGCAATGGCACCCCTGCTGTTCTCCCTGTTCATTAATGGCATTGTAGACAGGATGATGGACGCAATGGTTGACGCACCTTCGTTAGCGGGCATCAGAGTTCCAATTCTGATGTTCGCTGACGACACTTTGATCGTGTCCAAAACCCCGTCGGGTCTCCAGCGAGCCTTGAACATTTTTGACTCATTCTGTAAAGAACGGGGTCTCGAGGTTAATGTAAATAAAACCAAGTTGATGGCCTTTGGGCAAAAGCGTCAATCTCGACCCAATGTATTTTTGAACAATATCAAATTAGAGTTGGTAAATGTTTTTACATACCTTGGGGTCGAGATCTCAAGTAAACTTGGTTGGTCAAGACACATAGAGAAGGCGGTGTTGAAACACCAGCAGATTTCAGGAGCCCTCAGGGTCGAGCAAGTAAAATCCAGAACCAGGCCTATAAAACCTGTTCTCATGGTTTACGACGCAAAAGCCTTGGGCGCAACCCTTTACGGGGCTGAAGTCTGGGGCTTTGAGAATCTTACCACCCTTCAAAGATCTGAGAACAGGTTTGTGAGAGGGATAACTAGCCTCCCCCAAAGTACCCCACTGATACCGCTTGGTTTGGATCTAGGTAGAAGATCGCTTAGTGACCGTGCCCGACTGAGGCCTATCCTCTATTGGAGATGGCTATGGACAATCGTGGAAATAAGACACTATGCTGAGGGGTTCTTAGCATTAGCCAAATTAGATGTTTTTCGCAAAATCACATGGTTAAAAATGCTAAGGGATATCCTTGCTGAGCTTGGGCTCTCCAAATTATGGGAAAACCCCCTTGGGGAAGTATTCCCTAGTAAATCCAGTATTAAAGAACTATATTGGAGCCACATCGATCAGAAACTTTGGAGGAGCGTAACCTCGGAATCCATGGGGGGTAGATTCATGGAAATTAAACAAAGACCTTCCCTAGAAAAGTATTGGGACAGCATAACTGTTCCATTAGACAGGAAATTATTTTTCCAGTTAAGGGCAGGTTCTCTCCCCTTGAGGTGTATGACGTCCAGATGGAGAACTAATAGTGGCTCGTGTTGTCCGTCATGTGGGGCCCCTAATGAAAGCATCGCACACTTTCTTTTTTTATGCGATGCTTATGTAAATCCAAGAAAATCTTGGTTGGCTCCAGTTTGTAGGAACCTCGGTGTCCAAAGTGGTGTTGAGGGGTTGAGAATTATTTGTTCCTCCACTGAAATGTCAATCGTAGTTGGAACTGCTAAATATCTGGGGTGGGCTTGGTCCATAAGGAGGAGGGCTCTATCCTCTAATGTGTTCTGAATTTTACATTTTCCTATGTATGATTTATCCTTGCAGACAACAACTGGGAGATATATATGAATTTTAACTTTAAAATGCGGCTAATATGTATGGTATGAGTTTTTATTGTATAAACTCGGGAATGGTCCGTAACGCGGAGGTTTCTATATTGTAACATGCATTTAGTTTCCGCATATCATGAAAAAGCTATTTTAATTCTAATTGATAACAATTTTTATGCTATGTATTATGTATTCTTAATTATAAATTTATTGTTATAGAATGTTTGAAGTTTTTTAGAAATGTATGTATTTACATGTGTGTGCTTTTATGAGTGTATAACTCGAATAAAGCTTTTTCTACCTACTATGAAATGACATGGTTAATTATATTACTAATGAAATATAAAATACACATATATAAAATATTTTGATTATCATTAACGCTGGATCGCTTAGTATAACCATGGACTCAATTCCAAATGCTACATGTTTTTATTTTATAAATGCCTTTTTAACTATTTATACAAGGTTTTTAATGCAAGGATAGACACCCCCACAATTGCTTCCTCTTAATAATTAGTGGACTGCACTTCATTTGGTATTTTGTAATAACGTCAATCCATGTTTTTATGCATCAGTATATGTTTTTATGTATCTTTTATGGTACTAATGTACCGAAATAAAGATTATGAAATGAAATGAATTAAATGAAATGAGTGCTCTTTTAGTCATCTAAATGAAGATTTAGATCCCCAAGTATCGTAAAATTAGCAGTTTGAAAATGTGGGTAGCCAGTAGATCAGGTAGAGAGCCGCACCATTTCCCAGCGTACCTTGGAAGGTGGTAAATCAAAGCTCTGGAGAACAAAAATTGAGGAGTGAAAGCAAGTGTAAAGATCAATGCTTCACAATCAGAGATCAAAATATTTAAAATTTTACAGTGGCACTCCTTCTTAAAAATAATAGCAATGCCTCCACCTATCCGGTCTTGCCTATATATCCTTACAATAGAAAAATGTGCAGGTAGTGCCATAATTATATCCGGCAAGGACGCAGCATGTAGCCAAGTCTCTGTAAGAAATAGGGCATCAGGTCTGCTGTGGTCGCATAAGAAACCAAACAGGTGTTGTTAATGTTTGGACTGTGAGATGGCTTCTGTCTAAGGAACCATCACTGTGGGCGCTGCCATTCGCATCAATAGGTGAGAGATTATTCAATGAGTGTTGTAGTTTGACTACCAACATTATTTGCAAAGCAAGCATAATTGCTGGCTAAAAAACGAATCCAGGGGTTGAATACCTGACAGTTCGTTTTGCAAAACGGCTGTAGTGATCTCAGAACAACTGGGGTTTAGAATCTGATCTGGTTGCAAAGGACCAAAGTTCCAGGCACCTGGCCCCGGACAGGCGTTGGTGTTCGTAGAAAGGCTTGCCAGCGGCGCATCAGCTGCATATCTGACCATCCAATTGTACCTTCTAGTCCCCCAGGTTATTCTGTCATCAAGAAGAACTGGGAGGACCTGCACAGCGATGGCATAGCTATCATTCACAAGAACAACATCACTGTGACAGAAACAAACTCCTTCTCCTTCCCATCATTTGAATATCTCAGCATTAGCATAACGCCTAAAGGCAATAAAGTAACAAAATGTCACCTACTCTACCACCCACCAGGAAACACGCTCCCCCCTTCAACGAACAACTGTCGGATCTGATAATGCATTGCTCCCTCTCCAACGTCAACAACTTAATACCAGGAGACCTCAACCTCCATTGGAATGAAGAGAAGGACGTACTACTCAAATCTTTAAGCTAACTATTACTCAGCAAAGATCTTACCCTATATTGCAAAGGCCAAACCCACAACAGAGGCTCAACCTTAGATGCAATTAGAACAATTCAATAAACATAGACAACATCCTGCCAGTCGACCGGTCAGATCCCCACATCATCATGTTTCACCTGCGCTAAAAACGGAAGTGCATCCAAATCGATCTCGGAACTCTCTCCAATGGTCCAGAAACATCAATCAGATGCCTCTTTCTGATCTGAGAGAAAGAACAATGTCCCTCCCCCCACATTGACAAGCTTGCAACCCACTACATTTTGACAATGAAAGCTATCCTAGACCAAGTAGGCCCATGAAACTAAAAATGATCAGGGAGACACCACAAAGATCCTGGTTCAATCAAACACTTCAACTGGGAAAGAAGACAACTAAAAGCTGCAGAGAGACTCTGGAGAGCCAACCCATTCCCAACTCACCTATATCAGCTCAAAAGGGAATGCAGGAAATGCAAAGATCCCATACTAACAGAGAAAGCCACCTTCTTTCACAGTATGCTAGATAAAGCAAAAAACCTCCCCAAAGAGCTTTTCAACATCATCAAACGGCAAACCCCCAAACCTACCAAAGAAGCCCCTCTTGTCTCCAGAGAAAGATGCAACAACTTTGCTAAATTCTTCAATGATAAAATCATGAAGATTGAACTCTCCCTAGGCTGCCAAATGCAGATGTCCACTGGCAATCCCACCCCCCACATCACAGAGGTTAGCAACTACTCTAACTACCCACCGGTCTCGCCGTCAGTGGCTTCTCTACCTTTGACCACCAGTCTTTACCAACGCACAAGGTCCTACACAGCACCCAGGAGTTGTAAGACTTTCCACCCACTCACTGAAGAAGACATCTACAAGGTGATTGCAAAATCCAAACCCTCCCCATACTATGCAGACCCTCTTCCAGCCTCCCTTGTTAAAAGTCTCAACCACACCATAACCCCTATCTGGACCAAGATAATAAACAGCTCTCTCATCAATGGGACTATGCCTGACTGTGTCAAGGAGGGCCAAGTCACCCCCGCAGGCGCAAACCCGGATGACCTCAGTAATTTCAGGCATGTTTCCAACCTCCCCTTCCTGGCAAAAACGTTTAAGAAGTGTGTTCTCTCCCAATCAATACAATGACAGCAACAACCTATTAGATTCCACCAATTTGATTTCAGGAAGGGATGCAGCTTGGAAATAGATATGATGAATATAGCAGATGCTATACATAATTCTCTGGATGCAGATAAATGCTGCCTGCTCATCCTCCTTGACCTATCAGTGGCCTTCGACATGATCGACCACAAACTTCTTTTGAACTCACTACAACAACGAATCAGAGAAGATGGCGCGGTTCTGAAGTGGTTCTCGTCATTTTTACATAACGGATCTCAAATAAAAAAAATAAAGTACTCAACTTTCACTGCTTATGCCATCACACAAGGCATCTCACAAGGCTCAGTACTGAACACTACACTCTTCAATATCTACATGGAACCCCTCACTGTAATACTTGAACAATCAAACATTGCCTACCACCTATATGCAGTCAACACCCAATTATACCTGGAAATATCCTCTTTGGATGACATACGCGGGCTGAACGCCACTCTCACACAAGTCCAAAACTGGCTGACACACAACCACCTCAAACTTAACCAAGAAAAGATGGAAATCCTCCTTTTGACCAATCACAGCCAGCTCCCACAGACATAAGAATCGCTAAATAACCTAGATGCCCTGAAATGCAAACAGACGCTGGCGGACTCCACTAAATCTCTGGGGATCACCCTGGACTCAAATCTGAACATTAGCACTCACATAAAGACTACAGAAAAGGGTGCCTTCTACAACCTAACACTCCTTAACACAATTAAGCCCTTCCTCCCACCAAATGACTCAAAAACTTCCACACAAGCTCTGGTACTATCCAGACTGGACTACTGAAACTCCACCCTCACAGGCATCCGGAAATCTCACTTAGCCACTCTGAGAGCCACTCTTAATTCAGTGGCAAGGATGATCACAGGAGCAAGGTGATTCTACTACATCTCCCACGCAATCAATAGTCTAAAGTGGCTACCTATCGAACCATACTGTTGCTTTAAGATTGCCTGCCTCACCCACAGAGTTGTGCACATTGGTAAACCAGCATTCCTCACATCCAAACTCACAAAGGCAGGCCAAACAAGGAACCCAAGAAGCTCCAATACACCTCTCCTCATCCCCCTAGAAAACATAAACAAAAAGCCCTCTCTCGCTCCTTCTCGGACAATGCCCCCAAAATCTAGAACTCTCTTCCAGTAGATATCAGAACTAACTCTTTCTTCATGAGTTTCAAAAGACAACTGAAATAATTCTTTATTATTCAACACCTCAACCATCCAGGATATAACATCTAACTCACTCTGGAACTACCACCTCCTTCTATCTTATTTTCGCCCAAGGACTATACACTGACTTGACTCTCCTCACTTTATGTATATTGTATTGATACTGATTTATAATGCCTTGACAATGATGTAAAGTGCTCTGATACCCTCAAGTCTAGCCAGCTCTATAGAAAACTCTTTAATAAATAAACTATTAGAATTTGACAATGCTAAAAACACGACCTAGTTGAGTGGAATCCAGCCTGTAACAGGCTTTATGCTTTTCCCTCATACTAGTCCACACCTGTCACAACTTGCTTCAGGCAACATACCGGCTGCTGCAGGAACTTTAGGGAGGTTTGCGAGATCGACACAATATTCTTGTATTCAACCGTCTCGCGCTGGAGGATAAGTAGGAGTATTTCCAACACTGCCAGTCTTTGCTCCCATACAAGCTGAAATAAGAAAGAAATATGGTTGTAAACATGACTGCTCATACCAAGAGTAAGAAGCCTACTTCCTCAGTTCATACCATTGCCTTCCCTCACCCTCTGCCAGTGGAAGTGGTGGTCAGAGTTGTATTTGCATGAGCAGACTTACTTTCTTAAAACACTCCAAATAGCGACAGCAGTAGATGGCAGTTTTATTTGGATAGCATGTAGCACAGAAATCCAGTGTTTGGAGGATTGTGGGTCTGTCCATCTCTTTCAGATGCTTCATCTTTGGAACTGTGGCAAAATCCAGAAACAATGAACATGTTGAATTCCCCAAATAAAAGATGTTTCTATGCACCTGAATTTTTTAACCAACTTATCTCTCCAGAAAAGTATTTTACTTTAAGAATCTCTAAATTCCTAATTTAAAACCAGCAAGACACAAAGACATACTCAATTTGCAATCTGTAAAACAGCAAGAGTATGGTTTTGTCAGGAAGCCTTTGCCTTGGACCATAATCTTGCATATTTAGAAAGACCCATGTACCTAGTAAGGATCTCTTTCTATAGTGAATCTGCCAGTGCGCTCCTGCACTGTAGGATCAACTGAATGTTGAGCAAGCACCGTGTTCTTTTGTCCCACTGGGCATTCTCTGTTTTTCACAACCAAACTCCCAAATCATAACTTAATTAGAGGAAAACAAAAAGTACTTTGCTCTGATGTCCAACTAGTTTTCTCTATGCATTAGACCATGTTTGTATTTTATAACTGAGTAAACATGCCTTAACCTCATCCGTGCGGTGCAGATTTACTGCCGGTGCTGGGCCCTAACGAAAACGGGCGTGGTCATGACGGAACGGTTCCGTCATGAGCACAGCTCGACCGATGCTCATGACGAACCGTTCCGTCATGAGCATCGAAGGGGTTAAAGACTTTACATTAACTGTGTTGATGTTTACTAGATCAATACTGCGGCTTTAAGGGCTTCCGACAGCTAAGGGAAGGGCAGATAGGTGGAATTTAAAGCGTGAAGAATAAGAGATACATTGATCTGCAATGTACAAGACATTTCCTTCAATATTCCAACAACCTGGTAGAAAGTGCTTAAGGTAAAGAAATAATTACCAACATCATAGAAGATTGGGACTTTAAACAGCTCCAGCCATGTAGCTGGTACCTAAGAGAATATATATACTACTGCTATGTTCTGACATATTGATACCTTAACACAGACAGGCTGGCCAAGAGGGACATCTTATAAAATGAATCATGTTGGGAGGGGATGTGGGTCTCTGGTATCTTGATAAATATGTTGCCAGAATATTCCCTTTATCTGCCTTATTTGAAGACACTGTAGGCTTCGGGGTTTGGATAGAATGTAGAATGCTTATCTAAGGTTAGCCTCCATGTTGGTACAGATCTCTAGGGCCTGTGAACATTTTTGACAACTATTACCATTGCCTCTGGAGCCAGAAAACACATATTCTACTGCAAGGTCATTGAGTTGCTAGGACCCTCCTTTTGAGAATTCTGCTTTTAAGTCAAAGTTCATAAAGGCAGGGAAGGTACACAGATCAGTTTGCAGGTGGAAGGGTTATGCTGCTTCAGCACTGGCAGTGCCTTCTGACGGTCTTTGGCTCCAAAGAGAGATAGGAAATTTCAGATGGATATTATGGCCCTTGAGACACAGTTTCCTGCACTTGTGATTTTACATGAGGGATGGTGCCAGGCAGAGTCTTCAAACTCATAAGACTTGCAGATGGAGAAACAAGGCTTGGTGGAGCAGGCATAAGGTCAGGGTGTATACTTATAAGCACTAATGCACAGCAGGGGCCATCAGCACCACCATCAGAGCGTTGCAGCCCTCATGCACAGAATGTGTGCATTGAAGAGGTACACACAGACAATGGGGGTAGTCTCCACACCGACAGCTAGTGGTTCACCTTAATGCACCTCCACTCTCTATCCTTTCCAATGCTTACTTGTCAAACCTTGGTCAGGCTAGGCAGTGGTTGGAGTGCTCCAGGCTCAGTAGTGTCTATTGAACAAGGATTCTTACTCGAGTGTACTAAGCAGCTGTATTTGAACTCTGGGCTGAAGCAAGTCATATTTTCTACATTCCAGGGAGTCATTCTCCTCCTTCTCTTCTTCATGTTGCAGCAGAAACAAAGTATTCACCTCAGCTCTAGAGTATGTTCCCTACTCCTTTAATGGTGGCATTCAAGTTGTCCTGCTCTGTTCTCCCTAACTATGCAACTTTGGTGATGGACATAGGCTAACGCACTGGGCTACAGAAGTTAACACAAAGGAACTTTAAACGTTGTTAAAGTTTGTGATTTGAACTGAGGCACATACACCTGGCTCTGCAATGGTTTCTCCTTTGAGAGTGGGTATAAATGAGAGAACAGTGCAGAGGGGAGAGATGGAAAAAACGAGACAGCAGCTCTAACTACCAGTAAACTTTCTTGATCATCCTGCAGCCTTAAGGGCTTCATATAGACTCACATTGAGAGGTTTGTCACCACTTACGTACCCAATGAGTAATCACACATACAATCAGAGGAATTGAGAAGACCCAATCATGAAAGACTTCACAAATGTACATAGGAAGAGCTTGTAGGCACTCCCTCCACTGGGGTGCAACCCATGACTATTAATCAGCTATCACAAACCAGTGTTATGGCCGGGTCACAGAAACAGTCACAACCCCTGAGAAAATAAATATTACTTTGTCTGTATCACTGACACCCAACAGATTCTAGCACTGTGCTGGTGAGCAGCATCCAAAACCAGTTATGATACGTTTCCTATACCTCCGGCCGCAGAAAAAATGTTTTATAATGTTTGGTGCTCATTAATTTCCTTTTCTTCAAAGAGTGTGCAGAGGTTCCATGTTGAAATTGTGTTTATTGATCTTCAGTTTCCCTTAACTAGATGCTTTATGTTGGATTTTCTACATCATATATTGAGGGAGAGGGGCTGTTTATCTACCTGAGCAGTAGTGTTATAGTTAAGCTAACCACTGGCATTTAGTGCCTGTGAAAGTTTCTTCTGCACTAGGTACTGGAATTGTAATGTTTGATTAAACATTTAATCCCTAATCGCGTTACTTTTATTGGTCATCACCAGTGGATTTCAGCCTTGAATATATATTCATAGCTTATCAAAATTCAATGAAGTTTAAATAAACACTAATTCCAAGGAAGAAAAAAAGATTGATCTTACTTCCATCCTTGACCATGTGGGAACCACATTGAGAAAAACAGCACCTTTTCTGAAAAATTAGAGAGAAAAGTGGTTACCTTTTCATACATAGAATTAATGTTCATACATTGTTAAAAATTACCACTTGTATAAGTTAAAATCAGCCAATATTGTGACATTGCAGTGTCTTCAATTGGTCTAAACTACCAAAAGCTTACATTTCTGCACCTCATTGGCTGCTTTCAGAAGGTAGCATCTATTCTCTGCAACCAGTACTTGCCCTCGGTGAGTCTTCAGGTTAAACTCAAGGCTCTCATGAGAACTATACTGCAATGCAAGCCTGACTTTACCTACCCTGCCCAACCCCGAACAGTGTGCCATGTAAAGATTTCACAAGGGCTAAGTTAGACCCAAAAATGTCAACTGCCATTAACAAGCAACAAGGCCAAGCAGAAAGCAAACCATCAAATTTCAGAGAAGCAAAGGCCCTGCAAGACCCAAAATCATTAGTAACTGCACACAACCAAAATGTAACCATCAACTAACAAACACCATCAAACCTGCTCATGCAGACAAACTCTTCCCTGACATAGAGAAGCTACCAGATCCAGAGTCACATTCATGGATGAGCCAAAAAGACACCAAGCGGAACAACATTTGTGCAGCACTGCCAGCAAGTTGTCTCTAACAACCCACAAAAGAAAGTCCTGAATTCAGTTGGTGATTGTTTTATGGTACTAAGTATGTATTTGGTGAGCTAAGACTGGTTTCTTGTCAGATTGTTATTTATTTTTGTGTAAATGCCTCCAGTAGCAAAACCAAAGTCATCTGCTTGGCATCTCCAGAAAATGCTTTTACCTCTGCCTCAATAGAGTGGGTAGGAAATACCAAGGCATACAGAGGATGTATGTCAGTACAACGCGATCTTTTAGATCGCGGTACTTGACATCGTGGGCATTACAACGCAAGCCGTTACAACGACTTGCGTTGGAGGGCGCGGATTTTGGAATTTTATAATTTTATATTCCAACACCAGTCCACGTAACAGTAGGGAAGGTGTTGGAATATAAAATTACAAATTCCTTCTCCAACAGCGCCATCCAGCGCAAGTCGTAGTAACGACTTGCGTTGTAATGGCATCGTTGTAAAGGCACTGCGGTGTAAACCCCGCGTTGTAAACGATGCTTCCCCATACAGAGCTAGGCAGTGTCCCCATCACTGCCAATGAGAATGTGAGATAAATATGCATCGTGCCATTGAGGAGGTGAAACACATTCTGCATCAAATATATAGCTTTTGAAAGATCCCCACATATCTGCCAAATGATAACAAATGCTAAACAAAAAAAGAGGCCATGTCAGCCACAAACCTAACAAGAATAGGCTAACAGCCATGCCGCCCTCAACCAAGTACTAATTACAAGGATTGCCAGGCCACCAAACCAGGACAAACATGCCGACCATTTACCAGAGAACCAGAGGAAAACCCAGACCCATATCTTTCAAAACGAAAGCACCTTGTATTCTGAACAACAAATGATACTCACCCTTAGCATTTTGAAATTAGCTTAAATGGATCAGTTCGTAGATTCCTGGAAAGGGCATTCAGGAACAGAGAACTGAAAACAAAAAATACAGTATGAAATAAATACAATCGTTGACAATACCTTTAGGAACACATTTGTGGATGTTATACACTATGAGCAACTGTGTTCAGTTGGCACTGGCCTCTATGCCAGCAGACTGTAACAGAACAGTCTCCGGCTCTGTTCTTAGTGACTAAGAGTCTTTTCAAGGGCAGATCTATACACAACTGTATTATTCAAGGAGTATATCCTTGTTTTTTTAAATCTACAGTTGGGAGTGAGTCTGTATTATTAAAAGAGTTATGGGGGTTATGAAGAGCAGAGCTCTTAGTGTCTCTGAACTGAATTTTGAGGCCGGAGGTGATCTAGTGAATGTGGGCTCTGGGTGGCATATCACCCGAATGCCGTCTTGTTCATGATTGTGACAGAAGGGGTGATAGATGTAGGTGGTTTGAAAGCAGAAGGTGAAGGAGACAGTGTTTAGGGGAGCATATGTTTAGATACTGTGGTATATTTTGCTACCTCATTGGATTGGACTTTGAACTTTTTAGTGGTTGACTTGAATAAGATGATTTTAGTTTGTGTGTAAGAATATATTGCCTTGAAAACCAATGTCGGACATGCATGCTAGGCGGAAGAAATTTCAATTTATTATTGCATTATTGTGCATAAAGGATATCTGAATAACTTGGCTTTATAAAGATCAGAGCAATGGGTGACGTAAGTATGAGTTCTGTAAACAACAAACCTCTGAGTGTTATCATTGGCAGAGCAGAATTAAGAGAAGCACTTTCAAAGGATCTCTGTATCTTACACAGCAGCCATGAAAGCAAATAAATCTGGGTGGTGTCACATGTTTAGCTCCATGAGTTTTTGTTATTGTGATGCACACATTCCTAGCGAATCTGTTTTTTTTAGGAAATCTGTATATTGTCAAGAACAGAACTCTGAGTGACGCTGGGTATTATCAATAAGATAACTCCTAGTAGTCTATAATCATATCTAGAGCAGGGTTTCTCACTGTACGACTCACAGATCACCTGTGAGCCTTGAAATCTACACATTAAGCATGAGCGTAAAATCCGTTCCGCTCGCGGATTTTGCGGATTTTCGGTAAATTTGCAATCCGCGAACTCTCGCGAATTTACAGAAAATCCACAAATTTGCACGCGGCGGATTTTTTTGCTTGGTGATACAATATTGCGGCGCGCGGCGTTCACTTACCGTCATTCAGCGTTTGCCGAGTTGTTTTTCTCGATATTTTGCGAGTGCTGAGCCATTTTGGATCTTGCTGCGGAATCCCGCGGGATTTTGGCGACGCATCGCGAGAGTTCGCAATTGCGAACATGTAGATGCGGCGGGCAGCAACAATCTCGCACTCGCGAAATTACAAAATTTGCAATTCTGCACAAGAAATCCACCAGCAAGCAGCATAAACCTTCTGAAAATGATGATTTTTATCAGAATAACTCCTCAGGATGGCATTTGCCTGCACTTTTTTGGATTTGAGGCCTTTTGACTTTCTTTGGATCACTTTTGGATTAGAAATCAACATTCACAAGTAAGTTTGTTTGGGGCATTACAGTTGCTGTTCTGCAGAAAAACGAGTTTTGCAAAACTGAAAGCACTCAGCAGGTGCAAAAGTTCACTCATCATTAGTAACCATTCCCTGTAGTACTTCCTGAGGGGCCCCTCCAGAGTTCAGTTGCCTATGTTTGTTTGGGGCATTACAGTTGCTGTTCTGCAGAAAAACGAGTTTTGCAAAACTGAAAGCACTCAGCAGGTGCAAAAGTTCAAACTCATCATTAGTAACCATTCCCTGTAGTGCTTCCTGACTGGGGCCCCTCCAGAGTTCAGTTGCTAGTTGCAACAATTCTATGACCCTGCTCTGACCCTCACAGCAGGCTCATAGAATAGCTACAAGTAGGCCACAAAGGTCTTGGGAAAAAAAATTGCACTGCAACAGAAAGCAAATTACAGATAAGGAAGCAGGTGCCAGACTGGAATTTTAAAACAGTGACACATTAATAAATCAACCCCAATTAATTCATGTCAGTTGAAGCAGGGTAGGTGTGCTTGCTTTCCCCCCCATAATCTACAGTGATGAACCAGAGGGTGGCATTGATGTACCAGAGGGTGGCATGGGTGAAACAAGGTGGCAGTGGTGAAACAGAGGGTGCTGTGAACCTGTGATGAATGAACCAGACGTAGAAACAACATAGTCGCGACCGTAGCGAGCCGACAAGTAAGTTCGCAATTGCGAACTGGTACAAAACCCTCGCGAACTGACAGAAAACCTTGCGAACAAAAAAAAAAAATCTGCAAATTCACGAGAATTCGCTGATTTTGTGGATTGCGAGTTCGCAAATACGCAAATTCGCGAACGCCAGATTCGCAAAATTCTCCCATGCTTACTACACATGTAGCTGTTGCGGTTTTCTAGGCTGATTGCTGAAAATTTGGAGATTATCAGACAAGTTGAGACTAGCAGTGAATCTCTATGCAGAGCCCTGTTCACAGCAAACAGCTGTGTAGAGCTGGGTTTAATAGGCCTTGAGAAGATGCAGCACAGAAGGTCCTTACACAACAGCTTCAGGGGCATGTTTACCTTTAGAAAAGCAGTGAAATGTGAAAACTTAAAAGTAAAGCTGCCCTGAACCAGCAGAGGAGGAGACTAAAATCAACAGGGGGCTGCCCAAAAGTTTTTAAATTCGCCATATTAATTTAATTGCCAGGACTAGTGATAAAAAGAGCAGGGGAACCAGTGTTTAGTGCAGTATTAAGTATTTGACTGTTTTTACTGTCCATGAAAAAAGAAACATACAACTGATTCCTGAAATCTTTTTTCCAGCAGTAAGGGAAATGTTGGAGGTTTTGCATTTCTATATATCTTCATTGTAGTATGAATGTGAGAGCATAGGGTAAACTTTACTGGGTCGAGGACGTTGAGGACGTTCAGAGGCTCATTACTAGTCAAATACCCCTTATCTAACTACAAAACCAGGATTAAATCATCCATGAAAAGTGCCCCTTGAGCCTGTCCAGGTCCCTAGTGGTCCTTGCTTGTATTAAGCCTGTTTTACAGTTCTCATCTTTGCCAAAAGGGAGCTAATCAAAGCAGTGAAAGCAAAGGAAGGGGCCCAGATTAGTCTCGCTAGGCATAACTATAGAAGGACTTTATCGAAGGCAAGGGCCGAGCATGAGAACCAGTTCTGGTATGATTTGAATGCGGCTAGCTCAAGGAAGGACTCTAAGGGTTTTTGGGACCTAATAAGAGCTAGGGACAAACCTGTGGACTCTCTTATAACATGCAACATAACTGAGAGAGTGTGGTTTGATCACTTCTCCAAGCTTTACACAATGGTTGCGGGTTCCGAGGCTACCCTGATGGAACAGTACACCCTGGTTTGCACAGAGCCCAATGAGGAATTCCTATTCACACCTAAGGAAGTAGAAGGGGCGATCAAGTGCCTTGTCTCTAACAAGGCAGTGGGCCCTGACGGCCTTCCGGGAGACTTGCTCCGCGTTAACCCAGCCGAGTGGGGGAGACTTACTGCCTCCTTAATGAATGCTGGCTTGGCTGGTGCAGCTCTCCTGGACTCATGGAAGGGCGCAGAGGTCGTCCCGATCTTTAAGAAAGGGAGTCGGGATGACCCTGCTAATTATCGCCCTATAAGCCTCTTGGATTCCACGCAGAAGGTGGCAGGCAAAGTGGTTCTAGGTAGAGTCTTACAGTGGGTCGAGGAGAATCATATTCTTTCAGACTTTCAGGCTGGTTTTAGAACTGGTATGGGGACGATCGAGCAAGCATTTTGGTTAATGATCATTGTTTGGAAAGTGGTTGTACTGGGCAAAGGCAGCCTGTACCTTGCATTTATAGACCTAAGGACTGCCTTTGACCTGGTCCCACGTAACCACCTCTGGAGTGTACTCGATGCACTAGGTATTCCCCCATACTTACTGAATATGCTGATAAAGTTCCATGCTGACAACTTTGCACAGATCAGGTGGGGTAATCAGGGACAAAAAACATCACGAATACCTGTAAATAGATGTGTCCGCCAGGGCTGTGTGCTAGCCCCCACTCTGTTTTCATTGTATGTCAACGGAGTGGTGGAGCATTTGCTGCAACATCCTGCAGATGCACCATCCCTGGCTGGCAGGAGAACGCCTACCCTCTTATTTGCAGATGATACCCTCCTAATCTCCAAATTATCTGCGGGTCTGCAGAGTCTTCTAACCAGCTTTAAGACCTCCTGCGACTCAAGGGGATTAGTTATAAACACAGGGAAGACCAAGTTCTTGGCCTTAAATCCCCCGAAGAAGTCAGTTAAACCACCTACCCTAGATTCAGTTCCTCTCGAGAGGGTCAAGGAGTTCGATTATCTTGGCATTCGTCTCTGCGACTCTATGAGTTGGAAATCCCACCATCAAAAGATGCTGCTGACCCTCAAGAGGGTGGTGGGGGCCCTCCTTAACCACATGGCTGCTGCTATGATTTTTGCCGTGTGCTGGAAATTGCCATTTTGCTGTTTCCATGACGAGCTCAGCTCGTCATCAGCACACGACACCCGTGGGTGATGACGAGCTGAGCTCGTCATCAGCAGCGAAAGGGTTAAGGAACAACGTGCCTCTTCCCTCAAACCAATTGCACCGGTTCTCGATATCTACAGGGCACGAGGTGTCAGTGCAGCTCTCTATGGGGCAGAACTATGTGGTGTACAGAACGTGGGCCAGTTGGCCCGCTCTGAAAGTAAATTTCATAAGGACTTAATGGGCCTCCCTTACAGCACACCAACTCTTCCTCTTCTTTTAGATATGGACACCCGCCCCATTAGCGATCAGGCGAGGTTGCGCCCACTCCTTTTGTGGGCACGTATTTGGAGAGTCCTAGAATTGTCCAGCTACGCAGAAGGTTTAAAAGAGATCCTCCTAATTCCTGGCTGGGCTAAGGTCCATTGGCTAAGGGAAGTCAAGCGCCTCCTTATAGACCTAGGCCTTGAAGATGCTTGGATTACTAGAACTGCCCCGCCCAAGTCAATATTGAAGAAGCTATTCTGGAGTTGGGTGATTGATGGCAGGAATAGTAATGCCAACTTGTGCAGGTCCACGGTGGAATTTCTTTTGGTTAAGGAGGTGCATTTCTGCGAGCCATATTTGGATACCATCCTAACTACGTGGGACAGGGCTCTATATTTTAAATTTAGGGTAGGCGACGGCGTACTTCCAGTGGGGAAACACACTGCCAGTTGGAAGGTCCCGGCGCAGACAACTCCTTTTTGTCCCTGTTGCTTGAGCAGAATAGAGTCAGTTTCACATTTATTGTTTGAATGCCCGGCCTATGCAGTCCCTCGCCGCAGATGGCTGAAGCCACTCTGCAGAGAACTCGGGACTAGATCCCATAAGTAGGCCTTAAGAATTTTTAAAACGGACCCTCGGCCCCTGCTTGCAAGTGGCCTGGCGAAATTGTTAGGCTGGGCATGGCGTATTAGATCCAACAGGCTTTCGTACCTTGTTTGATATGTATCTTAGATTGTTTTTATGTAATTTCTCATGTAATTTGTTGTCTGAATTGTATGTTATTACTTATGCACTGGTTTTTACTGTTTTTTAATGTACATGTATTGCTTTTTATGATATGAACTATATCGAAATAAAGCTATTTACTACTACAGTTCTCATCTAATGACAGCTAAGGGGGCAGAGGTGTTGCCAATACATTTGGTCAAGTAGCAGAACAAAGACTGTACCGCAGGACAGTATTAAGGTACATAACTTTCCCACTATAACATGTTAGTGGATTATGAGACTAGGGCATGAAAGAAGTCTCCTCCTGGGGTGGGTGAAGGGTAAACACATTATATATACTGTGCTGGGTTCTAGGAGAGATTTCTTATCAAATACTTGCTATCAGTATTCAACTTTATTTTGAGTAATTCTAATCTTTTCAAACAGGTGCAAAGGAATGATAAAATATGATAGCTCAAGAGCACATAATTTGGTCCTATTAGCAGGGCCGGACTGTGAACACATAGGGCATCCCTGGCAATTTTGACGGACAAGCCTCCCTGCTGCTTTTGTTACTGGGGACCAATATAATGCACTGCTACAAAACCGGCCCCAGTAACAAAAACAGCACTAACGGCTGCAAATTCGGTCCCCCCTCCCTTTAAGCCTGCCAGGAAAACACCTGAGGCCTGCTACGGCCTGTCCGGCCCAGCCTATGAGTAGCCTGTGAGCGTACACTATGACTCTCATTACGTTATTGCTGGACTAGGGAGAGGTATTTCCCACGGTTGTAGGTTGGGACAATGAGTTCCTCAACAACGACTGCCCTAACAATGAGATCGCTACCAAGACCTCTTCTAAACCATGATTTATTTTACCACGCATTCCTTTGCCACGATTTTTTGCGGTAAAGGCATGCATGGAAAAAAATGCATACCGACTACTACCCTGATCCCCCAACCCCCCACCCCCTAAAACTAACCCCAACCCCCTCACCCCCTAAAAATAAATACGATCCCCCACACCCCCTAAAAACTAACCCCAACCCCAACCCCCTGAAAACTAACCTCAACCCCTGCACACTGTAAAAATCTAACCCCAACCCACCACCCCCTAAAAACTAACCCCAAGCCCCTGCTCCCTGAAAACTAACCCCAACCCCTCCCACCCCCTGAAAACGAACCCTGCACCCTCTAAAATTTAACCCCAATGCCCTACCTCCTAAAAACTAACCCCAACCCCCACCCCTGAAAACTAACCCGAACCGCCCACCCCCACAAACTCCTCCCACCCCCAAAAAAGTAACTCAATCCCCCCACCCCAACAAACTCTCCACTCCCAAAAATCTAACACAACCAGCCCCCACCCCCACAAACCCCTCCCACTCGCAAGAAACTAACACGTCCCCCCACACCCTGAAAACTAACCCGAACCTCCCACCCCCACAAACTCCTCCCACCCCCAAAAAACTAACTCAATCCTCCCACCCCCACGAACTCTCCACCCCCAAAAAACTAACACAACCCCCCACCCCCCAAAAACGTATATGACCCCCTCCTCAACCCCACAAACCCCTCTTACCGGTTCCTGTGTGATGCTCCTCCGAACTCTGCCTTGCCCAAACACTAGACCGAATCAACTTGGGGGGGATGACTGTGTTCATTGTTACAAGCTGTCTAATAAAGAGATAAAAAAAAACAAGAAATCTTGCTCCTCGACACCAGTTTGTTGTTCCCTCGGTGCTGTGAATGCCTGTTAACACCTGCATCTGATCAGGGTCAGATGTCAGCCCTTGACAGCGTACCGGTAATATGTGGGCGCAGCAAGGAGAAAGGCTGTGTTGTGAGGCCTGTGGCAAGAAGCGGAACCACGGGCTCTAGTACTATCAGAGGCCAAGCGGGGCTGCAGGAACCTGCACCCAGGGGACGAGGGTTTGTCGACTGCTCACCCCCACAGCTGCCGAGATCCACCCTCGCCAGTGGCAGGAGAACGGAGAGGAGGTGAGGGAGCTCAGTGTGGGTAGCACCCGCATTTAAATCCTACATTGGTGATTGAAGCCTGGGCCCCACAGAGAGTGTGCGTGGAGCCGGGGCTCTCGGAAGAGAACCCTAACAAAATGCAGAGACAATGCCTGAGTGAAGTTATCAGATCGCGAGTGGAGCCCTCCAGAAATCCTGCCGCCTGCATTACAGAGGGGTTGGCCTCGGCTTTGGAAGACGGGGGCCAAGCGTATCGGCCGGTGTAGAGGGCACATCACCAGATGGAGAGTGGCCGGAAGACAATTGAGCTGTGCCCCAGGCCCTGCCGCATGGTTGGGGCCACAGGGGCTGTGTGGAGAATGCTCGCTCATCCAGGCACTTCAATTGAAACTACTGCCATGACTTGTGTAGGGAGTGGACCCACGTCTGCTTGCCCTGCGGAGGGACTGATTCCATCCTACTCCTAACCGAATAACTTTGCCTGATATTGGTCATAGGGGCCCCAGAGCGTCCTTGAGCTTTGGTGTTTGACCATTTGTGACTGAGCTCACCTTCACCCCTCACCCCCTGCCTGGATGCTATGACGCTTCACAGAATTTTGGAGTAGGGGCTGTTCCATGCTGCTGTTCGTCTGCATAATTGGGTGCACATGGGGGGTGTCCCAGGGCTGGTATTGAGTCCCATAACCTAAGGTGGAAGTATGGCACTCACTGCATCGCTGGAGATTAGGTCCTGCTGAGAAGGGGGACAGCACTAATGGGGAAGGACAAGGCAGTGTGGGCTCAAGCCGCCAACATCATAACGCAATATACCACCCCGCACCAGCCTACGCAGAAGATTATGTGGCAGTTGGACACGCAAAATGTCACTGACGAACCAGACGGGGATGTAGAACCAACTAGAGCAGAACGTTTGCCAGCCATAGAGGGATCACATACTGTCCTTGAACATAAGATTGAAACAGTCTCTATTGATGTCCACCTCCTCCATGCAGACCTCCGGAAAGTAGCTGATAAAATCAAGTCAGCGGAGGGTAATATCACTAAATTACAGGGGGAGGTAAAGTCCCTCAATTCTCAAACACCAAGTTGTCCAACTTAACTCCATCACAGTGGACCGAGAGTGACGGGCCAAAGATGCGGAAGGACGCTCTCATCGAAGCAACATTTGAGTATTAAGCTTTCCAGAAAAGCTAGAAGGACTCTACACCGAGTAATTATTTGAGAACTGGGTGAGGACAGAATTTAGACCAGAAGGCATCTCTGAATTGTTCATGGTGGAAAGAGCTTAAAGGGCCCTTCTGCTGCCTCTTCATCTGGGGACGCCTCCTCAGACCCTCATTACTAAGATCTTAAACTACTGTGACAGAGACTGTATCCTTTGGGCTGCGAGGGAGGGGGCTGTCCCCCAGTTTGTAAGCGCCAAAATTGTGATCTACCCAGACTATACAAAACAAGTGCAGGAATGATGTAAATCATATCTCAGCGTCAAGAAGAAATTTACGGCTCTCAATCTTTGGTACATGCTCCAGTGCCCAGCTAAGCTTAAAGTCCTACATAATGGGAAGGCCCACTTCTTTGAGCGACCGGAAGAAGTATAGGAATGGATTGAGATTGGGGTGAACTGTCAGGCTCCCTGTCGAATGCTAGCCACTCCCGAGTGTGGGGTCCCTGCTTTCGTGAGCACTCTGGACAGCCACAGGATAGTGCAACCAGCCCTAACTCTTGCACTCTGTGACCTCGAAAAATTATGATCAGCGAGGTTGGGACTAGTCAACTGTCTACCATAGACCGACCGACTGATGCACAGGATGCAGATTTGCTGTGCAACCGGATGGAGCAGACACAGATTCCTCCAGTCAAGTGAGGGACATTGTACCTGATACTCTGATTGGAATGGTGGGCGAGACGGAGGGTGTATGAGCAAAATGTCTGGGGCTGTATGTTATGTTATTTGAGCTTATATAGCGCGGTTACCCTAGGGTGTCCTGGCGCTGAGCATACCTGCTGGATGTCATCGTTGAATGTTTTACTGTGAGAATAGCCAAGTTTGCAGCCCCTTTCTGAAGGAAAGGAGATCTGCTGCGTTCCTTAAATGGAATGGTAGCTCATTCCATGTCTTAGAGGCACAAGTGATGAAACTTCTGCCCCCTCAGCTGGCCTTTTCAATCAGAGGAACTAGGACTTGTTTCACTCCTGTGGACCGAAGGTTTCTTGCAGGGACATACCATTTGCATTTTTGCCTCAGATGGTTGGAACCTATTCCATTGAGGGCTTTAAAAGCCATGCAGAGGGCCTTACAGCGTACCCTAGGCTTCACGGGGAGCCAGTGTAGTTGTTTTAACTCCTTCTTTACAGAGACACATTTGGGAGTACCTGTAAGCATTCTGGCAGGCGCTTTCTGTGCAATCTGGAGCCTGTCAACATGCTGTTTTTGGGCATTTAAATATAGACTAATACAGTAGTCAATCCCTGCCATATTAAGGGCTGTGATCACTGTCCTGAGACTGCTCTCCAGAAGAAGGAACTTTATTTTCCTTTGATTCTCAGAATTAGGAAACATGTCGAGACCACCAAGCTTATGTGATCGCCAAAGGAGAGCTTGTTTTCCATAATCACCCTCAAGTTTTTTGCTTTCCAAGTGGGCAAAGGGCAGAGGCCAAGTTCTGCTAGCCACCAATCTGGCGTCCACAGGTTAGGGTTGTTTCCAAACATAATAACCTCTGTTTTGCCTGAATTTAATTTCAGGCAGATGGACGACATCCATCCTGAGATGGCCCTCATGCAATCATGAAAGCGAGCTCCTGTTTCCTTTTCTTCCCTGTCTCTAATTGACAGAACTATTTGTGTGTCGTCTTCATAGGAAGTGATTTGGAAGCAGTAGGATTTAATTAGGCCAGCCAAGGAGATCACATACACGTTGAAGAGTGTCAGGTTTATCGATGAGCCCTGTGTCAACCCGCACAGGAGTGAGAAAGGCTTTGACCTATAATTGTCAAGTTCCACTGTTTGCAATCTTCCAGAGAGGAAGGACTGTATCAGGTTCCAAGCAGCACCGTGTACTCCTACTTCAGACAACCAGTCCATAAGAACTTCATGATGGACCGTGTCAAATGCTGCTGACAGATCTAACATGATCAGAATTGCCTTTCCTCCTCTGTCCAAGGCCTCCCGCACCTCCTCTGTGGATTTGATTAAGGCCAGCTCAGTACTGTGTTCTTCTCTAAATCCATATTGCGATGAGTCAAGCAGATTGTTGGTTAGCAGAAATGTGATGATCTGGGTGTTCATGGCCTTTTCAATAATCGTGGCGGGAAGCGGGAGTCTTGAGATTGGCCTATAGTTGTTTGGGTCACTAGGGTACAGGGTAGGTTTTGTTAATAGGGGAAGGATAGAAGCCTTCTTCCAGTTGCTGTGGAATTTGCCCATTTTATTTATGTTGTTCAACAATGGTGTAAGAGTTGATCCTATAACTTCTGGGATTTGCTTTAATATCGATGCCGGACATGGATCCATCTGGGATCCAGACCGAATGGAACTCAGAAGTTTGATTGCATCTGGAGTCTCTAACAGAGAGAAATTGGCTAATGCCGGTTTGTTTGGTTCCATGTTTGGAGGCACCGTCCTTATCCCTCTTTGAGCTAGGCTAAATGAAGAAAAGATCGCTTCCCCTTTTTGTTGGAAAAATGTAGCCAATTTTTCACAAAGCTCTGGGCTGCTATGGCTCTTGGGGGCCTTTGGGGCCGCTAGTTTAGTGATAGTTTTAAAGAGTTCTTTAGAATTGGATTCGGCCTGGGAGATTTGTTCAGCAAAGAACTTCTTTTTGGTTTCAAAGAGTTTATCCTTGTACTGTCTAAGGCCTGGCTTATAACTTTATTTGTCCACGTTTTTGTAGCCTTTCCTCCACACCCTTTCTAAACGTTTACAGGCCTGTTTTGGGTTTTTTAGTTCACCCGAAAACCAGGGGGCAGATGGATGAGCCCTTTTGGGGGTCCACACTTCAACAGGGCGAGTTTGTCACATGCTACTTCTAGCCACGACGTGAGTACTGAGGTAGCTTCATCTACCTCTGCAGGGAGAGGATACTTGGTATTTTTCAATGCCTCTCCTAACTCTACGCAGTTTACGTTTTTCCAAACTCTTTTTCCGATGGCCCCTGTGAGTACTGTTCTAAGTTTGTGGTCCTTCGACTCTTTCACCTCAAAGAGGATGGCACAATGATCAGACCACACCTAAGGTAGTAAAGAAGAGACTGCCAGTGTGGGATTGTTGGAATAGATCCCATCCAGCGTGTGCCCCTTGTTGTGTCGTGGTACTCTGATCAACTGCTTCAGTTCCCCTGCCTCCATCACATGCCCCAGTGTGACAGTGTCCGAATTGGATTGATCTTCCAGATAGAAATTAAAATCCCCTAGCACCGTAAAGGAATCTGCACATAGCCCTTCTTCGAGCAGTGTCCCCAGCAGTTCTAAATATCCACCCCTGGGGCCTGGAGGGCTGTAGAGGAGTAGCCCCTTAAAGGTGCTATGGTGTGACGTGCGTAAGCTAAATGAGAGAGCCTCACACGTGGCATTTGAAGCAGGGTGAAAAGTGGGCTTCAGTGAATCATGGTAAATGACTGCTACTCCCCCTCCTCTCCCATGAGGTCTATCCAAAGTGTGACAGTGGAATCCCGGGGGGGTCGCATTACCTACATCAGGACTGGATGCCTAATCAGAGCAGGATTCAGTTAGGAGGGCCAATTTGAGATCTTGTGCCTCAATAAGCAGTGCACACTCCATGCTGTGTTTAATGAGAGATCTGGCCTTCAGTAACAAACAATTAAGAGGAGGTTGGTCCGCTGTATTATCTCTACTTCCTACTATATCGTTATGGCCGGAGGCCGAATGATCAAAAATGTGTGGCAGAAGTGTGTTGCAATTAGGGCAAATACTTCTAAGGTGGTTGGGCTTAGCCTTAAAGGGAATACAGGGGCACCCATCAATCCTCCCAAGCAAGTTTAATGTAACAAGATCTTCTCTAGTGTAGGCCATCGTATTTTAAATAAAACGGCCATGGGGACGGGCCCTGAGCCCGGTCCGAGCATGGAAGGGCACAGACGGACTTGTATGAGGAGATGGGGTTGGAATGTGAATTGTGTGTCCTGTGGTTGTGATTCTATGTACTGGTTAAGGTGCATGGCATGATGCTGAAGTGTCTGTGCACATGCCTGGGGTGGATGGGCGTGCTTAGGATTCTCCGGGGTCGAGGATGCATCGAATTTGCATTAGTTCTGTAGATTATCATCAAATACTTTATTCGGCTCAACTGAGGCATAAAAGTCAGAGCAAATAAAAGACAACCACATACAGTATTAAGTTCATAAATGTGATGTAGACACTTCCCGTAAACACCTAAAACAAGTATTAAAAGACACCTGTGCGATGAGACAATTATTCAGTAATGAGATTGTGTCGATACAGCACTTAAAATGTAATTTAAAATGGCATGTATCACAGTTTCATTTCCCAAGCAGTGTAAATAAGCAAAGTTCTGTAGTTATATGGTGTACCTCGCCCTGGTGTTTGTGTGTGACAACATATTGATTGTGAAGATGGGGAGCATGATTCCATGAATGCCAAGCCGGGACGCTGTTTGACAGTTGGGTGTTAGCCAGCCCCAGCTGGACTGGCCAGGGATACAGAGCGAGTCCTGGCACGCGCGTTTTGGTAGAAATAGATAGACATATGCTTGTGCTATGTTTGTCCATGGGTGGGTTGGTTGGTTGGGGGAGTTCTGTTCATGTTGTTTGTTTACTTTTACAGTGGTGCAGCGGACAGGTGGGTCGGGTGGGTTGACGATGCATGGTACACATTCACACCAGGAATGGGGGGCACTTACAGAGTCCCGACCTGGAATGTCTGGGGATTGGGCTTATATGTAAAGAGATACCGGGTGCTCACATTTCTTAAGCACCACAAAATTAACATTGCATGTCTGCAGGAAACTCACATGAATGATGCAGGTGCCACCACACTAGCCAAGAAATGAATATGTCACATTTTCCATTCATCTTTTTCCACATACGCCAGAGACACATTGAATTCCCATTTTCCCTCAATTACATGGAGGCGGATGTGGGGCAGATAATTCCTCATACTGGGTTTCCTTGATGGGCAGGATGTATCCCTCCTTACATGTTCAGGTAATGCACATGGCACGGTTCCTATCAGATCACTCTCCGGTTTGTCGCAAGGTTACTCTTGCGGATGCACCGCTGGGGGTTGAGTATTGGCAGATTCCTGTGGATGCACTTGAGGACTAGACAGGCAGAGAATCATTGTTGCTTACCCTGTCGGGTTACTTTGAGTCGAACTGTGGCACCTCTGGGAATAGACCTGTAGAGTGGGAAGCACTCAAGGCAGTGCTAAGGGGCACATGTATGGGACTGTCTTTTGGGGTCTGTAGACAATTCAAGGCCGACCTGTGTGCTTGGTCGGAGCCAGGTGATGCATACAAATACTCTGGCCTTGCTTCAGGATGGACAAGACATATGGGGACGTATTTCTGATATCTGGAACTGACTAGACAAATACACTTTAAAGCAGTATCGACAACAATTGCATCATGAAGGCAATAAATCTGGGCACTTATTGGTATTGATTTTGAGTAGGGAACTGTCACCCCTGATTCTGACGAGTTTAGTCTCCCCGAATGGGACCAGGGTTACCTCGAGGGTGGGTATTGTGGAATTGTTTCGCACACACTTACATCGCATATATACGGTAGATGAGAATGACAGTGCGGGTATCTACTCCCCCTTTTTGGAAGGGTTGGCCACTCCTAAGTTGGCACGTGCCTCTTCTGAGGAGATGGATGAACAGTTAACACTTAAAGAGCTTAGCTCGGTGCTTAACATGCTTCCACGGGCCAAGATGCCGGGTGGTGATGGTTCCCCGACTGAGTTTTATCAGGCCAACCATGTTTAAGCAGGGCCTCCTGGAGGTTTTTACTGAGGCTTCTCTATGCTCCTTAAACCGGGGTGGTGACGCTACTGACCCTACAGCATACATACCTCTCACTATGATAAACACAGACATGAAAATACTAACCAAGACACTAGTCGTTTGTTTATCACCACATATGCCACGTTTGGTTCATGAGGACCAGTGTGATTTTATCCCAGGAAAGAGCACCAGCATGAACTTTAGGCATTTGACGCATGTTTGTACAGGAGACAGATCACTGCAATGAAGAACTTGCACTTGTGTTGATTGATTGATCTGGAAAATGCATTCAACACCATTGACTGAGGTTAATTACTTCAGGTGCTGCAGATCATGGGTTTTCAGCCCTCGGTATTGCAGGTGGGTTTGGCTCCTCTACACAAACCTGGCTGCACGGGTGAGAGTAGGGTGATGTTGCTCGGAGTCGTGGACACTCGGTAGGAGAACTCGCCAGGGATGTCCACTTTCTCCTCTTCTATTATTGTTGCCAATAGAGTTGCTAGCTACATGGGCACGCCAGGAACTACATGACTGGGGCATACGGGTGGGTGAGGTACGACATGTCAATTCCCCATGTGGCAATGAGGCATTATTTTATCTTTCCTCCCCTAGGGTCACCGCCACAGCTTCTACAGCTGCTAGATGATTTTGGAAACATCTTGGGTCTTTGTCTAAACTGAAATAAGTCCTTAATATTCACACTCACTTCTCTCATAGGCACACCAGTGGATTGTTTACCAATTTTGGAACTGCTTTGGGAAATAGAGCAATTAGAGCATTTGGGTGTCCTTGGGGATATCAGTAACTTTCTGGACCACCTTGCCCCTCTTCCTATTGGTATGGATGGCTATTGCTAAAATGGTGGTGCCTCCACAATGTCTCTACGTGCTGCAGAACTCACTTTGTCCCCTAATGCACACAAAATGTAAGCAGCTTAACTCCCACTTAAATGTGCTCCTCTGGGCGAGCCGGCATAGCAGGGTGGCTCTGATGACCTTAACCAAACGTTATGAAGATGGGGGATTGGAGGTTCCATGTCTAGAATTATATTACTATGCCACACATCTTCAACATTCGGTCAGGTGGCTTGAACAGGGTGGGCATTGGGAAAAAAGCCTATGTTGAGCAGTGCAACAGTGGGCCGCTTAACGGAATTGCCGATGAAGGGGGCTGGGACGTCTGCGGACCACCTTACATGGTGTGACAAACAGCTTTTATCTGCCAGTGTTTCATGCAGACCATCTTAAAGCGGGCCCCATTCCACAGGGAACTTGTCAAATGGACATTAAAACCGATTAGCCAGTGTTGGAAAACGAGGCAGTATCTGTGAGGCCTACACAAATAACATGTCTACATTTGTCCTTCACTGGGAACCAAACACCCCATTGTCGCGCTAGACTCTCAGAGGGTAGCGTTGCAGAGCAGTCCAAGGCTTACTCAAGGGAGGTGGTGTGGGCTAGTAATTGCCATTTACCAGTATGCAAAAATAAAACTCAATAATTGATTGTCAAGTCTGTACTTTGCTTTATAAAAGAAAGAGCACATTTATTAACCACACATACTACTAAATACCATGCAACAATTTACAAACATACATAAGCTATTGGAATTACTTTGTGGCATTGCATAACATTCCCACCCCTCCCGCGGGGGTGGGGTCTAGTACCACCATTCCCATGTATGCACATCATCTTGCCCCCTAATGCAGTGGGTTGACCATAACTTTGAGTGAGGGCCCTACCCTCTGGCACCATCTCAGGGGAACACCTGTCATAGTGACACATAACCCTGACTGAGCATCTCATACTGACCATACAGTATACACCCCTGAATTACAGTGGCTAATAATCGGAGTTGATCATCACTTAATGCAGTAGCAAGAATACATGTCTAGCATCCCTTTATAATCGCAGGTACTTATCACATCTGAAAACAGTTATAATACATTGCAATTAAAGCCCCTAAAAGGCCTCACAATAATAATCACAGAATTAAGCATGTACTGCCAGACATTCTAGCAGGAATGTCCAGCAACAGAATCCCAATTTGCTTATCATTTCACATTATATATGTGATTTCCAGTCCCCAAAAGGGACACCATTTATAAATGTGCCACCTGTGCAATTACACCTTCCCACCTCTAGGGGATATCACCTCAATGCCAATCCATGTTTGACCCTGCACACTTCAGTGCAACCCTAAGTTTCAGCTCCTGACTGGAGAATAAAAGTTCCAGCATGAGGCAGGTTTAAAATCACAGATGAACCCTTGAGGGGTAGTCTCCTTTGTGTCCACCAGAGACTGAGGGTGGGGACATTCCACATTCGTTCTAGGGGAATCTGCGTTGCTCCTTGACAAGGCAACCCATCGCTGCGTGTAACCGCCCTGCTGAATGCGCTGTGATTTCTTTTAACTTCCCGTTTTTGTATTTGATTTAAAAATAATTTACAGTAACCCTGTTTTTAAATAGCTTCTCCACACACTTGCACCGTAAATTGTGCCCTCACCGCGATTTAGTAGGTCTCCTGCGCGTTCCTCGTTACCCTCCACGCCATCTTAGGGGTTAGAAAGGGACGCTGGAGGCCATTGCAGGTTAGCGCTCCAGCAGTCAGGTTGACTGGTCTGATGCAAGCGCGAAGTGCATTTAAGGCCAGAACTTAGGTAAGGTCAGCCTTGACAAGGCAACCCATCGCTGCGTGTAACCGTCCTGCTGAATGCGCTGTGATTTTTTTTAACTTCCCGTTTTGTATTTGATTTAAAAATAATTTACAGTAACCCTGTTTTTAAATAGCTTCTCCACATACTTGCACCGTAAATTGTGCCCTCACCGCGACTTAGCGGGTCTCCTGCGCGTTCCTCGTTACGCTCCACGCCATCTTAGTGGTTAGAAAGGGACACTGGAGGCCATTGCAGGTTAGCACTCCAGCAGTCAGGTTGACTAGCCTGAGCCCTATTTTAAGACAAGGATGCTAGCGCACGGCGCATGCGCACGGCGTATGTGCCGCAGTAACGCCGGAGTCACGCCAGAGTCCAGCCCGTCTTCGCCCGTCTGCGCTACGGACGAGCTGGACGAGGGGGCGCTTAGTGACAACGAAACTGGACTTAGTCGACCCAGGAATCTCTATCAGGTCTTGTTAGATCTGAGACCTGCTCAACCATCCTGTCATAACAAGCTTACCCCTGAGGCTCTGCATTCGTCTCCCATTTGTAGTTGCTCTAGGTCCTACCGCCCTGCCCATGCGTCTTCTTCCCCGCTTTTTAATGTAATTCCTTTAGTAAATCCCCCACAACCCTTAAGCAGAGAGCATGGCTATCTGATTAATGGTAGATCTTTAATCAAGAATAACGTTTCCTTTGAGGACTTTGTTGTGGTAAATAAACCCTCCAGGGTCTTCATAACGGAAACATGGACCAAAGACTCCTCCGGGCCAGACCTTGTGGAGGCAGTCCCAGATGGCTACACTTTAGTTAGGTTAGACAGAGTGGGTCGTATTGGTGGAGGGCTTGGCATTTTGCACAAGGACTCCCACTCGTGTCATACGATACCTTTATCAGCTTCGGATGAAGCCATCCAGGCCCTGCATTTCTCTATTAATGCATCCTACACCAGCCCGTTTAAGGGCGTGCTCATATACAGACCGCCAGGGCCTAGAGTGGATTTCAGTCAGCATTTGCTTACTACTTTAGAACCCTATTTTGGCTATGAGTCCGTCACAGTTCTGGGAGACATAAATTTTCATTTAGAAAACTTAGAAGCTAAAGATACTCTTTGTCTCCTAGACACTCTATCCGCATGCGGCCTGCAGCAATTAGTTAAGCCATCAGGCGGGCCACACACTAGATGGGGTCTTTTCAAACGATAGACGTCTGTCAGTCGATGTCCCCGTGCCGCTTTCTTGGTCAGATCATTATGCCATCCCGCTGCAATTGGATACCACCTCTACCATTAATATTCCGAGGGGTCCCAGTAAAATGGAACTCAGGCGGAACCTGAGGAAGGTTTCCAATGCTTCACTGGCCCCATTTATTTCCTCCTTGGTAATCTCGAAGGACGAGGATGTATTTTCTGCGGTACAGAGGTTTGAAGATGTTACCTCTGCTGCAGTGGATGAGCTCGCACCTCTCACTTTGCGTTACACTGCTAGAAAAAGGCCATCAGCCCCTTGGTATGCCGAGTCCTTAAGGCTACTAAGACAAGCCTGCAGAAAGCAGGAACGTTGTTGGAGATCTAATGGGAACATGCAGGACAGGCTAATTCATAAATCCCTTTTGAGGTAATATAGGGCGGAAGTCATGAGAAATAAGCAGGAATATTTCTCAAATCTCACTGGGGCCCTCACCTCACCGAAAGAGCTTTTTAACATCGTCAACTCCCTGATTACTCTGAAGACTCCTTATCCTGTTATCAGTTCGCAACAGATTTGTGATAACATAGCCAAATTCTTCCAAGATAAAATTGCTGGATTGTCTCGGCCCTCGAGCTCCAAAGGTTCTCAGCACCCTCCCCCACCTCTTCCACTTCTCAGATCCCTTTCATCGTAGGGTCTGTTAGACCTACAAATTTGATCACGCTGTCTAGCTTTCCCCCGCTCTCCTTACAGGAACTCGAAGCCCTCTTGGCTAAGACCAAGTCTGGTTCACCTCTTGACCCTTGTCCCCTCCATCTTCTTAAACAATGTAAGGAAACGCTTTTGCCCCCGCTACTTCAGATCATGAATAAGGCCCTGAAGGATGGCATCTTTCCTTCCCAATGGAAGAAAGCAGTGGTGAAGCCGCTCTTGAAGAAGCCGTCGCTGGACCCAGAGGTGCTTAAAAATTTCCGTCCCATCTCGCTGCTCCCAGCCCCGGCAAAGATGCTAGAAATCCATCTACACCAGCATCTTTCTTCCTTTCTGGAATCCTCTGGTCTTCTGGATCATTCGCAGCATGGTTTCCGGAAGGGGCACAGCACGGAATCCGCCCTGACTGTGGTGCTCGATAACATCCGCACCACAGTCGACAGGGACCTTTCTGCTGCGTTTGATACCCTATCTCCCCTTGTTTTAACATCTCGTCTAAGGAGATAGGGGTGGAGGGGCACGCATTATGCTTGTTGGCTTCTTTCCTGGACCAGAGGGAACAGAGAGTGAAGCTGGGAGAGTTCCTATCTCCATCCCTGCCGCTGAAGTGGGGGGTTCCACAGGGGTCGGCGTTAAGCCCGACCCTGTTTAACATCTACGTAACCCCCTTGGCCAGGCTTATAAGATCTTTTGGGATGGAGGTAGTGTCGTACGCCGATGACACGCAGATCTTGCTGTCCCTCGCCCAGCCTGTCAGCTCCTCTGCCTCCAAGTTCAGACTCTGTATGGAGGCAGTAGCCCATTGGATGATTAACAATTCATTGCGGCTAAATGGCGAAAAGACAGAGATCCTTGTGTTCGGAGAGAAGGAAAACATCTGGACGGCGGAATGGTGGCCCGAATCCCTGGGGACCTGTCCAGCTCCCACCCTTGCAGCACGAAACCTGGGGGTTATGATTGACCCTGCCCTTGACATGGCCCTCCAAGTAAAGCGGACTATATCCACCTGTTGGGGCATTATTGCAATCTTGAGGAAAATCAAGCACTACCTGTCCGTGCAAGCCTGGAAACAAACTGTGGTAGCTTTGATAACATCTCGGCTTGATTATTGTAATGCCTTATACGCGGGAGCCAACAAAGGCCTGCTGCAAGGTCTTCAATCGGTGCAAAATGCAGCGGCGAAGTTTGTACTGGACCTTCCTAAAAGGTCGTCAGCCACCGCTGCCAGGAAATCTTTGCACTGGCTTCCCATCGACGCCAGGATTTCTTTTAAAGTGTTATGCTTGGTGTTCTGTGCTCTAAATAGGAAAGAGAATGGAGGTGTAAAAGATCTCCTGATCCCTTATGCTCCGGTTAGGAACCTCCGTTCCTCCTCGAAGCTGCTCCTCACTGCTCCTCGAGTGCGTAGAGCTAAATGGGGAGGTAGAGCCTTTTCAAATTTGGCTCCAAGATGGTGGAACACTGTCCCCTTAGAAATCAGGATGCAACCCTCAATACAACCCTTCAGAAAGGCCCTTAAAACATGGCTCTTTGGCAAAGCTTACCCTTAGCTTTTGGTTCTGCCTTCTCGGTTTTTTTCATTTTTTGTAGGCGCCTTGATGCCTGCGGGCAAAGTTGCGCGTTTATAAGTTTTATTTCATTCATTCATTCATTCTCCTGCATCTCCCCCTGCACCTTTGCAACCAATTAGTGGTGACCCCATCTTCTTGGGGCCACCACACACTTAAAACTGGCAGGTTTTCATGCAGGGCTTCCCTGGCCCTCCAAAGCATTATGGGGCGCTCTTCCCAATCTTGTGCATATTAGATTAGCTGCACTCCCGCGGCTCAGTTGTAAAACGAATTTTTAATGTATTTTATGAATAAATGTGATAATTTTTAAACTCAACATTGGTATGAACAGATAATAAGTTTTTGAAGTAAAATCCTATTTGGTGTGTACATTCTCATCAATTTGATGTATTGGTTTTAAAGATTACAGAAACATAAGAAAAGTTGTAATTAATTGTGAATTTGTCAATCTCTATGCAACCTTAGATACAACATATGGCTCACCCTTTATCCTTGGTTTGAACCCCCTAGGGACTCAAGTCCTTTTTTAAAGTACATGAAAAGGGAATTCTCATTTTTGTTTTAGAGTACTTAACCTCTCCCTTTTCATACAAAGGGTTTCTCCTTATAATTTCTTAGCCCATCTTCTTGGGGCCACCACACACTTAAAACTGGCAGGTTTTCATGCAGGGCTTCCCTGGCCCTCCAAAGCATTATGGGGCGCTCTTCCCAATCTTCCCAATCTTGTGCATATTAGATTAGCGGCACTCCCGCTGCTCAGGGGAGAGCCGTGCTGCCCGAGATGGCAGGTCACCCGCCGCATTAGCCCTTCATTGGGGGCCCGGTCCCAGCCAGACCCCTTCTGTCCAGGTGGGGAGAGCAGCCCAGGGAGCCCATCCCCGGCTACTCTCGCCGGCTCCCTGACTGGCTAGCACCCTTGCGTTTTGCCGCCGGGAGCAGGCACTGCCATTCTGGTCTGCCTGAATGCGGGCCGACACGGAGGCTGCCGCTGGTCGCGCGGGGCCTTCAGGGGAGTACGACGGCACTCCGCCCTCCTTCCTCCTGCCACAGTGAAGTGCGAAGGCACTCCCCCATTCTAGTCACGGACACCGGGGCCTAAGCCCCCTGGAAATCCTCATGGGGAGCGCGGCGACGCTTCCCGGCTTCGTCTTCTTCTGCCGTGTGAGAGTGTGACAGACAGCTCTCTCCTCTTTTTCACTGCAGCCACGGGGGACCGGAGTTGGGGATCGAAGGCCCCAGTGATCTTCAATGGGAGCTCGACGACGGTGGTGTCTTCCTGAAGTCAACATCGGATTGGCCCTCTTCAGAAAGAAAAGGGGCAGACGATATTGGGGAGGAATGTAAGTATTAGCGGGTCTACAACAGGACATGCTGAAGGGAAGGGGTTTAAAGTCCTGTGGGATGAGGCCCAGTGTCCTATTGAGGAGCCTAATGTGTCTGCTGCTTACAACAAGCTCATATTTAAATGTACTTGGTTTCTGTGCGTCTGTCTCTCGCCGTACTCACCAATACTAGCTGGTTGGTTCTTTGTACTGTGTTATAAAGTGGTAAAATAAAGGTTTAAAAAAGGAGTACCATCCTCATCTTTTTAGTGATACATTGTAAGAGCTAGAGTTTAGCATTTCATC
Source organism: Lissotriton vulgaris (assembly GCF_964263255.1). Classification (NCBI taxonomy): domain Eukaryota; kingdom Metazoa; phylum Chordata; class Amphibia; order Caudata; family Salamandridae; genus Lissotriton; species Lissotriton vulgaris. Next base: position 1,256,497,372 of record NC_141694.1, on the reverse strand, counting down.
TTGTTTCAATAATGGAGCAAGGTGAGGGTCATGACCTTTTTCCTCAAGTAAAGAAAGAGATTACATTGCCAGGGATGTGTTAGATGGCCTTCAATGTATTTTTAGGTCTCGCCTGTCGATGCGCATGCGCATCGAGCTTGCGAGACTATGGGGGCTTATCCACTCTTTATCCAACTTTCAAGGAATCGTGGCGATTCCTTGCAGTGCACGAGACATTTTAGACTAATGCGCATGCGCAAACAGCTTAAAAGCGCGTGCACAAGCCTGCATTGCCTTCTCTCTCTCTGACAGCCTCCCCCAGCTCCGCCTCTTCACTTTTTGATTGCACGGATGTTAGGCCGTGCCTCCCCTACTCTACTCCCCCCTCCTTCTCCACTCCCCCTCACGACGCACCTCCGGATCCGCCCCCTCCCCATTTTGTCTACCACCGTGAAACTGTTTGGCACACGAAAGTCTTACCATTACCACGACATATTTCCTTTCAGCTCTAACTTCGGCTAATGTATTTTAGTGGACAATGAAACATACTTATTTGTTACGAAACATTTGTACAGCCTTCCACATGTCTTCCACAACCCACTAACGCCCGAACCACCCCCCTCTGTCCCCGTACACAACCATGCTCGCATTTCAACTCCCCCTCACGACGCACCTCCGGATCCGCCCCCTCCCCATTTTGTCTACCACCGTGAAACTGTTTGGCACACGAAAGTCTTACCATTACCACGACATATTTCCTTTCAGCTCTAACTTCGGCTAATGTATTTTAGTGGACAATGAAACATACTTATTTGTTACGAAACATTTGTACAGCCTTCCACATGTCTTCCACAACCCACTAACGCCCGAACCACCCCCCTCTGTCCCCGTACACAACCATGCTCGCATTTCAACTCCCCCTCACGACGCACCTCCGGATCCGCCCCCTCCCCATTTTGTCTACCACCGTGAAACTGTTTGGCACACGAAAGTCTTACCATTACCACGACATATTTCCTTTCAGCTCTAACTTCGGCTAATGTATTTTAGTGGACAATGAAACATACTTATTTGTTACGAAACATTTGTACAGCCTTCCACATGTCTTCCACAACCCACTAACGCCCGAACCACCCCCCTCTGTCCCCGTACACAACCATGCTCGCATTTCAACTCCCCCTCACGACGCACCTCCGGATCCGCCCCCTCCCCATTTACCATTACCACGACATATTTCCTTTCAGCTCTAACTTCGGCTAATGTATTTTAGTGGACAATGAAACATACTTATTTGTTACGAAACATTTGTACAGCCTTCCACATGTCTTCCACAACCCACTAACGCCCGAACCACCCCCCTCTGTCCCCGTACACAACCATGCTCGCATTTCAACTCCCCCTCACGACGCACCTCCGGATCCGCCCCCTCCCCATTTTGTCTACCACCGTGAAACTGTTTGGCACACGAAAGTCTTACCATTACCACAACATATTTCCTTTCAGCTCTAACTTCGGCTAATGTATTTTAGTGGACAATGAAACATACTTATTTGTTACGAAACATTTCTACAGCCTTCCACATGTCTTCCACAACCCACTAACGCCCGAACCACCCCCCTCTGTCCCCGTACACAACCATGCTCGCATTTCAACTCCCCCTCACGACGCACCTCCGGATCCGCCCCCTCCCCATTTTGTGTACCCCCGTCAAACTGTTTGGCACACGAAAGTATTACCATTATCACGACTTTTTTATTCCTTTCAGAAAACATTTCACTCTTCAACTCTAACTTCGGCAAATGTATTTTAGTGGACAATGAAACATACTTATTTGTTACCAAACATTTGTACATCCTTCCACATGTCTTCCACAACCCACTAACGCCCGAACCCCCCCCCTCTGTCCCCGTACACAGCCATGCTCGCATTTCAACTCCCCCTCTCCAGACGCACCTCCGGATCGTACCCCCGTCAAACTGTTTGGCACACGAAAGTATTACCATTATCACGACTTTTTTATTCCTTTCAGAAAACATTTCCCTCTTCAACTCTAACTTCGGCAAATGTATTTTAGTGGACAATGAAACATACTTATTTGTTACCAAACATTTGTACATCCTTCCACATGTCTTCCACAACCCACTAACGCCCGAACCCCCCCCCTCTGTCCCCGTACACAGCCATGCTCGCATTTCAACTCCCCCTCTCCAGACGCACCTCCGGATCGTACCCCCGTCAAACTGTTTGGCACACGAAAGTATTACCATTATCACGACTTTTTTATTCCTTTCAGAAAACATTTCCCTCTTCAACTCTAACTTCGGCAAATGTATTTTAGTGGACAATGAAACATACTTATTTGTTACCAAACATTTGTACATCCTTCCACATGTCTTCCACAACCCACTAACGCCCGAACCCCCCCCCTCTGTCCCCGTACACAGCCATGCTCGCATTTCAACTCCCCCTCTCCAGACGCACCTCCGGATCCGCCCCCTCCCCATTTTGTCTCCCCACGTGAAACTGTTTGGCACACGAAAGTATATACTTTAAACAGAAATCGTCTACACCACGAGATAATGACATACGCTTTAAAAGTTACATCGGCTTGTACATTGACAAATCTGCAGTACTACCACTGAAATCGTCTACACCACGAAATAAAGCGTGCTACGTTAAAAATACCGATTGTATCTCTAGCATTGCACCTAAAATAAAACATTTTAGTCCCATTTACATGAACACAAAGTCAGGCCACAGACTGCAAGGCTTTCGTCACGAAAACTACAGGATGCTAGACTACTTTAAGCGCCGTCGCCAAGATTGTAATCACTTGTGAAGTTCCTTTGGGGATGTGCTAATTTAGAACAGCAGGATGCGACGCGGGTGTTAGCTCGATAACAACACCAACCCCCCCCCCCCCCCCCACCCCCCCAAAAAAAAACGACTGAAAGGAAATACTTACACTACAAACGTAAAACTTTTTTGCGAAACGTAAGCAATGTCACTGTACGCAAATATTAACACTAGAAACGTGTAGTTATTTTAACAATACTTATTTACTTTACATAACCATGATTATTTTTGGACAAGTTTCCTCGACTGCGTGGTATGTAAATTCGTCTTATTCTACGTTTACGCTTTTACAGACTAAATTTTTTTATGTTTCCTCACTGAAACATTTCCGATTTTGCCTTCTTTTGTATAATCACCACTGTATTTTAACGTTCCCACACACACATTAATGTTGGCATGATATAACAAAAAACAAGACAACTTTGATGGCAAATACATCAGCTCTAAACATTTCGCCACACTTGTCTCTAGATTTATTTATTGCCATAAACAATATGTACCATCTTCTAAATTCCCCACTCTATTTTAACGTTCCCACACACACATCAACCACTCACCCTCAACCACTCACCCTCAACCACTCACCCTCAACCACTCACCCTCAACCACTCACCCTCAACCACTCACCCTCAACCACTCACCCTCAACCACTCACCCTCAACCACTCACCCTCAACCAATCACCCTCACCCTCAACCCTCACCTACCCTCACCCTCACCCTCAACACTCACCTACCCTCACCCACCCGCAACCCCTCACCCTCACTCAACACCTCAGCCTCGCCCTCATTCGCCCTAACCCTCAACGTCTCATGCTATTTTTAAGGGTAACTTGGCGCTGACAGTTCCAGTCGAATGACAGTAAGGTAGAAAAATTCTATAGTCACTCACCCTGAACGCCTCACCCAACATCTCACCTTGACTCACCATCAACATCTCACCCTCACTCACCCTGAAAACATCAGCCTCAATTCCTCACCTCAACCCCTCACCCTCAAGCATTCACCCTCACTCACCCTCCCTCACCCTCACTCACCCTCCCTCACCCACGTTCCAGTCGAATGACAGTAAGGTAGAAAAATTCTATAGTCACTCACCCTCAACGCCTCACCCAACATCTCACCTTGACTCACCATCAACATCTCACCCTCACTCACCCTGAAAACATCAGCCTCAATTCCTCACCTCAACCCCTCACCCTCAAGCATTCACCCTCACTCACCCTCCCTCACCCTCACTCACCCTCCCTCACCCACAACCCCTCACCCACCCTCAACCCCTCACCCTCACTCAACACCTCAGCCTTGCCCTCACTCGCCCTCACCCTCAACCCCTCACCCTCAACCACTCACCCTCAATCACTCACCCTCAACCACTCACCCTCAACCACTCACCCTCAACCACTCACCCTCAACCACTCACCCTCAACCACTCACCCTCAACCACTCACCCTCAAACAGTCACCCTCAAACATTCACCCTCAACAACTCACCCTCAACAACTCACCCTCAGCAACTCACCCTCACCCACTCACCCGCACCCAGTCGCCCTCACCATCAACCCCTCATGCTATTTTTAAGGGTAACTTACAGACTAAAGATTTTCTATGTTGCCTCACTGAAACATTTGCGATTTTGCATTTTTGGGATAATCACCACCCTCAAACACCCTCACTCTACATCATGAATTCAACCACACCATCACATGCCCCAACATCACAAACCACCCACCCTTACACACGCACACTCACACACTCACACATCCACATACACCCACACACATTCTGAATAAGACTCACACCCTCACCCTAACACACAATCACTCACCCTCACCCTCACACAATCATCCACTCACCCTCAATCACCCTCAACGTCATTCACCATCAATCACCCGCACTCACCCACAAAACATCACCCTCAAATTCACTCACCCTCACACTCATTCACCCTCAACACCTCACCCTCATTCAGCCTCAGCCCATCACCCTCAACACCTCACCCTTACTCACCCACAGCCTCAAAAAGTCAACCACAATCAGACTCCCTCACTCACCCTCAGGCCCTCACCCTCATCACCTCACCCTCACTCACCCTCATCCTCACTGACCCTCAACTACTCACCCTGACTCAACCACAACAGATCACCCTCACTCAACATCAACACATCACCCTCATCAACTCAATCACCCTCGCTCACTAACGCTCACCCACCCTCACCCTTAGTGAGCCTCAACACCTCACCCTCACTCACCCTCAACGCTTTACCCTCAATTACACTCAGGCATCCTCAACGAGCCCCACCTTCACACACCTTCACATCCTCAACATCACACATACTCACTCACCCTCACACACTCACACACCCTCAATCAACTTCATAACCTCTACCACACACTCACATGCCCACACGCTCACACAACCCCACCCTCACACACATCCACACTCACACACTCACACAATCTAACACATCCTCGCACACCCACTCACATTCTCAATAAGACTCAGAGCCTCACCCTCGCCAACAATCACTCACCCTCACCCTCACACAGTCACCATCACACCATCATCCCCTCACACTCAACACCTCACCCACACTCACCATCAACACACTATCACACTACAACGACACAAAAACTTACCACCACAGCACCACTAATCACCACCACAGCATGACTCAGCAGACAAAGGTCATACAATAAAAACTTGAACGCTTTTAACAGTCACACACAACAACAGCTATCAATGGGAACTTTCACCAGGCATACACACATAACAGTCATCAGTACTGCTGTAGTAGGTATAAATGACACTGTTGTTGTGTAAACAACACATGTGGTAGTGCAGGGTGATGCGGAGTTGTTGCTCAATGGTACTGTGGGGGTGCAGAAAGATAAAGTGGTATTGCTGCGCGTTGCATTCGTGGACATCAGTGATGGCGTTGTTGGGAGAAGTGCAACTGTTGTGGTGCTGAGATATGCTGTGCTGGTAATTATTAAACACCAACACAGCACCAATCATCACTAGCACAGAAAAACACTTCACAACAACAGCATTACTAAGCACCACACTAACATCACTCAGCAACACACCAACATCACTCTGCCCCACCACAACAGCATCATTCAACAACAACACACTATCACACTACAACTACACACAAACACAATTACCACAACAGCACCACTCATCACCACTACAGCATTACTCAGCAGACAAACTTCATAATAAACAAAAATACATTCTTTGAAGAAGCACACACACACACACATCAATGGACTCTATCACAAGGTGTATATACACAAGTCATCATTACAGCTGTAGTATGTATGAATGGCACTGTTCGAGAGCTAAATGGGGCTGTGGTGGGGCAGAGTGATGCTGTATTGTTGCTCAATGGTACTGTGGGGGTGCAGAATGATAAAGTGGAATTGCTAGGTGTTGCATTTGTGGACATCAGTGATGCCATTGTTGGGAGAAGTGCAACTGTTGTGGTGCTGAGATATGCTGTGCTGGTAATTATTAAACACCAACACAGCACCACTCATCACTAGCACAGAACAACACATCACAACAACAGCATTACTAAGCACCACACTAACATCACTCAGCAACACACCAACATCACTCTAGACCAACAAAACAGTATCATTCAACAAAAAAACACTATCACACTACAACCACACAGAAACATTTAACACCAAAGCACCACTCATTACCACTACAGCATTACTCAACAGGCAAATGTCATACAATAAAAACATGTGCTCTTTTAACAGGCACATACACCAATAGATAGCAATGCCCACTTTCACCAGGCGTACACACACATCAGTCAGCAGTGCATCCTTTCAACATGCATACATGCACACAAACATGCATCAGTCCACGCTTTCAACAGTCACACACACCACCAGCCAGAAGTGCACGCTTTAGTACATTTTTTTTTACCTTCAACACACAATTACAGCAAAAAAAGCATGCTTTGCAGATGTACGGTACTGCAGTACTATATCTAAATGAGACTAGGGGTGTACTAAATACGGCTGTAGTGGGCAAAAGTGATAATGTGATGTTGCGCAATGGTACTGTGGGGGTGCCAAATGTTAATAATGTGCTATTGCTCGGTGCTGCAGAAATGGACTTCAGGGATACCTTGGACGAGACAAATACTAAATACAAGCTAAGAGCGAACAAAAAACACGTACGGCAAAACCTAACTCAATCCATGGCAACAAATACACCGAAATGGCAGACATTATGAAAATGCACAAAAACACTCTAATGCAAGAACAAAGTCAGAAAGTTAATGCGAGCACAAAAACATAAAACTATAATTACATTAGATTTACAATAAGAAAATGCATAAAAACAAGTATCAAAGTCACAAAGACACTCTTTCATAATTTGCAAATTTAATTGTCATTACCTGTCAATCGGAGAAGCTCATTGCCTGAAATAAAGAAAATATAAAAAAAGAAAAAACACAAATAGAACATAAAATTTGCATACATAAGAAATTTCACTACAACAAGACACACACACAATAAAATGCATCACGGTGAAAAAATTCACATACGGTTTAAAAAACACACAACTAAGCAAAGTCAGACGAATATAAAACATCATAGTGCTAACTCACTACATCACCCTCACTCACCCTCAAAACCTCACCCTCATTGACCCTCATACCCTCACCCTCAACAAATCACCCTCACTAACTTCACCCTCAACACCTCACCCACAAATCCACACCCTCACTCACCCTCACCATCACTCACCCTCACTCAACATCAAGCCCTCACCCTCAGTCACACACACTCACCCTCGCAATCTTACCCGCAATCACGCACCACTTCAATCAACGTCAACAACTCACCCTCAATAACACTCAACACCTCACCCTCACTAACCCACAACACCTTACCCTCACCCTCACTCACCATCAACACTTCACACACATCTACACTCACTAACACCCTCAAATTCAATCACGCTCACTCACCCTTAACACCACACCCTCTTTCACACTCACCCACACTCACCTGAATGACCACTAAAAAAAACCTGCACATGCTCCAACACTCACACAACACCACCCTCACACACACACGGCCTCACAAAGAATTACACTTCCGCACACACCCACACACATTCTCTAAAAGTCTCACTAACTCACACTCGCACACCATCATTCACCCTCACCATCACACCATCATCCCGTAACACTAACTCACCCTTAACATCAACACCTCATCCACAACTACTCATTCAACACTCATCCTCAATCACCCTCAACTCCTCACCCATCTGCATCATTCACCCACTCTGCAGCATTCACCCACTCTGCTGCATTCACCCACGCAGAAATTTTACGAATGTTACCCCTTTTTCTTATACATAACAAAATTTCAGAACGGAAAACAATGGGGTCGAACGAGTACTGCTGCAGATATGTTAGACACAAACAAAAAAAAACATAATTGACCTAAAAGGATGCAAGGATGTTAATGAGTCTTCGGGCCAACAATTATATCTAATTCGTACGATATTACAACTATAATACACAAAGGAAACAATTATAAATATGTGTCAGTAAGGGAGGACGAGGATGTACAAAGACACCAGTGAAACAGGCAACTTTTTCGCCGGACAATAAACAATCACTATTCATCCGGAGAATGGGACGGATTATAGACATTAGTCAACATTTACACCAACAAAAACCGGACGCATACAACAATAGCACTTCTTCACACGGAATTCCATGAAAGAAAAATAAAATATGACGACAAAAAAACACATTCCGAAACTGTCAAATTTTTTGCAGGGAAACAAACTAGAAAGAAAAATCCGGAAAATGGGACACATTCAATACAATAGTCTACAGTTACACAAAAATAGATACGCATATCACAAAAGCATTTATCCTGACAGAATTTGGTCGAATAGAAGAAACATATTACGAACTTAGAACTATTTAGTCGCAAAAACCTAACGAATAACACATTGCTTCACTGTACATGTCGTTCATACATTGCTAAAAATACGACAGTCAGCAAATACACAAACTTTCAATTCATACTTCAACTACGTCACTAACAAATTATCCGGCTACTTCAGCATCACATACATAGATAATGCAAAAACCACTTACATCAATATATTAAAACACATTTAGCACTTTCAATTAAACAAACACCTTTTGAACGTCAAATTACCAAATAAGGCAAAAAAATACATTCCATTACTGTTTAACAAAACATATCAAATAAATAATGCAAACACAACTTACATCAATATATTATCAAACACATTTAGCACGTGGAAATGAAACAAACACCTTTTGTACGTCTAATTACCGCAAAAAAAACATTAATACTTTACATTACAGTTTAACAATACATATGCTTTACATATCGCAAATACAAAACAGAAGTTTACGTTACATTACAAACATTTCCAAATATTACGAGCGAAATAAATACATTTCGAAAGTAATTAACTTTAACATACTATATAGACTACTGTACATTACATTTAAAAAAACTTAGAATTACATTCTTACCTGTCAAACGACGCAGCAACACCACAGGAACAAGAACACGCCTTCCGCGCACCAACATTCTCGATCTATGGGGAATTCCACAGTTGACGTATGCAAATCGGAACGCTACGTCAAAAACGTCGCGCTCCGATTGGCTAAAAAAAAACGTAAACACAAAACACACACAAGTCAAAAAAAAACTAGACCGCTAAACAGAGCAGACGTCGACGTGACGCAATACGTCGGCCATTTTAACATAAAAATAAAAAAGGGACTCCACATACACGTTAACACAAAATAACACACTTACTACAATACATACACACGTACATTACATACTACTATACACATTAGACAGAAGTCATACAAAGGGGACATGTGACACATTTTATTACTAAACAGCACATTACTTTGTTACGATTAACATAGACACACACTCATAACATCACCTTCACACAAAAAAAAAATCACACTCTTTCACACCCCCGCAATAACGCTAACACAACATCTCCCTCATACACCCTCACACACCTTCACCCTCACACACACTTACTCACACTCACACTCACACACTCACACCTCCTCACCCTCACACCCCATCACCCTCACACACCCACTCAATCCCAATTACTGAAATTCACACTCACACAACCTCACCCTCACACACCGTCAAACACCTTCAGACACACTCTAAAAAACAACTCCACACACACCCTCAATAACGCTCACACACACACACCCCCTCAGCCTCAAAAATTTTACCCTCACACAAACACGCTCCCCTAAAAAAAAGCACAACACTATCACACTCACAACACTTGAAACACTATCACGCAAACAACTTCACTCATCCACACCCCCTCACACCCCTTAACACTCACCCCCTCACACTCATCCCCTCTACATCAGCACTCACACACTAAAACTCACTCCCTCAACACCCCACCCTCACCCCCCACACACCCCCTCATTCACCCTCATTCACCCTAACACACACTCACATTCTCACACACACTCTCACACACACCTCACACACCCCATCACTCACGCTCTCACACAACACCTCACACACTCCCTCACTTACACTCTCAAACACTCCCTCACTCACCCGCTCACCCCCGCTCAGTCTCACCCTCACTCTCCCTTACACTCCCTTACCCCCTCAACATCACTCACTATGCCTACCCTCCCATCACACTCACACTCACCCCCTCACCCTCAAATCCCTCATCCTAACAGCCCTCATACACAACAACCTTAACACTCACACCACTCACACACACACTCTCACACACCCCCCTCACCCACCCGAAACATCTCACCCTCACTAAGACTCAAACACTCACCATCACTCACCCTCAAACTCTCACCCTCATCCTCACCCTCACTCATCCTCACACTTATCTCCCTACCACTCACCCTCACCCTCACTCACCCTCACTCACCCTCAACACATCACCCTCACTCACCCTCACCCTCACTCACCCTCTACGCCTCGCCCTCAACACCTCACCTTCAACACCTCACCCTCAACACCTCACTCACAATCACTCTCGAACATCCACACTCAACAACTATCAACAACACTCACCCTCAACAGCTCACCCTCAACACCTCACCATCAACACCTCACCCTCAACACCTCACTCACACTCACTCTCAATAATCCGCACTCAACAACTAGCAGCAACACTCATCCTCAACAGCTCAACCTCAACACCTCACCCTCAACACCTCACAGTCAACACACCACCCTCACTCACTCACGCTCAATGCCTCACACTCAAAAAATCAACCTCATTCACCCACCCTCAACACCTCAACATCACTCACTCACCCTCAACACCTTACCCTCATTCACTCACCCTCACTCACCTTCAACGCCTCCCCTTCAACTGCACACCCTCACTCACACTCAGTCACCCTCAACCCCTCACTCACACTCAACACCTCACCCTCAACACCTCAGCCACCCTCACCCTGAATTACCCTCAACACCTCACCCGCAACTACTCACTCACCCTCACTCTCACTCATCCTCACTCAACAACACACAACTTCACTCACCCTCAACGCCTCAACAAACACCTCAAATTCAATGACCATCAACATCTCACCCTCCCTCACTCACCCACAAAACATCAGCCTCAACACCTCACCCTCAATCACTCACCCTCAAACATTCACCCACAATCACCCTCCCTCACCCTCAATTCCTCACCCACACCCTCAACACTTCACCCTAAACACCTCACTCATCCTCAACGCCTCACAGTCCCCCTCACTCACCCTCACCCTCACTCACCCTCAACACCTCACCATCTATAACACTCAACACATCACCCTCACTAACTCTCAATACCACAATCACCCTTCCCCTCACTCACCCTCAACACCTCACACCCTCACCCTCAAATCCTCACCCTCAACACCTCTAACTCACTCACTCTCAACACCTCACCGTCACTCACTCACCCTCAACACCTCACCCTCACTCACTCACACTCAATAACACGCAAGACCTCACCCTCAACACCTCATCCTCAACACCTCACCATCAACACCTCACCCTCAACACCTCACCCACAACACCTCACCCTCACTCACTATGACTCACCCTCACCCTCACTCACCCTCACTCATCCTCACTCACAATAACTCACACTCACTCACCCTCAATCACCCTCACTCACCCTCGACCCTACACTCACCCTCACTCATCCTCACTCATCCTCAACACCTCACCCTCACCCTCATCCACACTCAACACCTCACCCTAAATGACAATAACACTCTCTCATCCTCACCCACACTCACTCTCACTCACACTCACCCTCAACAACTCACTCACCCTCAACACCTCACTCACACTCAACTCCTCACTCACCCCCACCCTCACTCACCCTCAACCACTCACCCTCACACAGTGCTATAGGTCTCGCAGGATTTTTAGTTAAAGCTTTTACATTTGCTTATTGATTTTTGGATTTGTAATTCTTTTGCATTGCCTAAAAAAAAAAAAAAAAAAAAAATTTACAACAAAAAAACTATTAACAATTCTAAAAGCACTAACTCTAATGCTGCGAGACCTATTGCATTTCTAATGCTTGTTCTCTCATGATTCGGCCTTTGAAAAATCTGTACCTCCCTCCGTATTATCATGCAGCATCCGTTTGAATAGCATATTTTTTGATACCCATGGATAGGTGTTGGTGAGAAAGGGCATATAGTGACTGATAGGAACAGTTAATTTGTCCTATCTAACTGGACTACAGCCTCCTCTTATCAGAAAATTTCCTTCCTCTGAAAAGAAATCTCATACCTAAAATGTCACAGTTTTGAGCTAAAATGAGGATTAATAATGAGAGAATTAAAAACCATGTTTTTACAATATTAATATTATTACATTTCTATGGCGCACAGCTACCCGGAGGTTTCCCGGCGCCATCGGACCCACGCAAAAAGAAAGAGAAACCCTGTTTGTTAAATAACCAAGTTTTTAGGTCTTTGCGGGATTTGTAATAAATAGTTTCATCCCGGAGTTGTAAGGGGAGTGAATTCTACAGTGATGGAGCTAAGCAAGCAAAAGACCGATCTCCCATACATACTCATTTGATCCTGGGGACTTGGAACATAGCCTGAGTAGAGGATCGGAGAAGACGCGTAGGGAGGTAAGGGTGTACCAAGGCACTGAGATATTGTGGCGCACCCCCGATTTAATCCTATGCATATAGCATAGTGCTTTACATTTTGTGCGATTTTCCATCCTAAGCCAATGTAGGTCGCAGAGGGAACCTGAGATAGAGGCCTTTCTAGGTAGCTGGCACAGTAGTCTAGCCGCAGAATTATGGACTACTTGCAGCTTCCGAATTACCTCCTTGTTGGCTCCTAAATACAGGATGTTGCCATCGTCCAGTCTGGACACGATCAAGGCCTGGATAATTGTTTTTTGCGTAGGATTTGGCAGCATCCGAAAGTATATTTATGAGCCGTCTTAGGATTGTAAAACAGGTTGAGGTGACCTTAAACGTTTGCTACCTCATAGATAGTTGGTCATCTATGATTATGCCTAGATTACAGACCGATTGTGACGTTTGAGGGAGATCACCCATTTGAGGCGGCCAATGTTGGGGACCCCAGAGAACTTTGTTTCCACTGAGGATTAGAACTTCAGTTTTCCCCTCGTTTAATTTCAACCTGTTGGTATGCACCAAGCTGGCTATCTTTTGTAGCCCTACCTGGAGAGAGGACACATTGGATGCCTCCTTGGTCGACAAGGAAAAGATACACTGGGTGTCATCCGCATAAGAGAATATGGTTAGCCCAGCCTCTTCAGCTATTGTGGCCTAGGATAGAACCCTGTCGCACTCCATACGGAGAAGCATGGGCCTTAGAGCATGCGGGCGGAGAAAAAACCTGAAAAGTACTGCCAGACAAAAGGTCTTGAGTGCTGATCCGACAATGCCCCGAGAATGTAAAACTTGTTGAAAGCAGCACTCAAATCAAGGAGTACGAGTGCCACAGTTTCTTCCATACCAAGACATTGGAGAAGAGTTTCTGTGGCTCCCAAGAGCGTGGATTCTGTAGAGAAGCCAGCTCTAAATCCTGATTGGGATGTGTGTAGGATTTTTTGGGAGTCCGCAAACTGCGTCAGCTGTTGATTGATGTTTTCTAAGATTTTAGAAAACGCTGGGAGTAATGATATCGGGCGGATGTTGGATGGTTCCGCCGGATCAGAATTCACTTTTTTTAGCAGGGGCAGAACCCTGGCATGTTTCCAAGCCGCTGGTACTGTTGCTTACCGTAGTGAAGTATTAAGCAGTTCCATAATAACATTGAGTAGTGGTAGTTCCAATTTTTGAAGAATGGGAATGGGGAGAGGGTCCTTGGGAGAGACAGATTTAAGGCTGGTTAGGATGCAGCTAAAAGATGGAGTATCCAAAGGCAGCCAGTTTTCAAGCTTCTTGCCAGGGCTTGCAATAGTGTCCTGTGTCATTGGAAGAGTGGTACAGCCTGATGTGGAGACATTGATCTTTAATTGCAACTCCACCTTAGTTGTCGTAGTATTGAATTCTGTATACATTTTTCTATTTTATCAATGAAGAATTCTGTCAAATCTTCACATTGCGCTTCATTTAACCCAGGTGGCACTGGTTGGCAAGTCGCACCTGGCAGCTCTTTCACTACTTTAAATAGGACTTTAGGACTGTTATGTGCCAATAAAATGTTATTTAAGTGCTCAGCAAGAGCAGCAGTACACAGGGCATGATAATCTTTTTTTGCCAATTTATGAGTTCGTCTTGATTCAGGCACATAGTCCTTCCTCCATTGTCTCTCCAAGGTTTTACATTTGGTTTATACTACTTTTAGTTTTTCAGAAAACCAAGGGGCAGGAGGGCGATGAGTGTTCATTTTTTTGTTAGATGTAGGAAGACATGCATCAATAGATGTCGTCAGCTAGGTTTGAATGGTGTCACCATCTGATATATTGGTTAAAGTAATGTCAGGAATGTTATTCTTAAGATGTTGATTAAATAGATCTACATCTAGATTCTTCCAATTTCTAAACCCCGCTTTGATAGAAGTAAAGTAGTTATCACACCTCATCTCCAGTTTCACCTTCAAACCAACCACAACATGATCTGACCAGAGTTTAGGGGTGTCTGCCTAGCATGAGATATTAGCTAAGTTGGGAACAAAGAGGTCTAATACATATCCTGCCTTATGGGTGGGACCTGAGTTACAAAGAAGAACATTCACGACTGCCAAATCAACAATCAAAGTGGTGCTGTTAGTGCATGTGGGTTCATTAAAATGCATGTTTAGATCTCCTAAGATAGTTAAATTAGTTGCTCCCAACAACAGAGGGGCGATAAGTTCTGGGAGCGTCAATGCCCATGAACCTGTTGGTTTCGGAAGTCAAAAGATCAGGATCCCGGAGAAAGTGAATTGAGAAGAAAGCAAGAGTTTAAAAAAACTGGCTTCACAGCCTTTAAAGGGTAGGTCCTCCCATTTACAAGTGTAAGCATTTAAAAAAAATAGTGCAATATCCCCTCCAATTTTATCCATGCGATCCTTTCTAACAATCGTATAGTTAGGAGGCAGGGCGATCGCAATATCTGGTCCTAGGCTCTCATTTAGCCATGTTTCCGTAAGGAAAATGGCATCAGGTTGTGTATTCAGTAGGAAGTCATAGATATCTTCCTTGTGTTTGGGAAGTGACCTACAATTTATACTAAAAAAGGTGAATTCCTTTAAGCAAACTACCTTATTTTTAGCAGAGGAGGGCATCTGTTTGTTAAGGTTCCTGGGGGTAATGATAGTATCAATATGTTCCCTACCGGGTAGTGTGCTGAAGGAGAAACCACAGCAGTGACAGTTAAAAGTGAAAAATCCTGGTATGAGAGATTTAAATTTCGGTTTAGGCTTAGGTCGCAGATCATGTAGTAGTTTTTGGAATAGGTCCTTAAGTCCTTGAGAAAAGGAGCAGGGGTTGAGGCCCCTTGTCCCGGCCAGACGCGGACGGGGGCAGACGGGCTTGCCTTTGGTGCGCCTTCGGCACGCGACTGGCGCAATTGTTGCGCGAGTCCGCTACCCTAAGTGTCGCCCATCGAAATGTATACTATTTGTCAGCTGATCTGACAAGAGCGGATCCCCGCCTCGCCTCGCCTCCAGCCCGGAAATGAAAACTAACTGCAGCTCCCTCCACAACTGTCGAGAAATCCTGTGGTGGGCCGGAGAGCATGCAGTGAAATACAGGTGTCAGAGGCGTTCAGGTAGGCCCAGTAGTGCAAGCAATACTATTAGTGCAATTTTAAAAACGTAACAGTGAAGTTATTACAAACAAAAGGATACGCTAAAACAGCCTCTTCTGTCAGGCTCTTGTTTCCTGCGTGTGTTCTTTTTACAATCAGTGGCATAGCATGGGGGGGGGGGGGGGGGAAATGGTCCATGGGCATCAATAGATTGCTCCTTCGTGAGTTTGCTGCAGGGGCGGCAAATGCTGGAAATCTCGTCACCACCCACCTGCTCTTCTGCGCAGCCACAGGGCAGCAAAGGCAGGGGTACGCCACTGTTTACAATGTTCCCGTCTGTAAAAGAAAAGATGATGGTTTGGGAAGAAGCAGATAGGAGAGCTGAAACTGTCATATCCTATTCCTCTCTTCAGACATCTGTGTGTTTTGAAACTGTTCAATGCCAACAAATGAATCGGCATGCCTTCACCTCCTCGGGCAGGTGATACGGTCTTTTTCCCTGCTGTGAGGCTGCAGTGGGGTGCTTCCGCTTGCTGTGGTCATGGCCTATTGCGGCCCTCGGAGGCCCTGTGACGAAAGGGGCCGCGGGCGAGCCTGAGGGCAGGGCCACAATTGGGCTCGTCGGCTTCCCCCTAATTGAGGTCGGGCCATCTTTATGTCCTCCTCCTGTGAGGCTCGACTCTGGGTGCTCACGACTGATAGTGGCAGGCACCCTGCTGCTGGGTGACACTAGGTTCCAGATTGGGGTGGTGAATTACTAGCTATGTCTTATCCTGATGCCCGGCGGTGCCTCTCCTGTCATCCATGTCTCAGCGGGCTCCTCTGGGTTATCGAATCTGCGGTGGACGGGGCCACGTGAGTCCTGCCGCATGAATGCCACTCCTGCCATCACATTGATGTCCCTCTGCATCTGCCTATTTACCACCACATGTGCAATCCAGACTGTTGCTGGAAGGACTGGAAGCATCATGACAATACTCATTATCTTACCAGTCCTGGCATGCTTCTCTTCTCCCGTGCACAATTCTACTTAGCAGGCCCTATGTAATTTTTCATATATGGAATCTAATGACCATTTGTTCACACCTATAGTTTTACAAGACCGCTCTCATACATAGCGGCCTACCTAAAATCTACTTACTCATTTGGCGATGACCTGCTGGTGTTTTTCTTCACTTTGCCTGCCTGGCGCTCTCTGTTCCTCTTCCCCTGTAACATTAGCACATAGCCAGAAAGCTTTTGGTTCCAATGGGGCACAGCAATCTCAAGCAGCGCCTGCTGTTGTTTGACACTGCCATGACCCCCCATTGTGGGGAGATTGAACTTCCTCAGGGGGATGCCCCAGGATCATCCATGGCGGACGCACCTGCATTGGAAGGTACCACAGCCATTATGGCCGAACTGAAAGCCGGCTTCAAATCAATTGACTCTCATTTCGACGCTCTCTCATCCCGGCTGGAGAGCATGCACAAATGTCTTGACCAGCATAATAAGCAGCACGGTGCCGTGGATCAGCATGTCTCCAACCTCGAGGATGCCAGCCCCACGACCAACAAGTTTATCTAGACGATTGAGAGACTCCTTAATATGGTGGCCGCTAAAGCTGATGACTTGGAGGCAATTTGTTGTATGGAAGGCGGGTGCCTCATGAGCCTTAGAAACAAAGGGGACAAGGTGCTATTTGTACTATGTACCAGGGCACTACTGTGGATATCCACAGAGCGGCGAGGAAGGGACGTCGGTACAAGGTAGTCCCCTGGTGCAGTGCAATTAGCACCTTGCCCTCAACAGTTCTAAGGCTCATGAGGCACCCGCCTTCCATACAACAAATTAAACTTAAGGAAATTCCTTTTGGTATTGTATTTTATCTTTAGGCCATTGGTATCCTACATGTACCATTCACTACCTGTTTATGTAGCAATACACCATTGATGACATTGTCAAACTAGCTATGTGAGTAGGGTAGGGACCTGTTAACCTGTATTGAAGAAGAAGCAGCACGCTTCGAAACATGTTGACACTCACAGGAGGTTTTGTACATTGACACAACACACCTCCGTCCCACACCTTTTTAACAATACCTGCACCATGGAATATTAAAGTGTCTACTCCACAGGAGGTAGGTATTTTTTTAACATTCACTTTGCACTCACTCCTTACCCTTCCACTCACTCATTTTCACACGACACATAGTGAACAATATCAGTACCCCTGCGTATATGCAGGTAGCAATGTTGCGTCCCGTAGAGGGGCGCGAAGACCACTATGATGAAGCATGACAACAAGGGCCCTTTTGGTGTGTGAGGGGTATTTAAGAAACACTATGTGCTCCCAATTAATGTAGGTAATGCACATGACCCTGGGCTTAAGGAATCCTCTACCATAATCCTTTTTGGGTGGATTTGGATTTATGAGTAATTACAAGGGGAGGTCGAATCCACCCCCGTGTTCGGTTAGGACACCACCTCTCCACTCCCTCTTTTGTTATTTATAGTACACTGCTCCACCCCCATATGAGGCTTCCTTCACCACGCACGTGTATCTCGATGATGGTTCCTAAATTACATATAGCGAATACATCTCTGATGCCTTCCTCTCCTATTACTTTGGCCGCTATACGTCCCGCAGCGTTGTGACTGATGAGGCGATGACTGAATATTTAGCAGAGGTAGCTATGGTGTGGATAAGGGACATCAACAGTTCCTCTCCTCGCCCATCTACTGCGACGAGATTTCGCAGGCCATTGACGACCTGAGTGGCACTCGCGCCCAGGGTATTGATGGCTTCACTGGTGATTTTTACGAGGCCTATAAGCCTTTATTGAACCCTCACCTGCTACAAGTCTATACAGAATCATTAAAACAAGGAATTCCCCCCCACAATGCATGAGTCTGTGATAACTCTTTTACTTAAACCAGGCAAACCTCTACAGAGTTGCACCTCATACAGACTTTTTTCCCTGCTAAATCACAACCACAACATTGTGGGTAAGGTCCTTTCTACTCGCCTCTCTCTTCTTATGGACAGCATCATCTCTTCATCGTAATCTGGATTAGTTCCAAATCACTCTACATTGGTTAATCTCCAAACTTTATTTACTATCTTTAACCAAATAACTCCTGATCTCCCTGCTGCAGCGGTTTTACTCGACGCCGAGAAGGTGTTTGATTCACTTGGATGGTCCTATTTGCATGCTATGCTATGGAAAATAGGTGTGCCAAAGGGCTTTCGGGTCCTTGTCCGACTACTCTATACTGCTTCATTGGCTCGACTCAAGGTGAATGACTAATTAACCGACCAGTGAGGCACCAGACAGGGGTGCCCTCTCTCTCCCTTATTATTTATCATCGCCATTGATCCCCTGGTGCGTAATTTCCAGGAGCACCATTTGGAGTGCAGATTGAACTTCCATCATAGCACCCTTTGGCTTCCCTATATGCAAACACCGTGATGCTGTTCGTCAGAGCCCCAAATTCAATCTTTCTCCCCTTCTCCGGGAGGTCGTCCGATTTGGGGTATTTTCGGGATTTACTATTAATTGAAGTAAATCTGAAATTTTTCCATTGACTAGGGCCACTGTCCCCTGTCCCCTTGAGTTCCCTTTACAGTGGTATACATATTCCTCAAAATACCGGGGCATCAATCAGCATCGGAACAGCGCAGAGGTCAGCGCCTCAATTATGGCTCTGCTATCGATAGGCTGTAATCCCAAATCGATCAGTGAATTAAGCTCCCCTTATACATTGCTGGCAGAATTGCCATCATCAAGATGTTGGTGTAACCTCGGATTTTATATCTATTTTTTAATATTCCCATATACTTATGTGCGATTTCTTTGACACTTTGCGCAGCATGCTTATACAGCTAGTCTGGGCCAGTAAACAACCAAGAATTAGCTGACAAACATTAACATTGGCCTAAGCATGCGGGGGTTTGTGGTCCCTGGCTTCTATCTCTACTATCTTATAGCACAGGCACATTTTGCAATTTATCGGTACCACCGGGATGCTCACTTGCAATTCCTGAAGCCGCAAGGCTTCCCCAGGACTCCCTCGGAAATACAGATGGTCCCTACTACGCACTGGGCCTGGACCAGACTTAACTGTTTCCTGGGCTTTGAATTCTTATACTCCCCACATATTCCTCTCCCAGATAATCCTTGGATCCTGATGACTCTGTGGAGGCATTCACTAAGCGAACATTGGACATGTGCCGTCTTCACACACTGGGCAATCTCTTTGTTGATGCCACCCTGCGATCTGTGACTTCATTGACAGAGGGGCATGACGTGTCCTATATAGACAGATTCATTCTGCATCAACTGTACAACACAGTGTATGCTACACTCTTGTCCTTCCCTGCGAAGCCTTTGGCCTTCCCACCACTTACCATGTAAATTATGTCCCCTGATAATGACCAAGTGGTTTCTCAATTATACCATTCATCTCTTCAACTGAGACCTGCTGGGGTGGAGGGGGCTTGGGGTACATGGGAGAAAGATTCTGGGAACCCACTGCCGGACGTGACATGGTACTTTTCTTGTGAACAGACACGGTTTGTCTCCAATGACCATCAACACAAGCTACTGCACTTTAAATACCTACACTGGGCATACACTACCCCACATCTCATCACTAAAATTGACCTCGACAAATCGCTCTGTTGTCCCAGATGCGAGGCAGAGCATGCCAATTTCTCACATCTGGCATGGAACTGTGCCCCAATACGTTCTTATTGGGAGGAATTTTTTCCATTTTATAGTGGATGATTGATTTTGCACTTACCCCGACCCCCACTATTGGCATTATTAATCTATGTTAAACTATTGCCTGCAGGAGTCCGACGTTATGCTGCCAATGCTCTGTTATTGGCTAAACACCAGGTGTCCCTGCACTAGGGCAGCACTACCGCCCGACGGCAAAGGCGTGGATTGTTGATTTGGTATACTGCGATACCATGAGTGATATATAATGCTACATTACAACCACCAGCCTCCATACCCAAGAACATATTGCAACTACTGCAAGACTATTTGCTACTTTTCCTTGTTGCTATAGAGGGACCCGAGAATGGTTGATGGTATACCCTATGGAGTTTAACGCGTGACTGGGAACATACATGTATTCAATGGGATGACTCTGTTGTTTACTTCAACATGGCCACTATCGGGTTGCCCTTTCAGTTGGTGATGCAGTGTAGCTGCCTGATCTTCATACTCCTACTCATGTTCTCTCTCCACTTATTCATTCTTTCCCATTGGCTTTAGTAGGTGTCATTTATCTCATATATGATATGCACTGGCATGAATTGCTTTCTGTGTGGTACGTGCTGATAATTATTCTGTATCTCTTCAGTCCCTTGAACATTTCCTTTGTGCTTCTTCTGCATTGTTTCATTGTTATATAAACTAAATTGTCTCCTTGCCCTTAACAGTGAAGTTTATAAAGTGCCAATGACCCCGTGGACCACTGGTCTTTCATAATGTTATCCATCTTCTTTATTATATCTTGTAATCATTATATTCTCTTTAATGTATTTTGTGAAGTACAGAATGTTGTTTTTAATAGAAAAAGGCTTTTTCATCATTGTAATTTATTCTGTTTGGCCATATGCTTCTTAAATTGTACAAGGAACTTCACCCTCCTGTTTTGGACGTGTGCTTTGCAAATGCCAGAAAGGCTTAAAAAGAGACCCATTGTTTCAATAATGGGGCAAGATGAGAGTCATCAACCATAAGTGGCTAACTTATCAGAAAATGTGTTAGATGCCCTCAAGTATGTTTTCTTTCATGTTTACCCTTTCAATTTCTCTCTCTCTGTAACATCATCAGGCACTACCTATTAAAGTAGCACAAATGCTTTGATACCCTTGGATAGGTTTTAGTAAGAAAGGGTGATTGTCCAGACTTAATATAGTGAACGATGGGAAAGGACACTGATCCTGCCTTGCTAGATGTCAACCTACTCGTATCAGCAAATTGCAGTTTCAGCTGCCAAACTCTCTGCAACACTCAGTACCTTATACAACTCCTCAATAAATATGTATTTCTTTGTCCTGTTAATTGCCATTCCTTTAGTTCCTGATTAAGGCAATCATTAAGTATACTCCAGATAAACACATCCACTCAGAGAGGGACATTTCCCTTCCTGTCTCCCTCACTCAAACACTCCCAGTGCTATGCTGTCTCTTTTCTTCCCAATTCTTTATTTCTTTATAATGCACACATGCCCTGCAATTAGCCCACCAGGGTGCACATAAAACGAATAAAAGGATACATTTTAAAGAATATTATGAATAAAATATAACAATCCCAAATTAAAAAACATTCTAATTTAATCCATTTATCTAGAAGAAAATCGGATCACATGATGCCATAAATATTCTTTCAGAATAAATATTCCCGCACGTCCACATCTTTAGCTTACCGTCTCTTGCCCCTCTTCTTCTGTTAGCTCTACCCTTCTACAGATTTGTTGGACATGCCTATACATTGCCCTACTCAATTTTACTACCCTGCATCAACTCTTTCTGCATTTTTCTAGCCATGCTGACACTCCTCCTTCATCGCACCACCCTCTCCATCCCTGCATGAGCAGTCTAAACAGACCCTGGAAGTCTGATGGAAGACTTTGGAGTGTAATGAAATTAAAGAGAGTGGCTACTCCCTCAACCTACCTGCATGGAACGGTGCATCTTCTGTCAAATGTCCCAGTCCCCATCTCCCACATTAATTGGTGAGAGAAGGAGGATTGGGTAAGCTGACAGCACCCATGGTGTCCTAGTAGTATGCTAGACGTAGGACAATAGAAACAATATTGGAACTATGGGTGTTTGCGATAGCCATTTTGGGTTTCGCAGACAGAAGTTGGGACTATAGAATGTATACTACACCTAATAGACTAGCCAGACACATAGCCTGCTGTCAGCTACCACAGCCCTCCTTGACCCACATCTAATGATTGGACAAGTGGCTCTGTTGACCTGATGCACTAGCCTGAAAAAAGCACGTCTATTGTTGCTCGCAATGTCTTCTGTTTGCTTTATTATCATATCAGCTGGTAAGCGCATGCTGCAGTTTCTTTACCATACACTACAATTTTCCTATTCAGTGTTCAGCGCGCCCTCGAGCAGCAGGATGGATTGGCCTATTCCAGCAAACATCCAACTAGTCCAACTTTGACACCACCTACTTACACCACTCATGCCACCTATGCCTGCATGAATAATTCCAAGTGCAAAACTGCAGCGAGCAAGTGAAGCGAGGTAGCCTTCTTTCCACAAGTGGAGTTCCCCACATGAGAACATCCAGTCCAATAATGCATTTTACAGCTCACTTTTTCTTTAGACCTACACTTTCTAAAAAATCTAAAGCGCAGAAAACTCTTGCGAAATAGTCCAGCACTTTCGAGGTGTGTTTGGGAGGAGGCAGTGCTAGTCACTAACACAGGGAGGTATCAGACTCTAAGCAGAGGGGTACACCTTAGATTGGTGCCGGGGGCACGGCTTCAGAGAGTTTGTGGCCACTCTACCAACTATACAGGACAGAGAGGGAGAGATAAATATACCGTCACACTTTACAACCCAGGGCCTACTGCATTTGTGGGCAGCTGTGTGCAATCCTATTATATCTGTAGTGTACTGAAAGTAGGATTCCCACTTCTCCGTCCATGGTTTTCACAGGTCACTGAGTGGGGTTTCAGTGCCAACAGGAAGTTGGTTACTGGCCACGTAAAAAACATGGCTGGACATTTGGGTCCTTTCTACATGTTGAGTAATTTTTTTTTTAAACACATTTTATTGAGTTTTATTCCACAGACATGGCATTTGTACAAGAGCATTCGAATCCCCCCCCCTTACAGCAAACAGGTACAACTCCCCACTGCTGTTCCATTAAATAGACGTCCAGTGCAACACTTCTCGTGCATGCAGGATTGACTATCTGAGCCTGACCAACTCAACCTCATCGTATCTTAACCAACTATGGTCACATGCTATAAGAACAACTTAACTGTCGACTATACCCCCTCCCCTTCCCATCTACATGTTGAGTAATCATATTACTAATAACCATAAACAATCGCAAGTTAACAGCCAACATCCCTAGAGCTAGAAATAAGTGACACTGAAGGAAAGCTATAGAGCAACTCACCCTCTAGTTATTTCTACATGTGTTGAGAGAACACTCATACAAAGGTTAACTTCAGTTCTCTAATACATCCACCACAAGGAAAGTACAGCCAGCACAGCTCCTCTCACTCGTGAGTCTCCTTGTTGCCAGGTGCCCACCACATTCCAAAGATCATGATGTCAACAAAGCTCCAAGGCATTACATCACCTTAAGGAGATAGTACAAAGAAGGTGATAGCGGGCCATAACACACCCCTCCCAACAATACCAACCAACAAAAACTAAACCAAAATAATAAACTAAGAAAACAAACATATGCTAAAGGAACTATATTAGCTCAACCAAAAAGAGATACAATTTATTTATTTTGTTTTTATTCTTTTATTTTTGTGTTTTATAGAGCGCAAACTTGACCTGTTAGGGTATCCGAGCGCTTTACAGGTATCATATAAGTGCACAATAGGCATGGAATCACAAAGTACAAAAGATAAAGAGGGTGCGGAGTGCAGGATACATAAGGGATAGAGGACATGTATGCACAGATTACTTTTATTTACTTTACTTTGTTTATTCATAATAATATCATCATAGTATAATAATACAAAAAATTATTATAGGAACAGCAAATTTGGATAATACTCAAGCAGACACAGTTTTGCAATAATATGAGAACGCAGGAAATTAAATCAGACATAGTCCTTGAGGTATATGGGTCTCCTCCTGTTAAGAGTGTCACAGGGTGAGTCAGACCCGTAGGCAAATCCTTGTTAAGAAATTTCACTTCCCCCACCCTGTTCAGGATTTGCATCCTGTGTACTAGTGGCATGGGTTCCATATTGGACGTATTGTAGTTTTCCCTATATTAGCCCAGTTGTACACGACTTAGGCCGCATTAGCTATGCACATGTTACTACATAATCAAGTTTCCTTTTGCACCACATTATATTTTCACACCGAACCTGCAGCTGTTTTCCAGTTCTGTTCTTTCCTGGGATTTGTCTGACCAGCAGACAAGATCAAACAACAAAGTCCCTTGTTATTTTGTTCTGGTCAGGCACTTGCAACTAGACGCAACTCAGAAATACAGCAGCCTGTTTATGAAAATGTGAACCATGTGATATAGGTATGCACATCATTGTAACAGAGAGGGAGAGAGATATTCCCAGAGAGATCACAGCTGTATCTGAGCTGTAGAACATTCATCTTTGTATGCTAAGGTTTGCGGTCTGCTGCTAAGCCCAGAGATCTTTGCTATATGAACAGTTTTGCTTCTGTTGAAGTGAAGGGGAGTTATGATAGATGGTCTTATAATATGCCATTCAGAGATCTTTTGGGAGAATCCCTAGTTCTTTTGACGCCTTGAACGTATTTAGTAGGTGTGGTGCCAGCAGTCCACTATTCCATTAAAAAATTCCCCCGGGAGTCCATTTGGACCCGGGGTTTTCCCAGACTTTTGGCAGCCAATGGCTTCCGTCACTTCCTCGAAAGTGAGGTCTTCCTCCAGCCTATCTCTCTCCTCCCGGGAAAGAGAGGGGAGCTTGATTGAGTCTAAATATTGGGTTATTTGCACCTCGTTCATCTGTGATTTGGCTGCATACAGATCCGTATAGTACCAGGCAAAGTCCCCCGCTATATCTTTGGTGGTGGTGGTGTGGGTATGGCTATGTTCTTAAATGGACATTACCCATCTCGACTCCAGTTCCTTCCTACCCAGCCAAGCAAGCAGTTTCCCCGCCCTGTCTCTTATAGCCGATGTTGAACTGCCAATTGTTGAGTCTTTACCTCTTGAGTTGCTAGCGCCTGGTATTCCCTTTATGTTATTTCAATTTGGCCAAGGGTATGCTCACTCAGTGCGGAGGTTCAACTTCCTTCTATACTTAACAGCTTATGTTTTAATGCCTCCATCTCTTGGGTTTCCCGTCTCTTTTTATGGGCAGTTATATTTTGCACTCTATCCCTAAGCACCGTCTTGAATGCTTCCTATAAAGTGAGTGTCGACTGTACTGAACCGACATTTTCCTTAAAATAGAGCTCCAAGTCCACCCTGAGCTCTTTAGCAACCCTTTTATCTTTCAAGGCCCATGAGCTGAGGTAGTCCAGTCTCGAGAACACCCTGTGGGCCCCTGAGAAATAGGAATAGGCACGTACATTTGGGTGATGTCATCGCCATAGGTCATTCAGCCCAAGGGCGTCTTGGAACTTTGCCAACAGTGTGGGTCCATGGGACCCAGGTCATAATTGAGTTTGGTCTAAAGAGGGCTTAATCACGTAGTTGGAGTCCCCTCCTATAATATGTGTGGCGGGTCCAAAAAGAAATAGGAGCTCCGTCAGTCTGTCTAGCATACGTTGCTGTAGTCTTGGGGGAGCGTAAGCACTAATAAATCAAAACATCTTATGATTTCAAATTCCCTGTAGTGCAACATATGTCCCGTCTGAGTCCACCCATTGTTGAATAACACAAAAGGGAGGTGACTTTTTAAGGATAATTGCCACTCCTCTTGAACCCTTAGTAAATCCTGCATGTGCCAGTGTAGTGTAATGCCATCTTCCCAGGAAGGACCAACTCGAACCCATCAGGTGCCTCTCCTGTTAAAATATTATGTCTGGTTTAAGTCTTTTGAGATAGTGAGACACTAGACCACGTTTAATTTTGTTCCCTAACCCATTGACATTCTACGTGAGTGCGGGTAACCTGTCCACAGCCATTGCAATGCAGCTACAGAACGATCCCATGCCCAGTCCTCCCCAGAGGAGTGCCCACATGCTGGAGAAGTGTGGCTCACTGGTTAGAAGCGGCAGACTCTGAAGCAGAGATCAGGCCCGGGACCAGGGTTCATTTCCCGACGCGGCAGGGTCTTGGGCTCAATGTCCGCAGATTCGATAATTCTCGCCTCGGCGCCTACTCTAATCATGGGTCCCATACTGCAACTCTGGGCAATAGCTTGCTTAATCTCCACAACGCCCCCAACAACACTGGGATGCCTGGCTTCACCTTGGGGGTGCCCAGGAGGGGCATCTCACAGGGAGAGCCAGGAAGGGTTCCACAGCGTTATACAGCGCCGGGACGCCCCATTGCTGTGGCAGCTGTGCGCTTTACAATTATACTACATTTACATTTACATAACTAATTTCCATCTCACTTTTGGTATTCATTTGATCTAACTGAAGAGAACATTCCCCCCTCACAATAACCATAACCCACAACATTTGACAATATCTAACATGCCCCCCACCCTACACTCAAGTACCCACACCACCTCCCAATTTCTCAACATGACAACTCTGGTACGGGTAATTCCTCCCCCCCTTGTTTCAATTAACTACACAATAATGCAGGAACAACACACAATATATTCCCTTTCTCAGGCCAAAGTTGTGCAATGTCTGCCAGGCCCTAAGGTTATCTTACTGTCTTTTGGCAGCCGTCCGGCCCCGAATATCATTCCTCTTTGCCATTGCTCGGCGGATGCAGTTGTTGCGTACTTGTGTCAAGCAAGATCGGGTCTGGAGCGTCGAGCTGTTGAATACTCTCAAGTAGTTGGTGTTTACCATCAGCATCCGCTGATTCTTCTCTCTCCTACAGATCAGTGTTGACGTTGTCACTTGATCTCCACCAGGTCTGTGCCGCGTGGTCCTGTACTGTGTCGTCGTTTCAGTCAGATATTTGTGACTTGCTTTCTCTAGGCCTCAAAGTCCTACCCGGTTTTCCCTCTGCCGTACCCCGGACTTTCAACACTTGCCTCCGACGCTTTTATTAAGGCCATTCTTGGCTTGGGCCCATTCTCTTTTCTGTGTGCCGATCTTGAACCTGGGGTGTTCTATGCCTTAACAAGGGCCGTTCTTCGATCCACGACCATGCCTTGTCTGAGGTCTGAAAACACAATATGTTGCCTTGGAAGATGACTAAGTTTAGCTGGGAACAGTAACTTGTATTGGATCTCTATTACTCGAAGATTTGCCTTGACTGGGTCGAAAGTTCGTCTTTGCTTTTGCACGTCACATGAATAGTCCTGAAATATCATCACACGTGTATTTTCGTATTTAATCGCCCCCTTCTTCCTCAGCTCTCGAAGTATTAGATCTCTGTCTTGAAAGTTCAAGAATCGGGCTATCAATGCTCGGGGGGGGGGTCCCGGTGGTGGGAGGACATTACGCATCCGATATGCTCTCTCTATAACAAACAGGTTGAAAACTAAGTATCTGGAAGGGTATCTTTAGAAATGTCAGGACAAACTGGCCGGGATCGGTTCATTTTGCACCTTCCGGAAAACCGATAAATCGAAGGTTATTCCTGTGGGCCCGAATTTTGGCATCGTCAACCCTCCAGGCCACCTCTTTCATTGACGCGAAGAGTACTGTTACGTCTTTCCGCATGGAGTGAGAGATATCTTCAAATTTCCGCGATACGGTGTTCCACCTCAGTAACTCACTCTGAGACTTTCCGTAGATCATGGCGTGGTAATGTATCCTCCAAACGTATCTCTGCCATCTTTTCTTCCACGCTTTCTCTTGATGCATGAATTGCTTGTATTATAGTCGCATTATCTGGAAGGGGAACAAGACCTCCCTCTGCTCCTGCCGGTGCAGAGAGCCCTTTGGCAAATTGGTCCAGTTTTCCTTGCCTCGACGACTTAGGCTCCTTATCCCTTGCCATCTTGAGTGATCTGGTGTTAGGTTGTGCCTATGCACTCTCTCCAACTGTCGTGGCCTCTGTAACACTGGTGGTGGCTTCTTGAAAACTCACACCCTAGAGTGTATCATAGCTCCTAGAGCAACGTGAACGGCTTCTGTCAGGCTGTTTAGGCTAGTGCATTGGCCCCAGTGTCCCTTCTGCCATGTCCGAAGTCCAAAGAGGCACCAAGGCCCACGTCTTCATCCACCTCTTCGCCGCTTACCTGGGTGAACATCTGGTGGGCAGAGGTTCCCACGAATGGGGAAGAGAAAGAGCCCAGGTCCAGGCCCACCGGTGTACTTTTAGGACGTCCTCTTGATCTCACCACGCACATCAGCTGAACTAGCGTGTCCCTCGTATCCCTGTGTTCTTTGTCGTGCCCCTGCAAGATTATATCTGGATCATGAGGTTGAATGCCATTAAATCCCAGACAGTTGTGACCGGCAGCTCCTGAAGCCACACTGTGAGGCCACGGCGCTGCAGTATCTTCACCCACAAGGTCCAGGGCCAGGAATATACAGCAGGGCCTGTGAGCTCACCATCTCCCTCAGTGCTTTACCCCAGCCGCCCACGGACGCGCTATTGGAATCTGCAGGGGAAGGGGGGAGAGAAAGAGTCTGACAGTTGTCCCACTGGACCCCTTGTATCAGCGCTGCAGACTTTAGCTCAGTCCGTGAGCCCAGGCTCGCAACCTCCCGGTCTCTCCGCTGCTAGTCCAGGAGAAGCTCTCCAGGGTCGCTCAGTTTCAGGCGGGCTGGCTCGTGCTTTCCCCACAGCAGCCACTGCCACCCGCTGTGAAGAGGGAAACGTGGGGGATCTGCTCTAAACCCCAGGGAGTCTTACCAGGGACAATACCCGGTCCACACAACTCAGCTGGGTGCGTTGCCCGAAGGTAGTGAACCACTTCACCACCGGCAAGGCGCGTTCAATTTGCCCGTTCCACCTCCGCAATACAGGAGCGCCGCCTGCACCGGGTGGGCGCCCACCGCTCTTCATCGCAGGGCACCATCTTGGAGATCGTCGAGCCGATTGCATTGCAGGAAAAGGCTCCAATTACTACCTGGAACATCCAATCGCCAATCTTTCAGTATCCCTCTGCCGCAGCACACCTTCCAATCGCCTCTGGTGCAATTTGTTTTGGTGTCGAGGGTCAGGATTGAAGTCAGGATGTAATCGGGGCCGGCGGAGCTCACAGAGAACACAGCTACCCGGCCATGCTGTTGGCCTCACCAGCCAAATTGGGGCAGTTTTGAACTTGTGATGGCACGTAGTGTACATATTTCGTAAGGTATTGGAGACTGCGTGCATTGATGTTTGCTGCATCCAATGTTTGTGGTAATATCAGAGAAATCAACAGTATGAACATGCCCACTGGACCATAAAACAGGCCCACAAACAGCCATACAACAGCCAAATCAATGGCCTGTCACTCAGACCAGCCCTTCCGGCACTGCCGATTGCCCGATAGGCTGGTCTGACCCTGGTACTTAATTATCTACAGGTAGCTAACCTGACTTACATGCGCTAATAGCTTTGCTGTAAATTTATAGACACAATGTATCCAGTCTAGGACTTATTCATCCTGAACTGTTGCTGAGCACTGTGCATCATATAAGGCTTAAGGTAAGGAGAGACTCCAAGTTATTAGACCCAGTTATATATGTAAAGTTTCCTTTAAATTACCTAAACGTGAACTTCATCTGATATCATGGAGTTGAGCTTCAATGAAGGTCTTCATAGGAAAAGCAGAGTATTACGAAGTGAAGTGAATAGAAATTAAAAATGAGTAAATGATAAAATTGACTAAAGCGATACATTTAAAATGTAAGAGGGTTCTTTATAAGTTTAATCTTGAGTCAAAGTACCTTTTTGAAGCTTAAAGAAGATCGTCACGCGTAGGTTTGATCCCACCCTCGTCGCCAATTTATGTTGTGTCGTGGGTAAGGAGTTCCAGTAGTCTTGGTTAGATTACAGATGATAAGTTTATTGATCTTAGATGTTCAGATAGATTTTCCAGTAAAGATGTAATCAAACCTCACCAGGAGTAGCCTCACTGCTGCTCAGCCCAGGATCCAACCGATACTCACAGTATACCACACATTCCAAATGACATCACCATTCACACTAACATTCTACTCTCACTGGTTGAACAGCAGAGGCAAAGAAACAGGGAAGATGTAAGGTAAAATCCTTAGATATAACACATTTGTTGTGAAGCAGTGAGAGGAATACAAGGGCAGATATGGTCAAGGTATGAAATCACTGCAAGTGTTTCAATTGCGGCTGATAGTGGAAGCATCTGCTGTCAAGAGTTAGCTGACCTACATCTGTTCTGAGGTCCTAGAAGACCTGGGGTGTAGAGCTCAAGTTAACAGATGTACCCGCCCCATTCAGGTGTAACAGAAATCCACCTATGTACAGAGAGCACCAGCCTCTCAGATCATAAACTGAAGTTCTGGGGCTCAGCATGTATTAGTTTAGACATTGAGAATGTATTTTTAAGAAAACATGGGTTATTTTTTTTAACACATTTTTACTGATTTTCACTTTAGTATCACATAGGCAACTTACAAGCAGATTGACCTGTGTTACATATACGTGTTTAGGAATCCCATCTTGAGCTATGCGCATACATGACAACATATCAAGTCCAACAGGAGTAATTGGTCCAGAGTATAAACAATAGAAGCCGTAGGCCACAACATTTGCAGATACAGGAATAGACCTTTAAATGCCGTGTTGGCCCTCCCTTTTGAATGGTCCTCTCACATGTATGCTTTCACTTTCGTACAAGGAGTGGCGGTGTGCATGGGGGAAGATCATGCCTGTGGGGCCCAGTAGCCGGAAGCTGTCATGCGCTACCTGCAACAGATTATTGAAGAAAACATGGGATAGGAACAAAGCACACATTTAGCATGTATGTATGAAACATTAAAGAGTTGTCTGGTAGCCTGTATTTCTACTCAAAAATGTCCTAGGCATGGAGACAAAAATTAAAAAGAGCACCAGTCTCAGGAAAGTGGTGTCACGAAACAACACTTTAAAGAAAAGTCCGATATCAATAACAGCAGGAGCAGCCGACCATTTTCGGAGCACAAAGAGTGTCTGTCAGGCTGAGCAAAATCCAGCCTAACAGACACTCTTCATGGTCAGGTCAGGCAGCCAAGTGCTGTACATTCGCTTAATGTGTAAGCATCTGGCTGCCTGAGCTGAAATTTGCTGGGTTGAAGATTTCGCAACCCAGTGGGCATGACCTCCTCAGCCTGGCAAAGTCTTTTGGGAGCCTTCCCCACATGACGAGAGGGAGTGACACTGATAGACCAGACCTGGGCATGTCAGTTTGAAGCCCTGAAGTGCCAAGGGCCGAGTATCCATCAGTGACGTTGGTCACAAAGTGGTATCAGCAGCCTCACTGACCCCATTCCACACTGTGATCATAAGCTGGTCCATAAGAAGGTCAGCCAATGAGAGAAGGCGGCAGATCCAGTTCTACAGGAACCACTCAGGCTTCCCTTACGCCACCCGAGATCAACGCTGCCGCTTGGTGGTGTTTTTTGGAGTGCATGAATATATAGATGAATGTTTGTGTATTTGTGCATGCGTGCCTGGGTGTATTGTGTATAGGAAATATCCATCCATGTATTGGAAATCCATGTATTTTTTTTAATACTGTTATTAGCATTTTACGCAGTAGCATTTAGACACATACAATCACAACACCTCTCTATTTACCAATTGAATTACAATACAGTGCATTGACAGGAGACCCGCCCTTGTCGAATATGTCTCCTTACAACGCAAGTAATTACATTGCTTGCTTTAACACTGCGGTCGTTACAACGACTGCGTTGTAACAACGTGGGACCATACAACGACTTGCTCTAAATGGCAAGCTGGACTTAGAAATAGTATCATTTACTATTCCAAATCCAGTGTGTGCAACAATAGGGAAGGTGTTGGAATAGTAAATTATACTATTCCTTAGTTTAGAGCGCCATCAAGAGCAAGTTGTTATAACGACTAGCGTTGTAATGGTACTGCATTGTAACAACGCAGTTGTTGTAAAAACTGGGTTGTACAGGTATTGCAGTGTAATGACCGCGTTGTAAAGGTTGTTTCCCGTCTTTTTCACTCTAAGTGCATCCAGCTGTTGTAACAGCCACCATTGGTGACGGTCTGCAAAAATCACAGCACATATAAAAGGAACATAAAAGGAAATCGTCGTATTCAGTCATTACATATTTGTAAGTATAAGATGGTCTAATCTGTTTAAGGAAGGTGCTTCAGTGGGGAGGCCTCCTGCACGCTACTCAACAAACTCAACTACAAACTAATAAGTGTAGGGGGCGGAGCTAGCTCGGGAGCGAGATGGCTGCCTGAGCTCGGAGCTCCGAGGAGTCATCCGACGATCCGACATATATCCTGCAGCATAGGCGGACTATATCTACTTTGAACTGCCCCAGTGACGTCCGCGGAGGTGATCTGCGGCGCGGTGTGGCAAGGCGAGACAACACCGGATGCCTAGGCCGCATATCCCGGGCCTACAGTGATCCGGGAGCCCGGACGACGTCGCGAGAGGTGCGGAGACAGTACGCACTTGGAGTCGGAGGGGGCGGTGCCCCGCTGGATCAGGCCGCACGGAGGTTGCGAGTGTGCCTGCGGCAACGGCCGAAACGGGAGACGGCCGCAGACACAACAGGAGCCCACAGGCGGATAACGGAGGAGGCACCTGAGGCGGTAGGGGGCAGCGCGGCCCAGGCGCAGCAGTGGGGCACTTGGTGCCTGACGCCTGTAAAAAGGAGCGGACTGGTGGCGAGAGAGGTGGGCAGCTGAGGGGGACCACTGGTGAAACCCCGCCCCAGAGTATATCCAAGCGTGTGGGGGCTGGGAGGCTGCGGCAGATTGAAGGCTTCCACAGGGTTGATACGAGGTGGGAGCAGTCATATTGGAGCCCAAGAGTGCCATTACCTTTCGGGGGCCAGTTAGCATGCAGAAATAACTTGGGCAGTGATAAAGGGCCTGTTGTGTGGAAGATCCGACCTCCTGGAAACCTGAGATCACCTGCAATTGATTTGAGTTTATCAGGACTGTGGGGTAGAGGAGGCGGCCGAGTGTGGTGGGCTACAGACGTGTACAACATTCGCAGTGCCTTAGACCTGCTGACTTGGACAGTCACCCGGGTTGTTGCTCGAGAGTGGCGGGACGCAATACTTGTCGGGCTCTGGAGAAGGCGCGGGAAACGGTGGGAGTGAAGAGCAGCATTGCTGGCTGTTCGTGACTGCGGAGCGTGGCGACCACGGCAAGGGTGTTAGTTCTGCCTGTTCTGCAGCGGTTAGTGCCTCAACATTGGACAGTGGACAGAACAATAACAAAAGTACCCAGCTGAAAGGGGTGTGTGCAACAACTATGGGCAAGGGAGATAAAACACAGTCGAAGTTAGCTTTCGACCAAAGAAGGTGCAAATCGCAGGAACCCACCCAGGGCTGGTGGCAACACCACAGGATGACGCTGAAGATGATATAAGATCTATACTAGGGGCCTTGGAGCATTCACTTCCGCGTGGCATCAATACATTGGGCACCAAAATGGACACTTTATTGTACAGGATGGACAGGATGGTGGAACGCTTGGATAAGCACGCGGAGCGGTTGGACATGTCAGTGCGGCGCCTCACGGAGGTTGAGGAGGCGCATACTACCCTGGATGCAGATCATAAGCAGATGGGCAAGGTCATGCGCAACTTGCAGGAGAAAACGGAGGACTTATAAGCACGCTCTCGGCGATGTAATTTGCGACTGGTAGGTCTTCCGGAATCGACAGCAACAGGCAATATGGAGCAGTTCATTGAGAAATTACTCGTCCCGCTGCTGGGCGACAACGTTTTCTCGACCATGTTTGTGGTGGAGAGAGCGAATAGAGCTCCGGGACCTCGTCCACCGCCAGGTGCCGCACCGCGCCCCATAATAGCGAAGTTGCTTCAATACCGCGACATGGATGCAGCCCTCCACGTCGCTAGGGAAAAGAAGATTTGGAAGTATGAGGGGTCCGAACTATCACTGTACCCTGATTTTACAGCCAGAGTGCAGGAGGCCCGCAGACACTTTGTGCCTCTTAAGAAACAGTTGCTGGAGATGGGTATGGATTACGCCATGCTGTATCCAGCAAAACTGCAGGTGAATAGACAGGGGAAGTCACATTTTTTCACAGATCCCAAGGTTTTGCAGCAAGCTATTAGGAACTGGACGAAAGAACACAAGACCAACTCGGAGCGACTGCACCGAGCAGTGTTGAAGGAGGCTACGATGGATGAACAGGATTGAAGACTGCAGTGGACTTGGTTGCGGTATGGTGAGGCACAAGAGACTGTATGGGGAATGGTTAACGCATTCTATGGTGGGGAACAGGGGGGTACACATTTGAGGTTTTTGGGGTTTTTTTTGCCAGTGGAGGGACTATTGCAGAATTGTAAAGTAAGTGGGTTGGGGTGGCTATGTACAAGAGTATTGGAGGTTGAATATATGTTGCGATTGTCTCGTACCTGCGACTCACATGTAACGACAAAAAGGCCAGGGAACATGGGGAGGTTACTGGGAGAGTAGGATGGGATTGGGCCTCTGCGGTCTGCAGTAGGGGCCAGTACACCTGATAATGGAGGAATGACGTTTCATGTCCAATGCTGCAACAATGCCCGGGATGACGAGAAGGGGCAAGGGCTACCTACAATTGTTGTTGACTTTAGCTGAAGTAGGTCACGAGGGGCTACCTCCGCTCAAGTGTGCCTAGCACTGTTGGTTTTTTTCCGCATTGAGAGGGAATCCGGATAGAGGGTGTGAGGGAGGACGGGGACAGGGATTTGTATTACATGCAGCCATGTTGGGGGAGGTCTGCTGTGGGTGGGGGGTGGTGGGTAAGGTGGGGAGGGTGGCTGAGGGGAGCGGATTCAGTTGTTGGGGTTTTTTTCTATTGAGGATGTTACATGGCACGTCACTGTCTATATCTGCTTGTCACAATGTATGCTCTGATTATGTAACCCATGTCACGTGAGCGACAAGAGTCACAGGAACAGGGGGGGTATTCAAACTATGACATGGAATGTTAGAGGCCTTAACGATTACCGTAAGCTTAGGAAGGTTTTACCTTACCTTAACAGACAAAAAGTGGATATAGCTCTCCTGCAGGAGACGCACCTCCCGCAAATGAGCAATATGTTAAAATATAGAGGTCTGGGAGGTAATATTAATTTGTCAGGTTTCACTACCCATGCTAGAAGGGTACTAAATTGGGTCAACCCCTGGTCTTCCCTCAAACTTACGCAGCTTAGAGCAGATCCCGCTGGTCGATATGTAGTGTCTAGGTGCCCGGGACAGGGACAGGATCTCCTGGTGGTTAATATTTATGGACCCAATTTTGATTGCCCTGAGTTCTTCAGTGATATAGCTCAGATAGTTGCTCAGTGGGTGATGTCAGAATCTTGTGGAGGGGTCTTTAACTTGGTTAGAGACCCGGATAAGGATAGATCAGCTGGGCGGGCCAGAAGCACGACGGCGGCTGCAAGAAAGTTGGAGGAAGTCATTGTAAGATTGGATGTATGTGATGTGTGGCGGACAAGGAATTGTGAGAAAGGGGGTTATACACACTACTCTGCATATCACGACATACATACGCGTATTGATTATTGGATGGTCTCCACTGCACTAATCAGTAAGGTACGGCGCTGTTTGATGCTACTGCGCACACTCTCGGATCATTCCCCGCTGCTTTTGGGGTTGGACACGCCGAACAAATGCTTCCCGCCATTTATGTGGAGATTCCCTCCTTACTCCTTACTAGATCAGGTGTTTAGGGAAGAGATGGCTGAACCCATTGATACCTTCTTTGCCACCAATGCTGGCTCAGTAGATACATTCTAGACTGTGTGGGAGACGTTCAAGGTGTTCATTAGTGTGGTTGTGATGTCCAAACATTCGGGAGTGCTGCAAGCTCTCCGCAAAACGCTGACAGATTTGGAAGGGAAATTGAAAAGTCTTGAGCAGAGGCGGCTAGCCGGGGGTGATGAGGATTTGGAAAAGTAAATAAAATCAGTACTGGAGGAATATCATGATGTAGCTGATAGGGAAGTGAAACACCTAGGTAAATAAGCTACGGCGCGGGTGTATGGTGAGGGGGTAAGACCGGGGTCGGTTTTGGCTCGGCTAATGAAAGCGCGGAGGGGCAAAACCAAGTCACTGAAATTAATACAGAAAGTGGAGAGCTTTTAACCGATGAAGCGGAGGTGGCAGAGCGCTTCTGTCAGTACTATACAGAGCTAAACAGCTCAAGATCGACGGGGACTGACGACCAAATAGCCTAATATTTGGAGCATATCCAACTCTCCTTTCTACCAAACTCACATAGGGAACTGCTAATGCACCCGATCGAAAGAGACAAGATTATTGAGGCTGTAGGTGGCATGAGAAGTGGTAGTGCTCCAGGGACGGACGGATTGATAGTTGCCTTTTATAAAAAAAAATTAGAACAGTTGCTCCAAGATCTCGCAGCTCTATTTGACGACATGTGTTCAACGGGCATTGCACCGCCGACCATGAGGGAGGCTATGCTGGTAGTCATTCCAAAATCGGGTAAACCGCTGGATGAGTGCAGTTCGTTCCGCCCTCTGTCTATTCTTAATGTAGATATAAAAATATTTGCGAAAATTCTAACCACCAGGCTAGCCTTGATGTTGCATATCTTGGTTGCTCCTGAGCAGGCGGGATTCATCCCATCCAGGAACTTGACTTGTAATATTCGCACGGTATTTGGTACGATGCAACATGTTTGCCCGGAGAACAAAGCGGTGGCCGTGCTCAGCATGCACAATGCCATCGTTCACTGGGCCTAGCCAAAGACTGTAAACAGATAAAAAAGCCAATTTTGCTGATGTGTAACGCATTTCATTTCCAGTGTGCACTAACGTCTCATAATCTTCCACTAATTCATGTTTGTTCTTCTGACAACGTTTCCCATTGCAGCATCAGGCAAAGTAGCCTGTTGGTTAATGTAAAACTTGTCTTTGCTCCCGAATTTGAAGGAAACGCTTCCGTCGGTGTGATCTAGTCTGAAATTTAGCCCATATGACTCAAAGATGAGAGATAGCCTACATGCTCCGAAAGGAAGGGTTTATCTTAGAATACGAAACCTCGCCACCTGTAAGCGCCACTTGCCGCCCTCTGCCTTTTGCCGACCTAGGTGGCTGCCTAGTCCTGCCTAATGGTAGAAACAGCCCTGCCGTTGTCCTCGATATGGAAAAAGCTTTTGACCCTGTGGAATGGTCGTTTTTAAGGCAAGTGCTAAGGCGAATGGGGCTCGGGGAGTTGTTTTTGCAACTGTTGGGGACACTTTACTATAAACCCAAGGCACGCGTGCGGATTGGAGATCTGGTTACTGAACCATTCAATATTACGAGGGGCACCAGACAGGGCTGCCCGATGTCCCCGTTGTTATATGCACTGGTAGGGGAGCCTCTGGCTTGCGCCCTGAGAGAGTATCAAGGGAATGAAGGTATCGGTTTCCCGACGTATAGAATAATAGTATCCACATACGCGGGCGACACGCTCCTGTATGTGCGGGACCCTGAAATTAACTTAGCCTCCGTCCTCAGAGAGGTGGTACACTTTGGAGCGCTGTCTGGTCTCCGGGTCAACTGGGACAAATCTCTTGTGTTTCCGCTCATGCCAGTTACTTCTGAATTTGACACGGAATACCTGCTACAATGGACTAACGATTCGGTGCGCTACTTAGGAATTAGGCTGCACTCAGATGCGGACATTGTTTTCAGAGAAAACTATGGTACG
Organism: Lissotriton vulgaris; assembly: GCF_964263255.1. NCBI lineage: Eukaryota > Metazoa > Chordata > Amphibia > Caudata > Salamandridae > Lissotriton > Lissotriton vulgaris. Next base: position 1,256,458,611 of record NC_141694.1, on the reverse strand, counting down.
GCCATCTCTCGGCTGGAAGATGATGTTGACCTGTGGTGCCGCTTACCGCTGTCCGTGATGGGGTGCATTTCTATTATGAAAATGAAAGTCCTGCCCTGACTCCTCTTTCTATTCACGAATATTCCCATGGTGCTCCCGAGTGTCTTTGATCGCAGACTGAGACAGTTAATGTTAAAATTAGCTTGGGGAGGTAGGCAAGCTGGAGTCCAGTGGGGAGTGCTAACCCTTCCATGTCCCTTAGGGGGTTTGGGTGCGCCAGACTTTGAACTCGATTACAGAGCAGCCTGAGGAGCACATTTACATGCGTGGATACGTGGTGGGGTAGATGTCCCCTACTTGCGGATGGAGAGACTTTTCGCCAAGCCTATTCCTGTACCGGCCACAATTATGGGACCTGTAGATCGTAGGACAGGTATTGTGAATTCCCGGAACACTACTAGGCATGCGTGGAATTGGCTTTTACTGAATCAGTCAGGTGCGCTACTGTACTCCCCAGCTATGCCCATAGAGTGGACGAGATGGCTGGGACTGTGTACTGAACGAGCTGTTCTATCAGTGCTGTGTACCCTAAATATGGAGATCACAGGAGATCTATTCTGTGACGGGGTGGTTCGCACTCTGGAATAAACGACGGGTGCACCAGAGGAAGTTTCACTTTTGACTAGATTTCAATTTTACAGAGTTAGGAGGACGCCTAGAGTACAACTGGGTGACAGTATGGAGGAGCCCCCGGAGGTCCTGGAACTAACACATATCATTAAAAGCACTTCAACACGCAGAATGGTGGCAGCTATTTACAAGATAGCAATGTCATACAGGACACATAAGTACACTAGGGCCCGACTTGCATGGCAGCGAGATCTGAATGTGCAACTGGAGGATGATAAATGGGTCTATTGCTGCACGAACACTAGGAAAATTTCGCTACATGGTAGGCATAGGCCGGTCCATTTCAAATATCTTAATCGGATATACTACACTCCTGAACGGCTATGCAGATATGGCTTGCGTGATGATGCTAGCTGTGAGAGGTGTTGCGCGCCAGTTGCGGATTTTTTACATCTGGCATGGATGTGTCCGGGAGTTTATGCTTTTTGGGAAAGTGTGTTTGTGGAATTGAGAAAAGTGGTTGAAACCAATCTCGCAATGGATCCATTGGTTGCCCTCTTGGGATACACTAAGGCGCTGCCTAGGGCAATACGTAAATTAGTTGATATGGGGCTGCTTACAGCCAAGAGACGAGTCGCTCTGTGTTGGATAAGGGGACCAGTCCCGACGAAGAAACAATGGGCACGAGATATGATGTACTGCTCTACGCAGTTGGAAAATTATAGCGAGCTGTTGCCTCCCAGAAGTAGACCAAAAAACTTTTGGGGTTTATATATATCAGCGTGAAGAAGGGACTACAGAGGAAGAGTCAGAAGAGGTGGGTACTGGGAGGGGTCGAAGTGTGGAGGAGCCCGCTGGAATGGGCTAGATCATACGCTAAGGGGAACACAGCGATAAGGTATTCAAGGGCAAACGCACTCTTGGGTTGGATGCTACGGGTAGGTCTGTGTGCAGTGACCTAGGCATACATATTATCCTTGAATATCCTGAGTACTGGTAATTGTCATTTCAGATGCAATGTGTTTCATGATTCATTGTTTCCCGCCGCCTGCCCGACTTGGGATGTTGGCTAAATGGCTGTGTATAATTAATCAGAGAGAGAGTTAACGATACTCTGTTAAGATGGACTGAGCTTGAAAAGACGTGCTGTGTAACTGGCAATTGTTTTAATAAAAAAATGTAAACAAATAAAAAAAAGTGTAGGGTGGGGCATGGAATGTCAGGAGTTACGGGTGGGCAGGAGACGGGGATGGGGTTTGTTCTAATTGGCTTCCAGCCAACAGGCTGTCACATCTTGTTCATAAATGACCCTGGGGATGTTCGTGGGGGGGTCTCTGGCATCCCCTTCACACACCACTGCAGGGGCACACCAGAGCACCCTTTCAGTGTCTACTGCTCTCTCTCGCCCCTCAGTGGGGGCCGCCCCCAATACAGGTTCCCCAGCTACGTGTGTGTGTGCTCCCCATCTAGAGTGAGATCTATTATGATTCCCTTCCCCGTCGCTACATGCACTTTCCAGATGTTCCCAAGTACCCAGGACCTCCCTCCATTGCTCTGCCATGAGGCGCCGTCTCAGTCCCCTAATTCTTCCCTAGTCAGAGCTCCACCCTCTGCCCCTGCTCAGTGGGATACATTGCGTTTTCAGGTCCCAACCACTGGCCTGCCAGCAGACTTCCATTGGAAATCTATGAAGTCAGTGAATATTGGAGTCGACTACATGGCAAGATTGTAGCCCGTTGGGCTCTGTACCTGGGCACAAGTGAATAGGCTAGAGGACTTACTTAGAGGTGCAGACAATGGTATTTGTGTTTGTAGTGACGATCACATCTGTCTTTAGATAGCTATACAAAATTTATGTCCAAGCATGTTGTAGATGTAGTGGTATAGGGTCTATGCCTGCATAGAGAATAGGTAGGTCTCTTGCAGTCTGCTGCTCCTAGGTCAACAGCATTTCTCTTTTCACAACTAAGGACCTGATTCTGATCTCGCTAGGAAAGCCCTCCGTACGAGTCAGATCTGGAGGGCTTTCCAAGCGAGACATGCTCCGGGAGTCTGAATGAGCGATTACGATGCTGCCGTATGCTTACTGACTTGGTTCACTCGGACTCCCATTGAACTTTATGAGAGCCCATGTACAGACGCGTAAAAGTCACAGCAGAAAAGGGGTGGGTGGGAAAAAGTGCACACCCTGTGGTGAGCACCCCATGGTGCACGCCACATTGTGCATGCCTGGATCAGGGGGACCCATGAGCACAGTCCCGTGACAGATTTGGAGGGCCCCGGATGAAGAGGAGCCTGCTATGCCCCCCCCCCCTCGAAGTATGCTTCCGACAGCCGTTTCATCTCGCTGAGACCAAGGCAAAGCGGCTGTCCGAATCGTGCGTCGTACTCACTCGGTCGGAATATGGCTCCAAAGCGTGGCATGATTCGGCTACGAACGAGTCGCACGGACAGGTTCGGGTCCCGGAAATGATTCGGTCAGCACATACACGATCTACCATTGTACTTGGTTGTTCGAACCTGTTTACGATTCGGTCGTAAACAAGGGCTTTGAATTGGATCTGGGAAAGCCAAATCCGATTCGGAGGCCTTCCGAACTACATCGGAATCCGGCCCTCAATGCGAATGCAGCCATCAATATATTATAAATGCAAAAACAACAATTGATGGATGGAATGTTGCACAATGGCAAAACATTCACCCCCAGTAACAGATCTGGGTTTAATCCATCATTATTTTGCTCACCACACCACCCCAGTTCAGACATGGCCATATGCAAATCAGTCTTGACCCTGTGCCTCATGGGAACAGTCCAGCCCGAACTGCCAAGCCATGTCTTCCCTGGACCGGAATCAAGCATCCTAGGACCGGTTTCTGGCTATCAGCCGTCATCAGCCAGGATAGCTTGATTCCAGTGGCATGGAGAGCACAGGGCTCACGTCTGAGCATACCCGTCCCACTCGGGTGATAAATGCAAAAACAACAATTGATGGACGGAATGTTGCACAATGGCAAAACAATTCACCCCCAGTCACAGATCTGGGTTTAATCCATCATTATTTTGCTCACAACACCACCCCAGTTCAGACATGGCCATATGCAAATCAATCTTGACCCTGTGCCTCATGGGAACAGTCCAGTCCGAACTGCCAAGCCATGTCTTTCCTGAACCAGAATCAAGCATCCTAGGACCGGTTTCTGGCTATCAGCCGTCATCAGCCAGGATAGCTTGATTCCAGTGGCATGGAGAGCACGGGACTCAAGTCAGAGCATACTCGTCCCACTCGGGGTGATAAATGCAAAAACAACAATTGATGGACGGAATGTTGCACAATGGCAAAACATTCACCCCCAGTCACAGATCTGGGTTTAATCCATCATTATTTTGCTCACCACACCACCCCAGTTCAGACAGACTTTAACTTAAGTTACCCATGTTTGTACCAATGGTTGAAGATGAAAATCCAAAAAGTAACCCAATCATTCATGGACCGATCCACATCCTGCCACGATGGGACGAAAAGGGGGGTGCAGTTTATTCTTATGCACTTTAGGTAACATGTATATCTCAGGAATTCTGGGAGTGGAGTTTGTCAGGAATTTCCGCGTGTTCTCATCAATAACACCAAGTTCTACTCCTTTTTGTAAAATATTGTTGAGAGTAATCTGAAACTCCTTCGTGGGGTCATGCTCCATACGTATGTACGTGTCTTCATTGTTTACGTGTTGGTTAACACTGTAGTTGTAAAACTCGGTATCAAGAACCACAAAGGCGCCACCCTTGTCTGCTGGTTGAAATGTCCTACCGGAGTTTATTGATGCCATTAAATGCCCATGTGGGCTCGTGTATGTTGAAAGAAACAGTAGAAAAATAATAACACGGATTGTCGAGCACAAAAGCAGAATCCATAATAAGAAGATGACCTCCTCATTGGCTGCCCATTGGGTAACTGCATCACACACGATTCCACAACTACGTTTCACTATTCTTGAACACATTAATACTTACACAGGTATTGATATGAATACAGCACTAGCACGTAGAGAGACGCACTGGATAACGTTCTTAGGCACTGTAATCCTGGGGGGTCTCAATGATCATTACGAACTTCTGTGCTTCTTATAACGTGGTGCTCTTGTTAACCACTTGGCTGCTAAGGCAATATTTTACTTTTCATTGAATTTCCATTGAAATCAATGAAAAGTGCATGACGAGTTACCCTTGTCATTAGCGGCGAAGAGGTTAAGCACTCGAGAATGTAAGGGATTTGCACTATATATCTTCTTTTCTTCTGTACCTCTTGTGACGCACAGTTCTCCCTGGTGGCACCTGCACGTGGTTTTCGGGCCACTTCATCATCTATCATGCCTTTTTTATGTTATTTTCCTTGTGAAAACAAGTCTTCAGCCTTTTTGTTTTGTTTTTTGTTTCTTTTCATATATTTAGATTTGTTATGTTCTTTGCGTGGCATTTTTAGCTTTTTTCACCATTTGGTGATTCTAGTATACTTTTTGCAGCGTAATATTTATCACTCATTATAGATGTCTGATGTAGACTTATAAGTAGAGGTAGATCGAGCTCTGTTTGTTCCTGACTCCGTTTACAATAAAGTTTATATTGTGGTTGTATTAGCCCATCTTTTACTTTTATCATGTGGTCTAGGTGAGGCACTGGTTGTTTCGTCGTTTGTTTCCATGATTATCAGTATAATTGGAGCAACGATTAGCTTTCAGGTTTACATGTTACCTCAGGGTGACATCGCGTCTTTGACTGTCAAAGTTCGTTGTATTCTCACAGCCTGTGAGTTTGTTTGCAAGAATGGTGGTCTCTATTGAGTACAGTTTTCTGGTACGCCATAGTAGGGAATTGACCGAGTCTTACAGTGTTCGTTCCTTTTCTAGAGTTGTTTCCTGAAAACTGCAACTTTATTCGGCCTTCTGCATGTCAGCGTTTTCCACTTCATCCGGTAAGGCACATAGCACGGCACTTTCTACAAAAGTTAGTCCGAGACTTCTAGTTTTCGCATGTTTAGTTTCTTCTCCTATTGTTGCAGAATTGAATAAACGTTTGGGCATATACATCGAGAGACGGTGATATTGAGTTTCATCAGGTATGATATTGTGCGCGGCACTTTGATGTTTGTTTAATTTACGCAGTTTTTTTGTTTGTTTTTTTAAGCAGTATTAAACTTTATTATGCCATTGCAAACAAAATACGAAAAAAATTGCCATTAATCACAAAAGGTCATACTTATGGCACAGATGTGCTGTAAAAACACTGTAAAAAATATCCATACATTCTTATGAATACTGTACACAGACCAAGTTCTTTAATTTAGGCCCCTGCTGCATCGATTGGAACAATAGGACACTCAAACTTTTTACCATATCATAGACATTCAACATTATTTTAAATAGGTTTTGATAACAAATTGACCGTGCCTCCTAAACATTTTTGGCGATCACCTCAAACAACACCCCTAATAGCGTATATCAATTATTAGATGTACCTGGTCAACTATCATATTACTTAATCTCCTACAACGCATCAAATCGAAGGAGATTTTCTCAACAACCCACCACAATTGCCTTCTAAATAAACTGGTATATTTTATGTTTGCAACAAACTTGTAGCACAAAATCTCAGGCCGTAAATGGCTACCACAAAACTGACTTACTGCATACAATGACATGTAAACGTGGTCCCCCACCTCCTACTTATTCCATTTACATATCTGCAGCTATCCATATTACTAGTACACAATAAAATAATGGTGAATTGATTTCAAAGCTGTCTTTTTGTATACATGTAGTATATTAGGGAACATTTCCCACATTTCATTAGTATAATTGTCAATCTAACTATGTATGGAAGCGTCCACAACATTTTATTTAAATATTTGTTTTTATTAATATCTACAGATGGAAGACCATATGTCTTGGAGCAGCATTGATTAGAGCAGTTGTTTTTAATTTAAAAATATTTAGAAATAAAGAGAAAATGTTATGATTACACTCTTGCTACTACTTATAATTAAATAGGGGATCCCCCAGTAAAAATTATAAGACAGAGGGCACGGAAATGGTTGATGTCTTTCACACCTTGAATCTCTTCCTTTTAATGGCAGTCCCTTATTTAATTTTTCACCCCTGTAGCTGGCCCACACAAGCTTATATATTTGCTTCATGTTCACCATATTAATTTCAGTTCTCAATTTATTGTGGTTCAGAGGAACGACATTGACCACTTCCATATTCTTGCAAAATGTCACGTGAAATCCCATATGTGGCTTATTAGCCACATTTTGGAAATACCAAATGTTTTTCTTTTTTTTATATTTCTTTTTATTAGAAAGAACAAGCAAGGCAGCAACAAATTACATGAAGTGCATAGACTGTGCAAAGGCGGTACATCATTATATCAACAATGAAATATTCAATACAGTGACGGGGGAGGAGAGGAGGGAGCATCAGAAACCTTAAAGCAATCAAGAAGGAATGCGGGGTCAGGGGGAAAGCAGGACATCAAGGGCAGGCATCGTTGGTGGTACACATATGTCACCTCTATATCGGGTCCAAGGACCCCATATTTTGTGCCACTTCTGGGGACGACCCCGAGCCAGGTATACAGTTTTTTCGCTAAACATGCACCAATCCATGTTTTCCATCCACACCTCGAGGGTAGGGGGCCACTGGGATCCCCATAATTGTGCGATATTACGTTTGGCGATCATAGCCCCTACGGTCACCCATTAAGTTTGAGCAACGTTATGGTCAGTGGGCTCCCAGACATTTAGCAAGCAGCGCCTGGCTTCTGGCAAGAGAGCCACCCCGTGACTTCCTGAATAACCTCGTGAACCCTCCTCCAATAAACAGCGACTTCCCTGCATTCCCAGATAATGTGGAGAAATGTACCCAGCTGCCCGCAACCCCGTTGGCAAAGACCCTCTTCAGAAAAGGACATGCAAACCAGACGGGGACCCGTGACACATACTCTATGTAATATTTTGAGTTGAACTAATCTGAGCCGTGCCGGAATCGCGACCTCCTTGGGGGAGGAGATCGCCGATTGCCAGTCCTCATTATCAAGCTCAAGGCCATCACGGGTCCACTGATCTCGCAATTTCAACAGTAGGCCTGTCCTTTGATTGATCAATTTTTTATACACCAGGGAGATGGTACTATCCGGTATATGACCATCCAATACTCGGTCCTCTAGTGGGGTAGAATCCGGTATCTCCTCGCCAACCGGGAAGACCGAAGTTAATGCATGACGAACCTGAGCATAACGGAAATATTCAGACCCACTCAATTTAAACTCAACCTGCAGGGCCGCAAACGACTTTACCTGTCCCTTGACCCAGAGGTCTCCCACCTTGTTAATGCCGATAAGATCCAACTTGTCGAACCCCTTGGTGTTCCACAATTTGCCAAACCTATCAGATCCGAAAATCGGGGTAGCCAAGGTCAAGCGATCTTTCCAACCTAACGCACTAGTGGCATCCTGCCAGACCCGAATGGCTGCCCTCGTCGGACCCGACAAAGACCTTACCACCGACTTAGAATATAGCGCCCTGTAATAGTTGCCCCCGGGAAGTAACCACCGATCCATGGCGAACCCAGGGTTTATCTCGGGCCATACATACCATGGTTGATGGCCCCTAACTGCGATGCGCAATAGTACCTTTTGATGTCGGGAAGAGCAATACCCCCGTCATACCACGGGAGTGTCAATTTGACAATCGCGATACGGGGCCTGCCGTCCCACAGCAGTTCCCTCTGTAAACCCTAAACTATCCGAAAGTAACTAGCAGGAACTATGTCAAGTGTATTATGAAGGGCATACAAAAAACGAGGAAGAGACATCATCTTAAAAAGGGCCGCTCGCCCAAGCAAGGAAAGCGGAAGCTTCCGCCAGCTCGCAACATCTCGCTTCAACCAATTCAAGGGAGGGAGAAGGTTTTGCTCATATCGGACTTGAGGGTTCAACGAAACATAAATACCAAGATATTTAAACCCCTCCTGCGCTATCTGAATGGGACAGTTACGCGGCAAAACAGGAGTATCACCACAGAGGACGTAAAGATAGAATTTAGCCCAGTTGATAATCAGGCCCGAGTTTTTACCGAAGGAAGGCAAAACGTCACACAAAACTATCAAAGACTTGCTAGGGGAAGTCAAGTAAAGCAGGATGTCATCTGCATATAGGGAGATGCGATCTTCGTACTCCGGAGACCAGTAAATACCCCTCATGGAGGGCTCCCACCGGATCCAGGCAGCGAGGGGCTCCAAGGCCAGAGCAAACAAAAGCGGGGAGAGTGGGCAACCCTGACAAGTACCCCGACCGAGACAAAACAGAGCCGAAACACGACCATTAACCACAATCTGTGCGAGTGGGTCCGCGTAAAGAAGCCGAACCTAACCAATAATTTAGCCAGCACCGCCCACAAATACGGCCATTCCACAGTATCGAACGCCATAGTGGCGTACAAAGATGCCAAAATGGCCGGTTCACGCAACGTGGCGGCCCTCACGAGAACTCCATGCAGACGCCGAAGGTTCAAAGCTGTGTTTCTATGCGGGATAAAACCAGACTGATCCGGATGGATTAGAGCACTAATGGTTTTGATCAGTCTATTAGCCAGTAGCTTGGCAAGAAATTTAGGCTCGGCATTTAACAGAGAGATCGGTCTGTATGAGGCACACCTATTCCTCGGTTTCCCTTCCTTGTGTATTACAACTATCGTCGCCAATCTTTGGTCGCGGGGGAGAAAACCACGGTCCCGGGACTCTAGGAACATGTCCCTTAAATATGGAGCAATCTTGTCAGGCCGGAGCTTGTACAATTCTATCGGCAGACCATTGGGACCCATTGCTTTACCGGAACGCAGGGAACGCATAGCTAACGCCACCTCATCGGCAGTAATTGTACCATCCATGAGTTCCCTGTCTTCCACTGAGAGACACGGCAGGGCAATATCTTGTAATAATAAGCACGAGTCCTCCTCCGGCCTATCAGTCACGGAAGAGTACACAGTATGAAAATGATCTGCAAAACACGCCACTATCTCTTGTGGGTCTGTTACAATAGCTCCACTCACTGTCACAATCTCCGGTACCACCCGACTCGCTCTATCCTTTCTATCTAACCATGCTATCAACTTGCCTGCCTTCTCTCCAACATCATAAAGACGCCCCTGTTGTTCCCGACTAAGAGCTTTTGCAGCCTCCGTCACCAACATCCTATATTCCAGCTGCTTCAATTGCAGAACATGCAATCCAGAACAGGTCACCTCCGGCTCTAGCGCTAGTTCCAAGTCAGCGATCTCAGTCTCTATCTTTACCTCTTCTTCCTCTTTCTGCTTCTTGACTCCAGCAATCAATGATAGAGCTTGACCCCTAATAACAGCCTTAAACGCTTCCCATAAGGAGACCGCGGAGGACACCGAACCTTCATTCTCCTGAAAATAGTGATCCAAAGCTTTTACAAGTTCACTGCGGGTCTTGGGATTGTGAAGATACCAAGGGTTGATCGGGGCTAGATGTCCCACGAAACCCGATGTTAATTCCACCCGAAGCCACAGCGGGGAGTGATCGGAAATACCCCGGGCCATATGCCTGATCTCTTTAATACAAAACGCCTGTGCAGCCGGCACCAACACATAATCAATCCTAGAGAGGCTACCATGGGCGCCTGAGTGAAACGTATACTGCCGCTGATCAGAGTGAAGCAATCTCCAACAGTCCACCAGGCCCAGAGTGTCAATGAAGTCAGGCAGCCATCCAAGCGCCCCCCCCCCGTAGATCCCTAGGGGGTGTCTATCGAGCAAACCGGAAACCACAGCTTTAAAATCCCCACCAAGTATCAGAGACCCCCGGGGAGATCTAGCAGAACCCGTCCCAAATCAGCAAAGGTATTGGATTGTAGGCCAGGAGGGACATACACAGAGACCAGGGAAAGCGGGCGGCCCTCCCACCAACCTGAAACAGCAGCATAGCGTCCCCTATCATCAAGGACCGTGGAGTCTATTTCAAGTGGGAAAGTGTTCTTAACAAGAATTCCAACACCCCTAGATCCAGAGGAGAACCCGGCATGGGCAACTAGACGATACCCCTTCCTGTTAATGGCATGACATGTGTTCCCTACCAAGTGGGTCTCCTGCAATAGAACAATCTCAGGGGAGTGACGTTTCAGGAGCTGCAGTACCACACCACGCTTAAACTTATCCCCCAGCCCGTTAACATTCCAACTCATCAACCTCCACCCCCTACTCCCCACCATGAAAGAGAAAGAGGATCCAGCCCCAAGCAGAGTCCAGCACATCAATAAAAAAGTCCAGCAATAGAGTGCCTTGCAAAAACAGTAACCAGAAAACAAACACCCCCCCCACTCCCACTAAAACAACCCATTACAACACCCCCACCCTGCACCCCTGCATACGACTAAAGAGCCACCCCAACTCGCAGTGTGCCTGTCGCCCCCACATCTAAACTAAACTACGAGAAGTAAAGCTGAGGAGGAGAAAGACCCACCGATATTCCCGCAACCCCCCGTTCAAACCACAATCAGATACATATCATTAATTGGATCTATCACAGTCGCAAACCCACAAATGTCCCCAGAAACCGGTCAAACGGCACTCATTCCTGCATCCCAAGTCCTCCCTCTGCTCCACCAGGCTGACTCTCTGGTTCCTGTCAGGCCGGCAGAGTGTCCAACCAGTCGGCTACCACCTCGGGCTTATCAAAGAAGTGAACCCGTTCATTGTATTCGATCCTCAGCTTAGCCGGGAAAAGCATGGCATATTTTTGTCCCATATCTCGAAGTCTTCTTTTTACTCCCAGAAAACTGAGCCTCTGTTCCTGGACCCCCTGCGTGAAGTCCGGGTAGAAGCTGACAGAAGAGTTCTCAAACTTCAAGGGTCCACCCGTCCTCGAAGCCTGTAGGATAGCATCTCAGTCCCGAAAATTGAAGATCCGTGCTATCATAGGCCTCGGCGGGGCTCCCACCTTCGGTCTGCCAGCCGGGATCCTATGAGCTCGTTCCACAGCAAACAACTTGCTCAGTCCCTTGGGGCCTAGATGTTTGATAATAAGGTCTTCAACAAAAAGGTCAGCCGCTTGTTCCTCCGCCTGTTCCGGAACACCAATTATGGGGACATTGTTCCGCCGAGCCCTCCCTTCAAATTCCTCTAGACGACGGATAGCAAAGTCATTGGAGGATTTCAGGTTACGGACCTCGGTCTGCAGGTCGACGACATCAGCGGTTAAGCTCGACGTTTTTATATCCAAAGATTTAACCTTTTCGTTGGTTTTTGTAAGGTCAGTACGGATCAAATTAACGTCGATCGCCACTGTATCCAACTTATGAGCAAGGGTCTCCGTTTGCTTTCCGAAGGAAGACTTGATGCCATCGATGGCGGCCATCACCTCCTGCAAAGTCGGTTCAGTCGCCGGAGTCGATAAACCCCCTGCTTCCTCCAACGATCGGTTAGGTCCACTGGGCGACCCCTTAACCTGAGCGTAGCGATCTATCACGTTGGTTTGGGTATAGCCACCCCGTCTGGTGGTTTTCAACCTCTGTTTGTCCCCCTCCGATTTGTTCGCCATTTCGTGATAATACCAGGTATTATCCAAATCAAGAGAAGGGGGGGGGGGGGCACAAGCAGGCCAACCAAAAAACGGTAGACAGCACCCAGTTGTAACAAAGTCGACCAAAATGCTAGAGCAGCATGGAGTCGAGAGAGTGAAAGTCCAAAATGGCCCTCAGGCGAAGGAACAAAAATAGACAAAAAGACAGTTTATGGTGCAGTCCAAGGCCAAAACTCTGAATATTGTTCGGCACACCCAAGTACCGCTCAGGATACAAGCTTTCGAAGCGATTGAGGCGTCCTAAGGCCCGGGCTCCAACCCAGATGACAAAAACGAAAGTGAAAGTGGAACCAGACCGACCGCCTCAGCTGCCTCAGGCCGTTGTTGTTCAACTGCGCCCTGGGCACCGTGCCAACTCGGGCGCCAGAGAAACTTTCCAGCGCCACAACTCCGGTCTCCATGGTCCGATCGGGAAATACATTTCAGTTTTCGCTTTTCCTGTGGTTCATCCACAAGAAGACGTCAACAGCGAACAGGATCAGTGACAGGATATATTCGGGAGATTACATGGGTCTCGGGAGCCCTGTGCTCACGCGACCATCTTGTTTGCGCGCAAAGCTCCTCCTCTAATTTACACAGTTTTACTTGTTCTGTAGTTTATGACATCCTATATTTTCTTTCTGGATAGAGGGGTTTCATCTCTAGTTTCTGTTTCGATCCTCGATCAGGGTAAGCGACGCCTAGCACTGAGGGAGTTTGCACACAAATATACCATTGTAGGTTACACATATGGCGGTAGCACAGATTCCAGTGTCTTTTCACAGTTCTTTTTAACCTCATTTTGTCTTACCTGGGTGGTGTTTACATTATTCTGGTGGCGTTTTTTCATATCTGGATTTTCTTATCTGGATATTCTCTCTTAGCTGGTTATTCTCTCAGTGCAAATTTTGAGTCTTTTTATTGATATACTTATTTTATTGATATACTGTGGTATGCTGAATTAATACATTTGTGGTTCTTTTATTCATTAAGACACTGTTTTGTGTTGTAGATCTGGACGGATTTATCAAAGAAGAACTTGTCAACTGTTTATAACATATAAAACATCTTGTTTATTTGCACATGTCCTGAAGAAGGGTTTAGGATTGAACCCGAAATGCATTGGGAAATGTTAATTGATTTGTACACATGTTGAATTCTTTTTATTGTTTTTAAACATTATATTCCATATTTATTTCACAGAGATCTTTTGGACTCAAATGTATTAATGAATAGAATTGTACTGAATACGTTTGTTTTGCTTTGTGCTTGTATCCTTAATTGAAGCTTTTGAAAAATTCCATTTTGAAATACAGCGTTTAATTTTTGTGACATACGCATAGAAAACATTGATTAAGTTGCTTAGGCTCTATCGGTCATACAGCTATGCGACACGTAGTCTTTGGGGTTCCAGAGATTCACTCTTAGCATTATTATTACCCCCAAGGGAGGTGGGTACTCTCCCTGGTTAACGTGTATGCACGCTAAGACTCGTTCACAACTCAACATTTTCTTTACATCAGTTCTCATAAACTCTAGGTGTGCAGACCCACCCACAAATTCCCATCTAATAAGACAGCCAGACCAGGTTCTGCAGAAATAAATAATGCCTCCTTGAAGCAGGCATTAGCAGAGAAAAAAGTTTAATTTCTCAAAAAACATGCATTGTATTTGTGCTGCAGTGCAGAGGCCTGGGAATGGGAACTTTCTATTATTTTTCTGGTTATAGGAATTTGTACTGGAGTGTATGCTTCCAGTTCAAATTCTACACTAATCTGTGTGCACTGACATGTGTGAAGCTTTGAGTCATGCAAGGCAGCCTTTTAGGCAGTGGCAGCCAGCTGCACAAGGAAAGTGGGGAGGTTGGGAGTGGGGAGGTGGGACAGGAAATTGAGGGTAAAAATAATATATTTTTTTTTCAACTTACCTCCCGCTCCCTCTACACCGACGTCCACCTCAGTGCTTCACTCACATCAGTCTCGGGGGAGGCACATGTCCCCACCCAATCCAGATGCTGCTCTCATGCTGGAGAGGAATGCCAGGATTGGTCTGAGTTACCTGGTCGGACACTCAGACACTGTCTGGGAGGCTGCGGCTTTTCTCCAACCTGGCTGTGAACACAGCTGGGTTAGAGACATATAAGTGTGCATGCCTGTTTGGTTGACCTAAGACGGGCGGTGAAACTTGCATGCGCACTTCTGCTTGCTCACCACTCTTGCCTGTCATGGCCCGGCCCCACACATACGTGACGTCAGTCAGAGCCCGCCACAGAAAAATAAAATTATATTATTGATTTAATATCATGTTTTTTTTCTATGACTGACTCTGGCCAATGGGGCAACGCTCCTCAGCCATTATGGAGGAGCCGCCCCTGCTTTTAGAGTCACTGCGCAATAACAGGAGTAGCAGGACATTCTTAAGAGTTGTGGCACAGCACTGTGTTTCCCCCTTGAACAATACAGCACAGAGAATTCAGTTGCTTCCCTGTATTGTGTGAAAACTTATCAAATATGGTCCTTTGCCTTTCCTGTGGACTGACCATATCAGTTTGATGTCAACTGTCAAGCACCCAGTCGGGCAGTGCAAGGAAGAGAAGCTCTGGCTGGGAGCTAAGCCTGCTAGTCTCCCAGCTTGATGCAGGGACATCACCCGAAGAACTCCAAGACCACCTGATGCTGGAGCCTAGAGTACCAGTGCCTGCCTGTTTGCCAAGACCAGTGTGCACAAGGAAGAAGAGGAGAGTGCTTGGAGGGAGCGAAGGCCAATGTGGGATCTTGGTGAGTGGATCCCTTTATCCAGGACTGAGGAGACAGCTGCTGCACCGATCGGGCCATTGGGGGGCAGTCCCACTTGCAAGAAGGCACATTCATCAGTTTTGTCCTGCAATTAGGCCTCCTACCCCCACCAGCACAGAGGCACAGCGGGATGGCTATAGCCCTGCTGTTTAGCTCCCTGGCAGTCCCTTAACCCTCTCTGGAGATAAGAAACCCTCACACCTTCAGCCCCTTATGAGCTGTTAAGAGGTGCTTGTTGATGGCTGAGAAGGAAGGGATGCATCTTCAGGAGTAGCAGCATCTATTGAAATGCAGACAGCCTTGAATGGGTCAAGTCTATGCAACAGGGGACAACAGGGAATTTCCTCAACGCCCTCATTGACTTGGTATCACAATCAGCCTCCTCTGCCTCGAACTTCCTCCTCGTGGGCGATCTCAACCTTCACCTTAACGACCCCACCGATCCCTTAGCTTTGGATCTCCTGCAGGACCTTAGGTCATTTAACATCCGACTTGTCAACAACGAACCCACCCACGACAAAGGACACCTTCTGGACCCCGTCCTGACCAATATTGGGGATATCACCTCAGATCCCCCCATCCCCCTTCCGTGGTCAGACCACTTTCTTGTTCCCTTCTCCTGGGACCTTGCCACAGCACTCCCCCAACCCCCCAAAATCCGAGTGACGGACCGACGTTGGCACAAGCTTGAACTGGCAGAGTGGGCCAGCTTACTCTCAGATTCGACACCTGCCCTCTCCATGGATCCGGTCACGGCCGACGAACAATTCAATTCCTGGCTCACATCTTCACTAGACCAACTCCTCCCGAAAACCACCACTCTTAAACACATAAAAAGAGTGGCTCCCGCTCCCTGGTATACTCCGGCGCTCAAATCTCTGAGACAGGAATGCAAGAGATCCGAACGCTTTTGGAGGAAGGACAAATCTAACAAAAATAAGGAAGCCTATCACACCGCCTCACAAATTTACAAAACCGCCCTCCGCAAAACCAAAAGTCTATTCTTCCAAGAGAGAATAGAACACTCCGCTAGCTCCAGTAAAGAATCTTTTACCATTTTAAAAGAACTCCTCAAAGTCCCTGACTCGGGACCGAGAGACCCACCAGACCCCAAAGCTGATGAGGAAAAGTGCCACAAGCTGGCTAATTTCTTCAAGGAGAAAATCCCAAAAATCCTCGACTCTATTCCACCTACTAGTTCGAGCGAGGAGAGAGAAGCCAGCAACTCTCCTACCCTCCCATGCATCACTTCCTGGGGACAAGTGACAGTAGAAGAAGTCGAAGATACGCTGCAAGTTATTAAAAGCGGATCTCCCAGGGACCCTGCCCCTTTACGTATTCTCAAAAAGGTAGCACCCTCGATCGCCCCTTCTCTCACTCACCTCATCAACGCCTCCCTTCAACAAGGAGTCGTCCCCCCTAGCTGGAAGGCGGCAGTCGTCAAGGCACTTCTAAAAAAAAACTCCCTTGACCCTGTCGACCTGGCAAACTATAGACCAATCTCCCTCCTCCCGGGAACCAGCAAAATCGCGGAAAAAATGGTGAACAGAAAGCTGTCACAATTTTTGGAGAACAACAACCGTCTAAAAAACTCGCAGACGGGTTTCCGCCCCGGGCAGGGCACAGACATTGCCCTTCTCATGGCGGTGGAGGAGGCCCGAGCACTCTTAGACGAAGGAGGATCAGTGGCAGTGATCCTCCTCGACCTCAGTGCGGCCTTCGACACCGTCAACCATCAGCTCCTCATCCAACGACTCATGAGCGTCGGTGTGGAAGGAACTGCTCTGTCCTGGATATCGTCCTTTTTGAGTCAACGCTCCTTTCAAATCTGGGAGAACAACACCTGCTCCTCCGACACTCCCCTCCAATGTGGCGTGCCTCAGGGCTCCTCCCTGAGCCCCACATTATTTAACATCTACATGTCCCCATTGGAGGAGGTTGTTATCCCGTTCGGAGTGAGCATCGTCAGCTATGCCGACGACACTCAGTTAGTGGTGTCCCTTTCTCATCCGAAACAACAACCTGCGGACCTTTACAACTGTCTCACGCAGATACAAGGATGGATGAATAGATCGTCTCTGAAACTCAACGGCTCAAAGACTGACATTCTCCCCCTTGGCCAGAAGGGACCCACTTCACTTCATAACATCTGGCCACCCTGTTTAGGCCCGATCCCAGATCAGAAACCAGAGGTAAAAAGCCTGGGTGTCTGGCTCGATAAGGAATTATCTTTTGCAACACAGGCAAAAAAGGTAGCCGGTACGTGTTTTGGACTGCTCAGGTCAATCCGAAAGATCCTGCCCCTACTCCCCCACAACTCTCAAAAACTGCTGATCCAAGGACTGATTCTTTCTAGGCTCGACTTTAGTAATTCCATCTACTTAGGGGCCCCAGAGGCAACCCTGAATAAACTACAAAGGGTCCAAAATGCAGCTGCCCGGATCCTTACTAACACCCCGGCCAGAGCCTCAGCCAAACCAGCGCTGAAGTGTCTCCATTGGCTTCCGGTTAGAGAACGTGTGATGTTCAAGGCCCTCTGCCTAGCACACAGACTGCTCCAAAACAATGGTCCCCCAAGCCTAAAAAAATTTATCAAACCATACAAAGCCCCTAGATCCCTCCGCTCCGACCAGGAACACCTCATCGTCACCCCCAGAATTAAGAAGGCCCGAACAGGAGGAAGACGTTTCTCGGTTCACACCGCACGTCTCTGGAACGCCTTACCGCACTACCTGAGAACCGAATCCAACTACCTACGGTTCAGGAAGCAATTGAAAACCCACCTCTTCCCTTAAACTGTCTCTCCCCTTCCCTTGCTGACTCCTAGTTGTACTGATTTTAGCGCTGGGATACTTACGGGTGACTACGCGCTCTATAAAATTAAATGATAATAATAATAATAATAATTAGAGGGGCCTTGCAAATTCCCCTTCTGCTCAGGGCCCCAAAAATCCTAGAACCAGCACTGGCTGTTAGTAGGCATGACAGTGCTTAATTTGAGCCAGTGGTTCCTGGTGCTCGGCACCGGCACTTAATTGCTGTAAATTGAACTTATGAAAGCTGCCACATGGTGGCGCTGTTTGTGTAATTTTAAGATGAGTAGAAATACAGTTGTTTGTTAATTCAATATACATTCAAAACAACTAATACGGCATTCTTAAAGCTTTGGCTGTCTCAAACAGTCTGAATTGTCACACCTTCTAGCAGCGTAATGGTTAGTAGTTGAGTAAGTACAGAGGGAATGTGTGGTTCAAATAGCGGTGGCCGCCTGAATAGAGTCATAGACTTATTTTTTAACAAAGTAAGAACTGGTTGTTCATCCTTTTCGATGGGATCTGCTTGCTCAGACTTTTACTACTTCAACTTTGTTCTTGCATGCTGAATGCAAAACCTATGCAAAAACAACAATTGATCGACAGAATCCAGAACAATGACATACATTCACCCAAGTACAGAGATCTGGGCCTAAATCCATTGTTTTTTTGATCACCATACTATTCCAGTTTAAACCCAGCCATATGCAAATCAGTCTTGACCCTGTGTCCAATGTGAACAGTCCAGCCCGAACTACCAGGCCAGGTCCTCCTTGGACTGGAAATGAGCAGCCTTAGACCTATTTCAGGGTTTCACCCCTCATCAGCCAGGATAGCTTGAGTCCAGTGGCATGGAGAGCACGGGACCCACGTCTGGGCATTCTCATCCCACTGCAGGTGACAAATGCAAAAACAACAATTGATAGACAGAATGCAGAACAATGTCATGCATTCACCCCAGTACAGAGATCTGGGCCGAAATCCATCATTTGTTTTCCTCATAATGCCATTCCAGTTTGAAACCAGACATATGCAAATCAGTCTTGACACTGTGTCCAATGGGAAAAGTCCAGCCCGAATTGCCCGGCCAGGTCCTCCCTGGACTAGAAAGAAGCATCCTAGGACCAGTTTCGGGGTTTTACCTCTCATCAGCCAGGATAGCTTGATTCCAGTGGCATGGAGAGCATGGGACCAACGTCTGGGCATACCCGTCCCACTCAGGGTGACAAATGCACAAACAAGCATTGGAAATGCAATAGGTCTCGCATTAGAAAAGTTGGAGCTATTGGTCTTGTAAATGACAAATTTTTTATTTATGTTTTGTTTTTGAAAATAGCGAAATTAATAGCTTTGTCATTTACAATGCCAATAGTTATAACTTTCGCAAATGTGATACCTATACCATTTGTAATGCAATATGTGTTGTATTTACGTGACTTACATGTATTGATATTACAAATGAAAATGGCTTTTAATTTTTTTAAATAATTAATACTTATATAAAAGGTATTGTAATTTATAATGGCAATAGCTTAAACTTTTGTAAATAACTTTTGTGAAGATTATGTTCAGTGTATTTTATTGTGACGAAAATCCAAGAACAGAAGTGAAATATTAACATATTTGTTACATTTGCAATAAAGCTTGAAACATTGAGAGAACATATTTGAACCAGTTGTTGTTGAATGGTTGCACAGATTGATGCTCTGGTGGCGCTGAGTGATGTTGTGATGGCGAACGAGTGATGCTGTGGTAGAGCATAGTGATGTTGTGGTGCCCCTGAGTGATGCTGTGGTGGTGGTGGTGAGTGATGCTGTATGCTATGCTATGTTTTGTTTTGATATCCTATGTTTTGTTTTGCTATGCTACGTTTTGCTATCCTATGCTTTGATTTTTTATGCTATGCTACGCTGTGTTTTGTTATGCTATGCTATCTTATGCTATGATGCTATGTTTTGTTATGATAAGCTATGTTTTGTTGTGTTTATTATGCTATGCTTTGTTTTGCTATGCTATGTTTTGGTATGCTATGCTATGTTGTGTTGTGTTTGGTATGCTTTGCTATGTTTGGCTATGTTTTGCTATGCTATTATATGTTTTGTTTTGCTATGCTGTTTTGTTGTGTTTTGTAAAGCTATGCTATGTTTTGTTGTGTTTTGCTATGTTTTGTTATCCTATGTATTTTTAATGCTATGTTTTGTTATGTTATGCTGCTTTGTTATACTATGCTATGTTTTGTTTTGCTATCCTATGCTTTGTTTTGTTATGCTATGCTATGTTTAGTTTTGCTTTCCTATGGTTTGTTTTGTTATGCTATGCTATGTTTTGTGTATTGTTATGCTATGCTATGTTTTGTTGTGTTTTGCTATGCTCTGTTATGCTATCTTATGCTTTGTTATGCTATGCTATGTTTTGTTATGTTTTATTATGCTATGCTTTGCTATGCTATGTTTTGTTATGCTATGTTTTGTTATGCTATGTTTTGTTATGCTATGCTATGCTTTGTGATGCTATTTTTTGTTATGCAATGCTAAGCTTTGTTTTGTTATGCTATGCTATGCTATGTTTTGTTATGCTATGGTATGCTATGTTTTGCTATGGTATGCTATGTTTTGCTATGCTTTGCTGTGTTTTGTTATGCAATGTTTTGTTATGCTGTTTTGTTATGCTATGTTTTGTTATGCTATGTTTTGTTATGATATGCTTTGTTTTGTTTTGCTATGCTTTGTTATATTATGCTATGCTTTGTTTTGTTATGCTATGTTTTGTTATGCTATGCTATGTTTTGTTGTGTTTAGTTATGCTATGGTATGCTTTGTTGTGTTTTGCTATGCTGTTTTGTTTTGCTATCCTATGCTGTTTTGTTATGCTTTTGCTATGTTTTGCTATCCTATGCTTGTTTTTGTTATGCTATGCTATGCTGTGTTTTGTTATGCTATGTATTGTTATGCTATGCTGGTGAAGGTGTGAGGGTGTGTGTGAGGGTGAGTGAGTGAGGGTGAGAGTGTGTGAGGGTGAGGGGGTGTGAGGGGGTGAGGGTGAGTGAGGGTGTGTGAGTGTGAGAGTGTGAGGGTGAGGGTGTGTGAGGGGGTGTGAGGGTGAGGTGGTGTGAGGGTGAGGTGGTGTGAGTGTGAGGTGGTGTGAGGGTGAGGGGGTGTGAGGGTGAGGGGGTGTGAGGGTGAGTGAGGGTTGTGAGGGTGAATGAGGGTTGTGAGGGTGAGTGAGAGTTGTGAGGGTGAGGGGGGGAAGAAAGAAAACAGAACTATCTCTCCGGAACCAAATCATTTTTACGAGACCAGACATAAGTAGCAAACATTTCGAAGCCCTCCCGCTCGTAGTTTGAATCATGAAATGAACATAGGGGCCAAAGTGAAAAGATAGAACAATAACACGTCCGTACTTGTGATTGAAGTTAAGGGAAATGGACCCACGCTTCCCCCATTTAAACCCAAGGAACGGACGTTTTCAAAGATGGAATAACACGTCCTTGGACCCCCACTAACAACAGGAAGATATAAATGCGGCACGAATAAACAGGCCAGCGAAGTTCCCATACCTTAACAACATCGCCGAGCAGTGATGCGTGGAAAACAGCAAACCCGGAAATACCTGGCGTGAATTAGAGATGTTTTTTTAAATTATTATTATATATATACTTCCCGCGTTCGGCCCTGATCCAATCAGGGAGCAGGGAAGGATAGAGACTGCGGTAGGGAGAATCAAAATCCGAAATGGAACTAGGAGTCATCAGACCGGGTGCCAGATATCTCCGACTACTGGCGGCTCGGGCATTCAGGCCCCTCCTGCCCCAGTTGTCAGCATTTGTCACATTTGTGTACTTTGCTGAGGATGAAAGTGTGCTGGTATCAAGTGACCCACAGTTTATACAGAGAGCAGTTGAAGAGGGACATTTATCTACTGAGCTAATTTTCGGACATATTGTGGGATCTACAGGTTTACACACACATCATCAGTATGTTCATTAACTGAAGAAGTTACTGTTTTGATATTGGCCAATAATATGAAGGTTTGGATACAGGTCTCCCCAGTCAGCGTGTCGACCATTGAGCTATTTCAGAGCGAGTATAGCGGTTGTGCTGAGATACTAATGGAAATTGATACAATGATTGTTCCCGAATCATCACGAAATGGTATAATCTCGCGAGAACCAGTCTACCAAATTACATGAAAGCCAAATGGCATTGATAGCCATATGCTGCTATGAGGCGGTCCTTGGGAAGTATCTCTGTAATAAAGCGTTCATATGACAGCCCTGCATGCTTAGAAACGTCATCATACTGTGACAGGAGTTTTTTATTTTAAAAATAAAAATCATTAGTCCGAGACACGAATTCAAGGCGAATAATCGAGTGCAAATTTTACAAAGCAATTACTTTTAACTTCGTTCCTTAACAGCAGACAAGGCCGAAGCTGTGCGTTTCTTCACTAGTAGTTGAGTGGGCCTTGCACACACTGGAAGTAAACACGAAAGTGACCCTTTAGCAATCTGTCAATGTCTTACTTAACAAAGAATCACTTAAAATGTTTAAAGGGAAAGAAACAGCACTACCTGGACCGGCCAAGTGAAGGATGCGGGGAAGTAAAAACTGTTTTTTCTGTCCTTTCGCATCGGTTTCCTGAAAATGTCGCAGGGCAGAAAGTATCCCTTCCCTTTTCATTTCAAGAGTGGTAACTCCTTAATTATCTTCAGAGAGTTTACACATTTAAACTCATCTTCTATGAGCGCTTGTCTTAACAATGTTCTCTAGAAGAGGAACAGTTTTGAAAAGAATGTGGAGCGCAATTCAGAAATGTGCACGAAAAAGATGTAAAACCTAAAAATTAGGATTTTGTAATGAGGGTTAAAATCTGATATCTAATTACCAAACTGGAAGGCCAACTATCACATTACTGTGTGCCTTACACTTCCCAACAACGCATGTAAGGGAACGGATTCAACTAGAATCTGCAGAAAAATGTATAGCCCTCACTACCGTGCAAAGACTCCCTCACAACACTCCTCAGTGGTTGCATCTTTCTGTAATGTAGGGTTCTGCTGAGACGTGGGCGAGTGGGAGTATATTTCTCCGCCATCAGTGATGTAATTTCACACTAACTTCCTCGCACTCGTTGCAGCAAGTTCACAGGCTCTGCCGGCACATGACAAGTTGTGTTTCGGTTGTTTGCTAATGTCACTCTCTTCCCTAAGAAGCAGATCCTCGTCGGTGAGGTTGAAAGCAGCGGCAAAAATCAAGAAGAAGGACCTCAAATAATGAGAAAAAATAATGAGAAAAAGCGAGGAGAACTCGTTAAAAATGAAGGAAAAGAAAGGGAAAGGCACTGAAACTGACAGGAAAGCACGGAGAAGACGTTCAAAACAAGATGGAGGGCATTGCTGGGGGGAGGAGAAAAGCGACACGGCCGCAGCAGGGGGCGGAGCAGGGAGAGCGGCGATGAGGGTGTGAAACAGCAGGGGCCTTTGAAGTGAAGCTAAGCTTCACTTCAAAGGTGTGGGAGGAGTGCGGCTGAGGGACCAGACGGCGATTTGATGATGTGCACGCGCATTTTAGGTCAATGCGCTTGCGCATTGACCTAAAAGCCACTGGCACAGCACCAAATCTCCCAGGTAGGTAAAGTCTGTTTAAGACGCTATAGTCTCGCTCTGCTCAATGCGCTTGAGACCTAACAATTGATAGACAGAATGCCGAACAATGTTATACATTCACCCCAGTACAGAGATCTGGGCCTAAATCCATTGTTTTATTTTTATCGCCATGCCATTCCAGTTTGAATCCAGCCATATGCAAATCAGTCTTGACCCTGTTGCCAATGGGAACAGTCCAGCCCGAAATGCCATTCCAGGTCCTCGCTGGATTGGAAACAAGCATCCCAGGACCGGTTTCGGGGTTTCACTCCTCATCAGCCATGATAGCTTGAGTCCAGTGGCATGGAGAGCACCGGACTCACTTCTGGGCATACCCGTCCTACTCGGGGGGACAAATGCAAAATCAATTGATGGACAGAATGCAGAACAATGTCATACATTCATCCCAGTACAGAGATCTGGGCCTAAACCCATTGTTTTGTTGCTCACCATGCCATTCCAGTTTGTACCCAGCCGTATGCAAATCAGTCTTCACCCTGTGCCTAATGGGAACAGTCCAGCCAGAACTATCAAGCCAGGTCCTCCCAGGACTGGAAACAAGCATCCTAGGACCGTTTTCCGGGTTTCACCCCTCATCAGCCAGGATAGCTTGAGCCCAGTAGCATGGAGAGCACAGGACCCACCGGGCATATTGTTAGATATACATGTAGTAGTGCTCACACCATGCATCTGACTTGTGAATACATGACACAAAACTATGTTTTCTATTAAAATAGAAAACATAGTTTTGTGTCATGTATTCACATGTTTTCTATTAAAATAGAAAACATAGTTTTGTGTCATGTATTCACAAGTCAGATGTATGGTGTGAGCACTACTACATGTATATCTAACACTATGCCCGGTGTGTCATTTTTCCCAGAAAGTTATTTCCCTGTCAGGGAATTATCTTATTTTCAGGGGGCCCCTAGTTGTGTTTTTCAAGTCAGAGCACAGGACCCACGTCTGGGCATACCCGTCCCACTCGGGGTGACAAATGCAAAAACAACAATTGATGGACAGAATGCACAACAATGTAATACATTCACCCCAGTCCAGATATCTGGGACTAAATCCA
Source organism: Lissotriton vulgaris (assembly GCF_964263255.1). NCBI lineage: Eukaryota > Metazoa > Chordata > Amphibia > Caudata > Salamandridae > Lissotriton > Lissotriton vulgaris. The sequence goes on along the minus strand of NC_141694.1, from coordinate 1,256,434,041 downwards.
TTGTTTTTTGCTCATCATACCATTCCAGTTTGAACCCAGCCATATGCAAATCAGTCTTGACCCTGACCCCAATGGGAACAGTCCAGCCTGAAACTGCAAGGCCAAGCAAGCATCCTAGGACCAGTTTCGGGGTTTCACCCTTCATTAGCCAGGATAGATCCACAGGTGAGTGGAGTGCTAAAATAAAGTGAGCGAGCAACTAAGAAGTCTGAAGAACCGAAGGAGGAGAAGGCTAAGGATTGAAAGGAAATTTCTTTACGGGCGATCAGAGCGACACCGCCGCCCAGTTTGCCAGAGGGTCGGTCAGCTCGTAAGGCGTAGTAAGAGGCGGGAAGCACGGCCAACAGAGAGGGAAGAGAGTTTTCGCAAAACTACGTCTCTGTAATGAATAGGAGGTCAGGTTGGTGCAGGTCCAAAAGGATAAAGAGTTCGTGGGAGTGCTTAACTGCAGACTGGTGTTGAGGTACTAGGCGGATAAGCTGGTAGGTGCAGAAGAAGCAGGCAGGTCGGGGCAAGGGCCAGTGGGAGGGGGGATAGATGAGAAAGAGGAATGGGGAGGAAGGTGCGGGGCAGACATTCCCAGCCTGTTGATTCGCTCGATCGCAGTGTCGTCCAGTGGCCACGGGCCTTGGAGATTAATCAGCTGCGTAGAGGAATATTGTATAGTTTGGCCATGATGGGGTGCCCCTGAGCCCGGTCGAGCGCGGACGGGCGCAGACGGGCTTGCCTTTGGCGCGCCTTCGGCGCACAAACATCGCGCCCGCTGCGCTCGCCCGCTGCGCTTCCGAAAGATGCACATGGTTTATGGGTAGATGGGGCAGCGACCGGGGGGGCGTGGCCTCCATGAGGGGGCGTGGCCTCCGGGCTAGCAGAATGGCGGCAAGAAGTGGTAGGATTGAGGCGCCGCGTCAGCGGTAGATCCGCTGCACGGAGCAGCTCGTTTAGCCAAGGAGGTGAGTTTAAAAACAACAGAGTAATTCAGTGACAATCAATTTTTAAAAAGTATCTTGCTCCCGGCTTCCGCCTCAGGAGCTCAGTGCTGTGATGATGGGCGCCAATAATCGGCGTCTATATATAGTGCTCACCGGGGGGGGGCGTGGCCTCCAAGAGGGGGCGTGGCCTCCGGGCTAGCAGAATGGCGGCAAGAAGTGGTAGGATTGAGGCGCCGTGTCAGCGCTAGATCCGCTGCGCGGAGCGGCTCGTTTAGCCAAGGAGGTGAGTTTAAAAACAACAGAGTAATTCAGTGACAATCAATTTTTAAAAAGTATCTCGCTCCCGTCCCGGCTTCCGCCTCAGGAGCTCAGTGCTGTGATGATGGGCGCCAGTAATCGGCGTCTATATATAGTGCTCACCGGGGGGCGTGGCCTCCAAGAGGGGGCGTGGCCTCCGGGCTAGCAGAATGGCGGCAAGAAGTGGTAGGATTGAGGCGCCGCGTCAGCGCTAGATCCGCTGTGCGGAGCGGCTCGTTTAGCCAAGGAGGTGAGTTTAAAAACAACAGAGTAATTCAGTGACAATCAATTTTTAAAAAGTATCTCGCTCCCGGCTTCCGCCTCAGGAGCCGAACAATGTTATACATGCACCCCGGTACAAAGATCTGGGCCTATATCCATTGTTTTCTTTATCACCATGCCTTTACAGTTTGAATCCAGCCATTTGCAAATCAGTCCTGACCCTGTGCCCAATGGGAACAGTCCAGCCCGAACTGCCATGCCAGGTTCTCCCTGGACTGGAAACAAGCATCCTAGGACCGGTTTCGTGGTTTCACCCCTCAATAGCCATGATAGCTGGAGTCCAGTGGCAAGAAGTGCACCGGACCCACTTCTGGGCATACCCGTCCTACTCAGGGTGACAAATGCAAAAACAACAATTGATGGACAGAATGCAGAACAATGTCATACATTCTTCCCAGTACAGAGATCTGGCTCTAAACCCATTGTTTTTTTGCTCACCATGCCATTCCAGTTTGTACCCAGCCATATGCAAATCAGTCTTAACCCTGTGCATAATGGGAACAGTCCAACCTGAACTGCCAGGCGAGGTCCCCCTGGACTGGAAATAAACATCCTAGGACCTGTTTATGGGTTTCACCCTCATCAGCCAGGATAGCTTGAGTCCAGTGGCATGGAGAGCACGGGACCCACCTCTGGGCATTCCCATCCCACTCGGGGTGACACATGTAAGAACAACAATTGATGGACAGAAAGCAGAACAATGTCTACATTCACCCCAGTACAGATATCTGGGCCGAAATCCATCCGTTTTCTGCTCACCATGCCATTCAAGTTTGAACCCAGCCAAATGCAAATCAGTCTTGACTTTGTGCCCAATGGGAAAAGTCTAGCCCAATTTGCCAGGCCAGGTCCTCCCTGGACTGGCAAGAAGCATCCTAAGACCGGTTTCGGGGTTCCATCCCTCATCAGCCAGGATAACTTGAGTCCAGTGGCATGGAGAGCAAGGGACCCACGTATGGGCATACCCATTCCACTCGGGGTGACAAATGCAAAAACAATTGAGGGACAGAATACAGAACAATTTCATACATTCACCCCAGTACGGAGATGTAGGATTACATCCATCGTTTTTTTGGTCCCCATGCCATTCCAGTTTGAACCCAGCCATATGCAAAGCAGTCTTGACCCTGTGCCCAATGTGAACAGTCCAGCTTGAACTACCAGGCCAGTTCTTCCCTGGACTGGAAATAAACATCCTAGGACTTGTTACACATTTTCACCCCTCATCAGCAAGGATAGCTTTTGTCTAGTATCTTGGAGAGCACACAACCCACGTCTGGGCATACCCGTGCCACTCGGGCTTACAAATTCCGAAACAACAATTGATAGACAGTGTAAGAAATTGGCCTGATATGTGATGTCCACTATTCTAGTGGGCACCCTGTATCAGTCCAAACAACCCTTATGGTGATGGTTGTGAAGTCAACCTTATAGACCAGCTATCCTAGTGGTAGCATGGACAAAGCAGTCTTAGGCTAAAACTTCAGAGGGATGTAAAGCCAGCTGTTTTACCATATGTAACCCCTTGAATACCAAATGAAAGGACACCACACAGGATATATATAAAATATATATGTATTTATTTCTAAACAACCCCTCTGAGCTCTTTATGAGATCAGAGGCACAAGCACATAACAAGTTACTTAATTATCATACAATAAGTTGCACAAAATACAGTAGAGCTCTAGGGGCACTTCAAACCACATATTAAAATAGTGGTATAAGAACCACGTCACAAACAAAGGATAGGCCTAGGGCCTAGGGAATCGCTCGGGCTGCACTGTACTACCGAAGGATAGGAAGTAGGAGGCCCACGGGAGGCGTGTGCAGTGTCTTTACACACACGCAAGTTACCATAGAGTTAGAATGGGAACGAAAGAATTGGAAACTAGGGGACAGATGTAGGAGACCAAATACTGGTCGCTAACGGGCGATTTCGGCCGTTACCGACCGGTATTTGGGAATTGAAATGTAGGGGGCCTTTATTTTACAGAATCCGTAAATGTACCGATTCGGTAAAATACAGAATCGATAAATTTACCGATTCTGTAAATCCAGATGTAGGTGGCACTGCAAACAGTGCCACAGGCCCCTAAGAATTTGTTATTTACCATGTAATACTATTGCATGGTAAATAACGAATTCCTGTGTACATGCACATCTGTGCATGTACACCTGTGCCATGTGACACACATACATGCCCTTAGGGCATGTATGTGTGTCACATGGCACACAAGCCAGAAACAGGGGTTCCACAAGGTGTCAAAGTGACACCCTGTCCCCCTTGGCAATTCGGTATTTTTACCGATTCGGTAATTACCGAATCGGTATTTGCCATTGATTCCTATGGGCTTCAAGGCCCATAGGAATCAATGGTAAATACCGATTCGGTAATTACCGAATCGGTAAATACCGAATCCTACCGATTCGGCATTGGTTTCCGAATAATTACCTACATCAGATTTACCGATTCATGAATACCGAATCGGTAAAATTCGGTATTTATGAATCGGTAAATCTGATTTACCTAGATCTAGCCCTAGTTCTTTTAGGTCACTTCCGGATGGACTAGGAGAAAGCTACTTGAAAGCTAGACACTAGGATAGTTAATACTCACAGGAGCACCGGAGTACTCATGTTACCTCACCCACAGGAAGCGGGTGCATAGGTGTCAAAGTGTGTCGGGTTTCGTCGCTGAATCCTATGGAGCCTTGAAGAAAGATTCTGCAGGGGACCAGGAGAGAAGTGTCCGGCTGGATCCAAGGGCGGATCGAGGATAAAGAGTACCTGAAAGCAGAGGGGACAGAGTCTGGGTCACTAGCCAGTGACCAGGAAGGAACCAGGAAGGAACCAGGGGATGTCGCGAAGCAATCAGGTGATGTCGTGAAGCTTGGCTCTGCAGCAACGTGGACCAGGAGGCGTCGACGATGACCAGGAGTCAGGCACGGACTGTCCCACAAAGGTTCTCGCTGTCGGCGGTGACGGCTTCCGGATTGGAGTCAACAAGCCTTGGCTAAGGCAACCCACGCAGGAATCGAAGATGGCTTCTTAATCAGACAGCAAGGTCTGATGGGCTGCTCCTTTTCAGGGGAGCAAGGGCCAGTCTGGAGCAACCAGACTGGCAGTGTAGATTCAAGTTTTTATCGTCACAGAGGCGACTAGCCAATGGGCAAGTGACCCGACAGACACGTTGAGCAGGAAAATACAAAAGGGCCCCACGCAGCACTCATGGAGTGTGGAGGGATGATTTTTGGTACAGATGATGCTTGGGGCTGGGGCTTCTCAATCCCCAATGCACAACTTCGAGGGTGCCTCAGAAGTTGCACGGAAAGCAATTCACTTGCTTTCCAAGATGGCCGGTCCCACGTCTCGCGTTGCATCCACGGATCTCAGCTTTGCTGTGGCTGTGGATCGGGCTGAAGGAAGTCTGGAAGTCCGGGCCTTGTCAGGGTCTGTGTTTGGGCTCCGGCGGGAGCGACGACAAAGCAAACCGTTGATCGCTTGATGGTGCCTGCTTGTGCAGGGTGGTCACTCCTCAACCACGAGGGAGATTCTTCAGTTTTCTATCTTCAAGTAGAACGTCGAAGGTCCAGAGATTCGTTTCAAGTTTCAGTCAGGATAAATCTAAAGTCTTGGGACTCAGCTCCTACCTATGTACCAAATCTAGGGGCTGGATTACCTGCTAGGTCCCTCCTATGGGTGGGACCAGGTAAGGGGGTGGTTACACCCCTTTCCCTTTGTCCATTTTCGCGCCAGATCTCGGGCTGGAGTGCCCCAGCACCGGTTTGAACTAGACTATGCATGGGACACCTTGTGTGCCCCAGGCAGTGTCTTGTTTCATTCAGCCCTCCCTGCCCCAATACACTATAGCCTGTCTGGGGTGGTGCTAGCACCTCCCAAGACAGGAAACCTATTGTCCAAGCCTCCCTCGCTGGAAGGACTCCCAGCAGCAGAAGGTCAGACTTGTGTCTGTGGCAGCAGTATCCATTTTGTGATGCTGAGGCTCTGGTTAACTTTCAACCGGGATTAGTAGGAACAACATGTCTTCTCCCTCTAGAAGGGTGGATGCTACCCCTGTCGCCAGAACTGGCGAGGGGGTAGTATTCCAAAGCGTTTGACACCTTACACAACATGTTTTGACAAAGCCAAACCAGAGTTAGCATTTAACCGTGAGGTTCATAATGCACTTAAGAGTATATGGTATGGCTATATCCTAGAACAGCTATAAGGACATGGTTCCGAAAGCTGCAGACAGGCTCAGCTCATGCTAGAGCCTCATCTCACATAAAACCAAGCACTCTGACTCCAGGATTGTTAGGGTCTGCCATAGGAGTGACTTATAGGTGTATAAGTGTCTAGATATAAGGTTAGATATAGGAATACTATATCTAAGCAAGGGGTGATTACACGACCTTGCCCCAGCTGAGTGATCAGACAGTTGTGTAAGTTTGGATTGCCAGCCAGGGGTGCCAAAAGATAGGCTGCAGCCCCTTGTAGGCCTTGGGTGCACCTATGCCCTGGGGACCTATAGTACACTGTACAGGGGCTCATAAGGTGACCCAATTCCCAATTGGAGATGTACCTAAAGTACATGGAGTCCATTTTACTGTGAGAGCAGATAGCCTGGGGCCCTGATTAGCAGGATCCCAGACCAACTAAGTCGAAAACCAGCTAAACACTAGGCATAAAATCTGGGGTAACCATAGTCAGGTATCCACCTTCCTACAGACAGAATTGCGTACAATGTTATACATTCACCCCAGTACAGAGATCTGGGCCTAAATCCATTGTTTTTTTGCTCACTATGCCATTCCAGTTTGTATCCAGCCATATGCAAATCAGTCTTAACACTGTGCATAATCGGAACAGTCCAACCTAAACTGCCAGGCCAGGTCCCCCTGGACTGGAAACAAGCATCTTAGGACCAGTATAGGGGTTTCACCCCTCATCAGCCATGCTAGCTTAAGTCCAGTGGCATGGAGAGCACCGGACCCACGTCTGGGAATGCCCGTCCCTCTCGGGCTGACAAATGCAAAAACAACAATTGATGGACAAACTGCAGAACATTGTCATACATTCACCCCAGTAGAGAGATCTGGGCCTAAATCCGTTGTTTTTTTGCTCACCATGCCATTCCATTTTGTACCCAGCCACATGAAAATCAGTCTTGACCCTGTGCCTAATGGGAACAGTCCAGCCCGAACTGCCAGGCCAGGTCCTCCTGGACTGGGAAGAAGCATCCTGGACTGGTTTCGGGGGTTCACCCCTTATCAGCCAGGATAGCATGAGTCCAGTAGCATGGAGAGCACAGAACCCCCGTCTGGGCATACCCATCCCATCGAGGTGACAAATACAAAAACAACAAATTGATGGACAGAATGCAGAACAATGTAATACATTCACCCCAGTACAGAGATCTAGGCCTAAATCCATTGTTTTTTTTATACACCATTCCATTCCAGTTTGTACCCAGCCATATGCAAATCAGTCTTAACCCCACGCCCATTGGATCAGTCCAGCCTGATCTTCCAGGCCAGGTCCTCTACGGACTTGAAACAAGCATCCTAGGACCGGTATCAGGGTTTCACTCCTCATCAGCAAGAATAGCTTGAGTCCAGTGGCATGGAGAGCACCGGACCCACACCTGGGCATACCCGTCACACTCAGGATGACAAATGCAAAAACAACAATTAATGGACAAAATGCAGAACATTGTCATACATTCACCCTAGCACAGAGATCTGGGCCTAAATCAATTATTTTTTTGCTCGCCATACCATTCCAGTTTGAACCCAGCCATATACAAATCAATCTTGACCCTGAGTCCAATGGGAATGGTCCAGCCCGAACTGCCAGTCCAGGTCATCCCTGGACTGGAAACAAGCATCCTAGGACAAGTTTTGGGGATTCACCTCTCATCAGCCATGATAGCTTGAGTCCAGAGGAATGGAGGGCACAGAACCTAAGTCAGGGCATAGCCGTCCCACTTGGGGTGACAAATTTAAAAATAATAATTGACGGACAGAATGCAGAACAATGTCATACATTCATCCCAGTACAGAGATCTGGGCCTAAATCCCACCATGCCATTCCAGTTTGTACACAGCCATAAGCAAATCAGTCTTCACCCTGTGCCTAATGGGAACAGTTCAGCCCGAACTGCCAGGCCAGCTCCTCCCTATAGCAGAAACAAGCATCCTAGCACCGGTTTCGAGGTTTCACCCCTTATCAGCCAGGATAGCTTGAATACATTGGCATGGAGAGCACAAGACCCATGTCTGGCATACCTGTCCCACTCGGGGTGACGAATGCAAAAACAACAATTAATGGACAGAATGCGGAGCAATGCCATACATTCACCCCAGTACAGAGATCTGGGCCTAAATCCATCATTTTGTTTGCTCACCATGCCATTCCAGTTTGAACTCAGCCATATGCATATCTGTCTTGACCCTGTGCCCAATGGGAACAGTCCAGCCCGAACTGCCAGGCCAGGTCCACCCTGGACCAGAAACAAGCATCCTACCTCCCGTTTCGGGGTTTCACCCCTCATCAGCCAGAATAGTTTGAGTACAGTGACATGGAATGCTAGAAACCCACGTCTGGGCATACCCATCCCACTCGGGGTGACAAATGTGAAAACAATTGATGGACAGAATGCAGAGCAATTTCATACATTTACCCCAGTACAGAGATCTGGTCCTAAATCCATTGTTTTCTGCTCACCATGCTATTCCAGATTGAAACTAGCAATATGCAAATCTTGACCCTGTGCCCAGTGGGAACAGTCTATCCCGAACTGCCAGGCCAGGTCCTCCCTGGGCTGCAAACCAGCATCCTAAGACCGGTGTTGGCGTTTCAACCCTCTTCAGCCAAGATAGCTTGAGTCCAGTGGCATAAAGAACACAGGACCCACTTCTGGGCATACCCGTCCCACTCGGGTTGACAAATGCAAAAACAACAATTGATGGACAGAATGCAGAACAATGTCATACATTCACTCCAGTACAGAGATCCTATTGTTGTTTTTTTATCACCATGCCATTCTAGTTTGAACCAAGCCATATGAAAATCAGTCTTGACCCTGTGCCCAATGGGAGCAGTCCAGCCCGAACTGTGAGTCACGTCCTCCCTGGACTGGAAACAAGCATCCTACGACCGGTTTCGGGGTTTCACCCATCATCAGCCAGGAAATCTTGAGTCCAGTGGCATGGAGAGCACGGGACCCACGTCTGGACATACCAGTCCTACTCGGGGTGACACATGCAAAAACAACAATTGATGGACAGAATCCAGAATAATGTCATACATTCACCCTAGTATAGAGATCTGGGCTTAAATCCATTGTTTTTTTTTATTACCATACCATTCCAGTTTAAACCCAGCCATATGCAAATCAGTCTTGTCCCTGTGCCCAATGTGAACAGTCCAGCCCGAACTACCAGGCCAGGTCCTCCCTGGACTGGAAATAAATATCCTAGGACCTGTTCCGGGGTTTCACCCCTCATCAGCCAGGATAGCTTGAGTCCAGTGGCATGGAGAGCACGGGACCCACGTCTGGGCATTCCCATCCCACTCGTGGTGACAAATGCAAAAACAACAATTGATGGACAGAAAGCAGAACAATGTCATACTTTCACCCCAGTACAGAGATCTGTGCCGAAATCCATCATTTTTTTGCTCATAATTCCATTCAAGTTAAGAAACAGACATATGCAAATCATTCTTGACTTTGTGCCCAATGGGAAAAGTCCAGCCCAAATTGCCAGGCCAGGTCCTCCCTGGACTGGAAAGAAATATCTTAGGACCGGTTTCGGGGTTTCATTCCTCATCAGCCAGGATAGCTTTAGTCCAGTGACATGGAGAGCAAGGAACCAACGTCTGGGCATACCCGTCCCACTCGGGGTGACAAATGCAAAAACAATTGATGGACAGAATGCTGAACAATTTCATTCACTCTCCCCAGTACAGAGATATGGGATGTTAGACCTGGCACCTTGGCGTGAGTCTCCCTCCCACTTTTTGCTGATGTGCCTCCGATGTTTTGCTGGTTCTCCGATACTCAGGGCACTGCGCCACGGCTGATCCGTGCCGCAGTGCAAGTGCTCCCTACTGTAAATTGTACATACGATTGGTATCCATGATTGGTGCATTGGATTTACTGTTAGTCCCTAGTAAAGTGCACGAGAGAGTGCCGGGGCTTGTAGATGCCAATACTGCTGGTGGGCCTGCAGCGCTGGTTGCGCCACCCACCGAAGCAGCCGTAAAGATGTGTCCGGGAACTGCGACCGCAGAACCCGCGTGCGGTCTCGTACTGTCACGCTAGCTGGGCAAGTGTCCCCACTTGCCCGCCCCGACCCTTCCCTTGACTACATATTAGTCACCCCTATGGTAGGCCTGCGGGCAGGGTGCGTTGTAGGTGTAAGGTAGGACAAGCCCTGACGTGCGTGGCATGTCCTAGTAGTGACTTACAACGAAGACCGTATTTCACTACTGAAGGCTACCTGCTCCATTAGGCCAGACTGAGCTGCGAGGATTATTACACCCTATAATCCCCGCAGGCTCAAGGAGCATGGTAGTGAGTCATGTTTAGTATGCCTGAACTCAGGATAATGAGATATTTCTTGTAGTCAAGTTTATTTTAGTATCCTGGGTTTGCAAATGCTACTTTTAGAAAGTTAGCATTTGCTTGCTTAACCATTTCAGCCGCCTCTGCTGGTATGTGTATCTGTCTGTCTGGGATGTGTGAGTGACAGGGCTGGAGGGATGACAGGTGGTGAATGCGCAGATTACACCTTAGTGGGAGGTAGGAGTGCCTCTTGACTCGAACTGTCACTGTGCTCGGCCACCACAATGCTGGCTCCACCCTCCTGGGGAGCGGCGGATGACTCTGCCGGCACCTGGCCCAGGAAGGGCGAAGCCCCCATCAACAAGGTACTTTGGCCACCCCTGTCCGGACAATGCTGGCTCCACCTCCTGTGGGGCGTCTGATGCGCCTGCCCCTCATACTGAAAGCAGAAGCCGGAGTACACCCGCCGGGGTACTCCAGAACTGAGAGTGGCTATGCAAAGGCCCCCCTGGCCTGCGAGAACAAAAGAATTGGCCTATAAAAGAAGGAGCCCTGCTCCTTGAAAATTAGATCCGGTTTGGGCCACAGAAGGACTCTGCCCTACGAGAAGGACCGTGAGAGACAAGGAAGGGTGCTGACTCTTGCCTGTGTCTGGTGCCTTGCTGCTGAAGGAGAGGAAGACGAAAAGACTACGAAAAGACTTTTGCTCTACTTGTGCCAAACTCTGCTAAAGAGATCTCCAAGGGCTTGCAACCGAACTTGCCCCCTGACCAGCGTCCCAGGACCAGTGGACGCTACCCCCCTTGGAAGGAAGCGACTGCGGGTGCTGACCATCGCCGCAGCACGGACGAAGGAATCTCCTCCAAGGCAACGACATCCACCTGACCACCGTGACCGGGGCCCACAGCAACAGCGGGAGCAAAGCAAGGACCAGCCGCCGCTGGCCCGAACACCGTGACCGCAACTGCACCGGGAGCCCGAGAGCAAAGCAAAGGAGGACCCGTCCGGTCCGAGCTCTCGAGGGGACTGCATAACGAGCAGCCACTCACCTGCAAAGACGGACAGTTGCCCTACGAGAATCCGCAAAGTCGGTAGTCTGCCCGACAGCCCAGCTGTGAGCCCACAGCTGCACCGACATTTGGCTGGGTACGTCCTGCACTTGGGGACCGTACTGCCACTTGTCACCACCGCACAGCCGCCGCCTCCAAGGTCGGAGCGGACGACGAGGAGAGGACCCTGCCGCCACTGAACACCGCTGCCCCGGAGGACCAGTGACCTGCTCGGCTGAAGAGCCGCAACGATCAACGACCCCGGGAAGGCAACGCGACGTGGGACAGATCCCCTGGAAGCCGCCGGCTCCACAAGAACTTTGAGTAACACCGGCCTACGGGCCTCAAGAGAACTGCATAAGAACTGTGGTAACCCGAATCAAGTAATCTGCAACCGTTTTCCATAAAGTATATTGACTGTATTCACAAGCCTGCTTAAAATCTATATAAAGATATATATTTTTACAGAATACAGTCTGGTCTCGTTGTGTGGTGGGTTGGTTGTAAAGGTGTACTGTTGCAAGTGTTTAACCCTATGTGCCCCAAAGATTAGCCTGCGACTGCTTAAGCCACACTACCTAGAGGGTAAGCAGAGGTTGTCTGGAAGGTAACCCTCAACCCTGACGAGGAAGAGAGAGTCCCTGCTTGACGCTAGTGCTACACTGCGCCAACTAGAGCCTCCCCCTTCCTACATTGGGCGCAGCGGTGAGGATTTCGAATTTACACTTGCGATATCTATACCTGAGCTTCTGACCACTACACAAGGATTACGGTCCAGTTACTTAGCCACAAACTTTGCTTTTTGAATTTTGCCGAAAGAAGATTCCGAGTGCAGAAACCATGCCGGGCACAAAGAGCCTGGATGGAGCGGAGTCCACGACCTCCGAGGTGTTGGAGGTAGAGTGGGACGCCGCAAAGCTGGACAAATACTCGAAGATGGAACTAAAGTTTTTCTGTAGAAAACTCAAGGTTCCGCACGCTGGTTGCAAAAACAAACCGGAATTCTACAAGGCCCTGAAAGCCTGGGTGGAGTCCAGAAAGACCCCGGAAGAGCAAGACGTCCTCGCCGAGCAGAATACGACGGAGGAGCAGAATGCGCTTGGGGATCTGATCGATCTAGAGAGGCAAGACAGCGAGCACAGCTTGGGTAAAGGCCTGTCGCCAGAGGAGCTGGCGGACAGGAAGGAAACCCGGAATCACGAGAGGAAGTTGGCAGAAATGAAAATCCAGCTGGAGCTTGAAACCAAAAGAATGGCGCTGGAAGAGCGAAAGCACCAGATGGATTACGAAATAAAAATGAGGGAGATAAGTCTCAAGGAGAGAGACTTGGATCAGCCTCCCTCTGGTGGCAGCACATCGCCAGTGCAGGTAGAGTCAAGAGTGCACATCCCGAAGGACGTAGTTAAGGAGTTCTTTAAGGGGGATGACATAGGACAGTGGTTTAGGGCATACGAGGTAGCCATGTCCTCCCACCGGGTCCCTGACAAGGATTGGGGAGCGGGGTTGTGGGGAAGGTTCCTTAGCGAAGGGAGAGATACCTTGCTAGATTTGCCCGTTGAGAATCAGAGATCCTATGCCCACATGAAAGAAGCTTTATTGAACAGGTACGGGCTTACCCCTGAAATGTATAGACAGAAGTTTAGGGGATGTACTAAGCGGCCTGGGAATACGTATGTGGAGTATGTGACTTACTTTTGCAGAGCACTGGATGGTTGGGTGAAAGGTAACAAAGTTAATGATTTTCAAGGTCTCTTTGATTTAATTGCATGGGAGCACTTGTCTGATCACTGTTTTCCTGAGTTACGCCAACACCTGATCGATAGCAAGCTGTCCAACCCGAGGAAGCTTGCTGAGGAGGCGGACCGCTGGCTCAGCACCAGGGTCCACAAGGGTCCCGTGGGAGATTCCGCCAAGAGTGGGCAGGGTCCCCAGCAGAAGAGTGGGGGGGACAAGGGGGGAAAACAGAAAGGGTTCCAAAAAGGCCCCCAAAGTAGTTCCCAAGGGAATCCGCAGCAGGGTTCTCAGCCTCCCCCACCCCCGAAGCAGAATGGGGCCCCGACAGGTAAACCTGTTCCAGAGGGGCCCTTCAATTGTTTCAAATGTGGCGAGCCTGGGCACATATCCAGTGACCCCAAGTGTCGCCTATTTGGAAAACCCGCACCCACTGGTGCTCCGCCCCGACAAGTGACTAGCGTTCACCTGGGAGAAGAAATGATGGTCCCGGGGGGTGGAGATCCCGTTCACATGACCCTGGTCTCGTTAGGAGACAGCGAGATGATCCCTACGAACTACCTGCCCTCTAACACTAAAAAATATGGGCAGGTGGTGATCATCAATGGTAAGGAAGCCGAGGCTCTTAGAGACACAGGAGCCAGTGTGACTGCAGTGAGGCAGCACCTGGTGTCTCAAGAGCAGGTTGTACCCCATGCCTACTGTAGGGTTATCAACGCTGATAATTCTGAGAGTCAGTGTCCGATGGCTCAAGTTCCCTTCGAGTGGGGGGGGTCTCTGGTACTCTGCAGGTCTGTGTGAGAAAAACCATGCCTGTTGACTGTTTGCTAGGGAACGACTTGGAGCACTCCCCTTGGGAAAAGGTGGAGAAAACGACTCACCTGCGGATGGTGGGTCTGCCTGACTGGGCGTGCGTGACCACCCGGTCAATGGCCGCCAGTAGGGGTGATCGAGAGGTCCTGGGGCCTGAAGGAGAGGCCCAGAAACCGGCCTTGGGGAGAAGGCGCAGGGGGCGCGGGAAGCCGGCCCCTGAAGTTTCTACGGTCCAGGAGGAGGCAGACCTTGAGGGGGATGCCCTGGAGCCTACAGGGGAACAGATCGCCGAACTGGGGGACCTGCCTGAGCTGACCCATTGGCAGCAAGAAGGAGGACCCTCCAGGGAGGAATTCTGCAGGGAGCAGAAAGAATGCCCTTCTCTCATGGGTATGCGGCAACAGGCTGCAGACCAGGCCAATGGTGTTCAGGCCAAAACACATTACGTGTACTGGGAGAACGACCTCCTGTATTCGGAGCCTAAGGCTGCTGAACCTGGGTCAGCCCGTGTGCTGGTGGTACCCCAGAACTTCAGAGCCTTCCTACTGGGTCTGGCTCATGATGTGCCTTTAGCAGGACATTTGGGGATGGACAAGACCTATGACAGGCTTGTCACCCACTTTTACTGGCCCCAAATGCACAAGAGTTCCGATGCTTATTGCAGAACCTGTCTGACTTGCCAGGCAAGTGGAAAGACGGGAGGGAAGAACAAGGCTCCCCTCCAACCCTTCCCTGTGGTCGGTACGCCATTCCAGCGAGTGGGTATTGACATCGTTGGGCCTCTGGACCCCAAGACAGCCATGGGCAACAGGTTCATCCTGGTCTTGGTGGACCATGCCACCCGGTACCCTGAAGCCATCCCTCTGAGGACAGTGACGGCTCCCGTGGTGGGGCGTGCACTGATGGGAATTTTCTCACGAGTAGGATTCCCTCTAGAGGTGGTGAGCGACAGGGGAACCAATTTCATATCGAAATATATGAAGTCCCTTTGGCAGGAGTGTGGCGTAACGTACAAGTTCACCACACCCTACCATCCCCAAGGTAACGGGTTGGTTGAAAGATTCAACCGAACCCTCAAAGGCATGATCATGGGCCTGGAAGGTCCGATGAGGCGTAAGTGGGACGTCCTCTTGCCATGCCTGCTTTTTGCATATCGCGAGGTACCACAGAAGTCCCTAGGGTTCAGCCCCTTTGAACTACTGTACGGCCACCCCGTGAGAGGACCACTGAGTTTGGTAAAGGAAGGCTGGGAGCAATCTCCCAGGAAACCTCCCCAGAATGTATATAGCTACATGCTGGCATTCAGAAACCAAACCAGACGCTTCAGACAACTTGCCGAGGCAAATCTGGAAGCAAGCCAGGAGGAAATGAAGCGGTGGCACGATCAGAATGCCACTCTGGTCGAGCTTCAGCCTGGACAGGAGGTGAATGTCCTGGCCCCAGTGGAGCCCTGTGCCCTTCAGGATAAGTGGACAGGACCATTTGAGGTTGTGGAGCGCAAGAGCCCCGTGACATACTTGGTGGACATGAAGACGCCCAGGAACCCTTTGCGGGTCCTACATGTCAACCGCCTCAAGCCCCACTTGCGAAGGTCCGAAGTGGGCATGTTATTGGCAACCGATGACGGAATGGAGGAGGAGTCGGAGCCTCTTCCTGACCTCTTGGTGGCCTGTGAGAAGGATGGGTCAGTGGATGGAGTTAACCTCTCACCCTCCCTGACCGCCGAACAACAGGAGGACTGCCGCCAGCTGCTGGGGCAGTTTCCAGACCTGTTCTCCCTGGTTCCGAGTGTCACAGATTGGTGCGTCCATGATGTGGACACTGGAGACAGCTTTACCGGTGAAGCATAAGGCTTACCGGGTAACTGACAGGGTACGGGCCTGCATCAAGGAGGAGGTCTCCAAGATGCTTGCCCTCGGGGTGGTTGAGTCTTTCAGCAGTCCTTGGTCCAGCCCCGTGGTCTTGGTTCCGAAGGCTGCTGCGCCGGGAGCCACACCCGAACTCCGGTTCTGTGTGGACTACAGAGGACTCAATTCAGTCACGAAGACTGACGCGCACCCCATCCCCAGAGCTGACGAGCTCATTGATCGGCTAGGGGCTGCCCGGTTCCTCAGCACGTTTGATTTAACGTCTGGGTACTGGCAGATCGCCTTGACCGATGGGGCAAAGGAGAGGTCGGCATTCTCAACCCCAGATGGGCATTTCCAGTTCCGGGTTATGCCATTTGGAATGAAGAATGCCCCTGCCACCTTTCAGAGATTGGTCAACCAGGTGTTGGCTGGACTGGACGAGTTCAGTGCCGCCTACCTGGATGACATCGCGGTGTTCAGCGGCACTTGGCCCGAACACCTGCGACACCTCTGGGAAGTGTTGATGGCCCTGCGCAGAGCAGGCCTCACAATCAAGGCAAGCAAGTGCCAGATTGGGCAGGGTTCAGTGGTGTACTTGGGACACCAAGTTGGGAGTGGCAAGGTAGCCCCCTTGCAGCCCAAAATCGAAACCATCCTGGCTTGGGAACCCCCCAAGACCCAGACTGCAGTGAGAGCCTTCCTGGGGCTCACTGGGTATTACAGGAGGTTTGTCAAGGGCTATGGCACGATCGTGACCCCCTTGACAGAGCTGACTTCGAAAAAGCAGCCCAGGAATGTGATTTGGACTGACACCTGTCAGAAGGCTTTCGACACCCTGAAGACTGCCATGTGCACGGCGCCCGTGCTCCTGGCCCCCGATTTCTCCAAGGAGTTCATTGTGCAAACAGACGCTTCAGAGCATGGTGTAGGGGCTGTTCTTTCACAGATGACTGAGGAGGGCTTTGACCAACCCGTAGCCTTCATAAGTCGGAGGTTACTTCCACAGGAAAGTAGGTGGAGTGCAATAGAACGTGAAGCATTTGCTGTGGTCTGGGCGCTGAAGAAGCTAAGACCCTACTTGTTTGGGTCTCACTTCCGAGTTCAGACGGACCACAGGCCCCTCAGATGGTTGATGCAAATGAGGGGTGAGAACCCGAAACTGTTGAGGTGGTCCATTTCTCTACA
The DNA here is from genome assembly GCF_964263255.1 of Lissotriton vulgaris. NCBI lineage: Eukaryota > Metazoa > Chordata > Amphibia > Caudata > Salamandridae > Lissotriton > Lissotriton vulgaris. The sequence continues at coordinate 1,256,417,333 of NC_141694.1, read as the reverse complement.
GAGTATGGACTTTACGGTGGAACACCGCCCTGGCACCGATCACGCCAACGCTGACGGTCTGTCCAGATTTTTCCGCCTTAGTGATGTGGAACTCCCTGGGGAAGGGTAGTTCCCCCCACATTTCAGCTGGAGGGGACACATGTTAGACCTGGCACCTTGGCGTGAGTCTCCCTTCCACTTTTTGCTGATGTGCCTCCGATGTTTTGCTGGTTCTCCGATACTCAGGGCACTGCGCCACGGCTGATCCGTGCCGCAGTGCAAGTGCTCCCTACTGTAAATTGTACATACGATTGGTATCCATGATTGGTGCATTGGATTTACTGTTAGTCCCTAGTAAAGTGTGGAGAAGTGTGGCTCACTGGTTAGAGCAGGCAGACCCTGAAGCAGAGGTCAGACCCGGGACCAGGGTTCAATTCCCGACGCGGCAGGGTCTTGAGCTCAAATGTCCATGGACTCGATAATTCTCGCTTCGGTGCTTGACCTAGTCATGGGTTTACACTCTGCAACTCTGGGCATTAAGCTTGCTTAATCTCCACAACGGCCCCCTGCGGCGGGATGCCTGGCTTTCACCTTGGGGATGCCCTGTAGGGGCTATCTCACAGGGAAAAAGCCAGGACGGGTTCCCAAGGCAAGCGCGGAGATACCCCTTCGGGGGTCGAATCTGGCGCTATATAAGAATATAATAATAATAATAATAAAGTGCACGAGAGAGTGCCGGGGCTTGTAGATGCCAATACTGCTGGTGGGCCTGCAGCGCTGGTTGCGCCACCCACCGAAGCAGCCGTAAAGATGTGTCCGGGAACTGTGACCGCAGAACCCGCGTGCGGTCTCGTACTGTCACGCTAGCTGGGCAAGTGTCCCCACTTGCCCGCCCCGACCCTTCCCTTGACTACATATTAGTCACCCCTATGGTAGGCCTGCGGGCAGGGTGCGTTGTAGGTGTAAGGTAGGACAAGCCCTGACGTGCGTGGCATGTCCTAGTAGTGACTTACAACGAAGACCGTATTTCACTACTGAAGGCTACCTGCTCCATTAGGCCAGACTGAGCTGCGAGGATTATTACACCCTATAATCCCCGCAGGCTCAAGGAGCATGGTAGTGAGTCATGTTTAGTATGCCTGAACTCAGGATAATGAGATATTTCTTGTAGTCAAGTTTATTTTAGTATCCTGGGTTTGCAAATGCTACTTTTAGAAAGTTAGCATTTGCTTGCTTAACCATTTCAGCCGCCTCTGCTGGTATGTGTATCTGTCTGTCTGGGATGTGTGAGTGACAGGGCTGGAGGGATGACAGGTGGTGAATGCGCAGATTACACCTTAGTGGGAGGTAGGAGTGCCTCTTGACTCGAACTGTCACTGTGCTCGGCCACCACAATGCTGGCTCCACCCTCCTGGGGAGCGGCGGATGACTCTGCCGGCACCTGGCCCAGGAAGGGCGAAGCCCCCATCAACAAGGTACTTTGGCCACCCCTGTCCGGACAATGCTGGCTCCACCTCCTGTGGGGCGTCTGATGCGCCTGCCCCTCATACTGAAAGCAGAAGCCGGAGTACACCCGCCGGGGTACTCCAGAACTGAGAGTGGCTATGCAAAGGCCCCCCTGGCCTGCGAGAACAAAAGAATTGGCCTATAAAAGAAGGAGCCCTGCTCCTTGAAAATTAGATCCGGTTTGGGCCACAGAAGGACTCTGCCCTACGATAAGGACCGTGAGAGACAAGGAAGGGTGCTGACTCTTGCCTGTGTCTGGTGCCTTGCTGCTGAAGGAGAGGAAGACGAAAATACTACGAAAAGACTTTTGCTCTACTTGTGCCAAACTCTGCTAAAGAGATCTCCAAGGGCTTGCAACCGAACTTGCCCCCTGACCAGCGTCCCAGGACCAGTGGACGCTACCCCCCTTGGAAGGAAGCGACTGCGGGTGCTGACCATCGCCGCAGCACGGACGAAGGAATCTCCTCCAAGGCAACGACATCCACCTGACCACCGTGACCGGGGCCCACAGCAATAGCGGGAGCAAAGCAAGGACCAGCCGCCGCTGGCCCGAACACCGTGACCGCAACTGCACCGGGAGCCCGAGAGCAAAGCAAAGGAGGACCCGTCCGGTCCGAGCTCTCGAGGGGACTGCATAACGAGCAGCCACTCACCTGCAAAGACGGACAGTTGACCTACGAGAATCCGCAAAGTCGGTAGTCTGCCCGACAACCCAGCTCTGAGCCCACAGCTGCACCGACATTTGGCTGGGTACGTCCTGCACTTGGGGACCGTACTGCCACTTGTCACCACCGCACAGCCGCCGCCTCCAAGGTCGGAGCGGACGACGAGGAGAGGACCCTGCCGCCACTGAACACCGCTGCCCCGGAGGACCAGTGACCTGCTCGGCTGAAGAGCCGCAACGATCAACGACCCCGGGAAGGCAACGCGACGTGGGACAGATCCCCTGGAAGCCGCCGGCTACACAAGATCTTTGAGTAAAACCGGCCTACGGGCCTCAAGAGAACTGCATAAGAACTGTGGTAACCCGAATCAAGTAATCTGCAACCGTTTTCCATAAAGTATATTGACTGTATTCACAAGCCTGCTTAAAATCTATATAAAGATATATATTTTTACAGAATACAGTCTGGTCTCGTTGTGTGGTGGGTTGGTTGTAAAGGTGTACTGTTGCAAGTGTTTAACCCTATGTGCCCCAAAGATTAGCCTGCGACTGCTTAAGCCACACTACCTAGAGGGTAAGCAGAGGTTGTCTGGAAGGTAACCCTCAACCCTGACGAGGAAGAGAGAGTCCCTGCTTGACGCTAGTGCTACACTGCGCCAACTAGAGCCTCCCCCTTCCTACATGGGACTACATCCATTGTTTTTTTGCTCGCCATACCATTCAAGTTTGAACCCAGCCATATACAAATCAATCTTGACCCTGAGCCCAATGGGAATGGTCCAGCCCGAACTGCCAGTCAAGGTCATCCCTGGACTGGAAACAAGCATCCTAGCACAAGTTTTGGGGATTCACCTCTCATCAGCAATGATAGCTTGAGTCCAGAGGAATGGAGGGCACAGAACCTAAGTCAGGGCATAGCCGTCCCACTTGGGGTGACAAATTTAAAATTAATAATTGACGGACAGAATGCAGAACAATGTCATACATTCATCCCAGTACAGAGATCTGGGCCTAAATCCATCATTTTGTTTGCTCACCATGCCATTCCAGTTTGAACTCAGCCATATCCATATCCGTCTTGACCCTGTGCCCAATGGGAACAGTCCAGCCCGAACTGCCAGGCCAGGTCCACCCTGGACCAGAAACAAGCATCCTACCTCCCGTTTCGGGGTTTCACCCCTCATCAGCCAGAATAGTTTGAGTACAGTGACATGGAATGCTAGAAACCCACGTCTGGGCATACCCATCCCACTCGGGGTGACAAATGTGAAAACAATTGATGGACAGAATGCAGAGCAATTTCATACATTCACCCCAGTACAGAGATCTGGTCCTAAATCCATTGTTTTCTGCTCACCATGCTATTCCAGATTGAAACTAGCAATATGCAAATCTTGACCCTGTGCCCAGTGGGAACAGTCTATCCCGAACTGCCAGGCCAGGTCCTCCCTGGGCTGCAAACCAGCATCCTAAGACCGGTGTTGGCGTTTCAACCCTCTTCTGCCAAGATAGCTTGAGTCCAGTGGCAAAAAGAACACAGGACCCACTTCTGGGCATACCCGTCCCACTCGGGTTGACAAATGCAAAAACAACAATTGATGGACAGAATGCAGAACAATGTCATACATTCACTCCAGTACAGAGATCCTGGCCTAAATCTATTGTTGTTTTTTATCACCCTGCCATTCTAGTTGAACCAAGCCATATGAAAATCAGTCTTGACCCTGTGCCCAATGGGAGCAGTCAAGCCCGAACTGTGGGTCACGTCCTCCCTGGCCCAGAAACAAGCATCCTAGGACTGGTTTAGAGGTTTCACCCCTCATCAGCCAAGATAGCTTGAGTCCAGTGGCATAAAGAGCACAGGACCCACGTCTGGGCATACCCGTCCCACTCGGGGTGACAAATGCAAAAACATCAATTGATGGACAAAATGCAGAACAATGTCATACATTCACCCCAGTACAGAGATATGGGCCTAAATACATTGTTTTTTTTGCTCACCATGCCATTCCAGTTTGAACCCAACCATATGCAAATCAGTCTTGACCCTGAGCCCAGTGATAACTGTCTAGCCCGAATTGCCCGGCCAGGTCCTCCCTGGACTGGAAACAAGCATCCTACGACCGGTTTCGGGGTTTCACCCATCATCAGCCAGGAAATCTTGAGTCCAGTGGCATGGAGAGCACGGGACCCACGTCTGGACATACCAGTCCTACTCGGGGTGACACATGCAAAAACAACAATTGATGGACAGAATCCAGAATAATGTCATACATTCACCCTAGTATAGAGATCTGGGCTTAAATCCATTGTTTTTTTGATTACCATACCATTCCAGTTTAAACCCAGCCATATGCAAATCAGTCTTGTCCCTGTGCCCAATGTGAACAGTCCAGCCCGAACTACCAGGCCAGGTCCTCCCTGGACTGGAAATAAATATCCTAGGACCTGTTCCGGGGTTTCACCCCTCATCAGCCAGGATAGCTTGAGTCCAGTGGCATGGAGAGCACGGTACCCACGTCTGGGCATTCCCATCCCACTCGGGGTGACAAATGCAAAAACAACAATTGATGGACAGAAAGCAGAACAATGTCATACTTTCACCCCAGTACAGAGATCTGTGCCGAAATCCATCATTTTTTTGCTCATAATTCCATTCAAGTTAAAAAAACAGACATATGCAAATCAGTCTTGACTTTGTGCCTAATGGGAAAAGTCCAGCCCAAATTGCCAGGCCAGGTCCTCCCTGGACTTGAAAGAAACATCTTAGGACCGGTTTCGGGGTTTCATTCCTCATCAGCCAGGATAGCTTTAATCCAGTGACATGGAGAGCAAGGAACCAACGTCTCGGCATACCCGTCCCACTCGGGGTGACAAATGCAAAAACAATTGATGGACAGAATGCTGAACACTTTCATTCACTCTCCCCAGTACAGAGATCTGGGACTACATCCATTGTTTTTTTGCTCGCCATACCATTCCAGTTTGAACCCAGCAATATGCAAATCAGTTTTGACCCTGCCCCAATGGGAACAGTCCAGCCCGAACTGCCAGTCCAGGTCATCCCTGGACTGGAAACAAGCATCCTAGGACAAGTTTTGGGGATTCACCTCTCATCAGCCATGATAGCTTGAGTCCAGAGGAATGGAGGGCACAGACCCTAAGTCAGGGCATAGCCGTCCCACTTGGGGTGACAAATTTAAAAATAATAATTGACGGACAGAATGCAGAACAATGTCATACATTCATCCCAGTACAGAGATCTGGGCCTAAATCCCACCATGCCATTCCAGTTTGTACACAGCCATAAGCAAATCAGTCTTCACCCTGTGCCTAATGGGAACAGTTCAGCCCGAACTGCCAGGCCAGCTCCTCCCTATAGCAGAAACAAGCATCCTAGCACCGGTTTCGAGGTTTCACCCCTTATCAGCCAGGATAGCTTGAATACATTGGCATGGAGAGCACAAGAAGACCCATGTCTGGCATACCTGTCCCACTCGGGGTGACGAATGCAAAAACAACAATTAATGGACAGAATGCGGAGCAATGCCATACATTCACCCCAGTACAGAGATCTGGGCCTAAATCCATCATTTTGTTTGCTCACCATGCCATTCCAGTTTGAACTCAGCCATATGCATATCCGTCTTGACCCTGTGCCCAATGGGAACAGTCCAGCCCGAACTGCCAGGCCAGGTCCACCCTGGACCAGAAACAAGCATCCTACCTCCCGTTTCGGGGTTTCACCCCTCATCAGCCAGAATAGTTTGAGTACAGTGACATGGAATGCTAGAAACCCACGTCTGGGCATACCCACCCCACTCGGGGTGACAAATGTGAAAACAATTTATGGACAGAATGCAGAGCAATTTCATACATTCACCCCAGTACAGAGATCTGGTCCTAAATCCATTGTTTTCTGCTCACCATGCTATTCCAGATTGAAACTAGCAATATGCAAATCTTGACCCTGTGCCCAGTGGGAACAGTCTATCCCGAACTGCCAGGCCAGGTCCTCCCTGGGCGGCAAACCAGCATCCTAAGACCAGTGTTGGCGTTTCAACCCTCTTCAGCCAAGATAGATTGAGTCCAGTGGCATAAAGAACACAGGACCCACTTCTGGGCATACCCGTCCCACTCGGGTTGACAAATGCAAAAACAACAATTGATGGACAGAATGCAGAACAATGTCATACATTCACTCCAGTACAGAGATCCTGGCCTAAATCTATTGTTGTTTTTTATCACCCTGCCATTCTAGTTTGAACCAAGCCATATGAAAATCAGTTTTGACCCTGTGCCCAATGGGAGCAGTCCAGCCCGAACTGTGAGTCACGTCCTCCCTGGCCCAGAAACAAGCATCCTAGGACTGCTTTAGAGGTTTCACCCCTCATCAGCCAAGATAGCTTGAGTCCAGTGGCATAAAGAGCACAGGACCCACGTCTGGGCATACCCGTCCCACTCGGGGTGACAAATGCAAAAACATCAATTGATGGACAAAATGCAGAACAATGTCATACATTCACCCCAGTACAGAGATATGGGCCTAAATACATTGTTTTTTTTGCTCACCATGCCATTCCAGTTTGAACCCAACCATATGCAAATCAGTCTTGACCCTGAGCCCAGTGATAACTGTCCAGCCCAAATTGCCCGGCCAGGTCCTCCCTGGACTGGAAACAAGCATCCTACGACCGGTTTCGGGGTTTCACCCATCATCAGCCAGGAAATCTTGAGTCCAGTGGCATGGAGAGCACGGGACCCACGTCTGGACATACCAGTCCTACTCGGGGTGACACATGCAAAAACAACAATTGATGGACAGAATCCAGAATAATGTCATACATTCACCCTAGTATAGAGATCTGGGCTTAAATCCATTGTTTTTTTGATTACCATACCATTCCAGTTTAAACCCAGCCATATGCAAATCAGTCTTGTCCCTGTGCCCAATGTGAACAGTCCAGCCCGAACTACCAGGCCAGGTCCTCCCTGGACTGGAAATAAATATCCTAGGACCTGTTCCGGGGTTTCACCCCTCATCAGCCAGGATAGCTTGAGTCCAGTGGCATGGAGAGCACGGGACCCACGTCTGGGCATTCCCATCCCACTCGGGGTGACAAATGCAAAAACAACAATTGATGGACAGAAAGCAGAACAATGTCATACTTTCACCCCAGTACAGAGATCTGTGCCGAAATCCATCATTTTTTTGCTCATAATTCCATTCAAGTTAAAAAAACAGACATATGCAAATCAGTCTTGACTTTGTGCCCAATGGGAAAAGTCCAGCCCAAATTGCCAGGCCAGGTCCTCCCTGGACTTGAAAGAAACATCTTAGGACCGGTTTCGGGGTTTCATTCCTCATCAGCCGGGATAGCTTTAGTCCAGTGACATGGAGAGCAAGGAACCAACGTCTGGGCATACCCGTCCCACTCGGGGTGACAAATGCAAAAACAATTGATGGACAGAATGCTGAACACTTTCATTCACTCTCCCCAGTACAGAGATCTGGGACTACATCCATTGTTTTTTTGCTCGCCATACCATTCCAGTTTGAACCCAGCAATATGCAAATCAGTTTTGACCCTGCTCCAATGGGAACAGTCCAGCCCGAACTGCCAGTCCAGGTCATCCCTGGACTGGAAACAAGCATCCTAGGACAAGTTTTGGGGATTCACCTCTCATCAGCCATGATAGCTTGAGTCCAGAGGAATGGAGGGCACAGAACCTAAGTCAGGGCATAGCCGTCCCACTTGGGGTGACAAATTTAAAAATAATAATTGACGGACAGAATGCAGAACAATGTCATACATTCATCCCAGTACAGAGATCTGGGCCTAAATCCCACCATGCCATTCCAGTTTGTACACAGCCATAAGCAAATCAGTCTTCACCCTGTGCCTAATGGGAACAGTTCAGCCCGAACTGCCAGGCCAGCTCCTCCCTATAGCAGAAACAAGCATCCTAGCACCGGTTTCGAGGTTTCACCCCTTATCAGCCAGGATAGCTTGAATACATTGGCATGGAGAGCACAAGACCCATGTCTGGCATACCTGTCCCACTCGAGGTGACGAATGCAAAAACAACAATTAATGGACAGAATGCGGAGCAATGCCATACATTCACCCCAGTACAGAGATCTGGGCCTAAATCCATCATTTTGTTTGCTCACCATGCCATTCCAGTTTGAACTCAGCCATATGCATATCCGTCTTGACCCTGTGCCCAATGGGAACAGTCCAGCCCGAACTGCCAGGCCAGGTCCACCCTGGACCAGAAACAAGCATCCTACCTCCCGTTTCGGGGTTTCACCCCTCATCAGCCAGAATAGTTTGAGTACAGTGACATGGAATGCTAGAAACCCACGTCTGGGCATACCCACCCCACTCGGGGTGACAAATGTGAAAACAATTGATGGACAGAATGCAGAGCAATTTCATACATTCACCCCAGTACAGAGATCTGGTCCTAAATCCATTGTTTTCTGCTCACCATGCTATTCCAGATTGAAACTAGCAATATGCAAATCTTGACCCTGTGCCCAGTGGGAACAGTCTATCCCGAACTGCCAGGCCAGGTCCTCCATGGGCTGCAAACCAGCATCCTAAGACCGGTGTTGGCGTTTCAACCCTCTTCAGCCAAGATAGCTTGAGTCCAGTGGCATAAAGAACACAAGACCCACTTCTGGGCATACCCGTCCCACTCGGGTTGACAAATGCAAAAACAACAATTGATGGACAGAATGCAGAACAATGTCATACATTCACTCCAGTACAGAGATCCTGGCCTAAATCTATTGTTGTTTTTTATCACCCTGCCATTCTAGTTTGAACCAAGCCATATGAAAATCAGTCTTGACCCTGTGCCCAATGGGAGCAGTCCAGCCCGAACTGTGAGTCACGTCCTCCCTGGCCCAGAAACAAGCATCTTAGGACTGCTTTAGAGGTTTCACCCCTCATCAGCCAAGATAGCTTGAGTCCAGTGGCATAAAGAGCACACGACCCACGTCTGGGCATACCCGTCCCACTCGGGGTGACAAATGCAAAAACATCAATTGATGGACAAAATGCAGAACAATGTCATACATTCACCCCAGTACAGAGATATGGGCCTAAATACATTGTTTTTTTTGCTCACCATGCCATTCCAGTTTGAACCCAACCATATGCAAATCAGTCTTGACCCTGAGCCCAGTGATAACTGTCCAGCCCGAATTGCCCGGCCAGGTCCTCCCTGGACTGGAAACAAGCATCCTACGACCGGTTTCGGGGTTTCACCCATCATCAGCCAGGAAATCTTGAGTCCAGTGGCATGGAGAGCACGGGACCCACGTCTGGACATACCAGTCCTACTCGGGGTGACACATGCAAAAACAACAATTGATGGACAGAATCCAGAATAATGTCATACATTCACCCTAGTATAGAGATCTGGGCTTAAATCCATTGTTTTTTTGATTACCATACCATTCCAGTTTAAACCCAGCCATATGCAAATCAGTCTTGTCCCTGTGTCTAATGTGAACAGTCCAGCCCGAACTACCAGGCCAGGTCCTCCCTGGACTGGAAATAAATATCCTAGGACCTGTTCCGGGGTTTCACCCCACATCAGCCAAGATAGCTTGAGTCCAGTGGCATGGAGAGCACGGGACCCACGACTGGGCATTCCCATCCCACTCGGGGTGACAAATGCAAAAACAACAATTGATGGACAGAAAGCAGAACAATGTCATACTTTCACCCCAGTACAGAGATCTGTGCCGAAATCCATCATTTTTTTGTTCATAATTCCATTCAAGTTAAAAAACAGACATATGCAAATCAGTCTTGACTTTGTGCCCAATGGGAAAAGTCCAGCCCAAATTGCCAGGCCAGGTCCTCCCTGGACTGGAAAGAAACATCTTAGGACCGGTTTCGGGGTTTCATTCCTCATCAGCCAGGATAGCTTTAGTCCAGTGACATGGAGAGCAAGGAACCAACGTCTGGGCATACCCGTCCCACTCGGGGTGACAAATGCAAAAACAATTGATGGACAGAATGCTGAACAATTTCATTCACTCTCCCCAGTACAGAGATCTGGGACTACATCCATTGTTTTTTTCTCACCATGCCATTCCAGTTTAAACCCAGCAATATGCAAATCAGTTTTGACCCTGTCCCCAATGGGAACAGTCCAGCCTGAACTACCAGACCAGGTCCTTCCTGGACTCGAAACAAGCATCCTGGGACCTATGGCGGGGTTTCACGCCTCATCAGCTAGGATAGCTTAAATCCAGTGGCATGGAAAGTGCAGGACCCACGTCTGGACATTCCCGTCCCACCGGGGGTGGCAAATGCAAAAACAATTGATGGACAGAATCTTGAACAATGTCATGCATTCACCCCAGTACATAGATCTGCGCCTAAATCACCATACCATTCCAGTTTAAACCCAGCCATATGCAAATCAATTTTGACCCTGTGCCCAATGTGAACAGTCCAGCCCGTACTACCAGGCCAGGTCCTCTCTGGACTGGAAATAAACATCCTAGGACCTGTTTAGGGGTTTCACCCATCATCAGCCAGGATAGCTTGTGTCCAGTGGCATGGAGAGCACGGGACCCACCTCTGGGCATTCCCATCCCACTCGGGGTGACAAATGCAAAAACAACAATTGATGGACAGAAAGCAGAACAATGTCATACATTCACCCCAGTACAGATATCTGGGCCGAAATCCATCTTTTTTTTTGCTCATAATTCCATTCAAGTTTGAACCCAGCCAAATGCAAATCAGTCTTGACCCTGTGCCCAATGGGAACAGTCCAGCCCGAACTGCCAGGCCAGGTCCTCCCTGGCCCGAAAACCAAGCATCCTACCACCAATTTTGGGGTTTCACCCCTCATCAGCCAAGATAGACTGATACCAGTGGCATGGAGAGCACAGGACCCACGTCTAGGCATACCCATCCCTCTCGGGGTGACACATGCAAAAACAACAATTGATGGACAGAATGCAGAACAATTTCATACATTCACCCCAGTACAGAGATCTGGGCCTAAATCCATTGTTTTTTTGCTCACCATGCTATTCCAGGTTGAACCCAGCAATATCTAAATCAGTCTTGACCCTGTGCCCAATGGGAACAGACTAGCCCGAACTGCCAGGCCAGGTCCTCTCTGGACTGCAAACAAGCATCCTAGTACCAGGTTCTGGGTTTCACCCCTCATCAGCCAAGATAGCTTGAGTCCAGTGGCATGGAGAGCACAGGACCCACGTCTGGTCATAACCGTCCCACTCGGGTTGGCTAATGCAAGAACAACAATTGATAGAAAGAATGCAGAACAATGTCATACCTTTACTCCAGTACAGAGATCTGGACCTAAATCCATTGCTTTTTTACTCATCATGCCATTTCAGTTTGAACCCAGCCATATGCAAATCAGTCTTGACCGTGTGCCCAATAGGGAACAGTCCAGTCTGAACTTCCAGGCCTGTTCCTCCCTGGACTGAAACAAGCATCCTAGGACTGTAGTGACGATATGGAACCAACTGCAGGCATGGCTATGTTAGCATGAGTGAGGTATATGCTTAAGGGCCATTTTGCTGCTTTTGCACATGACACTATATGGCTCTCGTAAATAACTTGTTTGTGCTCTTTCACATGAGAACTGTCTGTTTTTCACAAATCTAGACATGCTCTGTGCCCTGGGTTTGCACAGTGCGTCCAAGGTCGAACAACAATGTATGCTGTTAATTCATGTTGATCAGTCCCAGGCACACTTGACAGAACAGAAAACTCAGCTGCTCAAACTCAAGCTCGGGTGCTTTTAATATTGCATTGCATGCATGAGGAGGCACCTGGAGAAAATCTTTCCATCTACAAAGAGCTGTGCTTGTCCTGGGATGTGATTCACTGCATCTGATCTTGGCGGTATGGGGCCCTCCGTCAAAGCCTAGAGGTCTTCTTCTACTATTAATTAAAACTAGTTCCAAGCACGGGGAGGGTGGTAACAGCACTATAATCGTGTTTCCACTGTCTTTTGTAAAATGATTCCCCATTTTGTGTTTTATGGAATTGTAACAATGCTGATCGTATTATTCTTATGCATCTGTCTGTTAGTATTGGCGAAAGTACTGCATCTTAGAGCACGTTAGTTAAAATAAACATTTTAAACTATACCGTATCTCTGATTACTCACGTTGTGAACTAGTATGAGAGCTGGAATGAAAGAGTGTTCTTAATTCCCTCTATTCCTGAGAGTTTCCTAAGTCGCATGTTCTAGGTTGTCTAATCATTGGTAGCTTTGCTGGAGTACGGAGAATAAATGAGACACTATTGCTAGTTTGATTAGGGTTCTGGGCACTGAGTTGGGTTTTTGGTACACCACAATACACAGAGGTCCTGGTTTCCTGCGCATAGTTCTGTGCATGAGCAGAATCCCTGCAACATGGCACACCTATTGTTTAGTCTTATTTTCGAGACACTTTAGTAGTGCTTATACTTGTCCACAATACCCTCACTCCTGTTTCCTGAAAAAACAGTTGTGACCGCATAACCTACCTCTAGAAATGAATTATAGGTTCATTCAAGCTTGAGATTTTAAAATGGTTCACAATATTATGTTGAATTACTAACCCTTTTTTTGCTACCACAGATATAAGTAGTTTTCCTTTCTTAGTCGTTATTGCAGTCGAAATTTCACAGCATAGTCGCGCAGCACTCCATCGTCATTTGACACAATATGGAGTGACTGACGCGTGTTAGGCTCGTATTTTTGTGGTTGGGGCCAACGCAGAGTTTCAATTTGAAATGTTCTACTTTTGGGTCACCTGTGAGGCAGTGGATGGAGATGATAACTTATTCCATTTATATACTCCCACAGCCATACCTGTAGCATATCGGCCATATAGGAAACTTGAAGTTCCAATTTTGGCATGGCAACATCGTATTTGGTTTCATGGTGCCCTCCTCCACACAGTGACTCTGGTCAGTTTAGGCCAGGGGTCTCCAAACTGGTCCTGGAGGGCCGGATCCATGCCAGATTTTTAAAATTACTACATGTATCTCAATGGGGATGTCCAAAAAATCTGGCATGGATCCGGCCCTCCAGGACCGGTTTGGAGACCCCTGCTTTAGGCCCTTTATCGATCGCAGGGGCCACTTGGCCAGTTTTGGTCGGGTACACACCACATCCACGTTTTCTTAATGTCGCGTTGGATGAATTGGGTATTTTGCGGCCCTCCTTATTAGGGATGTATCGGGCTTTAGTCCAATACGTTTTTCGCAATCTCCAGGTGGGGGCACCTGGGGTTGCCACCCAACCAGCTGGCCCTGTTGGGATGTCAATTAGTCCCATCATGGTTAATTTGGTTATGGGCAAGGGACCCCAGAATAAGGATGATTTACCTTATTGGCTTGCTGAGAAATTTGACCAGCAGGAAGCAGTATTTCCTAATAGTACGCCTTTGGAGAAACACAAGATACTCACTATTAGTTTGCAGAAAGACTTAATACCAGAGATAACAGATTGTGAAAATTGGGGTAAAGTCTTTGCAGCTGTGTATGCGAAGTGCTTCGGCACACCTTCCATGACTGTCCTGCCCTCCGTGATCAAAAGTGTTCAGGATGAACACGGTCCGGAGGCGGTAGTTGAGTTGGGAAGGAGGCTTGTTGGAGTGTTTGACGTAGTTGCTGATCTCATCCTTTTGAATGTGAAGGGAGATGCTGTTAACTTTCAGGTGTCTAATGCTTTGTGCCTTGTCCCAGATGCAGCGAAACCCTGTGAGTTACCGAAGATTATTGCAGAGGCATATAAAACCATTGGCCACAATAGTTTGGGTTTTAAGCCTTTTGCTAAAACAGCAGCACAACCGCAAACTCAGACTGCGCAGACTAATAAAGACGACCGTCCAGTTTTTCCAAAAAAGAAATGGAATAATAAAAAGCAGGGGAAGCAACAACAGAAACAAGGGACGCCTGCTGCATCAGTAATACCCACACCTAATGAGCAAGGCCGGACTGGTAAGTCCAGGCACCGGGCAATCCCCCGATAGGCTGGATGGGGTGGGGCCGGTTTTGGGACAGGGGTATGGTTCTGTTTTCCATGCTGGCAGCTGCCCCCTCTCTTCCTATTATTCCCTCTCTTTCTGTCTTGCTCCTCACTTACTGAAAACTGTGACATGAAGAAACGGTTCACAACCTCTCTTTCCTTCTTTCATTTAGTTGCTTCTCTGTGAAATGGATCCAAAAAAGAAAAACATTTTTCTAGTCCAAAGTGCAGCCTCGGGAAGGAAAGAAATAAAAGGTTTTAAATATGAAAAATCAATACATAAGTAAATAAAGTAAGACAGCGTGGTTGCAAAGTGGCCAGATTGGTTTTATTCACATCAGCCTCACTTTACAGACTTTGCAGTAAAGCGTTACTTTTGTTTTCTCGTCTTTCTTTGAACAGCATTGTTGTCCATATGTGGAGAAGTCCACCATTCCTGGATGTATTGCAATACCTGGTTGATGGGTGGATTTGAAAACAAAATGTGTGCCATGCCACTGTGTTTATGGATGTGGTCTTTTTAAACCAGACTGCTTAAGTTTTGTAAGGATATAAGCAATGGGCATTGAAACAGTTCCCTTCAGGGCCCTGTAGTCATGTCCTTAAATTATCAGGTAAAACCACTCGCTGATTTCTGAATAGTGAGTGAGAGATCGTTAAGGTAACCATGTTGTTTCTGCTTACATTTCACATGCTTTACTTAATCTTTCATTCCATATGAGTGTGTGCTTTTTACTTTTTTTTTAGGCAGCATATTACTCTTATCAAGGGTATAATTTGAATTGAGCCACATCCAAGTGTTTATAGCGCGGCACAATTAGGTTGTAGCTGAAGGCAGTACGAGTTTCTCTCAGTGAGGCAGTATGGTGTTCAGTGGGGAAGAGGATGTGGCACTATGGCCAGAGCTGTCCAATTTGGCACTGGGGAACCGGGTTCAGTCTTCATGACCAGTTCACCAGTCCACTCTACTGAGTGAGCATATTCCAATGCTAGAACTTAGAAGGCCCCACTAGATCTTATAAGGCATGATGTCTTAGCACAAGCAGATGTCCCCTAGTGGTGTCAATTGTGGGTTAACCTTGAAGGCCTGTCCACCACAATCCATACTGAAATTAATCTCCAGTCTTTTGGGCAGGCCTACGAAGCAGCACACCCTAGAGCAACAGTGATTCAGTCACTGTGAATCTGTCACTGAGGTCACATGAACCTTGAGCAGGTTCGGGCGGTGCGAACTGTGTGACTGCACTGGGTACCTATTTCGGGTGGGTGCGCAGTATTTGCAAGTATATTATGGTTTAAAAAAACGTGCTGCCTCCTTCCTTGCCTCCAGCAATTTTCAGCAACAATAAAAATGTCATGATAACTTCGGTGATTAATGTTCTTCCTACAGAGAGATCGGAGTTTTTTCTAGTGGAAGGGTTGACTCCTAGAAAGGTAGCACAGAGGGTTAATGTGCCTGTTGCACAGAACATGCAGATCACAAAGTGCACACAATGTTAACTAGGTTAGTAGGTTACTGCTTTTGTCAGAGAGATCCTTTTGATACTTGAATTTTTTAAGTTAAAATCCTAATATAGAATAGTGAGCTATTAAACTATACTGCCTACTAGTATGGTTGTCATGTGGCTTCTACACCTTGTAGTCCTTTGTCTTATATAACATTTCCTATACAGTGATTTACACACATATAAATGATTGTCTCTGTGTAGTGTGTGTGATGTAAAGTGCTCTGACACCGTACACTGGTATCAGTGGCGCTGTAAATCAAATTAAATGCATCTGAGAGAGTGTGGTTAAGGAGACTTGAGGGGGACTGTTAACAGTGGTAGTGAGGGAGTATGAGGTGTAGGTGATCATTGGGGCACCAAGAAACATTGTTGCACAGGGCGCCACCAACCCTAAAGCCGGCCCTGCCATCGAGGCCAGTCCGCCTCACCCATTGGAACCTCCATTGGTCTTGTTTCAGCAGTAGTAGCTGCAACTCACCAAGGATCAGCAATGCAGGATTTATACGCACTCCAAACTAAGTTTGCAAACTTCACAGTCTCTCTACTCATGCACAAGCACTTTTAACATGTGCTACCGGCTCTGGGGCCACTGGAATTATGCAGCAATGAGGGACAAAATGATGCCGCAGTGTTGACTAAATTATGCAACAAAAATAAGGCTGCAGCGTAATGGAATATATTTTCTTTACACCTATTAAGTTTCTGCAAAGATTCTGCCTCATTAGTATCAGTATAACATACAAATACAGCAGTGAGAAAGGTGATCAGTCAACCTTTGCAAAGGGCCATCCACTTTACAGCAACTTAAGTCACGTTTTTTATTAACCTTTTATCCATTTGAGCTACAAAAATGATTAGTTAAAACTGTAAGATCATGCAGTGGATGATGTATTATGTGGCAAATATGGCAGAGCCATAATTATATAGAAAACAATTGCAGACTAGGATATTTTGCCATTCATGTTTGAACTGCTCTTGTGGAAGAAGGGAGGAGAAGTACTAATGAGAGAAACTGCATGGCTTGGAGACAGATGGCTTGTGATTCCACTTTTAAGCGTATTTGGGACATTCTTGTGATTGGAAATTTATTACACTTTGTGAATATATTTAAATTCCAATAACCCCTATTAAACCTTAAATAATCAAGTGTGTCCATTGGTTGAATTAAATAAAACATAAAACTGTAACTGGTCGGTGAAATGCCATACAAATACTAAAAATTGGGATGTTTGGCACATTCTGGCCACAACTCTGACTCCACCCACTGATCCAATCCTTGGGTTATCCCCGCCCTCGGAGTCTCCACCCACAGTTCCCCTACTTTTTATCCCCTCACTTTGACCACTGATTAAAAACCACCTGACCTGACCATGATGACGTTCGTATAGTTGTGGACGGGCACAGCACGCAGATGACTCCGCCTCCACGTCTGTGCGCCAGGGTTATACAGTTAGTTTACCTTAGGGTGGGGTCTCTGCTGCCTGGTGACATGCATTAAAAAGTGCGCGTGACTCTGAGGCAGGCATCTCAGAGGCCAGAGACAGGGCTGGGAAAGAGAGAACTGCAGGTGAGTCTATTTAATTACGACTGGACACCAGCCATTTAAATTGCATGCAATGCATATGCAATCCAGTATAGCGTTTATGCCGCCCCAAGCCATGCTGGAGGCGATGAGACCGGCACAAGCATCCTGTTGAGACAAACAGCGTCATTGTTGTGGCTTGCCGTGTTTTGTTATGCTGGCTTTGTCACAGGTCAGCATGGCCCTACCTGCAGAGCATAATTAAAGGACTACTTGGCAAAGAGGTGTTCAGTTATAAATGGATGTGCGTCACATCAATATATTCAAGGTATGCAAACTTTCACGCATATTAATTAATTAAAGAAAAGCTTTTGTATATGTTTTCATTTATTTGAATGATTTACATAGCACTGGCATGATGCCTTTATGTCTCTCTGCATCCAAGGGCCCAGGGCAGGCCCTTGTGGTGGTGTCGTTCCACCTTTAAGGGCCCCCAGTTACGCCTCCATACTGAAAAAGTGTGTGAGATAGGAGAGTTTCAGTGGCCTCTCAGCTCATATTGCTGGGGGAGGGGGGTTTGCGTCACACCACTATCTGCAGCTAGGTCTGTGTGATGAGTACAGCGCTACCAAGAACCATGTGATGCCTCCTAGGCGCTTGGCTAGTGAGGAGCTTAGGTCCTGGGAGTGCTAAGTGAGTGAGATAGCATCCCTCCTTTTTTAGCAGGTCAGTGAGTGACTAGAGTTTTGCCATTTACCACCTCAGTTGGATTTACAACAACTTTTCTTGCCCTGTTTCCCAGTTTGTGAGCTGATACTTGTAACCTGCGTTCATAGGAGGAAAATCTAAACTACACATGCAGCTTGTGTTCTTCTTGTCTATTCGATATTGCATTCTGGTAGCTGCAGTCCTGCATTTGTAAATAGAAAATCAAAATAACAGTGGGTGTTTGTTCCTTATTACGGGTACGGACTCAATTCCTCCAGGTCTACTACACTGGCTGACTTGATTTGAACTTTGGTGGCTTACCATAACCCTCTCTATTTTCCTGCTCCACACTTGTTGGAAGATGGGCATCTTATACCATTAACCAATGTGGTATACATGATTGCAGACTACTTGACCTGCGTATTGGACACATACGGACATCTACAAATATAATGAATGTTCTGATTTTCAGATGTGGGTCAAATTTTGCGGATATTCATATATTAATCTTGAGTCGATCAACCTGGAGTAACTTATTACAACCTATGAAATAGACTTTCTGCAACTTCGTTAAGACGCTGTTTTGAAATTGGACTCTACTTGTCTTCATCCGATTTGACTATATATCATCTGGAATCACCAAATTTTATGTGGTCCATTCATTTTGCTATTCACCCTGATGAAGTTCTCACAACGGGAACGAAACGCGTTGGCTGTTGTTATTTTCTAAACACGAAGAAGAATAAAGAATTTTGATAAAGGTTACATTTGCCTGTCTTGTGACTTCATCCCTGGTGCGACCTCCATGTTTTTTGATGCATTGTTTTATATCATGCATGTACATTGAATATTGCACTCTGGACCTTGGAGACGGGGTTGAGAACCAAAAGGCTCTGGACCTAAAACCCAGTCTGCGAGAAAAAGACAGGTGCTGGAGCAATCGGTAGAGGGAAGAGGCAGGGGCTAAGGGGTGAAAGAACAACAAAGCCTCATTAACGTGTAAATGGTCTTTCAAAGACCTGTGAAGTACTCGGGTGCAGCTGTGTGTGCTGTCTCAGCCCGGGCTGACACCTCTTAACCCTCTAAGGAGGGGGAGACAGCAGATGGTTGCAAACTGTACTAGTATTTTCCCATTTTTACATATAAATACAGATAAAGGAAAACTTGTTTTCGGTCTGTATTTATATGTAAAAATCAGTTTAAACGGAAAACCGGGAGCCCTATATATAGGAGGAATATTGCATTCTGGTTCTTGTACTCCTGCCTTTATAAAACGAAAATCAAAGCAACATGTACAGTTTGTATTTTTGTAGCATATCTGTGCTTGATAGATTTCACTCTGGTACTTACAGAACCAGAATGAAACTCAAAATGCCATGAATTTTTTATATCATACCTTCTCATGGGATATTACTTTATGGAACTTGAATTCCTGCATTTATAAAATGAAAATCAAAACTGCATGTACTGTACACATTATTGTATATAGGACTTCTGCAAGGCAGAGTGCATTCTGGTACTTGCAGTCCTGTATTTATTTTTATAATGGTGTTCTGTTATGGTATTTTAAAGCGAAGCATTTATAATGAGAATTCAAACCACAGATGATGCTTGTATTGTGTCCTCCCATGTCTGTGTGTGGAAAGCTGTTTTCCTTTGAATGTTTAGCACAGACAGGGTCCTGGCCATGGTTGACTTGTATGTAGTCTGTGCAGATTAGGTGCTGGGGGTTATGCACGTCTCAGAGGTTTAACATACTAGGCACCCTGCATGCTACATGCCCCACGATGAAGAGCAGTTGGCATTGGGTTGGTGCACACACACTGCCAGACCAGCAAACCTTGTGACCGAAGATGCTTGGAGTGGGTGCTGCAAGAGGTGTACCCACATATTAAGGGGTGCTCACACATGCAAGGGCAGTCTAATGTGTGTACCACCATGGGATGCCGGCTGGTTCAGGGGCACACTGCTGCTGGAGGGGATGGGAAAGAAAGTTGGTGGCACCAGGAAAAGCCAATTGGTAACTGGCATCATGTCAGCAGTACCCTGTAAACCCAAGTATGTGGGCACACATTCAGAGACTAGGTGTAGTGAGTTGTAGCTAATGAGGAGGCCAAAACACTGTGTCAAAAACATTTATTGTCTTCATTTTTCTCACCACTGTTTGATGAAATTGTGATTCGCTTTGAAAAACAGACTGTAAAATGACTCCTGACCAGTGTGTGATGCTTTCACCCCATCGTGACCTTTTAGCCTCGGCATAGACCCTGATGCGTACTTGTATGTAGATGATATTTAACTCACGGTGACGAATTATGGATTCATCACTGTCACGTGGACTCCATCATAGTTTTGTTTGCCGACTATGGTTACAAATGTAACTTTTCAAAATCACATATGTACACAGTGTTATTTCCGGGCAATGAGCTCAACAATGAAGGTAGAAGCTTGGCGCCTCACTTCTTAGAGAAATGTGCACGTTTGCGTTCTCCAACAACCCTGAAAAAATGACAATCTTTGCTGGGATTTTTTAACTTTGATTGAACATACATTCCCGAATATGCCCAGCGTGTCAAGCCGCTATATGCCTTGATACAACCAACCTTTACAAAAGCCAGCTGGCTTCCGGAACATTCAGCTATACTGCAATGTTTGCAGTCTTATCTTCTTGAATCTAAATACTTGTTAATACATTACAACTACACAAACCTGGTGATAAGAATTGCGCAAGGCGCAGTTGGTTTTACCTACTTTTTTAGTACTGTGTCACAATCAGCCAGCCCTGACACAACACAATGCAATGCATGATATGACACTTTTGTAATTAAATGCCACTCTGGGGAAGAAATAAGCGGGGCCATTGAATCTGTGAAAAGCCAAATGTTCTCCGATGAGCTCTTTTCCTTTGTGATCATGTACATATGTTTAAAGTCTACTTTTGAAATATCTGATCCGCCATAACAAACAAAGACAAAAAATGTATGGCATCACTCAGCAATTGCATATGAAATCCTTTCTAGCGTGGCACACCAGAGAGAATATGCTTTTTAGAGATTCAGCAAGCAACACAAATACATTTCACTTAAATAAGGAGAGAAGGCTGCCAGAACAAGGACCATGGTTTATAATTGTGAAATTAAGACATCTGTAATGGAATTCCTCCACACTCTTCACTAAGTTCGCTGGCCTGTCATTCTTTCAGTGTTTGCTTTAAAGTAATACATTCCTAAGTATAAATCTTTAAGGGCCTATATTAGCTCTCCTTACATCCAGTGGTCTCTCTGTATATGTGTTAGCCTGTCTTGTTATCTATAAGGCCATGGGTCAGCTTAATTGTTTGTTTCTATGCCTCCAGGCCTGTGTCCTTGTCCGTTGTAGATAGAGCCCCTAACAGTGCATGCGCTGTTGTTAGGCATATTGTGGGCTTTTGTAAGAACATACAGGAGCTTAGAGCCCTCCCATTGATTGTCACTGAATGGCTTTCCTGCCATTCTCTTTTGCCTGCTTCTTATTCAATGGTTTTCCTTTTCCGTCTTATGTCTGCCCCTCCCAAGAGCCCTGCCAATTTACTTCCACCCTTCTGAGTGCTTAATTTGTGCCGCTGGTGTCCCACAAAGAAGCCTAGGGTCTTGAGTTGGGTAGAGCCAACCCAGGCCCCCCCTTCTTTTCAAAACATTTGTGGAACAGAGGAAGGTAAACTCAGAAAGGGAAAGGTTACAGCGCTTCCATCTCTGACCCCGCAAGGTATAGTATCTGCCCCCAACAAATTGGTCTGGCGATAATTATAACTCTCGGGATTTTTGGAGGAAAGGAAGTAAGTAAACCAACAAAAGGTATAAAGATCACCACCTCTCTATGATCCTTCTTTAAGGTTCAGTCCAAAAAGGGAGAAGCACATAACTCCATATCCACTTAGTCCTCTCCTAGTGGAGCAGTCACAGGAAAGCTACACCAGCACTGTTAAGGGACAGCGGAAAAGGGGGATCTCCCTCGGTATCTGCTTTTCTTCCCCCATTTTACACCTCACTCCTTTGCTTCTCTCTATTCTTCATTCACTTTCTGCCCTACGTCAACCTTTCCCCTTAATCGCCGCCTCCCCTTATTAACTGCTTTTAATTTTTCATCTTTCATTTCCACTCTCCTTTCACATGCTCCCCGCTGTCTGCACCTTCTTCCCTTGCCTTTCTCCTCTTTTCACTTTTCATTGACATCATGTTTCACTCTAATCTTGCACTCCCAATCTCTACTTTCCCTCTTCTTTCCACATTCTTTGTCTACCTTTGTATCTTTGTATCTATTCTTGTCTTCAGACCTCTCCTTCTTCCTCCCTTTCCCTTTTATGTTTTTCCTTCTTGTACATATCTTTATATCCACTCCAGGAATCTGTGTTTGATTTCAGGTTCATACATTTAAATCTTGGTGTGGCCACTCAGTCTTTCATCTTTCTGGGGTCGATAAAATGAGTGCCATTGAGCTGGATAGCGACATTTTTAATTTGGTGTCAAGGCCCCCTCTGCTGAATATGTGCTTTACAAACATACATGGTGTGTTAAGGACACAGAAATGTATTTTAATCTTTTTTTTTTCAATTTCTTTGCAAAATTACACTGTCATTATTCCCTCTGTCCCTGCTTCATCCAGTACCTTTCAAACTTGCAACCATTCCCTTGACCTCCTTTCTTTCCTTCGTCCCATCTTTTACCTTTTTCTCATCCTCCGCACCTCCCGCCATACCTCCTTTCTTCTTTCCATTCCTAGTTCCATATATCCTCATTCATTCCCCATACTTCCTCCCTTGGTGCATTTTTTCCTCCATTTATTCCTTACTTTTTTCCCTACTCCTTCTTTCATTTCTTCCTTTCTTATCCTCAACCCTTCCTTCTGCTGTTCTTCCTCCTTTTCTTTCTTCTTTCAATTCATCCATTACACATTGTTCACTTCTATTCTCGCACTATTTGAGTTCATTTTTTATTTGTTGTCATAGGCTTCCTATATGTTATATTATGTTATGTCATATTGATTTGTATAGTAAACTAATCACTCAAGAGGGTATCCAGATGCTTGGGCAGGTATGTATGTGCAAGGCCGCCGAGGTGCTTATGTGAAGAGCCAGGGTTTCAGCTTCTTGCGGAACTCGAGAAGTGAGGAGGTAGCTCTGATGTGTTGAGGCTTATGGGCGTGGGCTATAAGCCTCAAGTGGGCGTGGCCTCCTAAAAAAACGGGAGCACCTTCACTTAATATTTTACAGATTAAGCACTGTATATAAGGGTGCCTGTTTCTCCGTGTATCGAGCTGGAGGCTGTCGTAGTTTGGATTCGGAGGACCCCAGATTTCGCCATCAACCGCCGGTAAGGAGCGACGACTGCCCGCACTTACACAAGGAGCATTAGTGCGGGTGGGGTGATTGAGTTGATTGCAGAAACTTTTATTTCATTTTTGATTACCGAGTTTTCACGTACTTCACAATCTTTCACCGTCCATTATGTCAGCCCAAGACGCGCTGCGTGACCGGGAAGCTGCAGCTGAGGCGCTGTTTGACAATTAGCCTATCGCTAATACAACAAGCAACCTAATGACACCAATACCAATAATATCAGGAGCACACTAAGAAAATTAGAAAAACTACAAAACAATTAGCTTATCAAGTGGTGGGAAAGGAAATCCCTGGAACAATATCGGAATGTAGGAAGAGTGCCTCGCGGCTTGAGAGTAACGATTGCACCTTCCTATGAAAATCCACATACTGATATGCTTTCAGAATGGGCCACCAATATTCTTTAAGCATCCATGAATATGGTCAACATCCTCATCAAATACGCTGATATTGATAGTCTCAGAATTCTTAAAGAGATTGATGAACTTAACTGTATTCTCGACGCCAGTGATCAAAAAGATCTTATCTCTAAGGGGTGAGCAGACATTCTGATCAAATTGAAACAGCATTAAGAGACTATCAAAACTCGCAAAGCTTTTAAATTCGCCAGAGATCGCGATGACTATGCAGCAGGAAGGGTATTTACCTTTTCACGAAAGTATGACAACGTCAAAAGGAAAGCTCTAACCAGCCAACTACCACCCATTGTAACAACTGATGGCGCTAGCACAAGTACAATTCAGGAGGATTCTGATTTGAATTCATTAACAAGTGGCGATTCGGATGATGGAAGGGGCCCCTCAGCAGTAAATCAAACCAGGGTGATGACCAAACACACCTTGGGAGAGGAGCTACCTTTTTTAATCATGGACTCTCTGCCCCAGAAACCCTAAAATCCAAATGAGCACAGCACCAGTCAGCGCCGGAGGGAAAGGCGTAGACCACGGCTCAAACTCATCAAACAGAGGAAAAGGGAGGCGAAGATGGAATCGTTGCACACAGGACAATACCATTATTAATTTAACTGACACAGTACTAACCAAAGCTGAAAATCAACTATTCGCTTTAGGTTTGTCTTTTTGCCCTGAGTCCAACTTTTCCTATGAACAGTCGCGCATTGACATATACAAATTTATACGAAAGGTTGAGCTCAGAAAGTTTTTCCAATTAAATAAATCAACAAATGTCACTAACATTGAAAGAACCACACATGATAGTTTACAAGTTTGTGATCTTGGTGTGCTACATACCATGCATTCACGGGCTGAAGAAAGTCTGGACTGTGATGTATCAGACACTGTTTCTGGGGCTCTTGAAGGAATTAATATGGGCATGGCGGCTGCCAGTCCATTTCATCCCCCCTCTTCATTTTATCCAGTTATGCCAAAAGACTTTATGGATGTGTTTAATGAAATGGTCACTGAGGATTTAAAGAAATAAATGTATCTGTTAAGTCCCAAGGTCATAGACAGAATCACAGAATGAGAAGCTATTGGACATTGATTAAAAAACTGCATGATAAAAATTATATTGTAATCATGAGTGCTGATAAGGGTGGAAACATAGTTTTCTGGCCAAAATGTGAGTATCTTCAAGAGGCTCAATGCCATCTTACAGATCCCGATTGCTATTGTACAGTTGGTCATGATTATTTGAGCCAGGTTAAATCCACTGTAATGAGTCACCTGCTACAATGGAAAAGAAAGGGTCTTTTGTCCAAAAACGAATTTCTCTTCCTAAAGAATGACTTCCCTACAACAGCTGTCATGTACTTTATTCCTAAGATTCATAAGGGTATCTCTCGTGTACCTGGTAGACCCATAATATCAGCTAAGAATAATCTCTTGGAGGCTATGTCTAAATACGTTGACTACTTTCTCCAGCCACACATGATGTCCCTGCCATCTTTTATTAAGGAAACAGGTGATTTTTTTTAAAAATAAAATGCAAGCTATAGAGTGGAAACCTAGCTACATATTGGTTACCGTCGATATAGCCTCCTTATACACTAGCATCCTACATACAGAAGGTTTGGGAGTCGTCAAACACTTCCTTAACTCTTGTGCCATCAATCTATATGACCACAACTGCATGCTTCTTCAAATGATTGATCTGCGCCTAAACAACAATGTTTTCTTATTTGACAAAACTCTGTACCGACAACTGAGAGGGGTTGCCATGGGGGCGTGCTTCTCTCCATATATTCTCTCCATATATATGTATATATATATATATATGTCAGTCTGGTGCATCGCGGCCACTGGTGTTATCGGAATGTTGTATGGCGCTACACGCGGCAAAGCCCCCCAGCAGTGAAATAGAAGGCAAGTCGTCATCATGTGCTAAAGGTCGGTTGTATGTATTCATATTAGAAAAGCTTTACTAAAATGAATGCCTTAAACCTCTGTAGATTTTAAGAAAAGATACTATTATAAATACAAACATAATGGTTATAAAAATGTATACTGTAGATAAAAGATAATGGCCACAAATCAGATGATGTTCATTAAATTGTTTGACTGAACTATCCTATGGTAAATCGTCCTTCCCTTTAAGTCTCTGGTTAAATCTTGTTGGCACCAAATGCGAAGAGGAGTTTCAAAGGGCCTTCTTTGCATACCGCTGCATGATAACATTGTTTTCAACACGTCTGCTCCTGTGCAACGACATTGGAACTTGTCTGAGTTTTGGTTGTTCCGTACTGTGAAAATACAGATAAGTCTGTCTCCCAATATCAGCATTTGCCCATCAGCTCAAGATATCTACATTATACAGTGTCGTCTGCTCAGAGCACCCAGAAAAGTCTTTACGTGTCACTCAGGAAAGATGCATTTGCATCATACTTAGATCCACTTTCCTTGTTGTCATGATAAGTCAGACACCATGAACAGTGATTTAAAATCGAATTGGCAAACAAATTCTGCTTAACACACACTGAAACTTTCTGCGCTATAACTCACATCATATGTGAATAATTAGCGTACTGTCACCATCTAGAACACAACATGTATAAATGGTACCTATTGAAATATGCATTTATCATGAGAAATGTGCATATATAATTGAATGAAGAAGTGCAATTGGAGACACAAGCAGAACAATTAAAAGCTCCTGACACTCATAGAATTACATATTTTTTTCTTCTCTCCCCGCGTGCCGTCTCTCCCTCACATCCCTGCTCCCTGGGACCCCCTATGTTGCTTTCCACCATTCCCCTCGTTTGTAAAAGCACAGCAACAGGTATATTTTTGCCAGGTTTGGTTAGAGGGCAGACATTATGAAACTGGTTTTTCTTTTATCTCTCACCTTTCAAATGTTACATCAAGCCATAGCACACACACGCAGAATTATGGCTATGTGAAGGGTGAGACAGCTGCACCCATTCAGCAATGTTTTAGACAGACAAGTGACTATAGTCTTCTGAAAGAGGCCATTATGTATGTTTTTCAGATTGTTGAACATCATAAAATGGCTGAAGCATTTGTCCCATTTCCTAGTCATTAATGGCAAGCATTTTGTTTTAAATACTGACACTTCCCCAAACAGCTGTTATTTTCGATTAATTACCTGCAACTATCCTTTAGTGGACTTGCTCCTTCCACAGCTCAAAGCCGTCTGGTAGCAGCTGCTGCTGTCCCCATCTACTGCTGCTACTGATCCAGAGGCCAGGAGTTCAAGGCCTTCCTCTACCCCCAGGCTCCTGACTGCCCCTCATCTCTGGTGGTCCAGTGGTAGAGCATCACTGCTCTACCACTGCCCTTTCTCTTTGACTGCCCTTTGTCTCTTTTGCTGCTGCTTCTGACCCTCTTTCTGCTTTTCTCTTTTTGTTTTTCTGCCTCTGCCTTTTTCTTTTATGCTCCTTATTTCTGTCCCCTGCTGCTGCGATCACCCGCGTCCCTGCCTCCCTCTAGTGTTCCTTCCGGCCTCCCAGCTGTCCAGCCCGCCCACTAGCACTACTTAATGGCTGCTGCTGCGCAGCTGTGCAGCAGGCTTGCCGCTTTGGCGTGCCAACGGCAAGCCATTCTAGGCCCGTCTGGTCCTAGAACGTGCCCAGCTACATGGACCCTGCTTCTCTGGCATTTCACCGCTACGAAGCCAGGGCCCTCCTTGACCTCAACCCGGGACGCCACTCCACTCACCATCTAACATCACCGAAGAAGACCCTTGGACCCTTCTCCTGTTGGAACTGAAACCACATCTTCAGCAATGCCAACATGCCAGCGCCTCTCGCCACTCAGCCAAACAAAAGCGCACGTCCAGCTCAACTACATCCTTCTCAACGTGGGGTCCCTCCATAAATACACCACAAAAATTTGGGACCTCCTTGACGCCACCTCTCCTGACATCACTTTCTTCACAGAAATCTGGACCAATCCCTGCTTCTCGGACCAGACATCGTCATTGCCATCCCCAAAGGCTACAAAAACACCCACAAGGACCACGCACTCCAACAACACAAAATCAACCATGGAACACCTCCACTTCCAGATCCAGGCCAACCACAACACCACCCTCCGCTGCACCGTTGCCTACAGGCCCCCTGACCCCACTTCACCAACGCTTTCGTAGACCTCATCAGCACCCCAGGCTCTCGCATACACAGACTACATCCTACTCGGAGACCTCAACTTCCACATGGACAACCCCAGTGACCAGACCACTGCCTCCCTAATGGAGAACCTCCACAATATTTGACTTAAGCAGCTAGTCACTGCACCAACCCACACAGCTGGACACACCTCGACCCCGTCTTCTCCACCTGTGAGAATATCAGCTACAACCACACAACCAAACTCTCCAGGACTGAACATCACTGCGTGCATCTCGCCTTCACCATGCCAACCACACACCACAATCATCATCACCCCTCCGCCACAGTTGGATCAAGGCCACCGAAGAACTTCTCATCAACTCCCTCGCCACAACCATTCCACCAACGGACGCCAACTCGGCAGCAGGCAACCTCCACCGCTGACACCCTAGCATCCCTCAAGAAAAGACCAGGTAAGCAACACTTCAGGAAGGTCAGCTGGTTCACACCCACCCTCCACGAGTTCAGACGCACTAGCAGACGACTTGAGAAGAGATGGAGGAACAACAAAACCCCAGAAACTCATGCAACGTTCAAACCCTCCATCAACACACATCATCGCCTCCTGAAAATCACAAAGAAAACGGTCCTCCAAGACAGGTCCATTGCCAATGCACACAACAGCAAAGAACTCTTTGCCATCGTTAAGAAGTTCACCATGCCCAAAAGTGAAACCACAGATGTTCTCTCATCCCAAGACCTCTGCAACAAACTGGCACCTTCTTCCACTACAAGATTAGGAAGATCTACGACAGCTTCGACACCCTAGACCCAGGCACTACGCCCACCACCATTGCATACAACCAAGCCGCACCCCAACAGACCGTACTGGGCCCCCCTCACAACAGAGGACATGCTCAAGACCATGAAGAGCATCCACTCAGGAGCCCTGATGGATCCTTCCCCCCACCACATCTTTCACAGTGCAGCCGCCGCATCTCCCCCAAGCTTTACAGCACCATCAACTGTTCCAGCAAAACCACCACCTTCCCTGATGACTGAAAACACGTTGAGATCAATACCCTGCTGAAGAAGCCGTCCTCTGACCCGACAGACTTCAAGAACTTCAGACTCATCACCCTCGTCCCCTTCCCAGCAAAGGTCATCAAGAAGGCCATCAACGCCTAACTGTCGCGTTCATCGAAGTGAGTCACATCCTGGACACCTCCCAATCCGGCTTCTGAAGCAATCAAGGCACGGAGACTGCACTCCTCGCCGCCAATGATGACATCTACTCCCTCCTCGACCCGGGCGAGACCTCAGCCCTCATCCTACTAGATCTCTTGGCTGTCTTTAACAACTTCTCCCTCTGCACCCTAATCACGAGACTCCACAGCGCCGACATCCGCGACAAGGCTCTGGACTGGATCCACTCCTTCCTCACCGGCTGGACTCAGTGAGTCAGACTACAACCGTTCCTCTCAGAACCAACTGAGTTCAGCTGTGGATGCCTCAGGGTTTGTCCCTGAGCCCCACCCTCTTCAACATCTACATGGTCCTCCTGAAGCCATCGTCAGAAGCCACGGACTCAACATCGTCTCATACACCAATGACTCCCAGCTGATCCTCTCCCTCACCAACAAACCCACAACCGCCAAAACAAACTTCCACCGTGGAATGAAGGCAGCTGCTACCTGGATGAAAGATAACTGTCTCAAGCTGAACTCGACCTTGGCAAAGTACTCATCCTGGGACCCACGCCTTCAGCTAGGGATGACTCCTGGTGGCCACCCGCTCTGGGAATTCCCCCCACCTGACAGACCATGCACGCAACCTCAGCATCATACTGGATCATCACTCACCAGGAACCGCCAAATCAACGCAGTCTCCTTAGCCTGATTCTACACGAAAGACATTCAGATGGATCCCCACGGAATCCAGAAAGATAGTCCCCCACGCACTTATCACCAGCAGACTCGACTATGGAAACGCACTCTACGCAGGCGTCGCCAAGAAACCGCTCAAGTAACTGCAGAACGTCTAAAACGCCACAGCCAGACTGGAACTCGACATCCCCCACCACAGCTAAATCATGCAACACCTCTGACAACTGCACTGGCTCCCAGTCAACAAGAGAACGAACCACACTAAAGCTCCTCTCTCACACCTACAAAGCTCTACACGACGAAAGACCAGCATACCTGAACTACAGCCTCACATTCCACATACCTGCCAGTCAAATCAGATCCTCCCAACTCGCCCATGCCTCTGTCCCCAAGATCCACAACACCAGAACCAGAGGAAGGTTGTCCTCCTACCTCACTGCCAAGACCTGGAACACCCTGCTCCTCCACCTCAGGAAATCTGCGTCGCTGACCCAATTCCAGAATGCCCTGAAGACCTGACTCTTCGAATGATCCACCACCTATCCGACCAGCAGCCCCACTACCCCAGCGCCTTGAGACCCTCATGGGAGAATAGCCATGCTATACAAAGCCCTGATTGATTGATTGATTGATTGATTGATTGATTGATTGATTTAACTTTTCCTTGAAGCTGGTCAGATGCAATAAGCTTTTAAATTGTGTTGATTTTTCTGTGTGGAATTCTAAAAATAAATCATGACATTTATACAGATTTTAAATAATTAATTCAGTTCTGAGATACCTTAAGACAAGAATGAGCTTTTCCTCCAATGTTTTATGTTTTCTTTTATTTTGTTTAAATTCTTTTTATTTTGATTACAAGGAAACCAAAATGCACAGTACAATGGGTACATATATTAATGTAACTCATCGTTCAGAGGTAAGATTAAAGCAACACACATGCAGTATGGCACACACAATCAAGGAAACAAAGCAGAGAGACATCTGATTGCAACAGCATTCCATAACCGTTCAAAGCGTACATCTCAAACAACCCACCAACCCTCTCTCGCTCTCCCACTGTCAGAATAAGCTCAGAGAAGGTGGTGCCCAGAGTGCTGCTGGTGTCATTTGCTCCGGTTTTGAACGCGCTCAAAACTTATTTTATCCTGTTTTTACCTTGTCTTTCTAGCAATTACTGGGGGGAACTTTTAGGTTCATTTAAATTTAAATCTGTTTGTTTCCCTGCCGCATGCACTTTAACCTGCTCACCTCTTTCACCATTCCAGTGTTGCTCCACTCCCCGGTCCACCGCAGCAGCTAGGCTGCTGTTTGAGTGGAGGGAGTTGTTCTCTCTTTCTTTCCAGGAAGTGGGTTCCTCCCACTTCCCTTGGGCCACTACACGGAGGCCATTTTGGAGGTGAGATGCTCTAGTCTTCCTCCAACTCCCATCAGGGCTTCTTGGCATAAACTTAGCCGATGGCGTTGACACACAGCAAACGTGCACAGCGGGTGCGCCGAAGGCACGCCAAAGGCAGGCCTGTCTGCACCTGTCCGCATCCAGCTGGGCGCAGGGGCCACCCCCTTTCGGTTTCAGTCCTCACTGCCACATATACTCCTCAGAGTTACTTATGAGATTGAGGATGTCTCCCAGTAAGAATTGCCTTCACGCCATTCGTTCACTTATGGACATCTTGACTTGTCCTCAATGTTCTTATTCTTTATCTCCTACGCCTAAACCCCGCCGGGTCCCTGCCTCCTCCTTAGTCTAAAAAATGATATCTCTTAATTGCAGATCCTTATCCAAACATGCCAAGCAAATCTCTATCTTGTTCCAAGAGGAATTTCCTGATGGCCTATTTCTTACGGAAACCTGGCTCAACACTGAGTCAGAACCTGATCTAGTCCAATGTCTTCTACCGGTTTATCATATCCAGAGGAAAGATCAGGAACAGGGGAAAGTCAGGAGGCATTGCCATTATTCTAAAAGAAGGTTATAAATTCAGCATTAACCCCAATATCCTTCCTGACTGTGAGAACTACTCCTTCTCCATCTCACTTCAACTCATACCTTCTCAGGTATCCTTATATACCGCCCCCGGTCCCCATGGACAACTGTTTAGAATCCTGCCAGAAGCTGGTGCTAACCTAGCAAGCCCCCCTTTTAACTTTACTATACTGGGGGATCTAAGTTTGCATTTCGATGACCCCTCAGACCCAGTAGCGACTGAACTAATCCAAAATCTATTGGCTCTCTGGATAAAGCAAAATGTTACAATCCTCACCCATGAAAAAGGACATCTTCTAGTTCCCATTTTCTCCAACTGCAATGAACTTTCAGTCGCAGACCCAGTCCAAGTACAATGGTCCGACCACTTCCTGGTCCCCTTCTCTTGGGTTATATCAACCCCCCCCCCTAATATTGGCACAACCAGTATTGGGAAAAGTTCCTGTTCCAACATCCCATTGGACTCCTGGAATTCAGCTCTGATAAATTACATACCTACTCTAGATCCCTGCCCCACGGTTGCGAATGACCAATTTAACCAATGAATCAACTCCTCCCTTGACCTAGTTATACCTAAGAAACCTATCCATTAAAAAAAACAGGAACAACCCATCTCCATGGTACTCCTCTACACTGCATGAGTGTAAACAAATCTGCAAAATGGAGAATAAATTACGATACAACAAGCAAACAGATCTACATGCACTCCATTAAAATTTACCAATCCAAAGTGAAGGAGGCACAAGCATTATACTATGAGGAAAGAATCAACTCCACCTCAAACGCCCCACGTGAAATTTTTAAGATCGCAAGCACCTTCTAAAACTAACAGTCAGGGATATTCCACCAGACAGCTCAAACGCACGCTGTGACGAGTTTGCAGAGTTCTTCTCTAATAAGCTCAAGGATATCTACAGTTCCTTCTCCCCCCAGCCCATCCATCAATCATCAGCTTACGGAGCACTCAATAGCTGGTGAGCACTCTCTGAGGGAAATTCCCCTTATAGACATGGACACCCTAGTAAATACATGTGCCTCAGTAAAATCTGGCTCTCACAATGACCCAGCACATCACAATTTTTTAGTAAAGCTGGGGATACAATCGTCCGAGTGTTGCTGAAGCTGATAAACTCCTCCATTTCAACTAGATTAGTATCCCACGCTGGAAACATGCCATGGTTAGGGCACTATTGAAGAAACCCGTCTTGACCTTGATACACTTGGAAATGATTGCCCTATTTCTCTTCTTCTCGGGATCAGCAAAATGCTAGAAAAGCACGTTAACTCAGTTATCTCTGCTTTTCTTGAATCTAATAATATACTCCACCGTCTCAAACTGGATTTCGCCCCCAACACAGGACTAAAACTGCATTACTCCCAGTGGTTGAAAAGGCCAAAATGATCCTAGCAAAGGAGAATCGACGGCCATCATCCTCTTGGACCTCAGTGCCGCCTTCAACACTGTTAACTACGACATCCTTTATTTTTATTTATTTATTTTTAGCAATTTTTAAAGCGCAAACAAATACCCATAAGGGTGTCTCGGCGCTAATTCACGGAACTCACTAGAGGGTGTCAGGGGAGTCTAGACAAGGGAGTGGGAGGAAGAGAATAGCCATGTCTTGAGGCTTTTTCGAAATTTTAGAAGCGTGGGAGCAGTTTTGATGTGGAAAGGTAAAGTGTTCCATAATTTGGCCGTGGCAATGGTAAAGCGTCTGTCTCCCCAGTTGGCCCTTTTAGTTCGATGGACTTTCAACAGAAAAGCTGAAGAGGAGCGTAGAATTCTAAGTTGTTCAACTGGACGGAGGGCTTCTTTTAAAAACTGTGGTCCAGAATTGTTCAAGGTCTTATAAGCTATACACATAGCTTTAAATTTAATTCGGCTCCTGATGGGAAGCCAATGGAGTTTTCTGATGAACGGGGAAACAGATGAGAATTTAGGGATGGACAGTAGCGTTCTGGCTGCAGCATTTTGTACTGATTGTAATTTGTTGAGAACTCCTTCCTGCGCATTCAAAAAAAGTGAATTGCAGTAATCGGTTCTCGAGAACACTAGTGTACTGATGAGAGTCTTTCCTGCTGATTGTGGAAGGTAGGGAAGCAGTTTTTTTATTTTTTTGAGGGTATAGAAAGCCGATGAAACAACGGCGTTGGCATGGTGGTGAAACGTCAGCTTGTTGTCAAAAATGACTCCCAAGTTACGAACCTTTTCCACCGGCTGGGGTGGGGGTCCTAACTGAGGTGGCCACCACTGAGGAGACCATGCTGGGCGCAAGCTCCCGAATGTCATCACCTCCGTTTTATCGGAGTTAAGCTTGAGACAGTTTGATGACATCCAGGAGCTTATTGCCTTCATTCCCTCCTGGAAGTTGGCTGCAACGGATGTTCCATTATTATACACCGATAACACTAGTTGGGTGTCGTCGGCGTAAGTAGTGAGGGCAATTCCATAAGATTTTATCACCCTCGCCAGGTCCGACGCATAGATATTAAACAGCGTCGGGCTTAGCGAGGAGCCCTGGGGAACACCGCACGGGAGGGAGAAGGTGTGGGAGGTGAAATTGCCCAACTTGATGGTCTGAGGGCGGTTAGCCAGGAAAGAGGCAATCAGATCTTTAGCTTTGCCTTTTATTCCTAACGCTGAGACACGGTCGATCAGAGTGACATGATCGACCGTGTCAAAAGCAGCAGAAAGGTCCAGAAGTATTAGGACTGCTGCTCCTCCCATGTCCATGGTTGTTCTAATTTCATCCGTGGCCTTTAGGAGTGCCGTCTCGGTCCCATGGCCCTGTCTGAAACCAAACTGGGTTTCATCAAGAAGATTGTTATCGTTGATGAATTTAGAAAGCTGGATGTTAATAGATTTTTCAAAAATTTTAGCTGGGAAGGGGAGACAGGCGATGGGTCTGTAACTAGCTGGAAGCTGAGGGTCCAGTGTAGGCTTTTTTAGGAGGGGCTTGATAATGGCTTCCTTCCAGACTGAAGGATATACGCCCGTTGCAAACATGGCGTTGCAGATAGAAGTCAAGGCAGGAGAGATGGCATCAGGGATGCGGTTTAAGATAGCTGGCGGGCAAGGGTCAAGAGGGGAGCCGGATTTGATGCTGGATACCAAGCGATGAATATGATTCTGATCGACAGCTTCAAAAGATAATAGGTAGGGCAGAGTATTAGTGGGGAGTACCTCGGAGAAAGAAGGGGGGGCAGAATTCGTAAAGGTGATGAAAATGGATCTGACTTTTTCCTCAAAGTAGGTGGCCAGGGCATCCACTAATGACTGAGAGCCTTCTAAACGAGGTGCCGGGGGGTTGGACAAAGTGTTGACCACTCTATAAAGTTCTCCCGCTGAATTTTTTGCTTGCTCGATTTGAGAGGTGTAATAGCGGCTTTTTTCAGCAACTATAAGTCGTTTATAAATGACTAAGGCGTTTTTGTAGGTCATTTTATCTGCAGGATTATAGTTGTGTCGCCAATGCCTTTCGAGATTCCTGCAGTGTTGTTTCTGCATCCGAAGGGTTTCATTAAACCAAGGTGCTGATGGTGTTTTCCTATTTCGATAGGAGGATTTGGTTGGTGCTAGCTTATCACAGGCCATGTTTAGGTTCCTCAAGTAGGTAGAGGACGCTATGATGGGGTCATGCTCATCAGGAGTAAAATTTTCTTGCATCATCTCCGCTAAATGCGGTAGATTGATGTTTTTCCAGTCTCTGTATGAAGATTGGGAGGAGGCTGTGACTGTAGGTTTTGGTGGATTAGTTTCTACAGTAAAGAAAATCGCTGCATGGTCTGTCCAGACGAGAGGAATAGTTCGAGTGATCTTTACTAAGGGGTTGTTGGTAAATAGACCATCTAGGGTGTGGCCTGCTTGGTGTGTGGGAGAAGTTATCATTTGAGTCATGCCAACTGCTGCAAGGTCTGTTAATAACTGTGAGGTATCATGGTTATCAAGAGCTTCGAGGTGAAAATTAAAATCACCTAATAGCGTAAAATGTGTGGAATCTGCAACTGCTTCAGTTAAGTTGCCTAAATTTGCTAAAAACTTGGCTCTTGAGCCGGGTGGGTGATAGATTAGTATGCCCTTGAAGGAAGATTTGGTGGAGAGGCATAATGAAAAAAGAAGGGATTCATATTCTGGACAAGTTGAATGTTTCGTTGTAATTTTGAAGTGATCTTTATAAATTATCGCAATACCACCACCCTTCTTTATTGGCCTGTCCAATCTGCTTACGTTGTAATTGGCAGGAGTGGCTGCTCTAAAGTCGGGTCCAGAGGCTTCATCGCCCCAGGTCTCTGTGATAAACAGGAGATCCAGCTTGTATGCGTCGATCAAGTCGGCGATTTCTAATTTATGTTTGGGGAGGGATCTGGCATTTATTAATGCAGCTTGAACCACTAACGGGACAGCTTTATCAGATGTCGAGGATCTTTTAATGCATATTGGGCATAGGATTGGACCTAGAGTGGGATTGGAGTATTCTAGGTGAGGAGGAGCATGGGGTATTTCGGCAATATGCTTGAGTTCTAGTAGCTCAGATGATGAATATTGTAATCTCACCGTGTTAGAAGGTGGACGTGGTACTGGTATGGCAAGGGGGGCGGCCAGTGGCCCGTCCTCGGCGCGGACGAGCGCAGACGAGCTTGCCTTATGCGCGCCTTCGGCGCGCATTCGGCGCGCCCGCTGCGCTCGTCCGCTGCGCTTCCGATCGTTGCACATGCTTTATTGGCCAGCGTGTGCCATGAGAAGGGGGTGTGGTCAGCGCGTGTGGGCGTGTCCGCCGGAATTCTTCAATCCACAGATTGAAGAATGTTGGTCCATCAGGTAGTGCCATCACCTGGCTACAGTCCTTTCTCAAGGACAGGAGCTTTCAAGTATTTGAAGGGGATAACTCGTCAAATCAAAACCCACTTGGCTGAGGCGTCGCTCAGGGCTAATCCCTGAACCCGGTGTTGTTCAAGGTCTACATGAGCCAACTGGCACAGATTGTCCTCCCTTTGGGAAAGACGTTGATACCAAGTTATTGGTGGCCTAAACAACCCAGAACCCACCTTGCCTAGTCTAAGCCCCTGCCTGGAGAGAGTCGCCAAATGGATGGCACTCTCCTTCCTTTAACTAAATGGAGATAAAACAGAGCTTATGATGCTGGGCAACTCACCCATCTCTGGCATCGGCCTAGCTTGGCCAAGCTCTCTTGGCCCTCAACTCACACCCAAAAATCAGATCAAAAGTCTAGTCATGTGGCTGAATCAGTCACTCACTTTTGATCATCAGGCAACTAAACTGGCAGCCTCTTGCTTTGGCATCCTGCAGATGCTCTGTAAAGTCCTTCAGCTCCTCCCTTCTTCTGCAAGAAGACTCATGGTCCAGACTTTAATCCTCTCTCGCCTCAACTATGGAAATGCTCTGTATTTAGGAGCTCCTAGGTCTACCACAAATAAACTGCAAGCCATATAGAATTGTGCAGCACGGATGCTTTTTGTGACTCCCAACAGCCAAACCTCAAGGCCTGCTCTGAAAACGCTGCACTGGCTCCCGGTTGCGGACAGAATAAAATTCAAGTCTTTATGTACCGCCCACAAATCTTTCTGGAAGAAAGGCCCCCCCATCCTCCAAGCCATTGTCTCCCTTACCACCCTAATAGACTCCTTCGTTCATCCAGTTCCTACCTAGCTGTGGTCCCAAAAATCAACAGGATAAGAAGTAGTAGTCGTTCCTTCTGCTTTACGTCCGCCAACCTCTGGAACACGCTTTCTCCCCACCTACGATCTGAACCAAATCTCCTTCCCTACCATAAACATCTGAAAAGTTTTTTTCAAAACCCCTCCTACTAAGCGCTGTGACCTGCCTCTCTCTCGGCTAGTGCTGGGACACCTTCGGGTAGCAATGTGCTCTACAAATATCCATAACATAACATAACATTTCTTTTACTATTCTTTACAAACCAGCAGTTGCAAAGCAAGTTGCTGAATAATTACCCTATAAAAACGAGATGTATTAGCTTTGTTTATTAATTACGAGGCAGCAAATATGGCTAATACAACTAAGTGGTGCCAGATGCTTGCTGTGCTAGGTTAGTGCTATCTATGTTTTTAAAAAAAATAAAAAAAGTATTTATCATTTTCAAATAAAGTACAGTTCGTTGCTGTTGACACCATTTACAGTATAAATATAAAGCATGTATTTACATGTGACATAGGGTAGCACATTTCTCCATGGGGACATAAACAGGCATCTATGAAAAATCATTGTTAGGGTTGCAACTCCAATCTTGACATATGCATCTCGTAACTATATCAGGTATTGTACATCATCAGTGCATGCCTGGGTCTCTTAAACAATCTGTTTAATGGGATAAAACTTCCTGCCTTAGTACTGCTGTGGCCTTGCTATCGCAGCATGCATGCCCCCCAATTACCTTATCTATTATTCTCGCCTCCCCCATCCCATTCCTATTCTTCGGATTGCTGGACATTCTTATTGTTCTGGTTTTCTGCTCTACTGTGTAGGTAAGTCTTAAATGGTACCCATATGTCACGTGGTTTGCTACGAATCAGCATCAAGGCGTTAGAAATGTCTGCATTGGTATTACAATAGGTCATATCGGCGTACCATTCCGAGATCGTCAGCACCGGGCCTCTCATCCAGTGCATCGCAACTCGTCTGTTTGCCAGCAGCAGACTTCTTGCCACTAACCGTCTATGTTGTTTTGGTACGTCGCAGTCTCGACCCAGTAAGGCTAGCATTGGAGAGCCTGGAACTGGTTGCCTCACCATCCCCTGGAGCTCATTTGCCATTTTTAACCAGAATGCGTGTATCTCAGGACAGGACCAAGCAAGATGGCCAAACCCAGCATTCTCAGCACCGCATCTTACACATTTCTCATCACCTCTCAGGCTGTATCTCTTTTGAGATATTTAAAGTGCACCAGGTGATGTCTGCCATTTTGCGATATGCTCTTAGTGATTGAGCACCAGCATGCCCATTGCTTGTCTGTTATTATTACGCCCAAGTCTTCCTGCCATTCCCGCCGTGCCTTTCTATTTGGTGGATCATCACTATGTCGCATAAGTTTATATAGTGTTGAAATCCCGCGGAGGTTGCCTGGAGCAAATATGTCAGGGTTTTTTTTCAGGCAGTTCTGCTCTGTCTGACCCCAACAGTGCCTGCAGTGACTGACATGTTCCATGGCAATTATATCTGGTGATCAGAGTTGCCTCAGGTATCAAGTCTTGAAACACTTCCCTGGTTATCAGGATTCCATCTTTGAAGAAGTCTCCCATGTTGTGTATTTTTACCCTTTGCAGTGTCCGCGTTACTGCCCCATCTGCACTTAAGGGAAACCATGTGCACCACTCTATTGGTAGCTTTGGCGAATAAAGTAGCGGAATACACCTTTCATATGTCGTTTCTTAAGTAGGTAACGCGTAGCCTATAGGGTCAATTGTGCTGAAGTTACGCTGTGCTATGCTTAGCAGGTAGCATGGGAGCGATAACGAGTCAGCTGCTTCCCTCTCCCAG
This sequence comes from Lissotriton vulgaris, assembly GCF_964263255.1. Classification (NCBI taxonomy): domain Eukaryota; kingdom Metazoa; phylum Chordata; class Amphibia; order Caudata; family Salamandridae; genus Lissotriton; species Lissotriton vulgaris. Next base: position 1,256,378,119 of record NC_141694.1, on the reverse strand, counting down.
TACAAGTGTGGGAGAACTGGTGGCCCGTGAATCCAATAATATGCATGTATGATCTGCGATGCCCTATAGTATATTATAAGGTCTGGTGCATCCAGCCCACCCATCATATAAGGGAGGGTTAATGTTCCCCATCCCAGGCACAGAAATTTCCCAGCCCAGGCCAAGTGAGTCATAAGTGTGTGCAAAGTGCAAAACACGTTTTTTGATAATAGTATCGGTATATTGACAAACAAGAAAATAATTTTCATGAGAGCTATTCAGCCCATCAATGAAAGGGGTACCGTATCCAGCTCTCTATCACCTCTGTCAAAAGCTGCACTGCTTTCCCATAATTCTTTCTTATTACCACGTCAGGGTATGTATGTATCTGAATCCTTAGGTTCATTGGTCCACACTAAAGGGAATTCTGTTTGTGTAGGCGTGGTGAATGTTGTGAGTGAAATATCAATAATTTCTCTTACTTTACTTTCAATCCCGGGGTTTGTTCCCGATAACCCTTATCCTCCAAAGCTATGGAATGTGATGTCCTGCTCTCTATTAAAAACACTCTCTCATATTTGGAATACATGTAATGCCTCTGGGGTGTTTCCTGATTGCTGGAAACATGCCACTTTACTCCACTTGAAAAAAAAACCTAACAGTGCCTCAGAGGACCTTCGTAATCTTAGGCCCATCTCTTTATTATCAGAGCCAGAAAAAATTCTGGAGAAACTGGTTCAACGCCAATTGAACTGCTTTATTGAAAATAATGCCATTCTGCAAGAAACCCAATCTGGTTTCAGAGCTGGCTTCAGCACCGAGACCGCCCTCATTGAGGTAGCAGAGTCAATCAGATGGGCTTTAGATCAGCAATGCTGGTGCTCCTGGATCTATCTGCTGCATTTGATACTGTTAACCATGTCAGACTCATGCAGAGACTGGAGGGAGTTGGCTTGAAAGACAAGGCACTGGCCTGGCTACACTCCTACTTAAGTGACCGCTCCCAGAAAGTTGCTTTAGGTCCTTTTTCTTCTAAACCAAAACAGCTCTGGTGCGGTGTTCCCCAGGGATCAGCGCTTAGTCCCCTACTTTTTAACGTTTATTTAGCTCCTCTGTTCACTCTGATTGCAAATTGGGGTGTCAAAGCAATTTCTTATGCAGATGACACACAGCTGTTTTTTCCTTATTCAGAACTATCGGTGGAAGCTTTTAGTGACTTTAAGGGATGACTTCGCGATGTTGCAATATGGATGAACACCAACAAGCTAAAATTGAATGCAGGCAAGACCGAGGTGGTTTTCTTTGGGAAAGGCCTGCAACCCCCACCAGATCTGTGGTGGCCGTCTGAAATGGGATCGCCGCCTCTCCCCAGTAATAGTGCAAAAAATCTGGGGCTGAGATGGGAAGACAGTTTATCCTTTTCTGCTCACATCCAGCAGGTGTCAGCTGGGTGCCTAAACAAACTTAGAAACCTTCGTAATTTTCTTGACTTGTTGCCAGAAGACTGCCGTAAAGTTGTAGTCCATGCGACTGTTACATCAAGGCTGGACTACGCCAACTGCCTCTATCTTGGTTTGCCAAAGTATTTGACCCAGCGATTTAAGACCGCGCAGAATGCGGATGCGAGGCTTATTAAACATATCCTGTTTAGACATCATGTCTCTCCGCATTTGCGCGATCTTCACTGGCTGCCAGTGACCAGTAGGATCAAATTTAAGGCTTTGACACTGGCTTTCAGGGCACTTCAGGGTAACTGCCCTAACTATCTTAAACTGAGACTTCCCCGATACCAGCAGGCGAGGTCTCTTCGCTCAAATACATTGAATCTGCTACATGCTCCCCGAACCTTGAAGGCTTGGCTTGGGGGTAGGACTTTCTCCGCTGGGATGGTAAAATTGTGGAATGCTTTGCCCCTGTCTATTCGTTCTGCCATTTCAGAGATCTGCTTTAGGAAGCAGTTAAAGACTTGGCTCTTTAATCAAAAAATCTAAACCACTCCATTTACATCCAGCTGCTCACATAGCGCCGGGACACCTCCGTGTGAGGTAGCTGTTCGTGCTTTTAGAAATGTCAGTATTATTATTATTATTATTATTATTAATATTATTTGTTCTATCTATGTAGTACAGATTTGAAAAGCTTTAAAAAAAAATCTAAACTTAGTCCTAAGTGCTCCTCTTCATTTTGCTTAACCCGTTCGCTGCGGTGTAAATTTTCCCACTGTGCAGGCATATTGTACGCGTACAGTAATTGGACGCCCCCCAGCCGTCTGACACACACACCCAACGTGACAGCCGGGGGGCGTCCGACGCATGGAATGCGTTAATCAGGCCCCACAATAAAGTCTGACATGCCTGAAATAGATAAAACACCTAGTGGAGGTATTTTGTTAGCATGGTTCAGGCAAGAGTACTACACTTGAAGTAGCCGTGCACTGCACATAGCCACACAAACAAATGATAGCCACCTTCTGTTGTACTAGCACAGTTTGTACACAATATATATCATTTTAGAAGGAACTATGCCGAGCCTTTTGGCTGTCATTCCACTTACTGGATCTGGCATATATCAGGAACAATACTTTAACCAAAAGTGTTCTTCAAAAGCATAAACAATTTTCATCAACTTCCTCTGTTATTCAAATACTTTGTCAGTAAGTGTATGTACAGTGCACAGCTAGGGTGGGCAACAAGACACAAGATGAAGTCATACACCAAATTGAATCTGCTGCACAAATCACATGTAGACAGCAATAAACTATTTTATTTTTCAATAAGGTCCTTGACATTCTTTCTTATTTTACAATATGCACTTGGCAGTCTTATTTTTATTATCAGAAAAGAATATTGGCAATAGTGTTAGTTATCTGTGTAGCATTCTTTTTCAAGAAGTTGACTAGTTTTGGGAGAAAAGGCTGTGTTGCCTGGAAAAGAAAGAGATACACATATATAAATATACATTTCAGTTGGGAGTTAAAGAAAAATGGAAAACATTTTTACATTTATAGGTAACTTGAACCCTTAACATAAGCTAATCATGACCAAACAGCAATAGTGATTCATAAACTGCATTGAACAATTACATTATCTACGTTTCAATACATACAGGTATTATAAGTAATGTGGCTTGCAGTACACCTCCAGCACAAGTAAAAAACAGGATAAGTGTTAACATTTGTCCTGAATTCTTATGATTGTTATGAAGTGCTCAGTTGCACAATAACTCAGGACCAAAGTTTACGCTATAAAAGTGTAGACCCTGCACAGCCGAGCTCTCCAGGCTTCCGAGCTCCTTGCCAAGTTTCCCAGATCCATGCATAACTAACTGCAATGGTGTGGGTTTTGACTTTCCACTCTGGGATTTGTAGTTCTTGTTTATCCACATAAAACCAGGAATACATTTCCCAGAAGTCAAAGACTAAGCCCTGTTCTGGAGTTGCTAGTCAAGCCTGAAGCAAGGATTATTGGTAGTTACAAGGTAATGTCAGGGTGATAAGGGCCTGAAAGGTTTGGGATGGGCTGAGATACAATCTCATGATTCAGCAGCTTACTTTTCTAATCTCAGAAAGTGCTAAAGACTCAGTGGCATGCCACAGAAATTTGCACTAGTGAAAACTGATTCCACACAATTTTTCTCTTTGTAAAGATCATATGTTCTCACAACTTTTTTAATGGAAATTATCACAGTATGTTTGAGACAAAGCCATTTTGCTCCATAGTTTATTACAGTAGTATCACAGATAGTGTAGAAATAGGTTTTTTTTCTCCAAAAAGGCAATTATGGATTAAGATTAGTTGAACCTTCTCTGGTGCTTTTTAAATTATGTATAAACAATACATATGTAAAATAAGGTTTCACCGTCCATCTGTAATATAAACACAAACCTCAATATAACCTGCAAAGTCAGTAAATCAGTCTATCATGTGGGATTATGGGGAAGAAGTGGGCACTGGAAGGCGAGAACTGATGTAAAGATCAGCTAAATACACAGGGCTTGGAAGGATGGAGGAGATGTCAATGAGGGTAACAGGATTGTCATGGAGCCATTTTAGTTTTGAGATTAGACACATCAGTTCTGTAGGGGGAGGGGCAGGCAGTATAAGATGCGGATGGATATTGGACACCCATTTTGAAGGACAACAACAAACCATGCATGTGGGGGGGTCAAATAAATACTCAACCATATGGCTCTAACCCCTCCATTGATATTCCCTGTTGCTTACCCTTTCTCTCTCAGAAACGTAACAGATCTGGTTTAAAAGTATAGGGCTGCTCCTCTGAAACATTCCCGATGTGCCATGCCACAGTGAGTGCTGCGAAGAAACAAAAAAGAGAATGAGGGAAACACTCAGTCAAAGTATTGTACCCCTGTCAATAAGCATGTTACCCACCCCAAACATCATGTTCTTTTCTCTAGTCTCCCCGGTTTGCTCTGCATAAGCTGCAGAAGAATTGTAAGCTTCAGTAGACTCTCTGTTACCATTTTGTTTCCAGAACCCACTTTAGATTGTATGTAGTGAAGTAAACCTGTACAATGTCAGTTGAGTTTCTAGCACATAAGCATTCTTATGACTGCTTAATTGGGTAGGCAAAAGGAACAAATGATGGACGGAATGCTGAACAATGCAAACATTCACCCCTAGTCACAAAGATCTGTGTTAAATCGATTGTTATTTTGGTCACCACAGCACCCTAGCTTGGACCCAGCCATGTGGGTAGGCCAGTAGTTGGAAATTAAAGGGATGGAAGATACCATTGCTGGACAAGCTGTCACCAGCCAATTACATGCTCACGCTGAAACTTATAACACCCTAGGCACTAATGAACCACTGTAGAATGGTATTCTCCTTACAGGCAATGAAAGCCCCACTCAGAAGCAATTGCATGTTTTCCTTCAATGTTTAGTGTTTACAACTCTTTCCATTGATTTTTCTCCTTCAGAAATGATCATTCTGATGCATGAGCGATATTATCTTACATAATTCATAAGCAATCACACTAACAAGGAAAATTAAAACTCATTCAGTAACCGGGGGCTCGTTAATGCAACACCCTCTGCAACAAAATATGAGGGCAAAAACTGACAACCTTTCCCATTATTTAAAATGAATAAGGAATTCATTTTTCCATTACAATAAATCTGCTTAAAACATGGAACAGAAACTTCACCAGTGGATATCTGGGTCAGCTTGTGAGATTCAGCTACACTATCACTGGTCTGTTGCACATATCATTGACCACTCCGCTCCAGTTGTTTGAAATCTCCCACCCTGCGAGGTCACATGAAGAGTACTGCATCATCCTTCATACTGACCTAAAAGACACAGCCTTACCTTTCACTCCTAAGATGATGACTTGTAGATTTACTTGCAGGGCATAGGAAGCAACTCATGAATTTGAAAGAAGACCTCAAAGCAATACAGATGTGGATGACTCCGAGCAGCCTGACACACCCTGGCTCCAAAATAGAAATCCAGGTGCTGAGACACCACATCTCCCTTACAAAATACTGGCACTCTGATTCCCAACCTTCTTTGGAGACATTGTTCCATGAAAACCAAAGTCAGGGTCATAGTCTTTATATAGCCACAAACCCCAGTCTCAACTGACAAAAGCAGTGGTCAATACCACTTTCTACTAAATATAGCGCCTCAAAAAAACCTTGCCCCTCATCCCAAAAAATACCACCTCTGGAGGTAGAAACATCAGTAAATGTGACTACGGCTATTTCCTGTACATCACTCCCCCTGCCAAACCAAAGTACTATGAAAAACGGAAACTTGCCGTTCAATGTTTACCATTCACACTTTTTCCACATACAAAAGCATAGACCAATCACGTCTCAATAAAATAGTCTCACTTTGCCTAACCTTCAACTGCCTTTAATCCGTTAACCGCGGCGGTAATTCCGCCGTGGTGCAGACGCTTCCGTGCGCGGGCGTGGCCGCGTCGGCCATTGGCCGACGGCAGCACTGTGAAGGTAGTGCTGCCGTCGGCCAATGGCCGATGGCAGCAAGGAAAGGGTTAAGGTTCAACACCCTTATATCTACAGAATACAATCATACACCACCAGCTTACCATCTAAGATTCAAAGCAATCAACCGTTTAGTGGTTACTGGAGCCAATTGTAGAACACACTTCAGAGTCACTGGCTTTCAATTTTTCAATATCCTCCGCCCACACACTAATAATACTACTAGTAACCTGACCATCAGGAATCAAAACTAACCTTCATCAAATTATTGCTTGCTTGAACAACCACTTATCAATGCAATTAGAAACAATAAGAATGTCATGAAATAACAGTCATCCCCATACAACATGTGTCTTGCGGAAGCCTAGAAACAGTTGACATGAAGTGAGTGCTTAACTAAACAAATAAACATAAAAGTTTGTCAAGAATCATGGTGTCAGCATTAAGTGGTTATCTAGGGCTAGCTGGATGGAGACAACATTGGTCTGAGTTAGATAAAATAAGAATGTAGGGTCAGATTTATCAAGGCTTTGTGTTGGTGCAACGTCACAAAAAGAGATGAGAACTGGTCCAACGTCTTGATAAAGTTTTCAATTTTCAGTGCAAACGTTTATTTGTGAGGAAGGTTGACTAAGAATAACGCAAAGTAGCTGTTTGTGTTACTTTCAATTACTTTATGTCAAGGGGTGTTACATGGGTGGTACATGGGCATTCCCATGTAATTACCCAAGGAATTTAACACAGAGCCCCATCTACTAACGGAGGTAAACAGGGGTTTACACTAAAAAAAATATGCCTCCATGAGAAAGGAACAAAGTAGGAGAAATACTTTTTTCTCCAAACTGTTCGCTCATTGCACGTGTATAAAGAACATGTACAAAGTGGCAAAGTTTAGAAGTAAGTCTAAGCAAAGTATTTTGTACTGGAGGTTTATCATTTCGGTACAAAACCTTCTGGTACAAAAGTTTCTGCATGGCGCTAGGCAACCTTAAGGAGAACAAGAACTTTGGAAAATGGCAGCAGTGCACTATCTGTGTAGTTGTGACACTGTCCAGCTCTCTCCCTTCCACGCAACACACCCCAGTAACTTTGCTTGTCGCTATGCGCTGCATGAAAAGTAGATTTTCCCCTTAGTGCTTAATAGCATTTTCAGAATGAGAAAGCAATAGTTTAGAGATTTGATCATTTGGGGGGGAGGGTATAAAAGTTTGCAGAAGATTTAACCCCTTCACTACGGCAGCTATTCCGCCGCAGTGCTAAGGGGACGGGGACGGGGCGGAAGAGCGGCGGGCGCATGCTGGTGACGGAACCACTCCGTCACCAGCGTCGGTTGCGCTGTGTTTATGACGGAGCGGTTCCGTCATGGCCCCGCCCACTCAATAGAACGCTCAGCGCAGGCGCGGAATTCGCGCCGCGCATGAGCGGCGGGCGGGCCATGATGGAACCGCTTTGTCATCAGCACAGCGCCACCGCAGCTGATGGCGGAGCGGTTCCGTCATCAGCATACAAGGGGTTAAAGACATTTCACTGATAGAGAATTGTAACAGCATGCACTGGGTGGGGAAAAGGGAAACACTCACACATGGGCATGTCCACTGATCACTTACCCTCTGCCTTCCTGAAGTGTGATTTATAAGGCGACACACCAATGCGATGCTGCTCTCTTGTTTTCCATCTGAGGTGCGTACGTCTGGCAACTGTGAAGAGTCCGAAAAAAGAATCAGGCAAGATAACTCCCAACAGCTAAAACAGAGCCCTTTATTTTTACCTAGCTGTAGTTCTCCTATTGTCATGTTATCTACTTTCGAAATAACAACCTATAGATGTACTTCGGGACCAAAGCATATTCTTAAAACTATCAGAGAGGAATGAATAATTACGTAGAAAACGGAATTCAGTTTCGTAAAGCTGTTTTCTGTGCATAGGGCTGATGCTTTAATGCATGGCAAGAAAGCTTTAGAAAGCCCATCTATCGAATAAAACCTGAAAATTGCGTTTTTGAAGTTTCTGGGGAGTGGTCATGCAAAATACGTCTTTGCTATTTGTAAGGAAAACTCAGAAACTGTTTCCTTCTGTGCAGAGAGCCATAAAGAAGATGCAGGAGGTAAGATGAAAAGACACAAAGGAGGAGATTCCTGACCATTTGTAATCATGGCATAAACATGAAGCACCCAGAGTGGGCTAGGAGGGATGGAGATGACATCAATGTGGCAACTGTAGGTGGCTTAAGTTGGCAATGGATTTGGAATCTGATCTGGGTGCCTAAAACTTGCTTCTTTGATCACTCTATAGTTACCCTTAAGGAAAAAAGATGGGATGAGGGATAATTCGATTTTATAATATCCAGTGGTGAAATATTGTAAATAAATATTGATCTAGGCCATTCCATTACAGCTAGCATGGAAACATTTAAAAAACAAGCTAATTCCCTATCCACTGATTACCTCTCACTTGTTCTTTGACTTTCACTATCATAAGGGACAAGGCTTGTGGGGCCAGATGTACGACCATTCTCTTTAGCGAATCGCAAATTGCGACGTTTTGCGACTCACAAAGTGAAATGTACAACAGTGTCTGTGAAACTATTTGCGATTTTCAATTGGGTCGCAAGGTACCTGCCTCATTAATATTCAAGAGGCAGGTCGCAATTAGTGAATTATTGGGTATGGTCTGCAAACACAGGGATGGTGGCCTGTTGGGGACACCAGACCCCAATGTCTGTGTTTGAATTTTTATTAAGCAACTTTTTTTTCCAAATTCATTCCATTTGGGAGTGGCTTACCACCTACTTGAAGTAGGCTGTAAACTGCAAGTGTTTTGCAAACACAAATGCGGTTGGAAAACAATGGTACATACCATTATGACTCGCTATTAGGGAGGGACGCCCTTGGCATGCCCCTTCCTAATAGCAACTTGCAAACACTATTTTGCGAGTCACTGACTCGCAAAATAGCGTTTGTACATACCACCACCTTTTTTTGAAGTCACAAACGGGCCAATTCCGCGTTTGGGGCCGCTAAAAAAGGTCATACATCTTGTCCCTGGTCTATTCCACTTCAAGTGTGGTAGGGCTGGGTTCTTGCTGTGAAGATACCGAACAAGCATTAGGCAAGATTCAGTTCAAGGGCAATCTCCTCTATCCACACACATACAGTCTCTTTAGCTCCACAATGAAAGACATTTTTGCTTTTTACTGGTGTGCAGCCTACAGGTGATCGTCTAAGTGGGAAGACCGCTTATGTTTAAGTCTGACCACTTTGTGAGATGATCAATGATTACTTCTAGCAAATTTGGCACAATGCCTAAAAAATAGTTTGGGTAAGGGGTAGCCCAAATATTTTCTTTAGTGTAAACAGGTTAAAAATGGAAATTACATTGTTGGTATGCCGGAAGAAACATTTCAGGGGAAGGTAACAGGAGTAATGAGTAACCATTTATCCAGACATCAAGGAAAAGACAAAGAAGGGTGTTCCAGGTCAGCGATAATCATGCAGCAAAGCAAAAAGCCTCAATTACACTGCAGCTGAAGAACTGGTGCAGATAGGAAATCTGGTCTGGGGCTACATGGCCCAGCAGCAAAAGATGACCATCTACCCAACCCCTCAGTATCACTTCAACCAGGTAAGGTGCTCCATTCTTTGTCCAGTGTTCCATCATGCAGTGATTTTGTGCAGCCTTCTCCTACTTTACCACCACAACTTACTCTTTAAGCTCTGATTCCTCCACCCAGATGTCTCCATTCGGTTGGGTTCCCACTTCATCGCAGCCTACCCATGCCCCTGCACACTGCCACATTCAACCTCAGACTTACTTATCCCATACACGGCACTAGCCTCTTCATCCATTCATATGTATGTACTTTCATCTAACCACCTGTCCATGGACTCAGTTACTCTACAACCAACCAAGCACTCACTTCAATTTAGTCACATTGTATGTTTAATGATCAGCAGTCAAACTTTATTCTGCAGTTATTTTTAAACATAGAGGGACAGCTCCCTCTTCTGTCCCCGTTTAAAAACCACCGACTTCACTGATGTGCATACCCCTTGGTGCCCTTACATACTCAGAGTATTTAAGGCTTATGTACTCTGAGTATTTAACAGTGGCACCGATGGGAAGGTACTGCAGTGAATTTGGTATTTGGCAGCGCTATTCCTTAGAGCATCCTCACATCCATTTTTGGTTGCGAGGGTGCATTTAGCACTAAGAAAATAGCAGCACATACACACTCCGCTCCATTGCTGAATTCCGCAGAATTTTAATGTAAACCCACAGAATTACACAAAATCAAATTCGACCGTTCTGTCTGCCCCATATGGTACTGCCTGACTGTAAGATTTGGCTTTGCAACTTCTCCAGCAGTAAGGCTGGCAGGCCCAGCAGAGTGTGTTATATACTTAGCTAACTTGGGAGGTATGAAGGCAATGATTAGGAAAATATGGAAATTACAAAGAAAAAATTTGATTTTTTTAGTTGATGTACATGTCTTTTTCCCTTTAGCTTTATCATTTCCTTTGGTACAAAAACAAGGATCTAGAGTAAAGAAGTAATGATCCATGTGTAAGAAGACACCTGACTATTTTTGGAGGAGAAAACCAGTGATTACTTATAGCAAGTCTGGCAGTCTAAAAAAATATTTTGAGTAAAATGCAGCCTAATTAATTTGTTTACTGTGAATAGATTTAGAATAGAAAATAGACTGATGGTATGTGAGAAGCCCATTGAGCCAGAAATAAAGGTAAAGACTAGGAAAGGGTTCGTGGGTAGTGAGATTCATGCTGTGAAGTAGAAAAGCCTAGCTCTTTGGAGGACGTAGGTTACATACATATTGATGTCAAGTGAGAAAGAGGGGTGCTGAAGGTGTACTATGCAGCTTTTTCCTCTACTGATATGTTCATTAATTCACTTAAAATGTGCTTCCTTTGAAAATGCCTGGACAGTAAGGCATCCATGTGGTGCAATGCAGTTGTAACATTTTAATTTCAGCCCACTGCAGCATTTGCATTCTATTTCAAACCTCTTCAGTCACCCATGGCACTCTGCCTAAGTCGAAAGGTGATCATAAATGCTCCAGTACCATCAATATTATTTTGAGGAAATCACAAGTGATGGAAGACAAAAGCCTTAACCTCTTAGCTATTAGGTCTTTCCCACCATCCCCCTGGTTATAAGCCTTTTTTTGACTATTTGGGGTAGCTCACGCTTAGGCCCCTGTAACTGTTTGTCAACATAAGGTATCCACGCCAAATTTGCATCCTTTTCTTCCATCATCATTGGAATTTTAAAGATACCCAGGGTTTGTGGATTCCCCTGGAGGGGTCCCAAAAATTAGCCAAAAGACAGCAAATCACATTTCTTTTCTTTTTTGTGGAAACGTGGGGAAAAAGTGCTGCAGAAGAAAGCATAAGTTCTTTTCCCTGCACATGATATTATCAAACAGTTTGTGGTACTCAAATCTCCATCACCCAGCTTTGAGGAACAGACAGAATTTTGCCAGAAAACCCATATGTTTTAACAGTTTGGGCATTTTACTGGGACATAGCCTATTTCTGCTACTTTTTTTGCACCAACCTCCTTCCAGTTAGTGGTAAAAATAGAATTGGAAGAAATAATGGATCCTGGAAAACTATACATTTCTGAAGTAGACACATTTCTGAATTCAGCTAGGGGTCATTTGTGTAGATCCTTCAAGGTTTTTTTTTAATAGAAACTAATAGTTGAAAATTAGAAAAATGGAAAATGAGATTAAAAAAACAGCTATTTGTGCCAACGTTTTCACCTGTAACATCTTCTATGTATTTCAGATTTCTTTACAGTAATATACCCTTAAATCCACTGGACCCTTCTGGTTGTGGGGATATATAGGACTTGTTGGTTCACTGTTAGAATTGGGGGTCTCTAGTTGACAGAGGTAGGTACCACTGTCCAAATAGGGACCCTTGCTTCTAGTCAGGGTAAGGAGGAAACACTCTTTAGATAACCTCTGCTCACCCCCTTGGTAGCTTGGCACAAGCAGTCAGGCTTATCCAAAAGCAATGTGTAAAGTATTTGTACCAACACTCACAGTAATACAGTGAAAACACCACAATCTGACTCCACAACAGTTTAGAAAAATAAAAGTATTTAATCTAAACTACACAAGACCAAAACAACAAAAATCCAACATACACAGTTAAAAAATATGGTTGGAAAAGAGTTCTTAAGGTTGCGATAAAATAATCCACAGTTGCATGAAAAGTTCACAGTTGCGTCACGTTTAGCCAATAGTACCTTTTGAATGTGACAAAGTTCCAAAGCAGAAGCTGGTGCAGTGGAAAACAAGCGATGCGCTGCTCCTGAGACCCCGGGGAGGTGATGCGACAACCCCGCTGCAGCAGAGGGGGGGTTGCGACGAATCCGGTCAGTAGGGGAGGAAGGCGGAGTTGTATGGATTTCGGTGCGTAGGTTCCGTGGGAAGTTTTCTCTCGCAAAGGCACGATGCGATGATCTTTGGAGTTGCGACGATCTCTGGGGCGACGATGCACGGACCAGCGGTGATCTCTCTCTCGCAGCTCCTTGATGCGATGGCTTCTGCGACGACACTTGCAGCGACGTGATGCGGTCCGCAAGCAAGCGGTGAAGCAATCTCACCCAGCGACGACAGGTTCTGCGACGACACTCGCAGCGATGGTAATCTTCCTGCACCGGTCTGGTGCGTCCCGCAAACGAAGGATGCGGCGGCTCTGGCAGCGGCAACAGGCGCTGCGACGATCTTGACCTTCGTAGCGGCAGGAATTTCCTCGCACTGTTGGGGATGCGCTCTGCAAGCGAGCGATGCGACAAAACTTGCAGAAAGTCTTTAAAAGCTTAGTTTCCAGCTTCCCAACACAGGTACAACTTCTAGAGGCACCACACATGGGCCACACACTCAAGGAAGACAGAACTCTCTCAGTAGAGTTCAGGGAAGCTGGGGGTGAAGTCCTTTTGTTCCTGGGACTTCAGAACAGGGAGCCATCTCTTCTCAGGACCTTGGAGATTCCTTCAAGACAGGGGACACAGCACAAAGCAAAGTCCTTCCCCTCTCCTTGGCAGCAAAGCAACAGCAGTTCAGTCCATCAGAGCAACAGCAGGACAGTCTTCCTTCTTCAGTTTCAGCTTTCTCCTTGGCAGAGGTTCCTTCTTGATTCCAGGATGATCTCATTTTCTGTTGTCAGGGGTCCTGTACTTATACCCCTAAAAGTCTTTGTTCTCTTTGTGCAAGTGGGCCCTGAGCCCGGTCTGAACCAGTTCTGGGTGTTCCTCGAGCACTTTGTTTTCCTGGCTTCTCCTTTCCTTTCAGAGTGAGGGGCAGGGTCGTCAGCGGCCCAGCAGGAGGTGGAGCCAGCATTGTGGAAGGTAGGCACAGCCCTATTCAGGCCCAGGTGCTATCTCCTCCCACCACTCAAGTTGCAAATGCAGTCATTCAGCCTAGGGCTGACTCAGCCAGCCTCCTGGGGAATTCCCAGCCCCTGTCACTCTCAAACCAGACAGTCAATTCACAAACAGGCCAAGGCACACAGAAAAGTCAGACAAATTCTGAGTTCAGGGATACTAGACTTTTATGTCCTATCTTGTTCCTATGGGAAGATATGCTGGTAGCCACTGTAGCCAGCATCCCTCATGATAGCCTATGGAGCAAGATAGCCTTGCAGCTGTGAAAAACGAAAGTGGCGGTAATTCACTACCAGAGCATGTCACCTGCACAAGCACATGCTCTACCTTTCACATACACTGCACCCTGCCCAAGGCGGTACTTTGGGCCTTCCATAGGGGTGACCAATGTGCACAGAAAGGGAAGGGCTAGGCCTGGTCAGTGGGGACACTGACCAGGAGGACATGGCAGTTCACAGACTGCACACAGGCACTGCTGTGGCAGGCCTGAGACACCATTTCAGGGCTACTTATGTGGGTGGCACAATCAGTGCTGCAGGCCCACTAGTAGCATTTGTCATCACTAGCCCTGGCACACTCAGTGCACTTTACTAGGGACTTCTTGGTAATACAAATATGCCAATCATGTATATCAAATCACAATAACAATTTACTCAGAGAGCATATGCACTTTAGCACTGATCAGCAGTGGAAAGTGCCCAGAGTCCTATTGTCAACATCCACAGGTCAGGAAAAATAAGGGAGGAAGAAGCAACAAGTTTGGGGATAACCCTGCAAAAAGGGCCATTTCCAACATTCACCAAGAACCAGAGGAACCCAAAGCCAATAATTGAGCTGTGTCTTTGAATGGTTTTTCATTGTATACCGGGTATATAGCAAATAATTTGGTAAAATATAAAGAGTGAAAAATAGGTATCAAGGACACCTATGTATTTCCAAAATGGGAACACAATATAGAGTTTAGAAGCAGTAGCCATTTGCACATCTCCGAAATTGTGGAAACCCATACTAGCATGTGAATTATTGGACATTTCCAAAGTGACATCTTTTTTACACATTGTCTCACATTTGAAAGGCAGAAATGCATACAAACTCAATACAGAATATCAGTTGCTCTACACATTTGTGTTCCTCTAAGTTTCCCCATAAAAATGGTACCTCACTTGTGGGGGTAGGATTAGTGTCCAAGTCAGGAAAAGGGGCCAAAATGCAATGTGGATACACCACATTTTTACAGAATAAAAGGACCCTTTTTTACAGTGTTTAGCTGTGGATTTTGAACCCTAGCTCTGCTGGAACCTAGGGAAATCTAGCATACCTGTACAGTTTTAAAAAGTAGACACCCAGTGGAATCCAGGAAGGGGGAGACTTGTGCAGCTCTAACCAGGTTCGATTAACCAGTATCCTTCCTAAAGCTCAAACTTTGGAAAAAAACACAATTTCCTCACATTTCTGTGATGGGAAGTTCTGGAATCTGCATGGATCTACAAAATTCCATGCACCCCGACTTCCCCAAAGCCTTCCAATAAAAATGGTACCTCACTCATATGGGTAGGCCTAGTGCCCACCACAGGCCAAAATGCAACGTGGACACACATCAAATTTTTAGAGTGAAAATGACCCTTTTTTCTCAAAGTGATTAGCTGTGAATTTTGGACCCTAGGCCTACCGACACCTAGGGAAACATAGCAAACCTATGCATTTTTTAAAACTAGACACCCAGGGAAATCCAGGAGGGTTGACTTGTTTGGCCATCACCAGGTTCTGTTACCCAGAATCTCTAGCAAACCTCAAAATTTGTTGCAAAAAATACAATTTCCGCACATTTCTGTGAGGAAAATTTCTGGAATGTACGTGGATCCACAAAGTTTCCACCCAACTCACATTCCCCAAAGTCTTCTGATAGAAATCATACCTCACTTGTGTGGTTAGGCCTAGTGCCACGACAGGAAACATGCTAAAACGTAACGTGGACACACCCCATTTTTACAGTGAAAACTGACTCTTTTTTTTCAAAGTGACTAGCTGTGGATTTTGAACCTGGGGAAACGTGGTAAACCTATACATTTTTGAAAACTAGACACCCAGGGAAATTCAGTAGAGGGTGGCTTGTGTGGCTCTCACCAGGTCCTGTAACTCAGAATCCCTTGCAAACCTCAAACTTTGTCACATAAAACACATGTTCCTCACATTTCTGTAGTGGAAAGTGCTGGAATCTACGTGGGCCCAGAAAATTTCACCCACCCCGCATTCCCGAAAGTCTCCCAATAAAAATAATATCTCACTTGTGTGGGTAGGCCTAGTGCTCGCGACAGGAAACGGCCCAAAACACAACATGGACATACCACATTTTTACTGTAAAAACTGACCCTTTTTTTTGCAAAGTGCCTCGCGGTGGATTTTGAACCCTAGCTCTGCTGGCACCTAGGGAAACCTAGCAAACCTATACATTTTTTAAAACTAGACACACAGGGAAAGACAGGAGGGGGTGACTTGTGTGGCTGTCACCAGGCTCTGTTACCCAGAATCCCTTGCAGACCTGAAAAACTACAGGCCCATCTCGCTCCTCCCCTTTGCTGCCAAAGTCACAGAGAGACTCGTGAACACCCAACTGACCGCCTTTGTTGATTATAACTCCATCCTAGATGCCTCCCAGTCTGAATTCCGCAGCAACCACAGCACTGAGACCACCCTTCTAGCCACCACTGATGACATCTGCATGCTACTGGGCCAGGGACACACAGCGGCCCTCATCCTGCTAGACCACTCCGCGGCCTTCGACACTGTGTCACACCGCACACTCACAGCCAGACTTCACGACGCAGGGATACAAGGAGCTGCCCTAGACTGGATACAATCCTTCTTCTCCGGCTGAACCCAGAGGATCAGACTCCCACCCTTCTGCTCCGAACCCACCGATATCATCAGCAGGATACGCCAGGGATCATCTTTCAGCCCTACGCTCTTCAACATCTACATGGCCCCCCTCGCCACAATCGTCAGACAGCATGGGCTCAGCATCCTATCCTACGCTGATGACACACAGCTCATCCTGTCCCTCATGAAAAATCCTGAAGACACCAGACTCTGCTTCCAGGAAGGAATGAAGAATGTGGCAACCTGGATGAAGGACAGCTGTCTGAAGCTCAACTCCGAGACAACGGAGGTCCTCATACTTGGACCCTGCTCCTCCGCTTGGGACAACACCTGGTGGCTGCCTGCCGTTGGGATCCCACCCACCCCCACTGACCACGTCCGGAACCTCGGCTTCATCCTCGAATCCTCCCTGTCCATGAACCACCAGATCAATGCTGTTGCCTCCACCAGTTTCAACTGCCTTCGCATCCTCCATAATTCCTTCAAATGGATCCCCTCTGACTGCAAAAGGACCGCCACCCACGCACTCATAACCAGCAGATTTGACTATGGCAACGCCCTCTACGCCGGAATCAACAGAACTCTCCTACACAGACTGCAAGCCATCCAGAACGCCGCAGCCAGACTCGTCCTCGGAACTCCACGGCTCAAGCACATGTCCCAACACCTACACACCCTCCACTGGCTCCCCGTCAAGATGAGTCACTTTCAAACTCATCACTCACTCCTACAACAACATCGGACCCAAATACCTCAACGAGAGAGCCTCCTTCCACGCACCCAAGAGAAATCTTCGCTTCACCAACCTCACCCTGGCAGAGGTTCCCCGCATCCACAGAAACAAAACCGGAGGAAGAGCCTTCTCCTACATCCCAGCAAAGACCTGGAACGAGCTCCCGGTGAACATCAGACACTCCCTGACCCTGCACAAGTTCAGGAAGAACCTCAAGACTTGGCTATTCGACTGATCTCGAGCTGTCTCCCACCCAACCCCTCCCCCCCCCCTGCCCAGCAGCTTGAGACCCTCATGGGTGAGTAGCATGCTATATAAACCCCTGATTGATTGATTGATTGATTGATTGATTGAAATTATGTGATGGAAAGTTCTGGAGTCTGTGTATATCCACAAAAATCCACCCACCCCGCATTTCCCAATGTTTCTCAATAAAAATGGTACCAAACTTGAGTGGGTAGACCTAGTACCTGAGACAAGAAAATGGCCAAAACGCAAAGTGGACACACTACATTTTTACAGTGAAAACTTTTGGGCAAAGTCCCTAACTGTGGATTGTGAACCTTAGCTCTGCTGGCACCTAGGGAAACCTACCAACCCTATACATTTTTTTAAACTAGACACCCAGGAGAATCCAGGATGGGTTGACTTGTGTGGCTCTCACCAGATTACCAAAAATCCCTTGCAAACCTCAAACTTTGAAAAAAAAAAACCTATTCTCTCCACATTTCTGTGATGAAAAGTGCTGGAATCTATGTGGAACATGCAAACACAACAGGTGATGGACCGAATGTGGATCAATGTCACACACTCACCCCAGTACAAAGATCTGGGCCCAAATCTCGGATGCTTGATTCCGTTCTGGGAAGGACATGGCTTTTGTAGTTCGGACTGGACTGTTCCCATGGGGCACAGGGTCAGAGCTGATTTGCATATCGCCATTGTCTAACCCAGGGTGGTGTGGAGTGCAAAAAAACGATGGATTTGGCCCAGATCTTTGGACTGGGATGAATGTGTGACATTGATCCACATTCGGTCCATCACCTGTTGTGTTTGCATATTCCACCCTAAGTGCGCTGGGGATGCCCAGACGTGGGTCCCAGGCACTCCACACCACTGGAGTCAAGCTAGCCGGGCTGATGAGAGGTGTTACCTCGAAACCGGTCCGGTCCTCGGATGCTTGATTCCGTTCTGGGAAGGACATGGCTTTTGTAGTTCGGACTGGACTGTTCCCATGGGGCACAGGGTCAGAGCTGATTTGCATATCGCCATTGTCTAACCCAGGGTGGTGTGGAGTGCAAAAAAACGAAGGATTTGGGCCCAGATCTTTGGACTGGGATGAATGTGTGACATTGATCCACATTCGGTCCATCACCTGTTGTGTTTGCATATTCCGCCCTAAGTGCGCTGGGGATGCCCAGACGTGGGTCCCAGGCACTCCACACCACTGGAGTCAAGCTAGCCGGGCTGATGAGAGGTGTTACCTCGAAACCGGTCCGGTCCTCGGATGCTTGATTCCGTTCTGGGAAGGACATGGCTTTTGTAGTTCGGACTGGACTGTTCCCATGGGGCACAGGGTCAGAGCTGATTTGCATATCGCCATTGTCTAACCCAGGGTGGTGTGGAGTGCAAAAAAACGAAGGATTTGGGCCCAGATCTTTGGACTGGGATGAATGTGTGACATTGATCCACATTCGGTCCATCACCTGTTGTGTTTGCATATTCCGCCCTAAGTGCGCTGGGGATGCCCAGACGTGGGTCCACTCCCAGGCACTCCACACCACTGGAGTCAAGCTAGCCGGGCTGATGAGAGGTGTTACCTCGAAACCGGTCCGGTCCTCGGATGCTTGATTCCGTTCTGGGAAGGACATGGCTTTTGTAGTTCGGACTGGACTGTTCCCATGGGGCACAGGGTCAGAGCTGATTTGCATATCGCCATTGTCTAACCCAGGGTGGTGTGGAGTGCAAAAAAACGATGGATTTGGGCCCAGATCTTTGGACTGGGATGAATGTGTGACATTGATCCACATTCGGTCCATCACATGTTGTGTTTGCATATTCCGCCCTAAGTGCGCTGGGGATGCCCAGACGTGGGTCCCAGGCACTCCACACCACTGGAGTCAAGCTAGCCGGGCTGATGAGAGGTGTTACCTCGAAACCGGTCCGGTCCTCGGATGCTTGATTCCGTTCTGGGAAGGACATGGCTTTTGTAGTTCGGACTGGACTGTTCCCATGGGGCACAGGGTCAGAGCTGATTTGCATATCCCCATTGTCTAACCCAGGGTGGTGTGGAGTGCAAAAAAACGATGGATTTGGGCCCAGATCTTTGGACTGGGATGAATGTGTGACATTGATCCACATTCGGTCCATCACCTGTTGTGTTTGCGGAATCTATGTGGAGCCACTAACTTCCACCCACCCCGCATTCTTTAAAGTCTTCCGATACAAAATGGTACCTCACTTGTGTGGGTGGGCCAAGTACCTGCTGCAGGGACGGGCATTGTGGAGATTTCAAAATGACCTATCACATGGTTTTGCAAAGGGGCCCACCTGGGTTTTTGGCCCCACACTCGTGGCCATCTAGGGAATCCTACCAAACCCAGACATCTTTGAAAACTAGACACCTGTGGGAGTTCATGGAGGTATAGCTTGTATGGACCCCCCCAACGATTTCCTATACAGAATCCCCCGCAAACCTCACATTTAGGGCGGGCATCAGCATGCCAATTCCTGGCAGCCCCCACTCCTACATACAAAAATGCCAGCATAATCCCTGGTGCCGGGGGGGGGGGATCAAGGGCTATTGACCCCAACTGCCTCCTGGAGGGGCAGAAAGAATTTGGCATTTTTTGAGGGGGTGGGGGCATTGGGTTGCCCATTCTGGACAGCCCCCACCCCTGACCATTGAAAAAAATGTTGCATTGCCTGGTGGGTTTTCAGCCCCGCCCATGGAGGCAGATAAGGGGCTATTTCCCCCACCTGCCTCCCAGGGGGGCAGAAAGACTGTTCCAATTTGTTTTGGGGTAGGGGTATTGGCATGCCTAATCTGTGCAGCCCCCACCCCTATGTAATTAAAAAAATCCCTGGTGCCTAGTGGGCGTTCTGTCCCTCCACCCCACAGGGGGCATATCAGGGGCTACTGCCCCATCTTCCTCTGGGGGGGGCATAGAATGACTGTGGCTTTTTTTTTGGGGGGGGGGGGGGGGGGGCAGTGACATGCCTGTTCTGGGCAGCCCAACCTGAATTTTGCAGGAAAAAAAAATCCCTGGTGCCTAGTGGACTTTCTGCCCCCCCCCCTGGAGGAGCAGATAAGGGGCTATTGCCCCATCTGCCTCCCAGGGGGGGGGGCAGAAAGACTGTGGTTTTTGGGGTGGGGCATTGGCATGCCCATTCTGGGCAGCCCCCACCCCTACGTATACAAAAAATAAATAAACCCTGGTGCCTAGTGGGCTTTTTGCCACCCCACCCCCTGGTAAGCAGATCAGGGGCTACTGCCTCCTTCTGCCTCCTGGGGAGGCATAACAACTGTTGCATTTTTTGGGGGGTGAGATTGAGGGCATTGCCATTACCGTTCCTGGCAGCCCCCACCCCTAACCTATAAAAAAAATAATCCCTGGCATCTAAGGTGCTTTCTGTCTCCGAGGGGGGGGGGGGGGGGGCAGAAAGAGTTGTTAGGGCAAAACAAAATGTGGAGAGCAAAGGCGCTTGCCCAATGGGCCGCTCCCCCCTCCCTGGTGGCTAGTGGGTAGAACACTGCTTGGGGATACCCTCCTGGGGCAATCCCACAAGCAGGGTTTCCCTAGGGATGGGTATCATTGGAAAGGGGAGATTCTCCCCTTTCCAACAATACCTATCTTAAGTGTTTCGGTGCTCGGGGGGCTGAGATAGCACCAGGAGCACTGAAACAATGAAACTGAAACTAAGTGTCAGTTTTCTTTTTCAATGTAATGACCAAAGACGGGCTTTCCAGCACTGACAGGCTATGCAGGATAGTGGGCTGTTTAGGCAAATAAATGGGTTTTGAGTGCCCACCCACTTGTCGTTTGTCCTAAGGCTGATGGGTAGAGAATTCCAGCGTTTTGGAACAAGATAGTCAAACGAGCGACCACCGCCTCTGGCTCCCTTGATTCTGGGGACGGTGAGGATAAATTGTTGGATCTCACTTCTCTGTTGGCACTGTAGGTATTAATAAGGTGCTGAGGGATATGCAGACTAACCATGTGTTTTGCACGATGTGGAATGCAGAGTGCTTTGAACTGTTTTCTTTTACGTATTGGCAGCCAGTGAAGTGTGGGTGGAGCAGGGCAAGCTTACTGACCTCCATTGAGCAAATAAATAAAAAAAATATGGGAAGTGTTACAGTTAGTGGTTGGTGTCTTCAGTCCACTGCAGTGGGCTAGAAATCCTGTTGCTGTGATACAGAACCTTGGGCAACCTCCTACCTGGCCCTTGGGTAGTTGCTGACTAAATGTAATAGGCAAAGCCTATTCTTGGTTTCTAGAGGTCCTCATTCAGGGCTTGTGAAACCTATAGTAAGTTCAGTGCACCTGCAGCAATTGATGAATCAGGCACACCACTGCAATTCACTCAAAAGCTCATACTTTGCTCCCTCACAGGCAGTGCTTAATTTGAGACGATAGTTACATGTGGGGCCCAATGGCACTCATATTTTGGGACTGGCACTTGTTTATCCTCTTCAAACTGACCCAGAATAAGAGAGAGAAGCAGAAAAGGGGAGTAAGGAGGAAAAATAACGGTGAACAACTGATGAATTAAGAAATCAGGGATGAAAAAGAACCAGCAAGCTTTAGATAAAAGGGCAGGGAATAGATGGCAGTGGATGAAAAAGGCATCAAGTCAAATCAATACTACAAATCAATTGGTAGCGCTGTTGGTGGGATTCCAAGAAAAACTTTGGGTCCCTGTATTTATTCGTTTGCAAACTAAGCACTACTCACTAGGCTTTAATTTTACTCTTGTGGATGGAATAGGTTCTGCAGATGGCTGGAATGATATCCTAGTGGCTAGTGAGAGTGGGCTTGGAGGATAGACTAGTCTACATTCTAACCACTTAGAACCATGCTTTGAGAGGTGAGACATCTATAGCACATTAGTTCTAGCTTTAGGTAACTGGGGCCTGAGATGAGAGAGGTGAGAGGTGAAGGAGTGTTTACCACCACGAGCTCCACACCCCATTCCAGAGGCCCACTCCATGATAATAATGGTTAACCCTTTCGATGCTCATGACGGAACGGTTCCGTCATGAGCATCGGTTGGGCTGTGCTCATGAGGGAACCGTTCCGTCATGACCACACCCATTAACATTGGGCCCCAGCACCGGCGGTAAATCGTGGCAGCACGGGTGAGGTTAATGATTCTATGTCATTATCAGGGGTGGGCGGAGCTCGCGTAGTGGTACTCTGCGGAATTTCACAGAGTTACTGGAAAGTTCTGTGAAATTCCGCTGAGTTCTGTGGCCTGGCAGAGTGCCCCCCCTGCACCCCCCCCTGAATCCCAGGCCAACCGCCCTCCTCCCGCTAAAGCCCCCCCGGCCCTCCACTCCCTCTAAACTCCCGGCCCTCCGTCCCGCTAAACACCCCGGCCCCCGCATCCCTCTCGCTAAACCCCCACCCCCCGCCCTCCCTCCTAGTAGTAAGGCCTAAAAGATGAAAAAGAGTAGAGACCTACCTTCCTCCCAAATCAGTGTCCTGCTCCTGCTGCAGGGCCTGGATTCACTCTGCTTCCGCTGCTCCGGTTGAATTACAGGAAGAACTGCAATGTGCATGGCGTACTGAGTGAAGACATGTCTGACCCTATCCTAGGATTTGAGAGGGTCAGACATGCCTTCACTTAGTACACCATGCGCACTACAGTCCTTCCTGTAATTCAACCGGGGCAGCGGAAGTGGAGCCAGGCACAGCAGTAGGAGCAGGGCAACGATTTGGGAGTAAGGTAAGTCTCCCTGCACCAGTGAACTCTGCTCCACTGCGATTGCTGTGTTTTGGAAAACGTAGCACGCCAAACGGAGTGCAGAGTTACTAAAACTCTGCAAAGTTCTTTGGCGGAGCAGAGTTAACCACCAGCACTTAGTCATTATATAAGCGGTGTCACCTGCAATGGAATCTTATGGTACTCAGGCAAAGAAAGTGTGCTTTCATGTCTCTTCTTAGCTTCTTTAAACCAAAGTGGCCACACTTTGTTCTCATTGCATCATTGTGTACAGAAACAATCTACCCCACTCCCTTTTCTTCCCAGTGAGATCCAGAATTATGCTCTGCAATGGTTGCTATTCCCATAAGGCTGTTCATAGGCTACCAAAGGGTATATCAGCTTCCAGGTTAAAGAAGGTGCATGAAATATAATGCTGCTACTGCTGATAATATTGTAGAAGTGCAGTTTTACGTTTATTCTTTAAGCATTGTTTTTTTAATCGCTTCAAATACTGAAGGAAGGCATGGTGTTTGAAAGGTGGGTTTGGAGGTCTGAGGTACTGCATATAGTTAGCATGCCGTTTTCACATTACTGCATCAGGGCACTGTAAGTTACACAACAATGTACATACAGACCACCATATGAACACTTTCACATGTTGCAACCAGGTGTGTTATTGTATATATTATGCTATATTTACTTTCCCTCTCAAGGAGTGTTCAGCCTTATTGCCCATTTCTCTATACTTTATTCAGAGCTGGCCTGTCTTTTGTTTGCAGAGCCAAATAAGATAAACAGTTCCAATGTTTGAGCAAAAGGTGACCTTTATCCTACTAGGTATTGATTGCCTGTGAATGTGATCTATATCACATTGTTAAGCGACAAAATATCAATCTGCAACATCGAGTGCAGGATACCTCTATAGACCATATACTGTGAAATTACTATTCTTTTTTTTATATCTCTTCATTCAATTTTCACAGAGGCAAACAAACAGCATGACATATCCCCCAACTGTCAAGGACTTTGAGCGGAACATGCATCAATTATTACATAGGTCTTCCTGAGGCCTGGGCCGGAACATAATGCCAACGCAGTCTTTTTCCTTTCATTGTTCGCATCAACATAAAAACCCACCAGTTAAACTTGTGGATCAAGCCCGTTCCGCCCTCCGTCAGCTAAGAATCTCCCACTTTTCCTCACTGTCTCTCTTTCCTCACTTCTCTCCAGGGATCGCTGATCTTCTCGAATTTGCATGGGCATCCTCTTGCCTGGTACACCAGTTTTTCTGCTCCCATACACTAATTCATACCTTCCTCCCACTCCCATATGATAGGTGTAGGAAAGTGTCCCTTTTTGCATGGTTGCCCCCACTTTTTGCCTGATGTTTGATGCGTCTTGACTAAGTGTGCCCTGGGTACCTACTAATAAGGTACCCAGTGCCTATGTTCTTTCCCCAAAACTGGACCCTTGCTCCCACATTGGCACTCCACTGGCTTACATGTAAGTCCCAAGTAAAAGGTGCCAGGGGCTCCAAGGGCCTTGGAACCTGAGATAGTCTCACAGGGCTTAATCATATATGTTGCCACCCTCAGGAACTCCTGATCCATACACACTGCCACTGCAGTCTGTGTGCCAGGTGGAGAGCCTAAAGCTACAGGTCGACATGACACAAATCAATGTGTGCCACACCCACCAAAACACTGCCTCTAGTAGGCCTTACAGCCCTTAGGCAGGGTGCACTATACCACAAGTGAGGGCACAGTTGCATGAGCCCTCGGCCCCTACAGTACCTGTGCCATTTACAGGTGTTTGCAAGTGCAGTGAAGCCATTTTAGACCATGGGCTGGGAGTTTGGCACCCCGAACTCCACAGCTCCATGATGGCTTTAATGAAGACCGAAAAGTTTAGTATCAAACTTCTCAGCCCATTAAACCCACACTGATGCCATAGACTCCTGAGGATTGAGCCAGGAGCGGAACACAGTGTCTTTGCTCTTTTGTAATCTGCTCGTATTTTAATAGTATTTTAGCCTGCTCGTGTTGTATTAGAGGCTGTTGCTTGGGGGGGGGGGAGTCCGCGGTACTCTCCATGATTGTTTGGAGCGGGACCTCCATTTTGGGGTTAATGTAGGTCAGCGGGCTGGTTTTCAACCCCTGACACTACATGCGGACGTGGTGAGACGAATGCGCAGCGCAGCGCACACACGCAGGGGGCATTTCGTTGGCGCGCCGAAGGCAAGCCCGTCTGCGCCCGTCCACACCGCCGCCAGATGCCAGACCCTCTGCTCAATCTACAGTTGCCCCACGCAAGTATTCACATGCTGTGCTTCTGTCTTTCGACACTAAATGCTCTACTCCTGCCTGGATTCCCCCAGCTGGTTCCTTTAAGTGCAAGCAATGCCCTTTTCAACTCCAAATAGATAGGTTAGTCTCACTCCCTCCGTATTTAGTTGAGTTTAAGTTTCTAAGTCTTAATTGCCGGTCGCTGGCTAAGCACCATGCTGAGGTCTTCGACTTACTAATAGATGAGTCTCCAGATGTATTATTCTTAATCTTGGTTGGCTCTCCCTCAAGGCGTTATCATGAATAAAGTTAACAGATCAGGTAATGGGGGGGTGGCATTGCAGTAATTCACAAGGAGTCTTATCACTGCAGTTTTTTAAAGGAGGACATCCATGACTGCAAAAGCGCCCTTTTCAAAATAACATTAAACTACAATCTCACTGTTGCTGGTCTTCTTATTTATCAACCGCCAGGGCCATCTAAAGTGTTTAGGGAAGAACTGCTGAATAAAGTTATCTTCTTCGCCAGCAAAGCGGCGAATTTTACTATTTTAGATGACCTCAACTTACATCTTGAAAACAATGGCAAATCGGAGATCAACAGTTTCCTGGCAGATTTAGAGGCCTGTCAATTGGCTCAATGTGTCTCTAATAGTAAAAGGCCACCTGTTGGACCCTATATTTTCGAACATAAGTTTCTTAAAGGTTCTGTCCCCAATCCCTGTGGTCTGGACAGATCATTTTCTCATAACTTGTTCCCTGTGGTGGCAAGGAAAGCCTACATTGAACTGCTCCTTACCAGTTTTAAAACATCCTTGGCACAAGTTAACATAAATAATTTCTTGGATTTACTGTTAAGCCACAAGCCTCAGCTTCCACCTGACATTGATGATGCAAATACGCTTTTACGGGATTGGCTGACTCAAGTTTTGGTCAGTTGTATCCCTGCCAATCTGAGTGTTAAAAAAAGAAGTCAGTCTAATCCCTGGTTTAATGAATCACTGATTAAAGCTAAAAAACACTGCAAACAACTTGAGTGCACCGGGAGGCACGCTTATGATGTTGAAGCAAAAAAATAAAACCGAGCATCTATGAAGCTCTATCATAAACTGGCCCGGAGAGCCAGAGCAGAGTTTATGGCCGGTAACATCTCGGCAAGCAATAACACCTCTAATACACTCTGCACCCTGCTCAAGGTTATGAAGAGTTCTGGGTTGAAGGTTGACTCACCTGTCATCTCAAATCACCAGTGTGACGACCTGGCAAGTTACTTTTTGAATAAGGTGGAAAAGATATATAAGAGTTTCCCACCGGTCACTGGCATCACTGACCTTATGGAAAGGCATGGGGATATTGGATCCACTGTGGTCCGAGCACTTTCGTCTTTCCCCCTGCTGTCTCTCACTGAATTTGAGTTCCTCTGTCTGAAAATTAAATCAGGCTCCCCTGCCGACCCTTTAAAACCCATTCACTTTCGTCAGTTTCATACCCTCATCACACCAGTGACTAGGGACTTGGTTAATCTATCTTTAACCACAGCGTCCATACAATCTGCGTCAAAGCGCACTAAAGTTATACCTCTCCTGAAGAAACCGTCACTAGATCCATCTGAGCTGGGTAATTACAAGTCCTATATCCCAGCTGCCATTCCTGGCAAAGGCGGTAGAATCTCATGTAAATACTATGCTTACAGAGTTTATCGAGCAAAATTAAATCTTAGATCCCTCGCAAAACGGTTTCAGATCTCGCCACAGCACCGAATCTGCTTGGCTGGCAGTGATGGAAGAAATCTGTGGTAGCCATGATGTCGGAGATTATGACCTATATAAGAATATCAATTAAATAATGTAATCACCAATATCGCCGTTTTTGGATAGGCCAAAAGAAAGTCAAAGATCCCCCAGAGCCTTAAAACGAGTATTCTCAAAATAGACAGTATCGATAATGCCAAAGTGTGGGCTGATCTTGGCTCCCCAAGAGAGTAATTCTGGAAACAAAACATCTAGCCCCCCATGGTTTGCATCCCAATACTTTTACTAGTCGGGACATAAACGCTGCTAGAAAGTAGATACGTAAATCTAGTTATTAAATTACGCCCTCCAGTCATCGTCACTGTAACTAACCCTGGATGTAGTGGGTGGAGTGTGGCTATGCAGAGCGCCACGGAGTTGAGAACAAGCTCCATGAAAGTCTGCGTAGCTCCGCTACGCCACCCGCCTCCCACCTGCCTTATTAACAATTGGTAAAAACTTTTTTTAAAAGAGTTCAAAGTAAATAAAAACGCCTTACCTTAGCTGCGCCGTCACCGGACTGCCCTCTTCCTCTTCATCACGTTCTTGGTAAAAACAGCCCATCCGCGTGTGCTTGGGCATGTGCACTTTTCACCAAGAACGTGATGAAGAGGAAGAGGGCAGCCTGGGGACGCAGCAGCTGAGGTAGCAGTTTTTATTTACTTTTAACTCTTTTTTAAAACGTTTGTACCAATTATTAATAGGGTGGTGTGTGGCGGGGGCTGACCAACTCTGCTCCGTCGCAGAGTGTGTGGAGATTTCCCTACTTCGCGTTCTCCGCGGAACGCCGAGTAGGCAAATTTCCGCACACTCTGCGGGCAGAGCGGAGTTCTCAGCCCACGGTTAACTGTAACATATGTATGTTAACCTTAGGCTTTTTATACCCCCAGATGATTTTTTGCCACATGTAGGAAGGTGGATACCTGACTATGGTTACCCCAGATTTTTTGCCTAGTGTTTAGCTGGTTTTCGACTTAGTTGGCCTGGGACCCTGCTAATCAGGGCCCCAGGCTATCTGCTCTCTCTGTAAAATGGACTCCATGTACTTTAGGTACATACCCAATTGGACATTGGTTCACCTTATCAGCCCCTGTACAGTGTACTATAGGTACCCAGGGCATAGGTGTATCCAAGGCCTACCAGGGGCTACAGCATATCTTTTGCCACCCCTGGCTGGCTATGCAAACTGACACAACTGGCTGATCCCTCAGCTGGGGCAAGGTTGTGTAATCAACCCTTGCTTAGATATAGTATACCTATATCTAAACCTATATCTGGACATATATATACCTATAAGTCACTCCTATGGCAGGCCTTAACAATCCTGGAGGCAGAGTGCTTGGTTTATGTGAGATGGTGCTCGGGCATGAGCTGAGCCTGTCTGCAGCTGTCGGGACCAACTCCCTTAGCTGTTCCAGGATATTGCCATACCATATACTCTTAAGTGCATTATAATCCTCGCGGTTATTTGCTAACTTTGGTTTGGCTTTATCAAAACATGTCGTGTAAGGTGTCATACGCTTTTGAATACTACCCCCTCACCAGTCCTGGTGACGGTGGTAGCATTCCACCCTTCTAGAGGGAGAAGACATGTTACTTTGCTTAAACGTGGTAAAATCTAACCAAAGCCCCAGCATCACAAAATGGATGCTGCTGCCACAGACACAAGTCTGGCCTCCTGCTGCTGACCGAAACTCTGGCAGGGGAGGCCTGGACAATAGATATCCTGTCAAAGGGAGGTGTTACACCACCCCAGACATGAGATAGTGGATTGTAGCAGGGAGGGTTGAATGAAACTAGGCACTGCCTGTGGAGCACAAGGCATCCCATTGCATAGTCCTGTTCAAACCGGTGCTGGGACACTCCAGTCCCAGCTCTGGCGCGAAACTGGACAAAGGGAAAGGGGTGTAACCACCCCTTCCTGGGTTCCACCCATAGGAGGGACCTAGCAGGTAATCCAGCCCCTTGATTTGGAATAAAGGTAGGAGCTGTGCCCAGGAGCATTAGATTATCCTGACAGAAACTTTGATACAGAACTCTGGACCCTTCGACATCCCACTCGACGTGGAAGACTGAAGAATCTCCCTTGTGGTCATGGAGTGACCACCCTGTGCAAACAGGCACCATCCAGCGCCCAACGGTTTGCTTTGTTGCAGTTCCTGCCGGAACTCGAGTGACAGAGATCAACAAGACCCAGCTTCCCTGACTTTTAACAGCCCGATCCACAGTCCCAGTGAATCTAAGACCCGTGGAAGCGACGTGAAGCGTGGAGCCGTCCCTCTTGGAAAGACTGCAAAGTGCTGACCGTGCAGCTCCTGAGGCACCCTCGAAGCTGTGCATTGGGGTTTGAAAAGCCCCAGCCCCGAGCAGCTTGTGCACCAAAGATCTCCCCTTCACACTCCTCGAGTGCTGCCTTGGGCCCTTTTGCATTTTTCTGCTTGATGCGTTGGTCCGGTCTCTTGCCTGTTGGCTAGTGGCCCCAGAACCGACAAACCTTTGAATTTACACTGCTAGTCTGGTTGCTCCAGACTGGTCCTCGCTCCCCTGAAAAGGAGCCACCGCTCTGACCTTGCTGGTCCGAGTAAGAAGCAATCTTCCAATCCTGCGTGGGTTGCATTTGCCAAGGCCTGTTAACTCCGATCCAGAATCCAACATCGCCGACAGCGAGAACCTTTGTGGGACAGCTCGTGCTCCACTCCTGGTCATCGTCAATGCCCCGGAGTCCACGTGGCAGCGGAGACAAGCTTCACAACAACCACCTGATTGCGCCCGACATTGCCTGGTTCCTTCCTGGTTCCATCCTGGTCACTGGCTAGGGACCCAAACTCTGTCCCCTCTGCTTTCAGGTACTCTACATCTTCGATCGACCCTTGGATCCAACCGGACTCTTCTCTCCTGGCCGCCTGCAGCATCTTCATCTCCAGGCTCCATAGATCTCCACGACGAAACCCGACACACTTTGGCACCTATGCACCCGCTTCCTATGGATGACGTAACGAACTAACACCGGTGCTCCTGTAGTGGTTTACACCTCTAGTGTCCTAGTTTGAAGTGGGGTAATTCTATTCCAGTCGGAAGACTTCCAAAACAGTAACTCTTTAACTTTTACGCGCCACTGACTTTGCATTGGTGCCTGCGTGTGCTTTAGGCACTGCACCCGTGTTCCACGGGCCTCTCCCGACTTCATCACTGCTAGTCCCGAGTATTCCCAGCGATTCACAACGCCCTAGGCCTTACCATTGTTCGAGAGGTGGTACTTATACCACTATTTTAGTATATGGTTTGAGTGGCCACCAGGCCTATCCAAAATTGTGCAACTTTTGAATGTTTAACTGTGCTTTTGTTCAAACGCTTGTGCCTCTGCAGTCATAACAAGTACAGAGGATTATTCTAGTAATAAATACATATATTTTTATAATATATAACTTGTGTGGTGTCCTTTCATTTGATATTACAAGATTGCATATGGTATAACAGCTGGCTTCACATGCCCTCTTGAGTTTAGCCTAAGACTGCTTAGTCCATGCTACCCCTAGGATAGCTTGTCTATAAGGTTGACTTTACGACCACCACCATAAGGGATTGTTTGGACCGATACAGAGTGCCCACAGAATTGTGGACATCATACATCAGGCCAACTTCTCACACCACATAGCCTCAGTCTGTGGAAAAAAGCCTTTAGCTAAATGTAAAGGTATGCCCGCAAGAGGTAAAGGTAGAAAGGGAGAATAATCATCTTGATTAAGTTGCATGGAATGATTAGAACAATGTGAAAATAATGCCACTTAATCAATATCGTCTGCGTTCTACTGTATAGTACGCCATCATCAGATTCCCTTACATTCTCCATTTTTACAGAGATTTCGATCCCCAGGTAGGTGCCCATTTGACTCATCGCCTATCATCCCAAGAAAGGACAATGCTGGTGAGGACTAGGGTCTTATCAAGGTTTAGTTTGTACCCATAGAATGCCCCACACTCATTAGCCAATTTTTCAATACCTGCCAGAGAATCCTCTGTGGCAGAGGTCATGATAGTAATGTCGTCTGTATACACAAGCACTTGGAGCTCAAGTTGATGGATACGCAGAAAAGCAATATTCCTCAAGGTCTTGAGGGCTTGAATTTAAGGTTCAATTTAGTGGGCAAAGAGCAAGGTGAAAGTGGACATCCCTTTACGGATTCCACGATTTATCTAAATTAGGTTGTTAGAAGACCCTGAACATAAAACCCTTGCCTTAAGATTCTGGTAAAGCTTTTGAACCAAAGCAATAAAACATGGCACAAACCCTTGCACAGCCATAATGCCCTAAGAAAAGGCCTTGAGCCGCAGTCGAAAGCCTTTTCAGCGTCTAACATTATTGCTCCTACCGGATATCTCTGAGCACAGCCTGCCTCAAGAGCAGTGATAACAATGTTGACATGAGCGGTGTTATCCCGGCCTTGAAAAAAACCATGTTGATTCTCATGAAAAAAAATCAGAAATAATGGTAGCAAGTCTTTTTACTAAATCTTAGTATACATCAGAATTAGTCAAAGAAACAGGCTGATATGAATCACTAAGAAAGGGAGCTTTCCCTTTCTTAAGCAAGATGATGATGTTGGTCTCAGTCCATAACCCAGGAACCTCCCCAAGTAATTCAAAAGAGTTGAATAGATCATGGAGAACCGGCACTACAAGATGTGACAAACTAACATAGAATACCAATGGAAGTTGATCGGTGCCCCAGGCCTTGCCTCATGCCAGCTAGCCAACAGCGTCTTACACTTCAGATGGCGATTTTTGACCTTCTATCTTACGCTATTGTGTAGAAGACAGTTTCCAATGATGGTGGACCAGAAGAAACTGAAAGATCTGGTCCGTGGAAGGGACCACTTCTTTGTCATAAAACTTCTGATAAAAGCTGTTGAACTCCTCATGCATGAGGGCAGGATTGGTCACAATAGCCCCTTGAGGGTTCTTAATAAGCATGGGCGGAAAATCCGTTTCGCTCGCTGATTTTGCGGATTTTCGGTAAATTCGCAATCCGCGAGATTCGCGAATCTCCCGCAAAATCCGCAAATCCGCGAGCAGCGGATTTTGCTCGCACTGTTCGCGTGAGTTCGCGGCTTCCCAGTACAACTTCGCGCCCCGCGAATAAGTGCAAAATTGCAGAAATACGATCTTAGCAAAACTGAAACTACTTACCAGGTTCAAAAGTTCAGGCTCATCATTAGTAGCCATTTCCTGTAGTGCTTCCTGAGGGGCCCCTCCAGAGTTCAGTTGCCAGTTGCAACTATTATGTGACCCTGCTCTGAACCTCAGAATAGTTACACATATGCCACAAAGGTCCTGAATTACAGCTAAGGGAGACAAGCAGGAGCCAGGCTGGAAGTTCAAATCCATTAATCAGCCCCTAATTCATTATTGTCAGTTGGGGCAGGGCAGGTGTTGTAACTAATTTTGCAACAATGAAAGCACTTAGCAAGTGCAAAAGATCACTAATCAGGAAGCACTAAGGAAGCAGGTGCCAGCTAAAAAAATATTCTGTGACACATTAATCAGCCCCAAATTAATTCAGGTCACTTGAGGCAGGGAAGGTGTGCTTGCGTTGCCACAATAATGTACACTGACTGGACAACCAGAGGGTGCTGTGATGAAACAGAGGGTGGCATAGGTGGGCCAGAGGGTGGCATGAGTAGTCAGAGAGTGGCAGTGGTGACAGAGAGTGGCAGTGATGAAGAAGAGTGTCCCAAACAGGCTGGACACGTAGAAACAACAAGTTCGCGAAACTTGCGACCCGACAGGTAAGTTCGCAATTTGCGAAATTGTACAAAACCCTCGCGAACTGGCAGAAACCCGTGCAAACACAAAAAAAAAAAATCCGCAAATTCGCGAGAATTCGCGGATTTTGCGGATTGCGAGTTCGCAAATCCGCAAAATTCGCGAACGCGAGATTCGCAAAATTCGCCCATGCTTAGTTCTTAATCCCAGCAATAGCAGATGCATTAGCGCTATCAGGGACCCAGAAAGATAACACTCAGCCCATTTCTTTGATAAAGAATTGTGATCTGATATAACCCTAGGATTTAGGGAAGCTCTCTACAAATATGGACACCCTAAACCCACAACTTGTAGAAAGTCAAGAAGGTTTAGGAAAGCCTTCAAACTGCTGTGGGAGCAGTCAAGACCCAGATCTCATGACAGGAAGTTCAGATGACCATGCTCTCATCAAGAGTCGAAGATTTGGAGAATAGGTCTCGCCGGAATAACCTCAGGGTACTGGGGATCCCAGAGGGGTCAGAGGAACAATCCTAGATGCTATATAGTTTGGTTGTTTAGTTAAGCCTTTACTACACTGCAGGGCTGGGACATGGACAGCATAATTCAGAGAACCCATCCCTATCCATTTCGGCCTCCCCTGAGGGCTAACATCCTCGTTATTCATGGGCCAACCCGATATATGTGGGTTACTTTCTCCTCCTTTAGGAGATAAACAGGGCTGCTAGTCCAAGATCACCAGTGAAAGCGGCTGGCCTGGACTTTTTTGTTCAATCAGATTTCTCTCATGAGAATGTAGTCCTGGCACTGCAAAAGCTTGGAGCTTTGGTTTTATTACAGGAGCCAGCAATCCTGTGCATCCAATACGAGGAACAAATGTATTAATGTTTTGAACAGCCTGGGAGTGAGGAGCGCTTAACCAAGTTGGTGAGGGGGGGGGGGGATAAGGAGGATAGTGGATCTGCCTGATTTCTTTGTCTTTTTCTTCTTGATTCTTTTTCCTTATAGGTTTTTACAGTTGTTTGCTCAGTCTCTTGGGTACCCCTTCCCTCTTTTCTTTTTTTATTTCTCTTTGCGAATGGAAGCTTTAGATCTGCAGGGCCAGCAGGCACCTAGCTTTGATTTCATGAATGTTTAATGAGGATTTTTCACTTAGTAATTATGGGTCTGGGGGAAAACATTTTGGGTCATTTTGGCGGGTGTCTCGGGTGGTGTCTGCCCTGCCCCTTTAGTTCTTTTCCCCAAATTCATCCTTCGTCTGGGGTGCTACGGGGGGAGGGGCAGGAAGTTAATGTACTCATGTCTACTGCCCGTGCTAGTGATATTATTTTGGACAGGAGGTGGTAAGCCCTTTTTCTGGGCCTTGCATGAAAAGAACACGTTGGGGGAAGGCTGGGGGTGGGCGAGTGGTGGGGCCAGGGTTTGGGGTCACTTTGTCTTTATAATTATTTTGTATTTTAGCATGTTTAGGCAGGTTGCTGGACAAAAATTGAGGCCTTATGGTCGTGGACGATAAATTTGGGACCAAGAATGATTCTGTGCTGTTGTTCTCTTTCCCTGTGTGCTGGTTGTTCGATCAAGAATGTCAAGATTTAGCCAGGGATGTGGTCCAGTGACCAGCATCTTCATATTATTTAGTGGAATATCAATGGAATGTAGGCACCTTATAAGCAAAAATTAATTAAAGAGGTGCTACACTATCTTCATCTACATTTAGGTGGCCTACAGGAAACTCAGCTCTTGAATAAATCGGCCTCTCTTCTGGATGATTTATCATATCAAGTCCTTATCCTCAGCTTGTTTCACTTCTCTCAGATCGGGATTACCCTATTGGCTCGGTATAAGAGCTAGACACTCACCAACAACTGTACAGATGTGGGTAGACGATGGCTCATAGCAACAGTCAAGAGAAGCCAACTAAGCATTATGCCATGTGTGCTCTGTGGGGCCAACACTGATGATCCTGTGGTCGTTAATAGTCTGATTTCTGAGCTACATCAATGGTCAGAACCATTGATTATTTGCGGGGACTTCAACATCATCCTTAACCCATGGATAGAATCCTCTTTTAGTAGTTGAGGGCTAAACTCTTCTTCGAGAACCTCCTATAGCTCAAAGGAAATGGCTAGGGTTGCTTTGTTGCAAGTAATGGAATCTTATGCTTTGGTGGATGTCTGACGATATTCTCTGATGACAAAACAAGGGTTTACATATTTTTTCGCCTCTCGTAAATCTTTTTCTCGGATAGACATGTTCCTTCCTACCAAGCTCTTATGCCCCATCTTGGGGCCTGATTACGAAGTTGGCAGTGCGTCACTGGATCTGCCCTGCTGCTGCAGCGCCAAATCCATGGTCAGATCGCCTGCCAGATAACGAGTATTTCTTGTGTTTGGCGGGCTATTATTTGACGTTCTCAAGGCAGTGCCTCAGAAAATGGGCACCACAATGGGAACGCCAAAAACAGTTCCTGCATTATATGGCATGTAATGTAAATGTAAATGTGTTTGTATTTATATAGCGCCTTCTACCCACAGGTCTCGTAGCGCTTTTTTCATACCGCTGTGGAACCCTTCCTGGCTTTCCTGTGAGATGTCCACTCCTGGGCACCCCCAAGGTGAAGCCAGGCATCCAAGCGCTGCTGGGGCCGTTGTGGAGATTAAGCAAGCTATTGCCCAGAGTCACAGAGTGGGACCCATGATTAGAGTAGGCACCGAGGCGAGAATTATCAGGTTGGGAGAGATTGAGTCCAAGAGACGCCGAGGCGGGAATTGAACCCTGGTCCCAGGCCAGACCTCTGCATCAGGGTCTGCCGGTCTAACCATTGAGCCACGCTTCTCCACAATGACCATGCCGTGCAGGAACAGGGGTGCATGTACACAGGGGGGCACATATAGGGCCCCTCTGCATGCACCCCATGGCCCTGAGACACAAGGGGGACTTATCGGGCCCCCTCTGTTTCCTCTCCACCACAGTTGTCATGGAGGAGGAACCACCATGAAAAATGTGGCAGAGAGGAAACTTGTAATATGTTTGGTATCGCAGCAGTTGCTCCAAGCATATTACAGCCTCAAGACCACCACAACACTGCCAGGGAGCAGGGGCATTGGCAGTCTGACCACCCTAATTGTAATAAGGTGGTCGGAAGACCGCCGCATCCCCGCGAGTTTGGCGGTCTGTGGACTGCCAGACTCTTATTAAGCCCCTTGGTATCTCCTTGTACCCTAGGGTTATATCAGATCACAATTCTTTTTCTCTTCTCTCTTTCGTCCATCCTGACAAATTGGGACATAAACAGATGTAAGCATGTCCATCATAGGAATTGAAGATATAAGTTGATGAGCTTTACTGTCATTCTTAAATGTGCTCCTTAGTGTACACCATTTGATGCCAATATTTTGATGGTCAGTGTTAGTAACTTCAAAGTTAGTGACACCCAGTTAGCCCTTAGTGTTGCCATAATGAAAGGAAGATAACGAATTCCTCATCTATTTAGTTGTAAAAATGCCAGTATCCAGTGGTTGAGGAATGAAAATAGTATAGAAATCCATTTTGAAATTCTGTAAAAACACATCCTGACTTATTTAAATGAAATGCTAAAATGGATATTTATGGCGCTTGTGTTGGAAGATTATGATTGGCTCATATTGTATTTGTAGAGGAACAAGGAACGTTGGAAATATTCATATAGCCAGTCGGTTATGATAGATCATCTGAATAAATGTACATCTAATCATATTGAAGTACTTTAGCGATTTTTAAAAAAATATATTGCTTTTGTTTATGATGAATCAGTTGCATTTCATAGTTAATCAGAGTTTGTTTACTCACAACTGATGCAATATCACCAGTAATTGGAAAGAATACAGATGTGCTGCCCAAAAAAGAAGCTCTGTAGACTGGTCATACTAGGCCTTGTTGCCCGGTTTAGAGGATATGTTGTTCCACAAGAGAATCTTATATATATTTATTTTGAGTTACAATTGTCAATTCATGCTTGTTTTTTAATTTATGAAGAGCAAGCATATTGCCACTCTTCTGCATATGCATAGCAAAGATGTGAATGGCTATCCTGCTACAGGACTTTTCGCTCATCAAAGCATCTCAGTATTTCTGTGTATCTCTAAATTGTTGTGGAAGCAGTTTACTTTGTGAATGTTTAGCTTAAAAATATTTCACTGTTGCGGGGCACGGCATCCTGAATTGCATAATCTAAATTGGATGAGTTTCATTCAGATTTCAGCTTTGGAGGTGTCTTACACAAATAAAATGTAACAGAAATACATCCATGGAGGTTAAAGGAAACACACAAATGTATAAATAATCCAATAATCCCCCCCACCCACTGACATCCCCTCCTACTTAACCAGTCTCCCTCAGCATTGTACAGGGTGACACTGAACATCGCAGTTCTGTTCCCCTGTGTAATTCTGTCTATGAATGGCCAGACTGATAGCCCTAAATACACAAAAAAGAGAGCCAGGCACAACCCAGTACAAGGCCCACCTTCAGTATCCGCCATCTCTGCTCTCCACAAATGATCCCTCTCCTATCACTAGACCACACTTCCCAAATCACTGAGCTCAAGTAAGAAGTGGCTACATAATCACTAAAGTAGTCTTTAAGACAGTGTGTGGAATAACTAGCGTTTACCTGGAATGCTATTGTCATCAGCAATCTTTAAAGATTCACTCGCTTTGTATAGAACTCAACATTAGAAGAGAATCCTATTCCACCTAGAGATGACACACCTATGTTGACCTTTGCACTTAATAGAAGTCCCTTCAAGGGAGTTCTCACTGAAGCTACAAGTGGCAAAACATGCAGCGGGCACAGTGTTATCACTTTACAGCCATTCCTGCAGTTCTGCAGCATTCAGAGGTTCCATCTCTCCCCCATACACTGGCATGTATCTGAACCCCCCATACAATTACTGTTATCCTTAAGAATATTTAATGGAGCTTTCAGTATGTATTAGATTGAGAAGCCATTAAAGTCAGTTCAAATAGACCAATACGTCTATGGAGAAAGTGATCTGGTATTACTCCTGGTCGAATCTTTCTTTTGACCCGTGAGATCAACCAATCCACTGAGGTTGATTCAAGTATTTTGGTACATGCCTCATATCATTCAGAGAGATGCAAGGAATGCTGGAGGGAAGGGTTTTGCGTATTTCTTTATAGTTTATTGGACCAATTTTTGTCAGACTTTTACAAGACCCTACTCTGCAGAGTAGATTTGAGCAATTCAAATGCGGTACTGAACAGTTTAAGAAACTTCAAAAGACAAATGTACTTTCTATGTCAGTAGGGCGATGCTATGCTATGGAGAAAGACACCCACAACTGGAGAATTAGTAGGAATTTTAGTTTAAAAAAAACAGGAGTTATGTTTTCTACTTGTTTTCCTTCTGGATTTCATTGTACTTTAATGTGTGCTTGTGTGTGAGTGTGCATGCTTCTGTATTAATGTGAGTTTTTATTTTTTGCAAATTAATCCAGCTTATTTACATTTGCATTTTTTAACACTGGTATATGAAAGAAACATGCTGCCTGAACAACAAATGGTTAAACAAGTGTTTCTAGAGCTGGCATTTCTAGCATGGGGGGGAATCAATCTGTCGGAGGCACTTGTGTTGATGATTCTTGGCAAACTTGTTACTTCAACTAGAGAATTCACATTGCCACTCATGGTAAAATACTGCTCTCCAATAATGGTAATATTTCTTGGCAACTTGTGGTCTACCCCCTAGTAACATAACAGCCCTGGGACAATAAATCCTGGCATGTTTTGGGCATCTGTGATGGTGCAAATCTCTGGCATAACGATAGTCCTTGGAGAATGCTGGGTATTCTTGACAAATTAAAAAGTGCCATGGTCTGATCGGTCTGCCATAGAAAATGAAACCAGTATGTGGCTGAGAGGGATTGGCTAAACGTTTTCTTTACTATGTTCTTAAGTATTTCTATATTATGTTTGTTAGGATGTCTATTCTGTAGATGTTAAAGGTAGGACTATGAGTTTCCAGGATTTGCCATGTGGTCAGAGTATCCCAGAGGGTATGGATATTACCGGGACAAACAAGGCATTCCATGTGTCCACTTATGTGTGGTGTCACTAGGGACAGGAACGTTTAAAACGGCCAACATAAAGTTCAAGTCAAAACAGAAATCTTAGAAGCTTATTGTATCCAACACAAATGTCTATCGTTTGGGGCACTGCTGCAGGTGATATGAAAATAACTATGTTGTTGAACAATCAAGCCAAATATTATGTTTCAGGTAGAAAGTACTGCAAGGTTACTGGAAAAAAAGTTGTTTGAAAAATGTGTCCCAAGATAAGTGAGCATGAATAGCACACAATGCAATCACCATTATGTAGTTATGGTTTAGTTAAATGCTCCATTGAAAATGCTTTCTCAGATTTCTCCAAGA
The DNA here is from genome assembly GCF_964263255.1 of Lissotriton vulgaris. Lineage (NCBI taxonomy): Eukaryota > Metazoa > Chordata > Amphibia > Caudata > Salamandridae > Lissotriton > Lissotriton vulgaris. The sequence continues at coordinate 1,256,338,948 of NC_141694.1, read as the reverse complement.
CCTTGGACCCTGCAACAAATTGGAAAAGATACTTTCCACCATGCCAAAATGTGTACAGTTCTGTAAAGGGGAAAAAAGTTAAGAGGCGAGTTGAAAAACATAAATATTCTAAATACAATAAATGTCATTGGTAGCTGACCATTTGAGAGAACAGCTTGGACAATCCCTTACTCGTACAAGAAGAATGTGTTTATTAACAGACTCTGGGGCATATTATCAAGGAGGACGTTAAAAATTATCGCTGGTTTAGTGGCAGAAAACTGCCGCTAAAGCGACGATAATGGGCTTGATAATATGCCCTTGAGAATTCCAATAGAAGTCCATGTGCTGGTGTGAACCTGGGCTTCTATTGGAATTCTCCAGGCATAATATCAAGCCCTTTATTGCCGTTTTAGCACCAGTTTTCTGCCGCTAAACCAGCGATAATTCTAACGCCGTCCTTGATAATATGCCCCAGTGTTTTTTTCTAAAATTCCATATTCAACATAATCAAGCACTACTTTTTCTTTCACTGGAGGCAACTAAATAGGATAATCCAATATTTTACTTACTATTGTCAATAAACATTTGTCTGTTTGAAATCAATCTTTTCAAGTTTATTAACCCAAAGTAAATATGTAAAATAAAAAATACATAAAAATTAACATTGAATATGGCCCAATAGGTTATAGAGGGGTTGCTTTGACGTCATATACCAAGAAGGGTGGGGGGGGGGGGGGGCAAGTGCTCTGCAAACATCAAAAAATAAGTTTGTGCCTGAAATTGGATTGCCACTCCCAATTGGACTGGAAAACATGGTGTCTCTGTTATGTCAAAAGTGCTGTCACAGAAAAAGAGGGTACTGGATTGTGAACAGTACAACAGTCAAATGTCTTAGGCACTTGTAAATGGTGATGTGGATATTCATGTTGTGCAGATCTAGCAAGTAAAAATAAATATAATCTCTGTATCAATGGCAGAATAGTTGCAAGTTTACCTTGAAAAGTCGTTGTGATTACATACATATGTTTACTCAGCGAAGGTGCAGAAAAGGGATGTGAAGGGAGTGTGGGATAATTTGGAGGAGTGAAAGAAAGGATGAGAGACAGACTGCCTTGCAAATTGTGCATTGTAAATATTCATTCATGTAAAGAATTGATTGGTGACCTTTATTAATCCTAGTAAAAACAGCATTTATTTGCCATTGATAAACCTTCAGAAACAGTCATTTCAAAACACAGAGGCCAATAAGATTAGGATGCTGTAAAGAAGAGGTTGTACAGTTTTGCTTTAGATGGGGGCTGAGGGCAAGGGATGAGATTGGCTTTTTAGACCATACACCATTGCTAGAAGCCAACCAGATAAAATGTACTAGGGCAAATAAAATACACAAAAACATGGTGGCCTTTTAGACCATCCACCATTGCTAGAAGCCAACTAGATAAAATGTACTAGGACAAAGAAAATACACAAAAACATGGTGGCCTTTGAAAATCCTTTGTCACTTACCCTTTCGCCAGAGTAAAGCATCAAGCTGTTATTCTGCCTCATCATTGCCTCTGTGGTGGGCCAGCGTGGCTGCTGAAGTGGTAAAAAGTTGCATGAGGCAAAACGTTCTCCAAGGCCCACTTCCATTATCTACACAACACCATGCCCATAAAGAAAAACCCTCATCAAAGTGTTTAGCAGCGCCCACGTTTAAGAAGGTGATTTTATCTACTGGATGCAATCTCATAAATTGTATGACAAGCAAGTGAATGTAAATGTAGAAATATGGTTGTGGTTAAAACTGGCGAGCCAACAAATATCCAATGTGTATGAAGATCTATGCCTATTGAACTTATCTACACTTTGGGGCTCATTATGATTGCGGATTTTCCGCATCCTGCCTGGAGGATGCGGAAAATCCGCAGCTAACCCACCAAAGACCCACCGCCACATTAGGATGGCTGGTGGGTCCTGGTTTCCGTCCGCAGCTTTTCCTCCGCGGTTGGCTTACAACCGCGGAGGAAAAGCACTAATCTGGTGACGGTGTCTCTCAGACACCGTCCGCCAGATTAGTATATGCCTGCAAACATGCTATTCCGCGGCGGCTTTTCCGCCATGGAAAAGCATGTGTAACTTCACTGCGGGGGCCCGTTGCGGGCCCCCTAGGTGAAGGGGGGGTGGGCGGTGCACATGGGGGGTACCTATGGTACCCCCCTGCATTTGTATGCAGAAAGCGGCAGGCACCGCGCAGTGCCTGCCTCTTTCTGCATGCAAATGCAATGTGTGCATTTTTAACATTGCTGCGGGTGCAGCTTGAAGCCGCACCCGCCGCAATGTTAAAAATAGAGGATGTGACCGCCACCCTGGCGGTCACATCCTAATCGCACAGGAGGGGACTCCGCAGCCCATGCGGACGTCCCCTCCTCCTCAATGATCGCGGACGGACGCAAGTCCGTCCGCGATCATAATCGGCCCCTAGATTTGTAGGTTGGGTAGGTGAGGGAGGAAGTACCAGAGAATCGAATGGGGAAGCTAATAGAAGAGTGACGTCTAATCCAGCCATAAGGGGAAAGAAGAGGAAAGGGGAAAGAATTTGCCAGAAAAGAAGCATTGTGGAATAGTGAAGTGGGCTTAATGACAGCACAACAAGTGGAGATACTAAAACGATGGTCTAAATTTTAGAGGTATTATTGGTTGGTGAGAAATGCTAGGAACAGCTTTGTTTAGAGGCTGGTCAGGTTAGTTATAGATTGAGAGCAGGATGTGGGAAATAACATTTATAGTGGATCCAATGTTAGAGAACATGCATGGAGGGCAACTGAAACACCCAAATACCTGGCTCCTATTCCTCCATTAAAATTGTTTTTAACTTACGCATACTCTTCCAGCAATATGATGTGGAATGCGCAGAATCAATGGAAAACTCCTCTGTCCCATGCGGTGTCTAGAAAGGCATACAGGAAGCTGTAAAGAATCCAAAAATGATTTCAGCAAAGATTAAGGCCAACTCCAGACTCCACTAATGAGGCTCACATTCCTGCTCTGCCCACAACTTTGTATTTGAGGATGTAACATTTTTAATATTGTCCTACCATTTTATAACAAAAACATGCTTGAATATATATGTATTATGTGTATATCATCAAGTTATACACACACAGACACATACATAAATGTATATAACATATATACATTTATATATAGATATATTTTGAAATATATGTATACATGCCTGGGTACATGTGGGTACAGAAGCTAGCCAACTATTCACTCAGTATGTCCCTTTCTTTTGGGTTGTGTATCCCTCTGTTCAAAATACATCTTTGGAAAACTCCCCTGGGAAATAATGAAGTCCACATAAACCTTTTTAGTTGTGCAGGTTTTGATGAGTCGAAGCTCAGTGAATCTCATTTCAGGTGTTTTCTTGCACCTGAATGTGTATTCAGAATGTGTGAAGCTGCAACAGTCACTAAAGTCTTCTGAATATGATAATCTAAGTGTTTCAAAAGACTACAGAATAGATACACATTGCATGGTGTGCGCATGTGTGTGTTTTCCCTAAGATGTCTCCAGCATTCCTCTAAGACCTTGGTAGTCCAGCAACATCTTATGAAGCTTGCAGGATTCCACAAGCTCCTTGAGTGACTGGGCCTAAATCAGCAGAGCTGGAGGAGGCTTCTTATGTACCAAAGAATATTTATCGTGCATTAAAAGTTACTCTGGCAGAGTAGTTCCATGTATTATGGCGGCTTTGGGTGCTAAGCTTCAACAATGCAATCTTGATTCTCGATCTTCCTACCAAACTAGTCCGTGACACATTTCTGGTTTGTCAATACCTTGTCCTGATCTTATCATTAAGGAGTACAAAGATTAAAATGAAGTCAGTAGATCATGGTAAGAGTGATGAAAGAGTTTGGTGGCTCTGGCAGAGGGCATCAAATTAACTGCAGATATTTCTGAAAATGTTGTATTCCAAATCTTGTATTATAAAAGGCATCATAATTCTCTTAGACTTGTTTGTGAAATATATGTAAAGGACACTATATTTCTACTTGCGAATGACATTAAGATGTGTGCTGCCATTAAATATGCATTTACAAAGCCAGGCAAAGTCTATTTACTTTTGCTCAGTTGAAGTTTGTACAAGCCATCAGTCTGGGTCAACTTCATTAAGAGAAAGTTTGCTTTCTGGTGGTGATGAGATAAACAGTTTCAAAGGTTTGCTTGGAATTTATAATTTATCTAGAAGATTGTGGTGTCTTTTATATTGAGAGTGTGAATGGTGAGTTCAGCTGGTAATGTTAGAATCAAAAACGAAAGAGCAGTGATTCACATACAATCTTCCTTATACATTTTGGCTATGAGTATATGGTAGTATTGCATAAACTACGCTGTCTTGAGAAATGTACTTTGTAAATAGTCATCTATTTAAAGAATCTTTTAGAAGCCTTTATTAACCTTGATGAAACAGCATTCATTTGAAGTCAACAAACTTCAGTAGGCAGTAAGATAAGACAATGTATGATAGAGCAGTGTGAGTGTGAGAGTGTGTAGTTAGTTATAGAGAGACAGGTGGCAAGAAACTGGTTTGGGCTGGTTTTGTCGACTACACATTCATAGAAACCAAAAGATTAAATGTTCTGAGGCACAGGAAATGCTCAAACACATGGTGAAGGAAATGCTTAAACACATGGTGGCCTTTGGTGCCCCGTCTCACCCTTTCGCCAGAATAAGGTAGGAGGCTTCGGCTCTCGCTCATTATTGTGTCTGCCGGGAACCACTGTGGCTGCTGTAAAGATAAAAATTGCATTAGGCAAAACATACTTTAAGGTCCATTTTCACTTTCCACTCCAAACTCCCCTTCCATGACCACAATGAAAGACTCTCATCAAACTTTTCAGTGGCACCCAAGCATAAGTAGGAACATTGATCACACAGAGTTTGTTGCCAGCAACCTTGTTTCTAGTAAATCATGTGAAGTAGGAGATGACAATATTATTAAGCTGTAAAGTATCTTTAGCCATGGTACCCTTAAGGGTTTAAAGGTTTTTAATATCTCCAGTGTCAGAGCAGTGTATTTGGCTAGTTTGCCAATAGACATTTCATGAGTATAAATAGACTGCATGAAGTATTTTTCTGGCAGACAAGTAATACACACAAATATGTTTAAAGACAAATAACAGCAAGGATGCATGTTCACCTTGTTAGGATGTAAGGGAGTGGACAAGTTCATAGCCAATGGAAAGAGGTGGATCCTAGTAAAATATACTAATTCAAAACAACAAACGTAAACTTATAAGATTAATGAAAGTTACATAATTTTTCAGATAAAGGTGAGGATTATCTTTATATATGCAAGTGATGTTTTCCTAAACATCAGCCTGCCTATGCGCTGTGTGCTATTTATCTGTACTACACTCATGCATCCTTATTCTTTTTTGTAATTGCACTCTGATCTCACTGCCCATATGCATGTGTTCACTAATGATGAAGAGTGTCCTAAGAATTCTCATCTAGAGCTGATTGTAAGGTATTATCCACTATTGCCCACTGCAAAGTGTGTTAACATTAGGTAATACCATGTGCTGAGAGCATAACCCATTAATTGACTACCATGTATGTGAGGGGATATGACAAGAAGAACAGGTAATTAGAAGCTTTTACTACTGAACATGTGGAGAATACATCTATTAGCACCCCTTTAGCAAGGCCAAAAAGCTGATTGCAACTGCTGGCTTCTAGTCTTCACTGAACCTGGAACACAGGCAAATAAGATTACTTAGTGTGATCATTCTACTGCTTAAGACAAGAGCGACAGTGGAACCTTCCTGATCGCAGCATCTAACCTAAATGACTCTTTGTCTTATCATCCCTTTTATATTAGCTTCGGGACTTGCGTGCACACTGATAAGCACCCACCATCACAATGCTAGTTCAAAAGAACTTTAACAATACTAAAAAAAAAAGAAGCACAGGTGCACAGCACAGAAATCAGAAATTTAATTTTCACAGGAGTGAAGTTCTTCAATTTTGATTTTCTTTTTTATTCCAAAATGTGGTAGAAAGTACAGCAGATGGGTTTCGTCCCTTACTAGGGACTTCTTTGAGGCGATTATGGATTCAAGCAATCTTGTCAGTGAGTCCTCAATGTTGAAGTTGTCGAACTGGGCCACAGTCAAAGTTCTTTTTAATGGGTCTTGAAAATGGGTATATAATGTACAATCTCCAGGACTTTCAAGAAGATAACTATAAAATATTTTGTAAAGGAAGATATCAGTCAGAACTTTGAGAGACAGAGCTGTGCCACTCCTTCATGACATGAAGTGGGGTATATTCATCCCAGAATACCAGATCGAGGATTGTGTATCAATGTTCAACATCAATTGTTGATATATACAGGCAGGTGGTTGGTAACCACCGAAAGTGCAGGAAAGACGAGATGGTGGACGATCGAGCTGACAGAGCGGATGGACAACTTGATGAAAATGACTGATGAGAAACACTGCACGGCAGACTTTTATGATGATTTTCTCCGTGAGTAGATAATCTGTGCAGGATTGGGGTGATCGGACCTTTAGCTTTCAGGGAGTGCCTCCTTACTGTGAAATATAACTTTATGCTGAAATGTATGATTCTGCGGACCCTTACTCGCATAGGCCAGGCTTATTGGTACGGGAAGTCAGCATCATATTGAGTGAGAGATGCTATCCATCAATAGTTGTTTACGAGGCTCCCTGAGAGACTTAGTACCTCCTTTGGGACCCCACAGAAGTGATGGCCGGTAACATCTGCCCCAATGCGTTTTACGCTCAACCGTCACAAGTTAAATAGTGCTTATTACTAAACAATTGTAGTTTTTTTGCTATATATACTAGTAATTGCTAGTGAGGGGGAAATGAGCCGCTTATGCCTAGTTGGGGTTGGCATGGCGTGGGTGGGGGGGGTTGGTACTTTTGTTACAGTTCACATGGTCACACTGGGCGTGAGTGATTACAGCACCGCATTTATTATAGCAGCTAGGATTGTCAGAACATGTGAAAGTGAAGAATGACGCACAGTGGACATGGGGAGGGGTATAGAAGAAGCCTGTGATTAATGACATGGAACATGAGGAGCTTAAATGACCATAGAAAATTGTGTAAAATTCTGGCGTACTTGAACAGAAAGGAGGTAGACATTGCGCTGCTGCAAGAGACGCATCTTTCCCCTAATAGCGCTATGCTCACGAGGTGTAACCTAGCAGGGCCATTCCATGCAGGCGGCTTCACCTGACACTCCAGGGGTGTAATTACCTTGGTTAATCCCAAATCAGGCATACAACTTGAAGCATGCAAGACTGATCCTGCTGGTAGATTTGTAATCTCAAGATGTCATGGTAGGGGGCTGACTTTCAAATTCTAAACACATACAGGCCTGACTATGATGACCCTCAGTTCTACCATTCACTTTTAACATACATTAGGGGCTGCCACCCATTGCCACTAATTTGGGGTGGGGATCTTAACTGCGTGTTGGACTCGCGCTTGATCGATCGAAGAGACCCTCAGATTTTAGAACCATTGCAAATAATGTTGGAAGAGTGCCACGGGGAAGCTGACAGCGAAATCAAGCACATGGGGAAATACACATTGGCCAGATCCTATGGTGAGGGAGACAGGCCGGGCTCAGTGCTGGCGGCGATTGTCCGCTGACGGTATGAATCTGGAGTCACCCAAGAATTATTAGATGAGAAGGGAACTGCCCTGAAAGAGCAGGCGTAAATAGTAAATAGATTTGGCCAATATTATCAGAACCTGTACAGTTCCAAAGTTACCCCAGACAACGAAAATAGAGTGAAATACCTGAAATACATACAAGTACTCTGGCTGATGGATAGCCACAGAGAGTATCTCATGAGACCTCTTGATGCTGTTGAGATCCGTATGGCACTCAACTCCATGCGGGATGGAAGTGCACTTGGCCAAGATGGGCTCACCATGGCCTTTTATAAGGCCCATACTTGATCACTCTTCCAGGAGATGGAAGAACCTGGCATAATGCCCCCTCCATGCGTGAAGCACTGATTTTTTATTTTTTTTATTTTTTTTTAATATGTTTTTATTGCAGATAGTCATTCACAGTTATACATCGGTCATTAACAGTGCAATCTGCATTGGTAGCGACAAGACTATGGTACCACGGTTACACAGCCATTCAGCCCACAACCCGGAGGTCGGGCGGCAAATATCGATCCAACTGTACACGTGGGTTCTGTGCTCAGCTAGTCATGACCAGTTATGAATGATGGTTTGTGTCTGCTTTTCTGAAAGAACTGATACCCCAACCAACCCAACAGAACTATCCCAGAGGCCTAGCAGCAGATCAGCAATATCGGATCCTCAAGAAGTTATTATGAAGCTTGAAAGTCCTCCCTCCTCCCCTTCTCCACCCCCCCCTACCCCCCCCCCATGCCATTGGTGCATTATTGGTGTGTCAGAAAGTATGAGGTAGGAGTCTTTCTCTCAGCAGTCGGGACAATATGCATTATACCTGTCGTGCTACGGGGTTGTAGGCTGCTCGTTGTCTTCATTGTCCGTGTCACTGTGCGTGTCGTGGTCGTGTAAAGCCTGCACCAAAACCTCCCATGCTTGCGCAGATTCCAGTGCCCTCTCATTCTGTTGCCGCCGCGCTAGCTGGAATCGCAAGGTTCTCTCTGCCTCAGCCCATTTAAGGACCTCACTGCGCCACTTAGCGCCCGTTGGACCAACTCGTGCCTTCCTGTGCCGCGTGATTTCCCGTTTCGCTAAAAGCAAACCCATATCTATACATTTGCTGGTGATTTTCGTTTTAGGGGTATGCGGAAACCAATAAATGATCTCCACTGCCATGTCATACTGCAGAGTTTGTTCCGTCACCCCGTTAAGAGTATCTCCTATCATTTTCCAGTAAGAGGTCAGAGCAGGGCAAGTCCATAGCATATGGCCTAGGTCTGCTCCGTTCCGCCCGGCATCTAGGCCAGGCCGCAGTATCTGAAGCAAAGTATTTTTGTATCTTCTCTGGGGTCAGACATGCTCGGTGTAGGATGTAAAAGTGGACCAATTGGAACCGCGCGCTGCGCGTGCTCTTCCAAGCTCGGCACATCAGCTGGGCCCATATGGTCTCTGGAATTTCCCTCCCTATGTCTGCCTCCCATTTGGCCTTGAGCGCCTCTAGCGGAGGCAGTCCCTCGTTAATCATCCTGAAGTATAAGCACGTCACTGATTTACTCGCCCCTGCTGCCATCATGACATATTGGCATGCCATGGACGTCTGCAGCTCCTCAAGTCCACTCTGCCAGTGTGCTTGGATTGCCCTCGTGATCGCCGCGTGTAACAGAAAATCGCCCCAGGGTATGTCGAAGCAGTCCGAAATTGCCTGGAAGGGCAACAGCGCCCCGTCCTCGTATAGGTCACCTATTACGTGTATACCTGCGTCCTCCTAGGTTTGTAATTGCGACCAATCCCTGCCATGCGGTAATGCTGTAAGCATTCCCACCGGTATTTCGGGGGCGTAGGGGTGGTTCGTTCCTGTCTTTCGCTGCATGCGGTTTCAACACGATCTAATAGTACGTTCCTCCTGTGTGAGATCCCTTAGGGCCAGCCTCTGCTGCATTGCGATGTAAGAGAGTACGTGCCTGGGTATTCCCAGTCCCCGCTCCTCTTCTGGACCACGGAACTCCTGTGCTACCTCCTGAGCGTAGACCTGCAGCTGGGCTGCCAAGTAGTACACCTCGAAGTCAGGGACAGCCAGCACCCCCTCAGCCTTATGCCTCATCAAAGTCGTGAGCGTCACTCTGCGATGGCCCGATCCCCAGAGGAAAGCTACAATCAGTGACCTCAAGTTTCGGAATACGGCGGGAGGGATCCAAATCGGGAGCGTCTTAAAATAATAAAGTAGCCTGGAAAGCGCCACCATCTTAAGCAGCGCAATAGGTCCCGCCACTGACAGCGGTAGGGTGGCCCAAAAGGACATACTTCCCTTCAGCGCTCTAATGCAACAGGAGATATTACCCTCCAGTACATCAGCTGGACAGTGATAAATGTAAACGCCTAGGTATTTCAGGCAGCTGGGTGCCCATCTGATTGCTCTGGGCGTGTCGGGCTGGGGTTCTCCCTTACGAACTGGGAATAGGCACGTTTTCGACCAGTTCACTCTGAGGCCTGATATTTCACCAAAGCAAGTGAGTACGGCATCGGCACCAGCCAAAGCCCCCTCAGCATCCTCCAGGAAGAGCAACAGGTCGTCGGCATAAAGGGAAATAAACTGTTGCCCCGATAATGTCCTCAGTCCTCCGTAGTGGGCCCCGTGCGGATCGATAGTGCTAGGGTCTCCACCGCCAGCGCAAAAAGCAACGGGGACAGCGAGCAGCCCTGTCTCGTTCCTCTTTTCACCGGATATTGCTGGGATATTAACACTCCCGACTTTACCCTTGCCATCGCAGAAGCGTAGAGCACTGCCGTCCACCGCAAGTATCCCTCTCCTACCCCGTAGCAACTGAGCACTCTACGAAGGTACTCCCACTCTAGACTATCAAAAGCCTTTTCCAGGTCGATCGACAGTATCACGGGATGGGGGCATCCTTGTGGTCTTCCTCCAACAGGCGAATTAGCTGGCGTATGTTCATAGCGGTGTTACGTTTGGGAATGAACCCCGCTTGATCTTTATGTACTACAGTGCCCATGTGTTCCAGTAATCTAGAAGCAAGGATACTACTTAATATTTTGTAATCAACTGTGAGCATCGATAATGGCCTATAGGACGTCGGGTCACCGCTCTCTTTGTCGGGTTTAAGCAGGGGGATCACCAAGGCCTTACGCATCGTGCCCGGGAGGCACCCCAGGCATTTCGCTTCTTTATATACTACCAGTAGCCGTGGGGCCAACAGGTCGATATAGGTGGCATAGAATTATACTGGTAGCCCGTCTAATCCTGGGGTTTTGTTGCGTGCCATACGTTTTATGGCATTGCGGATCTCCCCTATTTCTATGTCCTTACCCAAGTCCTTCGTCTGTTCGGGTTCTAGTTTAGGGATAGGTAGGTCTCGTAAGAAAATATCAATGGGAGCGGAGTCTGCCATCACCTTACTTTGATATAGATCCTCATAGTAGCTCATGAAACAGCGGAGAATTTTGGGTTGGGTGCAGACCTCCACGCCCTCAGAGTCACGCATGGAGACCGTGGGAGAGCTGCGCCTAGTGGGATTGGCTAACCAAGCCAACAGCGCCCCCAACTTGTCTCCCTCCGTGAGCGACCTGGTCAAGTAAGTCTTGTAGTCGAAACTACGCAGTCTTTCCACTTCGACGGCTACAGCTTCTTTCGCCGCTGCGGTCTGGTGTTGCAGCTCCGGGCGGCCGGGTCGTAAGAGCTCCAACTCACGAAGTTTACGATCCGCCTTATCGAGGTCTTCCAGAAGTACCCTGCGCATCCCCACTTTCTTAGCTATACAATAGCCTCTCACTATTACTTTGAAGGCGTCCCACTCTGTTGCTCTCTCCCCAGTCGTGCCCTCATTCTCAGCGAAATAATCAGTGATCCTATCTTCTAGTTCGCTCCGGAATATTGGGTCTTCCAACATTTCAGGACGTAATCTCCAGGTTGGGACACAGGAAGCGCCCGGGAAACATCTGAAGTCTGCCAATAACGAGTTGTGATCGGAGATCGTCCTCGCCAAGTACTCGGATCTCACGGCCGAGGATACCAGTTCCGCCGAGCACAAGATCCTATCCAGCCTCACATGTAATTCGTGCATGCCCGAGAAATGAGAGTAGTCCCGGGCATGTGGGTGTTGGGCTCGCCAGATGTCCGTCAGTCCCCACTTAGTCTGCCATTCCAGTCTACCCTTGGCTACTCGGCATGTTGGGGAATCCGCTAGAGGGGGGTGTGATCTGTCAAGGTCTATGTCCACCACCGAGTTAAAGTCCCCTCCCAACAGGAGTGGCCCCACTAAATAGTGGGCCAAGGAACCCGACATTGTCGGGAAGAAGGCCAGTTGATCCACATTAGGCGCGTAAACGCTGCAGCTGTTTATGTCTTTACCTCCCAATTTACCCGCTATGGCCACAAACCTCCCTTCCGGATCTACTGTATGTTTCGTCACCTGGAAAGGGACGGCAGCTCTTATCCAAATCAACAGGCCTCTAGCATAAGCTGAGTATGTGGTGTTGTATAGTTGTCCCCTCCACCTGCGCTGTAGTGCCAGTCCCTCTGCTTTCGTGAGGTGCGTTTCCTGCAATAGCGCTATTTGCACTCCCCTGCGGCTAAATAAGCATGTATCTTGTGATGTCTTGACATAGTATGCAGCCCGCGCACGTTCCAGGTAATACATTTTAAGTTAGATAGTTCAACCATTGTCCCATAATGTCCTGCATCTTCCCCTCCATTCGAGCTCTATACAGCCCAAACACAGTGGATGCCTTGCACTGATGGCGTGCCCGCCCCCCAACAAAACTTAACAACCCCAGCCCGCTCCTCCCCCCCCCCACCCTCCCCAGAACAGGTTCCAAAGATCGCGATCTAGTTCCCATCCAAACTGTCCCCAGAAAAACGTAGACTATCCTGACGGTAGTCACCGCAGGCTTGCCTAAAGGGCAATGTGGGGGTCGAGCACCAACAGGAAGCCGCCCTTTGCCCGAGCTATCGAAGTGCGATCGAGCCATAGTAACCTAGGGCTATTGTAGGTCTTACCCCACAACCCTTCCATTATCATGTTACGAAACACTCCCTGTGAAACACCATCCCCACTCCCATTGCCCGTTCCTTTATTGAAATCGGCTCACCCGGAATCACCCCTGACCATCCAGCAGTCCTTCCGCCGTCTCCGGGGTAACCGTAGGCAGGTGTACACTGTCAGTCTCAGATTCCTCTGTGTCCGTGCGGTCTTCCAGCCTGCCAGGCTCTGTGTCTTCTATTATGGGCCCTCCTTGGGACCCCGACATACTGGACACCATCTCCAAGACCCCTCGCCGTTCCGCCGTTGTCTCCAAAGTCAAGGGCCGTCCAAGTCTACTACGGCCATTCCAGATCCTCCTAGATCTCCGCCGTGGCCTCTCTCTCGGAGCCATTGGAAAAAGTGATCCAGGGCCGTCCTTGCCAGCTCTATACAGTTCCAACCAGCTACACGCTTCGTCAGGGGTGTCAAAAAATTTGGTGGTGCCGTCAAGTATGATTCTGAGCCTCGCCGGGAACAGAAATGAGTACTGTATATTCCCGCTTCTCAGTTCACGCTTTATTGCTAGGAAAGAGGCCCTCTTGCGCTGGGTCTCGTAGGTATAATCCAGGAAGATATTAACCCTACTGTTCTCCACCTGGAAGGGTCCATTCAGTCTAGCATTGTTAAGAAGTGAGTCCCTGTCCCGGAAGTGCAGCAGCCGCGCAACCACCGGGCGCGGAGGTCGCCCCTGTTGAGGTGGTCTGGATGGGACCCTATGTGCCCGTTCCAGGGTGTAAAATGAGGATAGCCCCTCGGTCGCCACCACCGTCCAAAGCCACTCTTCCAGATAAGCGACCATGTCCCCATCTTCAATTTTTTCCGGCAGTCCCACTATTCTGATGTTGTTCCGTCTATTGCGTCCTTCCGCGTCCTCTGCCCTCTTCTCCAGTGCATCAATCCGATTCAGAGCGTCTTTCATGGCAGCAGAGAGTGTTTTTTGCGCCGGCTCCAGGGTACTAACCGAGCTCTCCACTTCCTTGACTCTGTCCGAGAGCTTACCATGATCGGCCCTAAGCAGTCCCAGGCCTGTCGCGACTTGTGCTATATCCTGTTGGAGCGCCGATCTCGTATCAGTTATTGCCGCCAGGATCTTGTCTAGTTGGTGTTGGAGGTGCGGGTTCCGTGATGTCTCAGGGTCTAGTTGGTCCCCTTTGTCTGGCGTCTCCGCGTCTGAGGTAGCCTGCGCATTGCCCTTGGCTCCTTTTGGCTTTCCCATGGTGTCCGTGGTGTCTGATGTTGACTCGGGTGAGCGCCCAGTTGGGGAACTTCAGTCAGGATTCAGCAAGTCCCACCTCAGATCGTGGGTCGACGCATCCCAATGAGTCTCCTCTGCGGCCTCCCTTTAGCCAGCTCCTGGCGTGGCGGTTGGGAGGGATCCCACCACTAGGTCACTGTGCCCATGTTCCGGGGACCCCGAGTCAGGGCAGCGCCCCCTCCAGTTGCTCCGCTCCTAGTTGTGTCTGGGGTCCACTACTGCTTGTCGCCGGGTCTGTGGAGGATCCGCCAGGAGTGTTCGGATCAGTTAGCAGTGGCGCCTGCTGCGATTATCACGTGTTCTGGGCCCTCCTGGATCGTCTCCTTGATGGCCTGCGACAGCAGGGGCCCCAAGCGTGGGGCGGCTTCAATTCCCCAAGGGTCGGACTCGGGCGGGAAGGAAATCGGGGAAGGGGGGGAAGGGCTACCACCAACCTGCAGTGTTCCGCCGGAGGCCGCGACCCCCTCGTTCCACCTCCACCCTTGTCTCCAACAGCAGGCCTCCTCCGTCACCCACGTTGGGCCGCGTAGGCCCCTAAGGCCAGGCCAGTCGCTCCCGCCACCACGTTCGATCTCCAGCCCTCTACTCCAGGCCCAGCAATCGCCCAGCGTGTGCAGGGTGGGCTCGACACTCCCCGCAAGGCACCTCGTCGGCGTGGGTCATCAGTCCCCACTCATTGGCCGTAGCGGCCAGATGCACTTCCGGGATCCAGCGCCAATCCTATCTCTTGGACTTCAAGGGAGGCGTCCCCCCGGGGGACCACAAGGACATCCCGCAGCACCCAGAGTGGCGGAACAGCCCGTTCGAGTCTCGGAGCGGCGGAGGCCAATGGCGTCAGGGGTCCGATAGAGCTCCGGTCGGCTTCCTCCGCTCTCCCCGACACCGCGTCACCCAGCGTCTCAGGGGTCCGACCGGGCAGTGTCGCCGACTGGCTCCGCTTAAAAGTTCACGAATGCTGCCGGCCGCCCAAGTAGCCTGTGCGTGTGTCACCTCGTCTCAAGGGGGAAAGGGGGAGGAAGATTTTGCCGGTATCCCCGGCTGCCCAAGGTCGCAGGCCACCTCAAAAGCACCAAGACGGGACGGGCGCCATTTTGAGCTCGGCGCCGTCCGATCCGTCGGCACTCGGTCGCCGCAGCTCTCCGATGTTGCCTCCCGGCTCAGCGTCCCTCCACTCTCAACAATTCGTGGGTTGGGGAGCCCCTAGTGCCCGGAAAACAGGATTAATGGCGGCTCGATCGCGGAGCCGAACGCTCAGGTGACCTCCACCATCGGCGCTCTAGCCACGCCCCCCATGCGTTAAGCACTGATGACAATCATATTGATGCCTGACAAGGCTCCCCAAGAGTGCTCCTCTTATAGACCACTATCATTGCTAAATGTCGACACTAAAATTTTAGCTAAAATATTGGCCAACAAACTGACCCCGCTTTTGGCTATTTAGGTGGATCCTGAGCAGGCGGGCCTTGTACGAGGCCGTACAGTAGCCTACAATATGATAACAGTTTTTGCCGCTCTACAGCATGTTAAACCAGGTGTCAAGGCGGCAGAAGCTGAAAAAGCCTTTGATTTCGTTGAGTGGAAGTACATGCCCCCCCCCCCCCCCCCACACAGCTCGTGTGTGTTTGGGAATACTGTTTCCTCCCCATACAGATTTCTAGAGGCACAAGACATGGGTGCCCCTTGTCACCATTGCTGTACGCCGTGGCTGCGGAGCCCTTGATCTGCGCTTTTCGTGAGTATCACAGCAATAGGGGAATTCGTTTCCAGAACTATAATCTTATTGTCTCTGCTTACGCGGATGACATGCTACTGTACATACGGCATCCGGACACTAATCTTTCTCCAGTTATCCGAGAGGTGTTGCGATTTGGCAGCATATTGGGTCTAAAAATGTATTGGGATAAATCTATTATATTCTCTTTGAACTGGGCCACAGTGCAGATAGCCTTAGATTATCCCCTTCAATGGACGTCGGACCTGGTCCGATACCTGGGTATACAGGTCCGCTCCGATGCGGAACAAGTACTCAGGGCAAATTATGGCAGGGCCATCACTAAATTAGAGGAAGATATAGACAGATGGATCAACCCTCCTCTCTCACTTGTGTGGCGTGTGTCACTGATGAGAATGATAATACTACCCAGATTCCTTTTTCTTTTTGTTAATATTCTGGTGGTGGTACCCCAAACAATTTTTTTAACACTAAGGACCCTGTTGAGTAAATTGGCTTGGGCTGGTAAAACTCTCTGTGTTAAACTGGATATACTTACTTTGCCTTATTCTGTGGGGGGCCTGGGGCCACCAGACCTGGAGCTATATTATCTCACACTTGGATCCACGGCCCACATAACTTGCCACATCTTCAAATAGAAAAGGTAGCTGCAAGCCCTGACCCTTTCCCTTGTTGTGTTTTTCAGGCACCAATTAGGCGCAGCAGTGTGCTGGACTCAGTTAACTCTACTATTCACGTCTGGCACGTTTTGCTAAGAAAACAGGCAGGTGAATATTTCCCCGCTAATGCCGGTGGAATGGTGCCATTGGCTAAGCATTAGAGCTGAGAGAGGGGTGCGCCGCTCGCTGGGAGCTTTACGGATACTCGTGATGGGCAATTTGTTTGTGGAAGGAAGAATGTGCACTTGGGAGGAGGCAGCAGAAGGCATACCTGACCTTACCCCTATCACACAATTTCATGTTTTTAGAGTTCGTCATGCATTGAGAGCCTTACTTGGAGACAAACTGCAATAACCTCTGGAGTTAGCCTCTCGCTCGCTGGTGATACGCTCAGAATCCCCCCTCAAGCTAGTTTTGAACATTTATGCCAAGTCACAAGCATTTAAGCATACGCAATAAGCCAAGGCTCGACTGGAGTGGCAACATGATATAGGGGTTGACCTCACTGATGATATCTGGCGTTACTGCTGTGAAGCCTTCAAAGATTTCACTTAATGGACGGCACAGACTGGTCCATTTCAAGTATCTCAATAGGGTACACTATACGCCGCTGAGATTATTTTGATATGGGTTTAGGGATACAGACTGCTGCGAACGCTGTGGGAAGGCAAAGGCAGGCTTGTTGCATGTGGCATGGTTATGCCAACCAGTGGCGGACTTTTGGAAACACATTTTTCATATATTACATGGGATTACAGTTCAATCCCTCTCACCTAATCCTTTACTAATGCTTTTGGGGTACACGAAGACTCTGAATAAGAAAGTCAGGAGACTGGTCTCCATGAGTTTACTCTTTTACAAGGTTTTGGGGTCTATATGCGCAATATTTGTTGGCAAAACAAGCTGATATTGGGGATAATGACTGAATGTATGTTGTACGAGGTTGCCCCCCCCAAAAAAAAGAATAATAATAAGCCATATGAGTCTCGGATTAACAGATTATGACAGCCTAATATCCTACATGTAATCGCTTGCACTCAGAATAGTGAACTCTGCAGACTGTCATAGTATGGTTCTAGATTATTTTATCCCACTGTGCACACCCTGACTGTAACATTAAAATGCTATAATGCTATTGTGTTGTGTGACAGCAATTGTTGCCAGCCACGTTTGTGATGTATATTCAGCTCTATATACCAATGTGAACTGGGTTATGAAAATGTATAAAAATACATTTAAAAAACAAACAAAAAAAAGGCACAGACTTTACAGTAGAACACTGACCTTGGTCTGCCCATGCCAATACAGATTGACTTTCCAGGTTCTTCTACTTACGAAATGAAAATAAAATGTATAAAACGTGACAATCACCATGCGGTATCTAGGCATTAGCAGGCACGGACAAGCTAAAAATCTAGCAGATATCAAGATTATTGACTAAATAGCCAAGTTTTTAGATTCTTCATGAATTCCAGTAGATCTGTCTAAAGTTTTAGTTCTGTCAGGAGTGAGTTCCACAGCCTTGCTGTGCTTGAGATGAATCCTCTACCACCCCAGTTGGCTTTCTTAAATCTGGGGATTACAAGGGTTCCACTGGTGGATGAGCGTAGGGAGCATGTTGGGATATAGCGTTGAAAACCCTGTATCAAATATTCAGGGCCAGCACCTTACTGTGACCTGAAGGCAATACAGAGTGTCTTAAACTGGATGCGCTTACTTATTAGGAGCCAGTGTTAATGGATCAATGCTTGAGATGTGGATTTATATTTCGGGGATGCCTAGCAGTAACTGTACTGCGGCATTCTGCAGCGTTTGTAACTTATGTAAATATTGCTTTTGAATATTAATAAAAAGCTTGTTGCAGTAGTCCACTTTGGATGAAATAAGAGTGGTAAATACCATCTTTTGTATGCTCAATGGAATGAAAAGCAACACTTTCCTTAGAGTTTTCAAAATAAAAAACATGAGGAAGTGATGTGATTTATTTGTCCCTCACAAGATAGCTTACTATCAATAATTACTCCAAAGTTGTTTACTTTACCACTGGGGATCAGTAGAATCCCCAGTTCCTGAGGCCACCATTTGTTCGACTAAAAAGAGGGGTTATTACCAAACAATAGGATCTCAGTCTTGCATGTCATCCGCATACGAAACCAGAGAAAAGCCAAAGATTCTGATTAGAGCTTCAAGTTGGGTAACACAGAGATTAAATAGAGGGGGGCTCAGATATGAGCCCTGAGGGACCCCAGAGGGCAAAGAGAAGGCTGGTGAGATAAAATCAGAGAGAGAGACTGTCTGGATACTGGCAGCCAGAAAAGAGGTTATAAACTTGAGTGCCATGTCTTTGATTCCAATCGATTCAAGGTGACCATTTAAAAGAGCGTGATTAATCGTATCAAATGCGGCTCAAAGATCCAAGAGGATCAGAGCCGCATTCACTCCACTATCTATCATCTGCCTGATTTCTTCTGTGGCTGTAATCAACACAAGTTCGGTACTACGATGACTCCGAAATCCGAACTGTGTGGCATCAAGACTCTTTGTTTTGTCTAGAAAGGTGGTTAAGTCCTGGTTGATTATTTTTGTGACCAATTTGGCAGGAAAAGGCAATTGATTAATTGGTCAATAATTGTTGGGGTCCTCAGTATCTAAGTTTTTTTTTAATAATGGAAGAATAGACCCTATCTTCTAGTCTATTGGAAAATATCCTGCTTCAAATAGGTTGTTGAACATGGCCGTGAGGTGTGTGGCTATCACCTCTGGGACCAAGGGCCCGATGTAGGTAAATCCCATTTACCGATTTAGAAATACCGAATCTTACCGATTCGGTATTTCAAAATCGGTAAATGAGATGTAGGTCCCAACATCTGGATTCGTTACCGAATCCTTAACAATTCTTTAATTACCGATTCGGTAAATACCGAATCGGTAATGCCCATTCATTCCTATGGGCTTTGAAGCCCATAGGAATGATTAGGTATTACCGATTCGGTATTTACCGAATCGGTATTTAAAGAATTCACAAGGGTGCAGGGGGTGTCACTTTGACACCCTCTAGCACCCCCAAAACGGGCATGTGTGCAATGTGGCACACAGACATGCCCTAAGGGCACGTCTGTCTGTCACATGGCACATGTGTACATGCACAGATGTGCATGTACACAGGAATCGGTATTTTACCATGGATTTGTATTCCATGGTAAAATACCGATTCTGTAAGCCATGTGCCAAAGGTAAATTTTCTACCTACATTGCTTTTTCGGTAATTTTAACGAATCAGTAAATATTACCGAATCGGTAATTATTTTACCGATTCGGTACATATTACCGAATCGGTAAATATACCGATTCGGTAATGATACCGATTCGGTAAAATTACCAAAAATGTGCCCCTACATCTCGGTAGCCCTTTACCGATCGGAAACGGCCGAAAATCGGTATTTTCGGCCTATTCGGATCGGTAAAGGGCTACCTACATCGGGCCCCAAGTGCAGTATCTTGGCCAGACATGGGTCCTGTTGTGAGCCCCATTTAATCTGCATCAGTGTCTTTTGTGTCTGATCCACCATAAGAGGCCCAAAATGGGATAGGGTACTGATGTTATGTGTGTCCTTCGCCAGTCTGTTGTTTAAATCAACAGTTTGACTAATATCTAGAAAAGACTCATAGACAGATTTAACTTTGTCTTGGAAGTGAAGGGCTAGTTTGTTACAGAATTGTTGATTAATATTAGGATTCTTTGGATCTGGAAGTTTTTATAGTTTTTTAACTGTTGCGATATTTCCTTAGAGGTTTAACAGATCCTTCTATTTTTGCCTCAAATTATTTATTTTTCTCAATTAGACTAATTTTTTGTAGCTCTGAAAATTGATTTTATATTTCTCTTTATCTTCTGGTTTATACTCAAGTCTCCATTTACATTCTGATCCCCTACATTCCTGCTTTTTCCATCTAAGATCATCTGTAAAACCAGGTTCAGAGATATTAGTCTTATGGCTACGAAGGTTCTTATCTGGAGATAACTGAGTTAGTTATACGTCCAGCCATTGATGGTAGTTACGAACAGCTGTATTTGAATCAGGGCTGACCGATGGAGTTAAATGAATAAGAGATGAACTAAACTGACCAGCATCAATAGTACTTCATAGGCGTCTAGTAGTACTTCCAGTTTGTGGGCATGATTTTATTGCCTCAGATAGCCATTTATCTCGAACATGATCGCCTTATGGTCAGACCATGTCAAGGAGAGCGAGGATGTCCAGATGAGCTGTGGATTGTCTGTGAAAATACCATCAAGAAGATGCCCAGCTTTGTGTGAGGAGCCCTGTACAATTTGTGTTAGACCTGCACCATACATACGATCCATTAAGTTAATAGACTCTGGATCAAACGGGTTAGCCATATGGAAAGTAAAATCACCTAGAATAGCAAAATCTGTGGCGTCAGCTTTTAATTCTATGAGACTACCAATGGATTCAGTAAAGGCTTTTCTAGACCCAGGCTGGCGATAAATGAGAAGTCCATTAGAAGAATAGGGAGTATTAAGTTCAATTTTAAAATGTATAATTTCACAGAGTGACCTCTTAGGAAAGATATTGAAAATAGTTTTATGATGATCGCTGGATATGAATGCAAGCCCTCCACCCTTTTTTAGTGGGTGGTCATGTCTAAGTATCCTGAATCCCGTGAGTAATGCCGATAATAGGTCTGGATCAGATGATGAATCTGCCCAGGTTTCAGTGATAAAGGCCAGATCAATATTCTGACTCTCTATGAACACCGCAAACTCTAGTACACGCTACACAAGCAATCTGGTATTGCTAAGGGTACAACTACAACTTATTTTAAATTGTTTAGGGGATGCCTCTGGCAATTTAGTAGCAGCAAAAGAGGTACAATAAAAGATAGTGAGGAAGAAATCACAAAACAAGCATTTTGAGCCATTTGTGTAGCAGTGAGCGTCTAACTGGGGACCCAGACAAGGCTTACATGAGGCGTTGATAAAAAAAACAGGGAATCACTAGAATAGGTAATAGGTCCCTTAATTTCTATGGTCAAACAGGTGACTGGCGCTGAGCGTGGTCCGAGCTTGGATGGGCGCAGACGGGCTTGCTTTCTGTGCTCCATCTGTTTTAGAAGCCCCCAGGTACCAGAAATATACAAATGCTAGACTGTCATACACCCGAAATGGTGGCCAGCAAAGGAACAAAGAGAAGAGAAAGAGGAACTCTCGCTGCACATGCGAAAGGGAGAACCTACAGCGGCCCAGAGAGTCAGGCAGAAGATATAGGAGGTAAGATGCTCCCTAGTTGCAGTGGGAGTGAGTATCAAGAGCAACAACCAACCCCCAATGATAGTTTTAAAAAGTTAAAAAGTGCACGGAAAAAGTGAAAGTGCATCTTACTAGTGTCTATTAGTGACAATTATGGCTCTCTAGGGAAAGGTTAGCCTCATCGTCTTTCGTTTGGGGGCTTGTGTAAGGAAAGTGCCCCTTTTTGCGTGGTTGCCCCCCACTTTTTGCCTGATGTTTGGTGCTTCTTGACTAAGTGTGCCCTGGCCTCCTGCTAATCAGGTACCCAGGACCTATGTTCTTTCCCAAAAACTGAACCTTTTCTTCCTCTATCTTTACATCACTCTGCAGGTTTTTTTCCATCTATTCCTTCTCTCCTTGTTTCAGTTTCCTATTGTTCTCTTCCTCCTTTCCCCGTCTCTCACTCAGAGCGAAAGTCTGATCATGAAAAAATAGAGTCCTGGGTCCCAGAAATGCTGGTGATCACCACCAGCACAAATCTATTGATAGTACACTACACTTTAACGCATTTTTGGAATGTTGTATGTGTTAATCTCGCACCCTGCTGGCTAGGTCCTTTTGTCAATTGAAGGTTCAAACTTCCTGCAAAGATTTTGTTCAGGCTCAATGGTATAGTATTAATGTAATATAAGACCTGAACAACTCCTATAGGGTGACAAACTATCTTACTATTTGTAGTATCTGTCATTAACCCCGTTTGGGCCCTCTGCATAAATATATCTACGTGTTCAAACAACAGAGAATACTCATTTCCTGGGACTTTGATACAGTGTATAGAAAATCAGTCTGATTGATCATATCTGATGGTCACGTGAATAAAAAATTCAGTCATCTAAATATGGGCAGACATTCTTGGTCACTCAAATGTGCTGTCACTCCTCGATTTCTCTGAATGTGCTGAAGGTCTGAGGAGAGGACTTTTAATTTGCACAGACTAACTAGGTCTTATGAAAGAGGTAATGGCAACATCCAAGCTGTTGACATTTGATAACATCACTGAGCTGGAGAGGCGCCCATGATTTGTTGTATCTTCCTTTCTTTTATTCACTCAATGAGCTTTAACTTGCTATCTCCAACAGAGATTAAAAAAATTAAACAAATACCAGGATATGAATAAACACAAGAAATAATTAGAACAATTATTTTAAAAAGAGGAGTTCATCCGTTGAACAAGGATGGAGTGAACCTACTTGAGATGTTGTAACTGATAATCTAGAGAGTGTACTCCCACTTGTGAAGTTACGCTTGAAAGAAAGAGTTAACAATTATGTTCTTGAGCTCAGACATTCCGAAAAACTCAACTGCATATTGTAGCATTTTGATTTTGCATGGCAATAGAGTACTTCAACTGTTCCACTGTGTTTTTTTTAGGCAGAAATTCCATTATTATTGGGGCCGGAGTATTTTTCATGGCTCTCTCAATGACTTATCAGGCTACATTCGTCAAAGCAAAGACGCTTGTGCCATTATTTCAAAGCAGCAGAAAATCTGTTGCCACTCATTTACCAGCAGCCAAACCCAAGCACACTCTTTTGGCTTTTTTTTTAGATATTTTTATTAAGGTCATAAGTAAGACACAAAATAACACATTACAAAACAAATCCATCAGTTGGTGGTACGAAAGTTGTTGGACATAACAATCGAACAATCATAGAGACAATGTAGCTGGTCACATAAAAAAAGGAGTACGATCAAGAACAGAAAAAACTAAGGGGCAAATTATCAAGAACGGCGTTAAAAATTATCCCCGGTTTAGCCGCTAAAACAGAGATAAAGGGCTTGATAATATGCCCTTAAGAATTCCAATAGAAGTCCATGTTCTGGTATGAACATGTACTTCTATTGGAATTCTCCAGGGCATATTATCAAACCCATTATCGCCGCTATAGCAGCAGTTTTCTGCCGCTAAGCCGGCAATAATTTTAATGCTGTTCTTGATAATATGCCCCAGGGAAAGTATAAGCTGTGGAGATGGGTGGTCACGACCTGCCTCCAATATCGCTAAACTGCCTCTAAACGGTGCCCATATCTTCCTAAGGCAGGCACGCCATCATCATTAGGGTTAATCAGGCTCTCCAAGAGGCCTATATTGGTCGATTCATGCCACCAGAGCATAGGGTTTGAGCCTGGGCCAGCAACCAATGTCAGGCCAGATCCAGTCGAGCAAAAGAGATAGCACAGAAACAAATACTACTTAGGTGGGCTGCCACACAAGGTGAATGACCCAATACAATTAATTTAGGGTCCCACCATCATGATAGTTATTCAAAGCATATTCAGCTTAACAAATACGGTCTGCCAGTAGTGAAAAATAGCAAGACTAGTGACAAAGATTTGAACTGAGTCTGCCCAATCGCCAGAACATCGAAAACACTTTGAGTCCTGCCTCAAATTCATAATAAATAAATAATAAGGAGTATAAGAGAAGTCATTGATACATTTGAACTGATGAGTTTTAACCCGGGAGACATTCAGAAATGAATTTGATCAAATATTTGTATGTCTCATTTCATCAGGAATAACTTTGACCCCAAGATATCGGCTTCACTTATCAGCCAATGTTTGAAAAATATATACAAATCCTCTACCAGCACACATTAAGTAATAGATGATCAATAACAGTCTCAAAGTATCCAATATTCTAGTCCACTTTTAATCCTTAGATATCAGTTCAGGGACATGATTCAATCCATATTCGATTTTCATAAATACAGCTTCATCAAGAGCATGGCTTAGTTCATCAACAAGGCGACTTGATACAATTAATTCATCAACTATACTACTAAGCCAAGGAAACACATAAAGAACACAGCCATTACTGTGTTCTTTATGTGTTTCCCTGGCTTATTCTTTTGAAACCTTTATTACTATACATAGTCTGTCTCTATGTTGGGTGACGGTTCTGTCTCTTTTGATCACAATTACACTATCAGGAGCTTTTTTCCTTTATGGTAGGAGACTTCACTTTGCATGATACACTAATGGGTGTCGGTTTTGTCTCGAGACTTGAGATAACTCTTGTGACACTGTGTATTTGGAATTGCAGCCCTTAAGAAGTCAAGGTGTGAGATAACACACAACAAAGCACATGTTGGCTAGAGGAAACTGCATTGTTGATGAATCAACTGTAACAAGTTTTATTGTTGATGAACTAAGCCATGCTGTTGATGAAGTTGTATGGATGAATATCAATTATGAGTTGAATCATGTCCCTGAACGGATGTCTATGGATTAAAAGTGGACTAGAATATTGGCGACTTTGAGACTGTTCTTGACCATCTATTACTTAATGTGTGCTGAGAGAGGATTTGTATAGATTTCCTACTCTTTTCATTGAAGGGACTTTTGGAATAGAATTGGCAAAGGACCCCTCCTCACCTGGTAGCACCATCATTACTGCAGTACAACTACCTCCCAATACTGTTTGCTGAATGCCTGTTGTCTTTTTCTATGCCTGGTTGCCAATCGATTGTTCATTAATGTCTGAAAAATGTCAGCCCGTTACTGGATCTCTTTTGGCAGTTTCATTTGATACACCCAACTAATACCCTTCTTAGGTAGGACTTGCCTCAAGTATTCTAAAAAGGCGGTAAAGGAACAATTAACGCCTTCCACCCTCGAGAAGAAAAAAAGCATGGAAGAGAAAATCGCAGTGATATTATCTCGAAAAAGAGAGAAGACAGTCACCCTCAAAGAAAGAGCCACCTAAAGTAAGTATGCAGGATGCCTGCCAGCAGTTGATCAAATTTTCGTGCAGTTGAAGGGAAAAGTTAGGATTATAACCTATATAAGAATATGCATTAAATAATGTAATCCCCGACATCTGCATTTTCGGATAGGCCCAAAGAGAGTCTAAGAACCCCCAGAGTCTTAAAACGACTATGCTTCAAATAAACAGTGTAGGAAAGTAGGATCTGCTTCTTATGGTTACCACCACTTTTTGCTTGATATTACACTGTTTTGACTAGTCTGACTGGGATCCTGTTAATCAGGACCCTAGTCTATCTGCTTTCTCCTTAAATTGGGTATGTTGTGTACTAGGTACACTCTAGATTGGATACTGATGTACTCTTGTCAGTCCCTAGTATATGGTACACATGTACCCAGGACATAAGTATCCCAGAACTCCCATGG
This sequence comes from Lissotriton vulgaris, assembly GCF_964263255.1. Taxonomy (NCBI): domain Eukaryota; kingdom Metazoa; phylum Chordata; class Amphibia; order Caudata; family Salamandridae; genus Lissotriton; species Lissotriton vulgaris. Next base: position 1,256,313,163 of record NC_141694.1, on the reverse strand, counting down.
CCTGAAACATGTATCATGCCACCCAGGAGAGGCCATGCAAAATGGAACTACAGCCTGCTACTGCAGTCTGTATAAGTTGGTGCTTGCACCACTTACGAAAGACATAGGTTGACTATATTTATGCCACTACACTTAAAACGTATAAGTCACCCCTATAGCAGCCCTTAACAATCCTGAAGGCAGGGTGCTGAGTTTTAAGCTAGAGAACAGAGCCCTTCTGCGGCCTTCGGAGACCATTCTCCCGGGTTGTCTGTGACGCAGCCAGACTTGCGGTAAATGCTATCTCGAGAACGGCTGCAACAAAACATATAGGAGAGAAATACGGAATTATGGGGAGACCATTGGTCGCCTTCTACTCTGGGGAAAGCTCCTATACCAGTCAGAAGTAAAGAACTTGGGAGTCTGGTTAGATTCAGCATTAAGCTTCAGCACCCAAACAAAAAAAGTTGTCGCTACTCGTTTCGACATACTAAGCAGTTTGAAAGCAGTCTTGAAACTTTTTGACCCTGCTACCAGACAACTAATTGTTCAATCTACGGTGTTGTCGTCCAGATTGGACTATGCCTCCTCTCTGCTCCTGGATGCTAATAAAGTGGAAATTGCCCGTCTGCAACGCATTCAAAATGCGGCTACTAAAGCCTTAATAGGCCTGCCTCGTTTCAGTTCTACCTCCAGCACTATTAGGAAACTCCACTGGCTTCCTGTAGCCCAGCGGATACAGTTTAAGGTCTTATGTATCTCATTTAAAATCTTAAAACAGTCGACCCCTAAAATGCTGAGGCCATTGCTGAAGATGTATGTGCCTACACGGGCTCTACGTTCAGCTGGCCAGAATCTGGTTGAGATCCTCCGGTTCAAGCGATGCAGAGCCGGTGGACATTCCTTCCGTTTCTTAGCAGCAAAATTATGGAATACTCTACCCGTCCATATTCGAGAAATAAAGGAGCTGTATCAATTCAGGAAAGCCATCAAAACTCATCTATTTCCTTAAAATAATCTTTGTGTCCTTTTGTTCTCAGTTTCGTTTTACTCAGGATTAGCGCCGGGACGCCACTTTACTGGGGCAGCTGTGCGCTTTATAAATCACATAACATAACATAACATAACATAACATAACATAACATAACATAACATAACATAACATAACATAACATAACATAACATAACATATCATGTTTGCTATCAAACACCTTGAAATCAAAGCTCAACCTGGTAACCGGTGTGAGAGGTATGATTCTACCCTCCTGAAGCAAGCTACGTGGGGTCCCTAGTCTTCTCAGTACCAGCCTTCTGGACCCGGTTAGAACAAAATGGATGCTGCCGACCAGAGACACATTTCTGCCCTCCTGATGCGGAGCCAAGCACGAGCAGGGGAAGGCAGAACAATAGGTATCCTGTCACAGGGAGCTGTGACAACCTCCCAGACAGGAATTAGTGTATTGGGTCTGGGTGGATGCACTTCCAAAGTGCCTGAAAGTCTGCACGAGGGGTTTACTTGGTGTCCTTGTGCATAGTCCAGTTCAAACAAGTTCTGTAAGCCGTTGGCTCCTGCTCTGGAGTGAAACTGGACATATGACAGGGGAGTATCCTCCCCATTGTCCAGACCGTCCTCTGGGTGGGTCCCCTGAATCTGTCCAACCCTCTTCCGTGGGTACAAAAGGTCTTACCTGGCTGTGAGAAATTAGATTTGACGTTGACAAGATTTAACAAGAAGAAACCACTGACCAACCATCTGGACACTCTGGACTTCGCTGGGCTTCGACTGAGCCCGACTTTGTCTCCTTCTCTGTCCTAATCTTGGTCTGTGCCCATGCACCATACAGGCTCCATGCAGGGCCTGTGGAGCATCAAAGACAACAGAAGTGTCTCCCTTGGAGTAAAGAAGTCACTCCCCTGCATCTGTAGGCACCGCAATGCACCTGACTGGTTTGCTGCTCCTGAGGTCCTGAGGTCTCCAAAAGATTCCAGCAACACAGGAGGTGGGTTACGATGTTCCTTGAGCCTAAGCTGACATCTCACCAAGTTTGAGGCCAGTATTCCTCGTGGGGACTACATAACCTGAACCCCTGTGCACTGTGTACTTTTGCAAGTGCATATGCTTGTTGGCGTTCCCCAACTTTGTGCACTGGGCTGTCAATAGCCTCCACCTCTGAGCACATTTCCTACCAAGAACTTTGGCCTCCACGCACTCTGTGCCCTGCAAGCTGTTGCTCTTTGAAACTGCCTGAGGTCCCCTCACGACTCCTATGGCTCCGGCCTGTGGGTCCCTGTGTGGGACAACTTTACTTTCTTGTGGCTTCCTTGGTTGGCCCAGGCTTGCCCTGACTCCCCTGCAATTGGTGAGTCCCCTGGACCTTGCTGGTCTACTCCGCAACCTTTTTTGACCTTTTGCGTGGGTTGCCGTTGCCAAGTCTTGCTGCTGCTCCCGCCGGACTCCGAACCCCTCAGCACTCGACATCCTTCGTGGGACACCGTGGCTGCTGAGTCAAGAAACCCTTCATCTTACCTGAAACATCCGACATTGATGGGCATCTGCTTACTGAGCCCTGTCACTCCCGGTGACACAAACTCTGTTCCCTCTGCTTTCAGGTTCTCTTCATCCTGAATCCACATTTAATTCCGCTGGATGCTTTTCTCCTTCACTGCAGTGACTGTTGATTGAAGACTCCCATTGAGATCGACGGCGGTGTCCAACTCTACTTCAGACCTATGCACCCGGCTCCCCTGGGATAGGTAACTTGGGTACCATAGTATCCACGAGTGGGGCGGCTCTCTAACCTCCTAACTTCCGCAGGGCTTCGTCCTAGTCCTTTGGGAAGCGTCCCTAAACTGTAAAAGTGCAATCACAACTCTCCCATTGAATTGTACGGCGCACGTGGTTGTGTACTCACACTGCACCTGTCCTCCGTCGGGTCCCTACGTACTCACCTTGGGTGGTTCCTTGGGGTCCCAGCGATTATACACCTTCTAGACTTGGTCTTGACTCAAGTCGGGGTTCTTATACCACTATTTTGGTTTATGGTTTGACCCCCTCTGGGCCCACTGTGTATTTTTGCTACTTACGATTGATTCTGTGCTACAGTATTGTGTGCTTTGTATCCTTGTGTAGAGGATACTATAGACTGTTATATAAATAAATACATATTTTTATAACTAGTGTGTGGGTCTACTTTCATTTAATTAATACTAAAGGTGACATTCTGGTAAAACAAGCTGCTTTACCTTCCTTCAAGATTAATCCTGAAGGCTGCTCTCCGCAGCTACCACTAGGATAGCTTTCTAAAGGTTATCTTTGACCTTATACATCATAAGGGTCGTTTCGACTGTGCAAGGTGTCCACTTTAATTAGTGGACAGCATATACCAGGCCAACTTCTCACATTGGTGTGCAGCAGTTGGGATTCAAGCCTGCATTGTTTTACCAGATAAAACTTTGAATTGATTAACTGAAAACCATTAGTATATAGGTACAGATAATACTAGCTTGGATAAGTAAGTTCTACTGAACTTGGGGTTGGGTAAATCAAGGGTTTAGGACACCCTTTCTTCAACCTAAGAGAGTTTAGTTTCCCCCTAGGTTAGGTAGGTGCACACACCACACATTACTTAGTATGTCTTATAAAGGATATGTCAGTAGCTCTCTGCCCTCTAGATACAGTGAGCTTTCATTCCAAGAACTAGAAAGCCCTGTGTGCCTCTAGAAAGCTGAAGGCAGGGAGAAATGCCAACACTCAAAGCCTGATAGAGGTGTTAATCCTAGATTACCTCAGGAAGAACGCTGGGTCAGAGGAATTGGATAGAGTGGGTGGGACAGGGAATGAGGACAGGTCAGGACAGGAAACTTTCTATGACTTAGACTCAAACTCTGGCCAGGAGGAACAAGATGGGTCTCCCTGGACAACTCAGATGTTCAGGAAAAGAATGAAGATAGGGGCCAAGATGGCCCCTTCTTCACCCCTACTGGAAGAGTGCAGAGTTTACCCAGGAGATCTAGATCTCCCTCTGCAGAGTCTAACCATTCAGGACAGTCACTAGGGACTCCTGCATCAGGTAGGAGGGACCACTCCTTGGATAGGGAATACCAATTACTTGAGCTTAAGAAAGCCAGTTTTAGCCTCAGGCAAGAGCAGTTGGCCTTTGATAAGGAGTCCCTGGAAGTCCAGAAGGCTAGGAAGAAATTGGGACTCAAGTCCCACGGTGGCAGCAAAAGTGTCTCTAGAGTTAAGGAACATTCTTTTGACAATAGGAACCTGAGCAAGATTGTACCTCCCTACCATGTTGGGGATGACATCCACAAATGGATAACTGCTTTAGAGAGGGCCTGTAAAGTTCAGAGGGACCCTCAGGAGCATTGGGCAGCTATCTTTTGGCTCTCCTTTGCTGACAAAGGTAGGGCTAAGCTCCTCGCTGTTAGAGAAGAGGATGTTGATAAGTATTCATTCCTGAAGAGTGATCTCATTGATGGGTTTGGCTTAACCACTGAACAATACAGGTTTAAGTTCAGAGACACCCAGAAGGCATAAAATCAGGACTGGGTATACTTTGTGGACTGTGCTATCAAGGCTCTGGAAGGCTGGTTACTTGACAGCAAAGTGAATGATTTCAAGGGATTGTACAATTTGATTATGAGGGAGCAGATCCCTAATAATTGCCAAACTCAATTGTTGCATCAATATCTGGTTGACTCTGATCTGCATTCTCCCCAAGAATTGTGAAAGAAGGCAGATAAGTGGGTCAGAATCAGAGTGAAGCAGAACAAACAGAACACTGGTGGTGATCCTAAGAAGCAAGATGCTAACACTTCAGATAAGGGTGGGGACAAGGGTAAAGATCAAAGTCTTCAACAGGGACCTAAAAACCTGCATCTGGGGAGGAGTCACGGTCCAACAAGGGTAAAAGCAAACATAAACCTTGGTGCTATTTATATAAGGAAAAGACCCATTGGACAAAATATGCCAATTGTCCCAAGACCAAGGATTCAACTCCAACCACTACTGTCCCTAAGGCAACTGCGCCCCCCAGTACAGTTTCAAGTGGTGGTACAGAGAACAAGGGATTAATAGGGTTAAGCTTGGGCTTTGAGGTGGGGTCTGGCCTAGTCAGAACTCCAGCTCAGGCTGTACTTGTCTGTGATGGTGGCAGGGATCTTGCCACCTTATTTGTCAGTCCCAGTAACCTGGGCAAATACAGGCAGCAGCCTTTAATTAATGGTATGGAAGCCATGCCATACTGGGACGCAGGAGCAAGTGTCCCTATGGTGAGAAAAGATCTTGTGGACCCTGACCAGATCATACTTGATGAAAATTACCAAGTGTCCAATGCTAACAATGTCAGGACAAACCATTCCTTGGCAGTTGTTAATTTCAGCTGGGGAGGGGTAACTGGCCCAAAGAAAAGTTGTGGTTAGATCAGACCTTCCTGTGAAATGCTTGTTGGGCAATGATTTGGAGACATCCGCTTGGGCTGATGTGGAATTAAGGACGCATGCAGCAATGCTGGGCATCACTGCAGGTGTGTGTGCTGTGTCCAGGTCACAGGCCAAGAAGACAAATACTGAACAGGCCCTGGATCCTGGAACAATGGACCAGGTGCTTTCCAAGAGAAGGAACAGGAGGGGCAAGGCTGTGTCTGCCCCCCAAACAAAGAGTGAGGATCATTCTCCAGATTGAGATAGTCCTAGTCCCTGTGAAGGAACTACCCCTCCTGAGCTTGAACCAGAGCAGGTGAGTTCTTGGGGGCAGGGGACCCTTCTAGGGCAGACCTGAGTTTGGAACAGCAAACCTGCCCTTCTCTTGAACCCCTCAGACAGCAAGCTGCAGCTGAGGCTGCTGGGCGTGTCAGTGGGTCCCACAGGATCTACTGGGATGAGGGACTCCTATATTCGGAGGGTAGAGACCCCAAACTTGGTACCACCTGGAGGTTGGTTATGCCTCTGACGTTTTGGGGCTTCCTACTCCCCCTTGCATATGACATTCCCTTGGCAGGACACCTAGGCCAAAGTAAAACTTGGGACAGACTTATCCCTAACTTTCACTGGCCTCACATGTCAGGGGACACCAAGGAGTATTGTCGCTCCTGTCTTACCCGTCAAGCCAGTGGTAAGGCAGGTAGAACCACAAAGGCCCGCTTGATTCCACTTTCAGTGTTTGGGGTCCCCTTTGAAAGGGATGGGATTTATATCATTGGCCCCATGAACCCTCCAACTACCTTTGGGCACAGTTTTATTCTAGTGGTGGTGGACCATGCCACTAGAGACCCATAATCAAGTCCCCTTAGGACCACCACAGCTCCCGTGGTGGCAAGGGCCCTCCTGGGAATCTTTTCCAGGGTGGGTTTCCCTAAGGAGGTCTTAACTGACAGAGGTGCAAACTTAATGTCCAGTTATTTTACTGCAATGTGGAAGGAGTGTGGAGTGAACTACAAGTTCACCACACCCTATCACCCACAATGCAATGGGTTAGTTGAAAGGTTAAAAAAAACCTGAAGTGAATTATAATTGGACTTCTAGAAAAGCTCAGGCGAAAATGGGATGTTCTGTTGCCCTGTCTTCTTTTTGCCCACAGAGAGGTCCCACAGAAGGGTGTTGGCTACAGCCCTTTTGAACTTCTATTTTGGTATCCTGTTAGAGGTCCCTTGTGTTTAGTGAAGGAGGGATGGGAGTTACCTCTCAATCCACGTAAGCAAGACATAGTGGACTATGTACTACGTCTCCGCTTCTGGATGCCTGAATACATGTAGAAGGCAAGTAAAAACCTTGAGGCAAGTCTAGAATTACAGAAAGCTTGGCATGACCAAAAGGCTGTACTGGCTGTTTATCAGCCAGGATAGAAGGTATGGGTGTTGGTGCCTGTGGTCCCAGCAGCTCTCCAGGACAAGTGGAATGGACCCCATACCATTCTTGAGCAGAAGGGAGAGGTCACTTACTTAGTGGACCTGGGAACTTCCAGGAGCCCCACAGGGTGCTCCATGTGAACAGGCTCAAGTCATATTTAGACAGGGCAGACAAGACATGGGCTTGCTCATGGCTACTGATGAGGGGCAGGAGGAGGAGAGTGACCCACTCCCTGACCTCCTCTCACAGAAGCCTGACAATGGCTTAGTTGATGGCGTAGCTTTGGCAGGCAGCCTCACTGAGCAGCAACAGACTGATTGTAGGAAGGTGCTCAATCAATACAGGCACATGTTCTCTTCGACTCCCAGTCAGACCACCTGGTATATCCATGAAGTGGACAAAGGGGAGAGCTTACCTGTGAAGAACAAAATGTACAGGCAGCCTGACAATGTCATAGATTGCATCAGGACTGAGGTCCAAAAGATGCTGGAATCGGGAGTGATTGAGCCCTCAGATAACCCTTTGGCTAGTCCAGTGGTCCTGCTACCAAAACCTCATACGTAGGGTGGTAAGAGAGAAATGAGGTTTTGTGTTTACTACAGGGGACTCAATGCAGTCACTAGGACTGATGCTCACCCTATTCCTAGGGCAGATGAGCTTATTTATACTTTGGCCTCAGCCAAGTTCTTAAGCACATTTAACCTCACTGCTGGTTATTGGCAAATCAGACTAGCTGAGGATGTCAACCCTCAAACAGCATTGTCAGCCCCTAGTGGGCACTTTCAATTTGTGGTAATGCCCTTTGGGTTGACAAATGCACCTGCCACATTCCAAAGGTTGGTGAATAAAGTTCTCACAGGCCTGGAAGCCTATAGTGCAGCATATCTAGATGGTATAGCTGTCTTTAGCTCCACATAGGAGGATCACCTGGTCCACCTAAAGAATGTTTTGGAGGCTCTGAAAAAAGCAGGCCTCACTATCAAGGCTACTAAGGGCCAGATAGGGCTGAGTAAGGTTGTGTACCTGGGCCACCTTGTGGGTGGAGGTCAATTTCAACCATTGCAGAGCAAAATTCAGACCATCATGGACTGGGTTGCTACCACTATGCAGACTCAGATCAAAGCTTTCTTGGGCTTGACTGGGGAGATTTGTTAAAGGAAATGGGTCTATACTGACTCCCTTGAAGGATCACACATCAAAAAGAATGCCCAAGAAAGTTCAGTGGATAGTTAGCTGTCAGAAGGCATTTGATGACCTTAAGCAGGCCATGTGCACTGCTCCCATTCTACAAAGTCCTGACTATTCTAAACAATTAATTGTCCAAACAGATGCTTCTGAGTTGGGGTAGGGGCTGTGTTGTCACAACTTAATGCAGAGGATCAGGATCAACCAGTAGCTTTTATTAGCAGAAGGTTGACCCCACAGAGAAACGTTGGTCAGCCATACAGAGGGAAGCCTTTGCTGTGGTTTGGGCTCTGAAGAAGTTGAGGCCATTCCTGTTTGGCACTCACTTCATTGTTCAGGCAGGCCAAAAGCCCCTCTTATGGATAAAACAGATGAAGAGTGAAAACCCCAAACTTTTGAGGCGTCCATTTCCCTACAGGGGATGGACTATACAGTGGAACATAGGCCTGGGACTAACCATGCCAATGCAGATGGACTCTCCAGATATTTCGACTTAGAAAATGAAGACTCAACTGGGCAAGATTAGTCTCATCTCCTTACATTGGGGGGTGGAGGGGGGCGGTTATATAGGAAAGTAGGATCTGCTACTTATGGTTACCATCATTTTTTGCTTGATGTTACACTGTTTTGAATAGCCTGACTAGATTCCTGCTACCCAGGACCCCAGTCTACCTGCTTTCTCCTTAAATTGGTTATGGTGTGCACTAGGTACACTACAGATTGGATACCGAGGTACTCTTGTCAGACCCTAGTATATGGTACACATTTACCCAGGGCATAGATACCCCAGAGGCCTCCCATGGGCTGAAGCATGTATTATACAACCCATGAGATACCATGCAAAATGGACCTACAGGCCAGCTACTGTAGCCTCTGTAAGTTGGTGCTTGCACCACTTACGAAAGATATAGGTTCACTATATCTACAGGTCACTACACTTAAAACTTATAAGTCCCCCCTATAGCAGCCTTAACAATCCTGAAGGCAAGGTGCTAAGTTTTAAGGGAGAGGGTGCTCCTGCATTATCAGAGCCCTTCTGAATACTTCGGGGACCATTCTCCCAGGTTGTCTGTGACACGGCCAGACTTATAGGTAGAGGTGCATTATAACTAAGGCTCCTGCTTTGCAGTTTTTATGGATGTTTACAGATAATTACAGACAGAAAACAAAGTGTTTACTGTCTGTATTTATTTGTAAAAGCGGATATATGCAGAAAAGTGGGCTTTTTGTGGGTGAGTCTCCATGCTATTTTTCGTGATTTCTAAGATAACAGCTGAGCAGATAAGCAACATGAGAAGCTAAAAATAGGTTGAGATTTCCCAAAATGCAGGTGTATGGTAACATATATTTGTATTATAATGCTCATATTTACCTGAAGGTGTAGCGTTTTGCACTATATTTGGCTGCTTAAATTGCTACAACGCGACAGGCAGCAAATTATGAGTGCATGTTTATCAGTTAAATAAATGAGGAACCATCCCATTTAATGACTCCATATATTTGCAATTCACAAACTAAATATGGATAAATTCCAATAAGATGGGTAAAAAATAAATATGGATAAATACAGACGGAAATGTTAAAAAAGATAAATACCATAAAACCAGAAGCCCTAATTATAACCTCGCAGTAAATGCTATCTTGAAAACGGCTGAAACAAAACATGTCGTGTCTGTCTGGTATAAAACACCTTGGAATCATACCTACACATTCTTAGCTGGTGTGGGAGGTAATATTCCACCCTTCTGAAACAAGCTTCGTGGGGTCCCTGGTCTTCTCGGTACCAGCCTTCTTGACCCGGTCAGCACAAAATGGATGCAGCCGACCAGAGACATATTTCTGCCCTCCTGCTGCTGAGCCAAGCTCGAGCAGGGGAAGGCAGTACACTAAGCATCCTGTCACAGGGAGGAGTTACCACCTCCAAGACAGGATGTAGTGTATTGGGACTAGGTGGGTGCACTTCCAAAGTGCCTGAAAGGCTGCACGAGGGGCCCACTTGGTGTCCTTGTGCATAGTCCAGTTCAAACCAGTTCTGGGAGCCGTTGGCTCCTGCTCTGGCGCAAAACGGGACAAAGGACAGGGGAGTATCCTCTCCATTGTCCAGACCCTCCTCTGGGTGGGTCACCTGGATCTGTCCAACCCTCTCCCGTGAGTACAAAAGGTCTTACCTGACCTTGAGACATTAGATTCGATGTGGACAAGATTCAACAAGAAGAAACCACTGACCTTCAACAGTCTGGACACTCTGGACTTAGCTGGACTTCGGCTAGGACCGACTTTATCTCCCACTCCGACTAAAGCTTGGTCTGTACCTGTACACCATACAGGCTCCGTGCATGACTTGTGGAGCATCAAAGACAACAGAAGTATCTCCCTTGGAGTGCAGGAGTCACTCCCCAGCATCTGCAGGCACCGCATCTGACTGGTTTGCTGCTCCAGAGCTCTTGAGTACTCCAAAGATTCCAGCAACACTGGAGGTGGGTCCCGACGTTCCTTGAGGCTCAGCTGCCATCTCACCAAGTTTGAGGCCAGTAATCCTCATGGGGACTGCATAACTTGAACCCATGTGCACCGCGTACTTTTGCAAGTGCATATGCTTGTTGGAGTTCCCGAACTTTGTGCACTGGGCTGTTGATCGCCCCCACCTCTGTGCACATTTCCTATCAAGAACTCAGGCCTCTATTGACTCTGTGCCCTGCAAGCTGTTGTTCTTTGAAACTGCCAGAGGGCACCTCGCAACTTCTATGGCTCCGGCCCGTGGGTCTCTGTGAAGGTCAATTTTACTTTCTTGTGGCCTACCTAGTTGCTCCATGATTACCCTGATTCCACTTCAATTGGTGAGTCCCCTGGACCTTGCTGGTTCACTCCGCAACCTTTCTTGACCTTCTGCGTGGGTTGCCGGTGCCAAGGCTTGTTGGTGCTCCCGCCGGACACCAACCCCTCAGCACTCAACATCCTTCGTGGGACAGCTCGCATCCAGCTCCTGGTTGTCTTCAACATTGTCAGGTCCCCCTGGCTGCAGAGTCAAGAACACCTTCATCTCACATTGGTGGGCATCTGCTTATGAGCCCCTGGTCACTCCCAATGACCCAGACTCTGTCCCCTCCGCTTTTACGTTCTCTTCATCCTGAAGCCACATTTGGATTACACCAGACACTTTTCTCCTTCCCTGCAGTGACTGTTTATGGAAGACTCCCATGGAGATCGACTGCGGTTTCCGACGCCACTTCAGACCTATCCACCCTGCTCCCCTGGGATAGGTAACTCGGGTATGACAGTATCCACAGGTGGTGTAGCTCTCTAGCCTCCTAACTTCCACGGGGTTTCTTCCTTGTGCTTTCGGAAGGGTCCTTAAACTGTAAACTGTAAAAGTGCAACCACAACTCTCCTATTGAATTGTCCGGCACAAGCGGTTGTGTACGCACACTGCACCCGTCCTCCGTGGGGTCCCTAAGTACTCACTTTGGGTGGTTCCTTAGGGTCCCAGAGATTATACACCTTCTGGACTTGGTCTTGACTTGTCCTGGTTCTTATACCCCTATTTTAGTACATGGTTTGGTCCCCCTCTGGGCTCACTGTGCATTATTGCTACTTACCATTGATTCTGTGCTACAGTATTGTGTTCTTTGTGCTGTATCCTTGTGTAGAGGATACTAGAGAGTGTTATATAAGTAAATACTTATTTCTATAACTACTGTGTGGTTCCCTTTCATTTAATTAATACTAAAGGTGACATTCTGGTAAAATAAGCTGCTTTACATTCCTTCACGATTAAGCCTGAAGGCTGCTCTTCACAGCTACTACTGGGATAGCTTACAAAAGGTTTTCTTTGACCTCATACATCATAAGGGTCGTTTGGACTGGTGCAAGGTGCCCACTTTAATTTGTGGACAGTATATACCAGGCCAACTTCTTACAGACAGTATCGATAATTCCAAGGTTTGGGGAGATATTGGTTTCCCCAAGAGAGGAATTCTGGAAACAAGCCCCCTTGGTTTGTATCCCAATGCTTTTACTAGTTTGGACGTACATGCTGCTAGAAAGTAGAAACGTAAATGTGGTAATTAAAGTCCACCCTCCAGTTGTGTTTGCTGTAACATAAGGATATTAGCCCTAGGCTTTTTATACCTCAGATAAATATTTGCTAGATAGCCTCTGTTTGTGTAAAAAAACCTTTGGCTAAATACAAAAGTATGCCAGAAAGATGTATAGGTAGCAAGGGAGAATAATCATCTTGATTAACTTGCATTGACAGATTAGACCATTGTGAAATTATGCCGCTTTGTAGTGTAGTTCCTATATTCCCAATAGGCTCTGCTCATTGGAAAAACATATACTATAGATTAGACGTAGGACTGAGGTCGACTAGGTCTCTATCGAATATATTAGACTTAATTGTGAGTGCCAGTTAGCTCAGAGGTCACTAGAAACTTTCTCAAATAAACAAGAAGGGATTCGTTTCTGACAACCGCTTAAAACATGACAACTTTGTTTCCCGAGATAAAAACTTATCTTCAGAGTCGCGGAAACAATAGATAGTTATTTCACTCAGTCAATCGTGCATGCTTTGTTTCACCAGAGGTACAGAGAAATAGAGAGACAGGCGTTTTCAATAAAAGTATTTAACGAACAGTCTTCTTTCTCATGCAGAGGAAAGTAACTGCTACAATTGTAATACTGGTTGCAAAGTACAATGCGTACAGTACGAAGAGTATTATAAAATAATACTGTAAAAACATGATATGGTTTCTAAACCATAAGATACATAGAATATGTACATTAATAAATAAAGACTAAAAGTACTCAACTGGTGCTTCTAAAATATGCCTACCCCGGTGTACCTAACCTAGGTCTAGTACAAGGAAGAAGTAAGTGAGGTGTAGCCTAGTTTCAGTATTCTTTTGCTAAGAACCTATCCAAGATTTCTCTAAGGGTCTAATCAGCTCCGTACCTTGGTTTTAGAATGAAAGAGGTCTGGTATCTCTCTCTCAGGACTCGATTTCCCAACAACCCACAAGGGTAGCTTGGAAACACTGGAGCTGGATTTCTCGGCAAGAGAAAAGACAGCGTCTCTTTCAGTGCATCTGCTGGAGGGTCGGCTTCCTTCTGCACTTGCTGTAGCGAGCTGCGTCAGGCAAGTAGATAGTCGAACTGCTCCAAACCATAGTGTGTTTGCCTGGGCAAGTGTGGGCATATTTATACCTTGAAGGTGCCAAGTTTGACGTAAGGTTGGACATAATAACGTCATCAAAGACTCAGTTCTTTTGAAAACTCCATGAGGTCTTAGATAAATCAATATTCAAGCAAGGGGAAGTCCCTGTCTGCTGAAGGCGGGTTTTTCCAAGAAATCGATCTATGCCTATATAAGGATAGGGTGATTTATACCTATATATGGGCATGAATCGGGAAAATTACACTAGGGTCCCAAATTCATATACAACAACTTACTAAATATCTCCTGCGTTCTGCCAGATAGTATGCCATAATTAGATTCCCTTACATCCTCCATTTTCACAGAGACTTAGATCCCCAGGTAGGTCACCGAATTGACTAATCGCCTATCATCCCAAGAAGGGACAGTGCTGGTAAGGACTAGGGTCTTATCAAGGTTTAGTTTGTACACAGAGATAGACTCACACTCATTAGCTAATTTTTCAATAGCTGCCAGAGAATCCTCTGGGGCAGAGGTCATGATGGTGATGGTTGCTGCACAGGCAAGCAGTTTGAGCTCAAGTTGATGGATCTGCAGCAAAGCAGTATTCCTCAGCCTCTTGAGGGCTTGAATTTAAGGTTCTATATAGTGCGCAAAGATCAAAGGTGAAAGTGGACATCACTTTACAGGTGCACAACGTATCTAAATTAGGTTGGTAGAAGACCCTGAACATAAAACGCTAGCCTTAAGATTCTGGTAAAGCTGTTGAATCAAAGCAATAAAGCGCGGCCCAATCTCTTACACAGCCATTATGGCCCTAGGAAAAGGTCATGAGCCCCTTTCGAAGGCCTTTTCAGAGTCTAACGTTATTGCTCTAACCAGACTTCCTCGAGAATAGTCTGCCTCAAGAGCAGTGATAACAATATTGAGATTGGCGGTTTTATCCCGCTGTGAAATAAAACCATGTTGATTCTCATTAAGCATGGGCGGAAAATCCGTTCCGCTCGCGGATTTTGCGGATTTTCGGTAAATTCGCAATCCGCGAGCGCTCGCGAATTTACCGAAAATCTGCATATTCGCACGCAGCGGATTTTTTTTTCTTGGTGATACAATTTTGCGGCGTGCAGCATTCACTTACCGTCATTCAGCGTTTGCCGGGTTGTTTTTCTCGATATTTTGCGAGTGCTGCTCCATTTTGGATCTTGCTGCGGGATCCCGCGGGAGTTTGGCGACGCATCGCGAGAATTCGCAATTGCGAACATGTAGGTGCGGCGGGCAGCAACAATCTCGCACTCGCGAAATTACAAAATTTGCAATTCTGCACAAGAAATCCACTAGCAAGCAGCATAGACCTTCTGAAAATCATGATTTTTATCAGAATAACTCCTCAGGTTGACATTTGCCTGCACTTTTTTGGATTTGAGGCCTTTTGCCTCTCTTTGGATCACTTTTGGATTAGAAATCAACTTTCATAAGTAAGTTTGTATGGGGCATTACAGTTGCTGTTCTGCAGAAAGCACTCAGCAGGTGCAAAAGTTCACTCATCATTAGTAACCATTCCCTGCAGTACTTCCTGAGGGCCCCCTCCAGAGTTCAGTTGCCTATGTTTGTTTGGGGCATTACAGTTGCTGTTCAGCAGGTGCAAAAGTTCAAACTCATCATTAGTAATAGTAACCATTCCCTGTAGTGCTTCCTGACTGGGGCCCCTCCAGAGTTCAGTTGCTAGTTGCAACAATTGTATGACCCTGCTCTGACCCTCACAGCAGGCTCATAGAATAGCTACAAGTAGGCCACAAAGGTCCTGGAAAAAAAATTGCACTGCAACAGAAAGCAAATTACAGATAAGGAAGCAGGAGCCAGACTGGAATTTTAAAACAGTGACACATTAATAAACCAACCCCTAATTAATTCATGTCAGTTGAAGCAGGGCAGGTGTGCTTGCTTTCCCCCCCATAATCTACAGTGATGAAGAACCAGAGGGTGGCATTGATGTACCTGAGGGTGGCATGGGTGATACAGAGGGTGGCAGTGGTGAAACAGAGGGTGCTGGGAACCTGTGATGATGAACCAGATGTAGAAACAACATAGTCGCGACCGTTGCGAGCCGACAAGTAAGTTCGCAATTGCGAACTGGTACAAAATCCTCGCGAACTGGCAGAAACCCTTGCGAACACAAAAAAAAATCCGCAAATTCGCGATAATTCGCGGATTTTGCGGATTGCGAGTTCGCAAATACGCAAATTCGCGAACGCCAGATTCGCAAAATTCGCCCATGCTTAATTCTCATCAACAAGATCAGAAATAACCGTAGCAAGCCTGTTTACTAAAATCTAAGTATAAATCTTGGAATCAGCATTAATCAAAGAAATAGGCTGATATGAACCACCGAGAAAGGGATCTTTCCTTTTCTTGGGAAAGATGACGATGTTGGTCTCAGTCCATGATCCAGGAAGCTGCCCAAGTAATTCAAAAGAGTTGAATAGATCACGGAGAACCGGTAGTACAAGATGTGACAAACTAACATAGAAATCCAATGGAAGTTGATCGGTGCCACAGGCCTAGCCTCGTGCCAGCTAGCCAATTGTGTCTTACACTTTTGAGGCCGATATTTGTCCTTCTTGCTTGTGCTACTGTGTAGTAGACAGTTTCCGCTGATGGTGGACCCGAAGAAACTGAATGATCTGGTCTGTGGGAGGGACCAATACCTAGTCATACCACTTATGATGAATGCTGTGGAACTCCTCTTGCATAAGGGCAGGATTGATCACAATAGCACAGTGAGAGTTCTTAATCCCAGAAATAGCAGATGCATTAGATCTATCATGGACCCAGAAAGGCAACAGCCCATTTCTTTGATAAAGAATTGTGATCTGATATAACCCTAGGATTAAAGGAAGCTCTCAACAAATATGGACAGCCCAAACTCACAACTTATGCAAGTTGAGAAGGTTCAGGAAAGCCTTCAAACTGTCTTCTCAAGACCCAGATCTCATGACCATTCTCTCATCAAGGGTCTGATATTTGGCAAATAGATCTCGCAGGAATAACCTTAGGATATTGGGGATCCCCGAGGGGTCAGAGGAACAATACTAGACACTATATAGTTTTGTTGTTTAGGGAAGCCTTTCTTACACTGTGGGGCTGGGACATGGAAGAGCATGATTCAGAGAACCCATTGCTATCCATTCTCACTTCCTCGGTATTCACGGGCCATCCTGATATATGTGGGTAAAGTCCTCCTCCGTTAGGAGATAAACAGGGCGGCTCCTCCAAGATCACCAGTGAAAGAGGCTGGAGTAGACTTTTTTTGTTCAATCAGAGTTCTCTCATAAGACTGTAGTTTGGCGTTGGCAGCTGAGAGAGCATATCCCGGCACTTCAAAAGCTTGGAGCTTCGGTTTCATTACTGGAGCCAGCAATTCAATCCTGTGCATCCAATATAAGGAGCATATGTATTCATGTTTTGAACACCCTGAGGTTGAGTAGCTCTTGACCAAGTCGGTGGTGGAAAATCAAGAGACTAATGGATCTGGCTGATTCTGTTTTATCTTTTTCTTCTTGATTCTTTTTCCTGGTAGGTTGTTACAGAGTGGTTTACTTAGTTTCTTGGGCATGCCTTCCCTTTTTTCTTTCTCTCTGTTAATGGAAGCTTAAGGTCTGCAGGGTCAGCTGACACTTAGATTTGATTTCATGAAGGTTTCATGAGGGTTCTTTATTAATTAATTATGGCTCTGGGGGAAAACATTGTGGGTCCTTTGAGCGGTTGTCTTGTGAGGTCTCTGCCCTGCCCCTTTAGTTCTTTTTCCCACATCCATCCTCGGTCTGGGGTGCTCCGGGGGGGAGGGGAGTTTATGTGCTCATGTATATTACAGTGCTAATGGTATTCTTTTGACCGGGGGTAGTCAGCCCTTTTTCTGGGCCTTGCATGGAAGGGATAGGGTTAGGGGAAGGCTGGGGGTCGGGGCGGTGGCGGGGCCAAGGTCTAGGGCCACTTTTGTCTTTATACTGATTTTTTTGTTGGAATGTTTAGTCTGGTTGTTGGAAAAAGACCGCCTTATGGTTGTGGACGGTAAAGTTAGGACCAATAATTATTCTGTGCTGTTGTTCTTTTTCAATGTGTGCTAGTTATTCGATCAAGAATGCCAAGGTTTCGCCTGGGGTGTGGTACTGACCAGCATCTTCATAATATTTCATGGAATATCAATGAAATATAGGCTTCTTATAAGCAAAAATTATTTGAAGAGGTGCTACACTATCTTCATCCACATTTAGTTGGCCTACAGGGAAACTTAGCTCTTGAATAAACAGGCCTCTCTTCTGGATGATTGCTGGGATCAAGTCCTATCCTCACCTTGTTTCACTTCTCTCAGAGAGGGATTGCCCTACTGGCTCGGGATAAGAGCTAGACACTCATCAACCCCTATATAGATTTGGGTGGACGATGGCTCATAGCAACAGTCAAGAGGGGCCAATTATGCATTATGACATGATTATCCTGTGGTCTTTAATAGTCTGCTTTCAGAGCTACATCAGCGGTCAAAACAATTGATTATTTGAGGGGACTTCAACATCGTCCTTAACCCATGGATAGACTCCTCTTTTAGTTGTTGAGGGCTAAATTCTTCTTTGAGAAGCACCTACAGCTCAAATGAAACGGCTAGGGCTGCTTTGTAATGCAAGTAATGGAATCTTATGCTCTGGTGAATGTCTGGCGATTTTCTCAGATGACAGAACATGGGTTTACATATTTTCCCTCCTCTCGTAAAAAAAATCTCAGATAGATATGTTCCTTGCTAGCGAAGGTCTTATGTCCCATCCTGGGGCCTGATTACAAGTTTGTCAGTGCCGCACCTGTTCTGCCCCGCAGCCGCACCGCCAATCCCGTGGTCAGGTCACTCGCCAGATTGCGAGTAATTCTTGTGTCTGGCGGGCTTTTATTTGACGTACTCATGGCCGTGCCTCAGAAAATGGGCACAACAATGGGAACGGCAAAAACAGTTCCTGCGCGGTATGGCATGTATTGACCATGTTGTGCAGGAACTGGGGTGCATGCACACAGGGGGCACATGTAGTGCCCCCTGCATGCACACCATGGCCCTGAGGCAAAAGGAGTCCCTATATAGGGCCTGCTTTGTTTCCCCTCCAGCACAGTTTTCAAGGAGGAGGAACCACCATGAACAATGTGGCAGAGAAGAAACTTGCAATATGCTTGCCAGGACTGCAGCGGTTCCTTTAGGCATATTGTGGCCTCAAGACCACCGCAGCACTGCCACGGAACAGCGGTTCCCTGGCTGCTGCTGGAGGCCATTGGCGGTCTGACCACTATAATTGTAACAGGGCGCTCGGAAGACCACTGCATCCCTGCGAGTCTGGCGGTCCGTGGACCGCCAGACTTTTAATAAGCCCCTTGGTATCTCCTTTAACCCTGGGGTTATACCTGATCACAGTTCTTGGTTTCTTCACTCTTTTATCCATCCTGACAAATTGGGATATAAACAAATGTAAGCATCTCCAGCATAGGGAATTTGACATTAAAGATATAAGTTGGTGAGCTTTGTTGTCATTAGTGCAGACCAGTTCATGCCAATATTTTGATGGTCAGTATTGGAAACTTCAAAGTTAGTGACACCCAGTTAGCCATTAGTTTTGACATCATTTGTTATAGAAGGAAGAAAATGAATCCCTCATCTATTTGAAAAAATGTCAGTATCTAGTGGTCGAGGAATGAAAGTAGAATAGTAATCCATTTTGAAATTCAGTACAAAACACACCCTGACTTACATAAAATGAAATGCTAAAATGGACATTTATGGCACATGTGTTGGAAAATTATGATTGGTTCATATTGTATTTTTAGAGAAAAATGGAAAGTTGAAATTACTCCTTATAGCCTGCCAGTTATGACAGATCATCTGAATAAATTTTAATCTAATCATGTTGAAGTATTTTAGAGAATACAATTTAAATATATTGCTTTTGTTTACGATCGATCAGTTGCAATTCGTAGTTAATCAGAGTCTGTTTATTTACAACTGATTTGGAATCTCCAGTAATCAGACTGAATACAGATGTGCTGCTCAAATAAGAAGCTCTGTAGACTGGTCATGCTCGGGCTCTTTGCCCGGCTTACAGGATACATTTTTTCATGAGACAATCTTATATATTTATTTTGAGTTAAAATTGTCAATGCATGCTTGGGTTTAATTTATAAAGAGCAAGGATCTTGCCACTCTTCTGCATGCACATAGCAAAGATGTGAATGGCTATCCTGCTACAGGACTTTTCGTTCATCAAAGGATCTCATTATTTCTGCGTATCTCCAAATTGTTGTGGCAGCAGTTACTTTGTGAAGGTTTAGCTTGAAGATATTCATCATAGCAGAGCTCAGCATCCTTAATTGCATAATCTAAATTGTTCGATTTTCCTTCAGATTTCAGCTTTAAATGTGTCTCACACCAATAACGTAACAGAAATACATCAATGGAGGATAAAGGAAACACAAAAATGTATAAATAATTCCCCTCACTGACATCCCCTCTTACTTACTCAGTCTCCCTCATCATTGTGCAGTATAACACTGAACATCACAGAGCTGCTCCACTGTGTAATTCTGTCTCGGAATGGCCAGACTGATAGCCGTAAATACACAAAAAGAGAGCCAGGCACAACCCAGTACAAGGCCCACCTTCAGTAACCGACATCTCTGCCCTCCACAAATGACCCTCTCATATCACTAGGCCACACTTCCCAAATCACTCAGCTTAAGTAAGCAATGGCTACATAATCATCAAAATAGTCTTTATGACATCATGTGGAATGGAAGATGAAATAGCATTTACCTGGAATGCTATTGGCATCAGTAATCTTTAAAGATTCACTCACTTTGAATAGATCTGAACATTAGAAGAGTATGTTGGCCTTTGTACTTCATAGCAGTACCTTCAAGGGAGATGTTACTGAAGCTACAAGTTGCAAAATATGCAGAGAGCACAAGGTTTTCACTTTGCATCTATATCTTCAGTTCTGCAACATTCGGAGGTTCCTTCTTCTCCGTACACACTGGCATGTATCAGAACTCCTAGCACAATTACTGCTATCCTTAAGGATTCTTAATGGAGCATTCAGTATGCATTAGATGGAGAAGCCATTGAAGGCAGTTCAAATAGACCATTAAGTCTATGGAGAAAGTGATCTGGTATTACCCCTGGTCGAATCTTTATTTTGACCCATGAGATCCACCAATCCACAGAGTTAGATTCAAGTATTTTGGTACATGCCACCAATCATTCAGGAAGATGAAAGGAATGCTGTAGGGAATGAAGGCTCTTGCTTATTTCTTCATAGTTTAGCCGACCGATTTATGTCAGCCTTCTACAAGACCCTAATCTACAGAATAGATTTGAGCAAACCAAATGTGGTGCTGAACAGTTCAAAAGCCTTCAAAAGACCATTGTACTTTCTATGTCTGTAGGGCGATGCTACATCGGTGGAGAAAGAAGCCCACAACTGGAAAATAAGTATGGCTTTTTAGTTAAAAAGAAATCAGGAGTTATATGTTTTCTACTTGTTTTCCTTCTGGGTTTCATTCTACTTTAATGTGTGCATGTGTGTGAGTGTGCATGCTTGTGTATGATTTTTTTTGTGCAGATTAATCCTGCTTATTTACATTTGACTTTTTTGGGGGCTCTTTTTAGGGGGGTGAAATAAACATGCTCCCTGAACATAAATTGGTTAAAAAAGTGTTCCTACAGCTAGTATGTATTGCATGGGGAAAAAAATCAATGTGTCGGAGGCACTGGTGTTGATGATTCTTGGCTACCAGTTACTTTCATTAGAGGATTCACATTGCCCACCCATGGTAAAATACTGGCCCTACCATAATGGCAATATTTCTTTGCAACTTGTAGTGGTCTATCCCCTAGTAATATAACGGCCCTGCTGGGACAATAAATCTTGGAAATTCTTGGGCATCCGTGATGGTGCAAATCTCTAGCATAACAATAGTCTTAGAGAATGCTGGATATTCTTGACATATTGAGAAGTGCCATGGTCTGATGGGTCTGCCATAGAAAATGGAACTAGAATGTGACTGAGAGGGATTGGCTAAACATGTTCTTTAGTATGTTCTGAAAAATTTCTATTTTATATTTGTTATGATGTCTATTATGTAGATGTTAACGGTAGGACTAGGACTTTCCAGGAATTGCCATGTGGTAAGAGTATCCTAGAGGGTATGTATATTACCAGGACAAACAAGGCATTCTATTTGTCCCCTTGTTAGACCTGGCACCTTGGCGTGAGTCTCCCTTCCACTTTTTGCTGATGTGCCTCCGATGTTTTGCTGGTTTTTCGATACTCAGGGCACTGCGCCACGGCTGATCCGTGCCGCAGTGCAAGTGCTCCCTACTGTGAATTGTACATGCGATTGGTATCCATGATTGGTTCTTTGGATTTACTGTTAGTCCCTAGTAAAGTGCACAAGAGAGTGCCGGGGCTTGTAGATGCCAATACTGCTGGTGGGCCTGCAGCGCTGGTTGCGCCACCCACCGAAGCAGCCGTAAAGATGTGTCTGGGAACTGCGACCGCAGATCCGGCGTGCGGTCTCGTACTGTCACGCTAGCTGGGCAAGTGTCCCCACTTGCCAGCACCGACCCTTCCCTTGACTACATGTTAGTCACCCCTATGGTAGGCCTGCGGGCAGGGTGCATTGTAGGTGTAAGGTAGGACAAGCCCAGATGTGCGTGGCATGTCCTAGTAGTGACTTACAACGAAGACCGTATTTCACTATTGAAGGCTACCTGCTCCATTAGGCCAGACTGAGCTGCGAGGATTATTACACCCTATAATCCCCGCAGGCTCAAGGAGCATGGTAGCGAGTCATGTTTAGTATGCCTGAACTCGGGATGATAAGATATTTCTTGTAGTCAAGTTTATTTTAGTATCCTGGGTTTGCAAATGCTACTTTTAGAAAGTTAGCCTTTGCTTGCTTAACCATTTCAGCCGCCTCTGCTGGTATGTGTATCTGACTGTCTGGGATGTGTGAATGACAGGGCTGGAGGGATGACAGGTGGTGAATGCGCAGATTACACCTTAGTGGGAGGTAGGAGTGCCTCTTGACTCGAACTGTCACTGTGCTCGGCCACCACAATGCTGGCTCCACCCTCCTGGGGAGCGGCGGATGACTCTGCTGGCACCTGGCCCAGGAAGGGCGAAGCCCCCATCAACAAGGTACTCTGGCCACCCCTGTCCAGACAATGCTGGCTCCACCTCCTGTGGGGCGTCTGATGCGCCTGCCCCTCACACTGAGAGCAGAAGCCGGAGTACACCCGCCGGGGTACTCCAGAACTGAGAGTGGCTATGCAAAGGCCCCCCTGGCCTGCGAGAACAAAAGAATTGGCCTATAAAAGAAGGAGCCCTGCTCCTTGAAAATTAGATCCGGTTTGGGCCACAGAAGGACTCTGCCCTACGAGAAGGACCGTGAGAGACAAGGAAGGGCGCTGACTCTTGCCTGTGTCTGGTGCCTTGCTGCTGAAGGAGAGGAAGAAGAAAAGACTACGAAAAGACTTTCGCTTTACTTGTGCCAAACTCTGCTAAAGGGATCTCCAAGGGCTTGCAACTGAACTTGCCCCCTGACCAGCGTCCCAGGACCAGTGGACGCTACCCCCTTGGAAGAAAGCGACTGCGGGTGCTGACCATCGCCGCAGTATCGACAGAGGAATCTCCTCTAAGGCATCAACGTCATCCCGACCACCGTGACCGGGGCCCAAAGCAACAGCGAGAGCAAAGTAAGGACCAGCCGCCGCTGGCCCGAACACCGTGACCGCAACTGCACCGGGAGCCCGAGAGCAAAGGGAAGGAGGACCCGTCCGGTCCGAGCTCTCGAGGGGACTGCATAGCGAGCAGTCACTCACCTGCAAAGACGGACAGTTGCCCTACGAGAATCCGCAAAGTCGGTAGCCTGCCCGACAGCCCAGCTGTGAGCCCACAGCTGCCCCGACATTTGGCTGGGTACGTCCTGCACTTGGGGACCGCACTGCCACTTGCCACCGCCGCACAGCCGCCGCCTCCAGGGTCGGAGCGGACGACAAGGAGAGGACCCTGCCGCCACCGAACACCGCTGCCCCGGATGACCAGTGACCTGCTCGGCTGAAGAGCCGCAACGATCAGCGACCCCGGGAAGGCAACGCGACGTGGGACAGATCCCCTGGAAGCCGCCGGCTCCACAAGAACTTTGAGTAACACCGGCCTACGGGCCTCAAGAGAACTGCATAAGAACTGTGGTAACCCGAATTAAGTAAACTGCAACCGTTTTCATAAAATACATTGACTGTATTCACAAGCCTGCTTAAAATCTATATAAAGATATATATTTTTACAGAATACAGTCTGGTCTCGTTGTGTGGTGGGTTGGTTGTAAAGGTGTACTGTTGCAAGTGTTTAACCCAATGTGCCCCAAAGATTAGCCTACGACTGCTTAAGCCACACTACCTAGAGGGTAAGCAGAGGTTGTCTGGAAGGTAACCCTCAGCCCTGACGAGGAAGAGAGAGTCCCTGCTTGTCGCTAGTGTTGCACTGCGCCAACTAGAGCCTCCCCCTTCCTACACCCCTTATATGTGGTGTCACTAGGGACAGGTACGTTTAAAACGGCCAACATAAAGTTCAAGGCCAAACAGAATTCTTAGAAGCTTATCGAATTTAACACAAATTTCTATTGGGTGGGGCACTGCTGCAGGTGATATGAAAATCAAGCAAATGTTATGTTTCAGGTAAAAGTATTGCAAGGTAACTGAAAAAATGTTGTTTGAAAAATGTGTACCAAGATAAGTGCAAAAAGAACAATTGATGGACAATGCAGAACAATGTCATACATTAACCCCAGTACAGAGATCTGGGCCTGAATCCATCGTTTTTTTGCTCACCATGCCATTCCCGTTTGGACCCAGCCATATGCAAATCAGTCATGCACCTTGTGCCCAATGGGAACAGGCCAGCCCAAATTGCCAGCCCAGGTCCTCCCTGGACTGGAAACAAGCATCCTATGACCAGTTTTGGGTTTTCAGCCAGGATAGCTTGACTCCAAGGGCATGGAGAGCCCGGGACTCAGGTCTGAGCATACCCGTCCCACTCGGGGTGACAAATGCAAAAAGAACAATTGATGGACAGAATGCAGAACAATATCATACATTCAGGCCGGTACAGACATCTGGGCCTAAATTTGTTGTTTTTTTGCTCACCAAGCCATTCCAGTTTGGACCCAGCCATATGCAAATCAGTCCTGACCCTGTGCCCAATGGGAACAGTCCAGCCTGAACTGCCAGGCTTGGTTCACACTGGACTGGGAACAAGCAACCTACGACCGGTTTCGGGATTTCAGCCCTCATCACCCAGGATAGCTTGACTGCAGTGGAATGTAGAGCAAGGGCCTCACGTCTGAGCATACCTGTCCCACTCGGGGGGACAAATGCAAAAAAGAACAATTGATGGACAGAACACAGAACAATGTCATACATTCACCCAAGTACAGAGATCTGGGCCTAAATCCATAGTTTTTGTACTCACCATGCCAATTCAGGCACAGGGTCAAGACTAATTTGCAAATGGCCAGGTCTAAACTGGGGTGGCATAGTGAACAAAAGAATGTTGGATTTAACCCAGATCTCTTGACTGGGGGGAATGTTTTGATTTGTTCTGCATTCCATCCATCAATTGTGTGTCTTTTACTTTCTCACCCAAAGTGCTCCAGGTATGCCCAGACGTGAGTCCTGGGCTCACTGTGCCACTGGAATCAAGCTACCCTGTCTGAGGAGGGGTGAAACCCCTAAACCAGTCCTAGGATGCTTGTTTCCGGTTCAGGGAGGACCTGGCTTGGCAGTTCGGGCTGGACTGTTCCCATGAGGCACAGGGTCAAGACTGATTTGCATTTAGCCAGCTATAAACTGGGTTGGCATGGTGTGCAAAAGAATGATGGATTTAACCCAAATCTCTTGACTGGGGGTGAATGTTTTGATTTGTTCTGCATTCCATCTATCAATTATGTGTATTTTGCTTTCTCACCCAAAGTGCGCCAGGTATGCCCAGACGTGAGTCCTGGGCTCACTGTGCCACTGGAATCAAGCTACCCTGGCTGAAGAGGGGTGAAACCCCTAAACCAGTCCTAGGATGCTTGTTTCCGGTCCAGGGAGGACCTGGCTTGGCAGTTCGGGCTGGACTGTTCCCATGAGGCACAGGGTCAAGACTGATTTGCATATGGCCAGCTATAAACTGGGTTGGCATGGTGTGCAAAAGAATGATGGATTTAACCCAGATCTCTTGACTGGGGGAGAATGTTTTGATTTGTTCTGCAGCTTATCTATCAATTATGTGTCTTTTGCTTTCTCGTCCTTTTTACCCCAGGTATGCCCAGACATGTGTCCTGGGCTCACTGTGCCACTGGAATCAAGCTATCCTGGCTGAAGACGGGTGAAACCCCGAAACCGGTCCTAGGATGCTTATTTCCGGGCCAGAGAGTACCTGGCTTGGCAGTTCGGGCTGGACTGTTCCCATGAGGCACAGGGTTAAGACTGATTTGCATACGGCCAGGTCTAAACTGGGATGGCATGGTGAGCAAAAGAATGATGGATTTAACCCAGTTCTCTTGACTGGGGCTGAATGTTTTGATTTGTTCTGCATTCTGTCTATCAATTGTGTGTCTTTTGCTTTCTCATCCTAAGTGCACCAGGTATGCCCAGATGTGCGTCCTGGGCTCACTGTGCCATTGGAATCAAGCTATCCTGGCTGAAGAGGGGGAAACCCCGAAACCGGTCCTAGGATGCTTGTTTCTGGTCCAGTGAGGACCTGGCTTGGCAGTTCGGGGTGGACTGTTCCCATGAGGCACATGGTCAAGACTGATTTGCATATGGCCAGGTTTAAACTGGGGTGGAATGGTGAGCAAAAGAATGATGGATTTAACCCAGATCTCTTGACTGGGGATGAGTGTTTTGATTTGGTCTGCACTCCGTCCATCAATTGTGTGTCTTTTGCTTTCTCGCCCTAAGATAAGTGAGCATGAATAGCAATGTGTGACTCTTGGTCAAGGCATTATTAGAAAGACAAGGAATAGGGGAATCTTTGGTGTCATGCTGAATAACTACACTAGAGGCCATTTCAACATTGCTAGCATGGGAAGACAAGGGAAACATTCATTACAAGGTTCCAACTCCCTTACTAGCATCCCTTATCACCTACCATTTCTCTTCCAGCATTATGATGAAGGGGCGTAACCATTTGGGTGCTCCAATGTGCCATTACACCTGTGGTAGGCCAAATGGGTAGCTGGGAAACATATAAAAAAAAGGCATCAGGCAAAAAGACTTCAGAAGCTGACTGCACTAAACATTATTACAACCCCTCTCCTCTCAGATCAGTCTACAGACCCAACTCTCAGATAGGTGGAAAGATAATCACAGGACGTTAGAAAACTGAATTGTTTTTACCTGTAATGTGATTTGTCTAGAAAAGGCGTTTTTTTTCATTTCTTGTTGTTTGAATATCCACAAATGTCTGGAGAAAACTACAGCCTATCACTCGCTCGCTCAAGATATATCCAAATGTATCTCAAACATTTATCTCAATCTCTATCTCTCTCTATATGTATGTATATATATATATATATATATATATATATATATATATATATATATATATATATATATATATATATATGTTCATATACACGCACACACATGTATAGCACACAATGCAGTCACAATTATGTAGTTACAAAATGGAGCAGTTTAGGCAAATGCTCCATTGAAAAATCTTTTTTAGATTCCACCAAGACCTTGGACCCTGCAACAAATTTGGCAAGATAATTTCCACCATGCCAAACTGTGTACAGTTCTGTACAGGACGAAAAAAGTTAAGAGGAGAGTTGAAAAAGGTAAATATTCTAAATCCAATAAATGTCATTGCTAGCTGACCCTTTGAGAGAACAGTTTGGACAATCCCTTACTCGTATAAGAAGAATGTGTTTTCTAAAATTCCATATTCAGCATAATCAAGCATTACTTTTTATTTCACTGCAGGCAACTAAACGGTATGATCCAATATTTTACTTACTATTGCCAATAACATTTGTCTGTTTGAAATCAATCTTTTCAAGTTTATTACCCCAAAGTAAGTATGTAAAATAAGAAAATACATAAAAGGTAACCTGTAATATGGTCCACTGGCTATAGAGGAGTTCTGGTGACGTCATATACGAAGAAGGAAGGGAGGGCAAATGCTCTGCAAACACCAAACAATGAGCTTGAGTCTGAAATTGGATTGCCACTCCCCACTGGACTGGAAAATATGGTGTCCCTGTTATGTCAAAAGTGCTGTCACTATTTACAAAAAAACAAAAAGGGAGTACTTTTATTTTGTAATGGATTGTGAACAGTCGGTTTAGATTTAGGGGATTTTGAAAGCGCATGGCTACCCTTGGGCATCCCAGCGCTGAGGTGAGACAGTACAGGCAGTTGTTTGTGCATGAGTTTAGGGGAAAGCCATGTTTTGAGTCTTTTTTTGAAGGACGCTTTGTTTTAAATCAGTCGGAGTTTCGGATCCATACTGTTCCACAGTTTAGGTACCAGGTGGGCGAAAGACATTCCACCCCACCTGGCTCTCTTGAAGCTGGTGGGATTCATCAGAAAGTTAGAGCTTGACCTGAGGTGGCGAAGGGGAGAATAATGTGAGACCAACTTTTGTATCAGGGTGAGGCCTCTCCCATACATGGCTCTGTGAGCCAAGCTTATGGACTTAAATTTGATCCTGGCTTGGACCGGGAGCCAATGAAGCTCCCTCAAGGAGGATCTGGCTGATTGATGTCTGGGTATATTCAACAGCAGCCATGCAGCTGCATTCTGTACGACTTGGAGTCTGTTTGTAACGTATTTAAGAGAGCCAACTGTCAGATGAGGTCTTAGGCACTTGTAAATGGTGATGTGGATATACACGGTCTGCAGATCTAGCCAATAACCTTGAAAAGTGGTTGTGATTTGAAAAATATGTTTACTCTGTGTAGGTGCGAAAAGGGATGTGAAGGGAGTGTGGGGTAGTTTGGAGGAGTGAAAGAAAGGATGAGAGATAGACTGCTTTGCAAATTGTGCATTGTAAATATCCATATATGTAAAGAATAATTGGTGGCCTTTATTAATCCTTGCAAAAACAGCGTTCATTTGACATTGATAAACTTAAAGAAACAGTCAGTTCAAAACCCAGAGGCCTATAAGATTAGGATGCTGTAAAGAAGAGATTAACGGTTTTCCTTTGGATGGGGGCAGAGTGCAAGGGATGAGATTGGCTTTGTAGACCATCCACCATTGCTAGAAGCCAACTAGATAAAATGTACTGGGACAAAGAAAATACTAAAAAACATGGTGCCTTTGAAATCATGTGTCACTTACCCTTTCGCCAGTGTAAAGTATCAAGCTGTTGTTCTGCCTCATCATTGCCTCTGTGGTGGGCCAACGTGGCTGTTGAAGTGGTAAAAAATAGCATGAGGCAAAACATACTCCAAAGCCCACTTCCATTATCCACACAACACCATTCCCTTAATGAAAAACCCTCATCAAAGTGTTTAGCAGCACCCACATTTAAGAAGGTGAGTTTATCTACCTGATGCAATCTCATAAATTGCATGAAAAGCATGTAAATGTAGAAATATGGATGTGGTTAAAACTAGCGACCCAAAAAATATCCAATGTATCTGAAGATCTATACCTGTTCAATTTATTTAAACTTTATTTGTAGGGTGTGTAGGTGAGGGAGGAAGTGCCAGAGAATGAAATGGGGAAGCTAAAAGAAGAGTGATGTCTAATCCAGACATATGGGGAAAGATGAGGAAAGGGGAAAGAATGTGCCAGAAAAGTGGCATAGTGAAATAGTGAAGTGGGCTTAATGACAGTGCAACAAGTGAAGATAGTCTAAGGTTTAGAGGTATTATTGTTTGGTGAGAAATGCTAGGAACAGCTTTGTTTAGAAGAAGGTCAAGTTAGTTATGGATTTGGAGCAGGGTGTGTGAAATAACATTTATAGTGGATCCAATGTTAAAGAACATGCATGGAGGGCAAATGAAACACCCAAATACCTGGCTCCTATTCCTCCATTAAAATAATTTTTCACTTACCCATACTCTTCCAGCAATATGATGTGGGATGCTCAAAATGGATGAAAAACTCCTCTGTCCCATGCGGTGTCTAGAAAGGCATATAGGAACCTGTAAAGAATCCAAAAATGACTTCAGCAAAGATTAAGGCCAACTCCAGCCTACGCTAATGAGGCTCACGTTCCTTCTCAGCCCACTACTTTGTATTTGAGGATATCAAAATAATAATATTTTCCTACCATTTTATAACAAAAACATGCTTGAATATATATATAGTATGTGTATATCATCAAGTTATATACACACACACATACACACATATATATGTATATATACATTTATATATAGAAATATTTTGAAATATATTTATTTATGCCTTGGTATATGCGGGTGCAGCGGCTAGCCAAATATTCACTCAGTATGGCTCTTTCTTTTGAGTTGTGTATCCTTCTGTTCAAAAGACATTTTTTGAAAACTTCCCTGGGAAATAATGAAGTCCACATAAACGTTTTTAGTTTTGCAGATTTTGATGAGTCGACATCGCGTTTGGGGAATGTCAGAGGTAGTGAGCTACAGAAGCTCACTGAATCCCATGTCAGGTGTTCTCTTGCACCTGAATGTGTATTCAGAATTTGTGAAGTTAAAACAGTTACTAAAGTCTTCTGAATATGATAATGTAAGAGTTTTCAAAGGTCTACAGACTAGATACACACTGCATGGTATGTGCATGTGTTTTTTCCCCTAAGATGTCTCTAGCATTCCTCTAAGACCTTGGTAGTCCAGCGACAGCTTATGAAGCTTGCAGGATTCCACAAGCTCCTTGAGTGACTGGGCCTAAGTCAGTAGAGCTGGAGGAGGCTTCTTATGTACCAAGGAATAATTATCATGCATTAAAGTTACTCTGGCAGAGTAGTTCCATGTATTATGGCAGCTTTGGGTGCTCAGCTTCAACAATGCAATCTTGATTCTCGACCTTCCTACCAATCTAGTCTGTGACACATTTCTGGTCTGTCAATACCATGTCCTGGTCTTATCATTAAGGAGTACAAAGATTAAAATGAAGTCAGTAGATCATGGTAAGAGTGAGGAAAGAGTTTGGTGGCTCTGGCAGAGGGCATCGAATTAACTGCAGATATTTCTGAAAAAGTTGTATTCCAAATCTTGTATCATAAAAGGCATCATAATTCTCCTAGACTTATTTTTACAGTATATGTAAAGGACACCATACTTCTACTTGTGAATGACATTAAGATGGGTGCTGCCATTAAATATGCATTTACAAAACCGAGGAAAGTCTTATTTACTTTTGCACAGTTGAAGTTTGTACAAGCCATCAGTCTGGGTCTACCTCATTGAGAGAAAGTTTGCTTTCAGGTGGTGATGAGATAAACAGTTTCAAAGGTTTGCGTGGAATTTATAATTTATCCAGAAGATTGTGGTGTCTTTTATATTTAGAGTTTGAATGGCTAGTTCAGCTGGTAATGTTGGAATCAAAAAAGAAAGAAACAGCAGTGATTCATATAAAATCTTCCTCATACACTTTGGCTATGAGTATATGGTAGCATTGCATAAACTGCGCTGTCTTGAGAAATATACATTGTAAACAGTCATCTATTCAAAGAATTAATTAGTAGCCTTTATTAACCTTGATGAAACAGCATTCATTTGAAGTTAACAAACCTTCGAAACATTATTGTCAAAACCCAAAGAACACAATAATGTAATCACTTTTGGGTAAAATCCATTGAAGGGTGAGGCAGTAAGATAAGACAATGTATGATAGAGCAGATTGTTTAGTCAGTTATAGAGAGGGACAGGTGGCAAGAAATGACTGGTTTTTTTTTACTACGTATTCATAGAAACCAAAAGATAAAATGTTCTGAGGCAAAGGAAACACTCAAACACATGGTGAAGGAAATGCCCAAACACATGGTGGCCTTTGGTGCCCCGTCTTACCCTTTCGCCAGAATAAGGTAGGAGGCTTCGGCTCTCTCTCCTTATTGTTACTGCCGGGAACCACTGTGGCTGCTGTAAAGGTAAAAATTGCTTTAGGCAAAACATACTTTAAGACCCACTTTCACTTTCCACTCCAAACTCCACCTCCATGACTACAATGAAAGACTCTCATCAATCTTTTCAGTGGCACCCACGTTTAAGTAGGACCATGATCACACACAGTTTGTTGCCCGCAACCTTGTTTCTAGTAAATCATGTGAAGCAGGAGATGACAATATTATTTAGCTGTAAAGTTATATCTTTAGCCATGGTACCCTTAAGCATTTAAAGGCTTTAAAGATCTCCAGTGTCAGAGCAGTGTATTTGGCTAGTTTGCCTATAGACATTCCATGAGTATAAATAGACTGCATGAAGTATTTTTCTGGCAGACAAATAATGCACGCAAATATGTTTAAAGAGAAATAACAGCAAGGATGCATGTTCACCTTGTTAGGATGTAAGGGAGTGGACAAGTTCATAGCTAATGGAAAGAGATGGATCCTAGTAAAATATACTAATTCAAAACAACAAACGTAAACTCATAAGATTAAGGAAAGCTACATAATTTTGCAGAGAAAGGTGAGGATTATTGTTACATGTGCAAGCGATGTTTTCCGAAACATCAGCCTGACTATGCAGTGTGTGCTATTTATTGGTACTACACTGATACGTCCTTATTATTTTTTGTAATTGCACTCTGATCTCACTGCCCATAGGCATGTGTTCCCTAATGATGAAGAGTGTCCTAAGAGTTCTCAACTAGAGCTGATTGTAAGGTATTATCCACTATTGCCAACTGCAAAGTGTGTTATGATTAGTTAATACCATCTGCTCAGAGCATAACCCATTAATTGACTACCATGTATGTGAGTGGATATGACAAGAAGAACAGACAATTAAGAGCGTTTACTACTGAGCATGTGGAGAATACATCTATTAGCACCCCTATAGGAAGGCCAAAAAGCCAATTGCAACTGCTGGTTTCCAGAACTTCACTGAACCTGGAACACAGGCAAATAAGAACACTTAGTGTGATCATTCTACTGCCTTGGACTAGCTGAGCCAGTTTCAATATTCCAGAGATCATTCTAATAAGTATAATAATCAAAAAATGGCCATACTTTGGAACAATAGCTGAATATGAAAATCTTGAGAATTTGATACCACGCATAGAAAATGTATTTTTGGTAAGTTTAATTTCTAAGAACTCTTTTTCACTGATTATACTAAGGAATAAAAACAACCAACATTCATACAGGGTGGACAAAAATCTCTACGTTCCTCAAATTAGCTAGACATAGATTCCCTTCAAATGTGTTGCCATGAACAACAGGCATTCACTTAATTCGGCCTCTCAGCATCAATCAATCAGTAGATTTGCAGAGCACTTCTTGTCACACGTGAAGGTATACAGGCGATGGCAGGGTCCAGTTGATTAGCCAAACATCTAGGTCTTCCGGGACTTTCAGAACTCTGGAAGAGATGGGGATGTAGGGAGATAAAGGGGTAGCTCATTCCATGTTTTTGTTGCTAGGTAGAAGGAACGACCTCTGCATCTGCTACGTCAAATGCGGGGGTGAAGGTTAGAGAAAGAAGTGGAGCGGAGATGTATGGTGGGCTGATGTAAGTGCAGTCGATGGTTAAAGTACACGGTCCGCAGTTATGTAGGACCTTGTATGCGTGGGCCAGGAGCTTTTCTGTACAGGGAGACATGTTCATTTCCCTGAGGTAGGAGGTGATGTGAATTAGTCTACGGAGTTCCAGGGTGAGTCTGGCTGCTGTGTTCTGTATTGTCTGTAGTCGGTTCGTAGGCGTGGTCAGTGGGGGTCTGAGTTAAGAGGGCCACCAAGATGCGTCCAAGGGAGAGCTTTTGTTTCTGAAGTGCAGTACCTCTGTCTTGTCTGTGTTGAGTTTCAGGCAATTGTCCCTCATCCAGTTGGCAATGTCTGTAATGCAGATGATTTTCTTTGGTTCGAAGGTGAGGGTAGACTGACTTTTTGAATTCTTCTGGTGAGGAGAGGCGATCCATCTGAGAGCAGCTCCTTGGATGCCTCTGTTGTGCAGCCTTGTGATGAGTGTGGGGTGGCAGCCGTATCATAGGCTGTCCAGAGGTCTATGAGGATCAGAGCCACAGTCTCTCCGCAGTCGTGTAGGTCTTGGATGTCGTTGGTAGCCGCCATGAGGACTGTCTTGGTGTTGTGGTTGCTGCGGAATCCAGATTGAGAAGAATCGAGTAGGGGGTTCTGTTCCAGTTGTGAGGAGAGTTATTGGTTGATGACTTTTTCTAATACTTTGGCCGGGAATGGAAGCAGGGAGATCGGTTGTCAGTTCTGGAATTCACTGGGATCTGCTAATGGTTTCTTTAGTAGGGGGTTGACTTTTGCCTGTTTCCAGTCTTTGAGGCTCGTGGCTGTTGCTATTGAGATGTTGAACAAGGCAATAAGAAGGTGGCTGATTTCATTACAAGACCGTATGCTACCATTATGCAATAAACTCTTTTTGCAGCCCCAACATTCAGCCCTTTAAGGAACAATAATACATCATAAAGCAATAGAATGTCCAGACAATATAAATGTCCAGAGTCATCATCCTCTTTTATTCGCTCCTTCATTACAGATAAGTACTGCTGTGTTTTGTCCTTGGTAGGTCGCTCCCCACACCGCACAGCACCGCCTGTGTGCCCTTGCCTTAGCCCAGCTGCCGCTGCTGCTGTCTGGGATTCAAGGCCCTCCCTGCTCTTGCCCCTGTTTCTGGTATTTTTATTTTCATTGTAAATTGTATTTTTCTGTCAGCTCACTGTGTGTTTTTGCCCTTTTGCCCCCTTCCCAGCTGTGCCATTACTATGTCCCTTTTCCTTTCGGTATCCCTACCGTTCTTCTCCCCAGTTCCTGCTGCTGCGTCCCCTGCTGCCCCGCCCCCCTGCTCTCCCATTCTCCTGCTCCCACCTCCCAGCTGCTCCTCCCTCCCACCTCTCCTTCTTATGGCGGCCGCGTGCAGCAGGCATGCTGCTGGCGTGCCAAAGGCAAGCCCATCTGAGCCCGTCCACGCCTGGACCGCGCCCAGCACCAGAACCCCTGCCCCCGAGAGTCCCAACACTGCTACAACGCCAACCCCATCTACGCACTCAACACTGGACAAGAACTCACATACTGCCTGGCCACCCCAAAGCGCATCCAAGGACCCTTCTCCTGCCGCAACTGCAGCTTCACCAGCACATGACCCACCAACCCACCCACCATGAAAGAACCTAACTACCTCAGATGCATTCTTCTCAACACTCGCTACGCCCGCAAACACGCCGTTGTACTCTGGGACCTTCTCAACTCAACCTTCCCAGACGTCACCTTCCTGACAGAGACCTGGCTGAACCCCTCCTCGGCACCCGACATCGCTATAGCCATCCTGGAAGGCTGTAAAATCTCCCGCAGGGACCGCACCAATGGAGTAGGAGGAGGAATCACCATCACCACAGGAACACCCTCAGAGTCTCGACCAGCACGGACGACACCCTCAACATCGCCGAACACCTACACTTCCAGATCCACACCGACCCCAACACCACCCTCAGAGGAACCCTCATCTACAGACCCCCTGGACCCCAACCACAGTTCAGCGACTCCATCACCGACTTCATCAGCTCACACGCGCTAGCCTCCATGGACTACATCTTCCTTGAGTACCTGAACTTCTACCTCGAGAACAACGACAACAACTCCACCACCCTTATCGACAACCTAGCCAACCTCGGACTCAGACAACTCATCACTGCACCCACTCACTCCACTGGCCACATGCTTGACTCCATCTTCTCCACAAGCCCCCACGTCTCCTTCAACCACACCACCGAACTCCACTGGACCGACCATCGCTGCATTCACTTCACCTTCTGGAAACCCACCACGCACCACCGCACCCGACTGATGCCTCGCTGCGGCTGGAACAAAGTCACCGAAGACCAGCTAACCACCACCCTTGCCCAAAGACTGCCCACCGACCCCACCGACGCCGACAATGCCGCCCACAATCTCAGACAGTAGATTGACGACTGAGCCATCACCCTCGCCCCGGTCAAGAAATCCAGCTGGTTCACTGAAGACCTCCAGGCCTCCAACCTGCCGAAAGCTGGAGAAGAAGTGGCTCAGTGAACGAACACCGGACAGCTACGCAGTCCACAAGAACGCCACCTGCAGACACCATCACCTCATCAGATCCGCCAAAAGAGCCTCCTTCAAAGCCCGCCTAGACAACAATGCATACAACAGCAAAGAGCTCTTCAACATCATGAAGGAACTCTCCAACCACAGCTCCATCACCAACGACATCCCACCTTCGCAAAACCTGTGCGACTCGCTCACCACCTTCTTCCATCGCAAGATCGCAGACATCCACGACAGCTTCAACGCCATGACCGCCCCGACAACCACTCATACCGCCGCCACCACGACCACAATTCACACCGATTGCCTGCTCTCCTGGACCAATATCAACGACAACTACACCATCAAGATCATGAACACTGTCCACTCCAGATTTCCGTCCGACCCATGCACACACCACATCTTGACCAAAGCCAGCACCGCCATCGCACCCCAACTCCGGAAAGCCATCAACATCTCCTTCGAGACAGCAATCACGGCTCTCATCCTCCTGGACCTGTCAGCCGCCTTCGACACGGTCTGCCACCGCACACTACGAACATGCCTCCACGACGCCGGGATCCAAGAGAAGGCCGTTGCCGAATAGATGAGGAACAGCCGACTGAAGCTGAACTCGGACAAGACATAGGTCCTCATCCTCCGATCCACCCCTTCAGCCTGGAATGACTCCTGGTGGCCAACCGCATTGGGAACAGCTCCAACACCCACCACCACGCTCGCAACCTGGGGGTCATCCTCGACTCCACCCTCTCCATGACCAAACAGGTCAACGCCGTCTCTTCCTCCTGCTTCAACACCCTCTGCATGCTTTGCAAGGTCTACAAGTGGATCCCCACTGAAACAAGAAGAACGGTCACCCAGGCCCTCGTCAGCAGCAGGTTGGACTACGGAAACACCCTCTATGCAGGAACCTCGGCCAAACTCCTGAAACGGCTCTAACGCATCCAGAAAGCCTCTGCACACC
Organism: Lissotriton vulgaris; assembly: GCF_964263255.1. Lineage (NCBI taxonomy): Eukaryota > Metazoa > Chordata > Amphibia > Caudata > Salamandridae > Lissotriton > Lissotriton vulgaris. Next base: position 1,256,276,754 of record NC_141694.1, on the reverse strand, counting down.
TGGTCCTCGACATCCCTTGCCGCAGCCACATCACATCCCACCTGAGAGACCTGCACTGGCTCCCTGTCAACAAGAGGATAACCTTCAAGCTCCTCACCCACACACACAAGGCACTCCACAGCACCGGACCAGCGTATCTCAACAGCCGACTCAGCTTCTACACCACCAGCTCCTCTCCGCTGACCTCGCCCTCGCCACAGTCCCTCGCATCCGAAGTGCGACCTCAGGTGGCAAATCATTCTCCTGCCACCACAACCTGGAACACCCTACCCACCCACCTACGGCAGACCCAAGACCTGCTAACCTTCAGAAGACTTCTCAAGACCTGGCTTTTCGAGCAGTAGCAGCATTTCCCTCCCCCAGCGCCTTGAGACCCTCACAGGTAAGTAGTGCGCTTTGCAAATGCCATGATTGATTATTGTTGCTATGTATTGATTACTGTTAAAGATCATATCTAGTCTTTAGTCATAGTTTGGGACTGCCCTTCCAATTTATAGTTTAGGCTGGTAAGATTTTAGGGAATTTAGTTTAACCTCTGTGTAATATTGTGTCAATAGTTGTTTGACTTGTGTCAATATTACAACAAAAAGTAACCAGGAGTCAAAAAACACATTCTACTCATAGACAACCAATTACACGACAAGAGGAAAGATTGTGGAACAAATGTGGTTAAACACGTAAAGCCATTTAGACAAATATACGTGCAACACATACCCAAGGTGAGAATTTTCCCATCAGTTGTCCTTTCTGTACCACCACTGTTACATCATTTGGGTTCTCCTTACCCAGGAGTTAGTGTGCACACAGTCACACAAGTTGTAAAGAAAGGACTGTGCGAGTAAGAAGACTCCATAATGGTTATTTCGCTAAGTGGTATCAATGTGGTTTTACAACTGAAAAAGCAGTGCAAGTGAAAATTATTGAAGTGAATACAATTAGGTGAGACTGAGTAGAGTGATTAATTTTAATGTTTTCTCTCAGCTCCCTAAGCTTAAAAACAACAATGAAAAGTGAAAAAAGCAGATTTAACATAATATCTGCTCAGCGAGTGGTCTGCATGTTTCTGCATGTGAGGACAAGACCCTCTGCATTCATCAGGACCTAGATGTTGCTACTGCTGTAAAGTTATGGGAGAAATGATAAAAAGAGATTATATCACCTATTTGTCAGGTGCAGGTTCTCCTCCACAATCTAAAGTAGTCATGCAAACACGAAAAGAAAATGAGAAGAAACAAACATATTTGTCAAAAAGTACACTCTACAGTAGTGATATTCTTGTGTTCATGTCATTACGATTTAGTTAGCATGATATCACTCACCCAATTTCTGTGGGGATAGCGCCTCACCTCACCTGGCTGCAGCTCAGGTAAATAAGGAGCACCGCTCTGTTTTACAAAGACACACAATTGTAAAAACATTCCACTGTCTGTCCCATTGGGAGGCTAAATCCACAATTACATAACAGATGCAATGTCAAAATATACATCTGCCTAACCTCGACTTGTGTCAATACCTGCTTGAAAGACCGCTGGTCATTTGGCTGAGTATATTTGTTGTGTAACACGAGGGCCCAGCATGCAATATCCGGCCTCTTAGTTCCTGATTGGCTTCTTCGCCAATAGTCAGACTGCTTCTATTTCAGTGCCGGCTTTGGAGCTGTAACACCACTTGCTCCTCAGTGCGATTACTGGCCCACAGCAATGTCACACCTTCACTTTTCCGTGTTTTGGGAAGGGGGCGATTGTAGAAGCTTCGGGTCTGTGATCAGGTAAGTATTTGAATGTAAAAGATGACTCGAAAACCTCAATTGGAGATTTCAGGCAGGTTGCCTGGCAGTGTTGGTGGAGGCCAAGTGCAACTCTTACAACCTAAGATCTAAGCTATTCTGGACTGGGAGGGTCCAACAACCTAGAACAAAGTCAAGGCATTCCTTGGCTTGACTGTGTATTATAGGAGGTTTGTGAAGGGGTATGGATTCATTTTGGCACCACTCATAGAACTCACCTCCTAGAAAATTCCCCAGAAAGTAAACTCGACAGTTTGCTGTCAAAAGGTTTTTGACACCCTGAAAGAGGCATTGTGCTCAGCACCAATTCTCAAAGCTCCAGACTACACCAATCATTTCATTGTGCCGACTGAAGGCTTTGAGCTAGGGATAGGAGCAGTTCTATCCCAGACCAATGATGATGGCCAAGACCAGCCTTTTGCTTTTATTAGCAGGAGGTTAGTCATCAAGGAGCAGCTTTGAAGTGTCATTGAGAGGGAGGACTTGGCTCTGGTTTAGTAACTAAGGAAGTTGAGACCATACCTGTTTGGATCTCACTTCACAGTTAAAACTGACCACAGACCTCTCAAATGAATAATGCAAATGAAAGATGAGAATCCCAAACTTTTGAGGTGGTCCATCTTCCTACAGGGAACAGCCTTTACAGTTAAACACTGACCTGGGACTGCCCATTCCAATGCAGATGGACTTTCCAGGTTCTTCCACTTATGAAATTAAAATAAAATTTATAAAGCGACACAATTTCCTAGGGGTATCTAGGCACTAGCAGACACAAACAGGCTAAAAATCTGGAAGATATCAAAATTATTTTCTAAATAGCTAAGTTTTCAGATTCTGCCTGAATGCCAGTAGATCTGTCTTAAATTTTAGTTTAGTCGGGAGTGAGTTCCACAGCCTTATTGTGCATGAGACGAATCTGCTACCATCCCAGTTGGCTTTTTTAAATCTGTGGATTACAAGGTTTCTACTGGTGGATGAGCATAGGGAGCGTGCTGGGATATAGCGTTGAAAACGCTGTATCAAATATTGAGGGCCTACACCTTGTTGTGAATTGAAGGCAATACAGAGTGTCTTAAACTCGATTGGTTTACCTATTAGGAGCAAGTCTAATTGGATCAACGCTTGAGATGTAACTGTGCTGCGGCATTCTGCAGCGTTTGTAACTTATGTAAAAATTGATTTTGAATATTAATAAAAAGCTTGTTGCAGTAGTCTACTTTGGATGAAATAAGAGTTGTAACGAACATCTTTTGAAAGCTCAATGGAATGAAAGGCAACACTTTCCTTAGAGTTTTCAAAATGAAAAAAGACAAGGAAGTGATGTGCTTGATTTGTCCCTCAAAAGATAGCTAAGTTTCAATAATTACTCCAAGGTTTTTTACTTTACCACTGGGGATCCTGGGGCCACCAGGTGTTTGACGAAAAAGAGGGGTTATTACCAAACAACAGGATACCAGTCTTTGAGGAATTTAATTTTAGGCAGTTGCTGCTCATCCCCTTCCCGATATGAAGCATACAGTTGTGAAACTGAACTGCTGTGGCTTCAGGATTATCAGTGACAGATACAACAATCTGTGTGTCATCTGCATATGAAACCAGAGAGAAACCAAATGAGCTGATTGGGGTAACATAGACTTTAAATAGAGTGGGGCTCAGGGGTTAGGCCTGAGGGACCCCACAGGGCAAAGTGAAGGTTGATGAGTTAAAATCACAGTGAGAGACTGTCTGGATACGGTCAGCCAGAAAAGAGGTGATGAACTTGAATGCATTGTCTTTGATCCTAATTGATTCAAGGTGATCAATTAAAAGAAGGATTAACCTTATCATATGCGGTGAAAGATCCAAGAGGAGCGGAGCCGCATTTCCTCCACTATGTATCATCTGCCTGATTTCTTCCGTGGCTGAAATCAACACCAGTTCGGTACTATGATGACTACGAAATCCAAAGTGTGTGACATCAAGACTCTTTGTTTTGTCTAAAAAGGCAGTTAATTTCTGGTTGACGATTTTTTTTAACCAATTTGGCAGGTAAAGGTAATCGAGTAATTGGTCGATAATTGTTGGGGTCAGCAGTATCTAAGATATTTTTTTTAATAAAGGGAGAATAGACCCTATCTTCCAGTCTATTGGAAAATATCCTGCTTCAAAGAGGTTGTTTAACATGGCTGTGAGGTGTGGGCTATCACCCCTGGGACCAAGTGAAGTATCTTGGCCGGATATGGGTCCTGTGGTGAGCCCAATTTAATCTGCATCAGTGTCTTTTGTGTCTCATCCACCGTCAGGGACCCAAAATGGGATAGGGTACTCACAATATGCGTGTCCTTCGCCGGTCTGTTTAAATTGACAGTTTGACTATTATCTAGAAAAGACCTATAGAGAGATTTAACTTTATCTTGGAAGTGAAGTGCTAGTTTGTTATAGAATTGTTGATTAATATTAGGATTCTTTGGATCTGGAAGTTTTTTTAACTGTTTGAGAATAATTCCTTAGAGGAGTTCACATTTCCTTCTATTTTTGCTTCAAAGAATTTATTTTTCTCAATTAGAATAATTTTTTTGTAGATCTGTAAATTGACTTTATATCTCTCTTTATCTTCTGGTGTATACTCAAGTCTCCATTTATGTTCTGATCGCTTACTTTCCTGCTTTTTCCATCTAGGATCACCGGTAAACCAGGTTTCAGAGGGATTAGTCTTATGGCTATGAAGGTTATTTGCTGGAGCTAACTGAATTAGTGATACGTCCAGCCATTGATGTTAGGCTGACCAATGGAGTTTAATGAATAAGAGATAAATGAAACTGACCAGCATCAATAATACTCCATAGGCGTCGAGTAGAACTTCCAATTTGTGGGCATGATTTTTTTTGCCTCAGATAGGCCATTTAGCTCATACATGCTCACCTTATGGTCAGCCCATGTCAAGGGAAGGGAAGATGTCCAGATGAGCTGTGGATTGTCCATGACAATGCCATTAAGAAGATGCCCAGCTTTGTGTGAGGAGCCCTGGACAATTTGTGTTAGTACTGCACCATCCATATTAACCATTAAGTTCAGAGACTCTGAATCAAACGGGTTTTCCATATGGGAAGGAAAATCGCCTCGAATAGTAAAATCTTTGGCGTCAGCTTTTAATTCTAGGAGACTACCAATGGATTTTGTAAAGGCTGTTCTAGACCCAGGTGGTCGATAACTGAGAAGTCCATTAAAAGAATAGTGACCATTAAGTTCAATTTTAGAATGTATAGATTCACAGAGTGACCTATGAGGAATGATATTGAAAATAGTTTTTAAATGATCTCTGGATATGATTGGAAGCCCTCCGCCCTTTTTTAGTGGGCGGTCATGTCTAAATATTCTGAACCCCGTTGGTAATGCCGATATTCGGTCTCATCAGATGATGAATCTGCCCAGGTTTCAGTGATAGAGGCCAGATCAATATTCTGACTCTCCATGAAGACCGCGAAATTTAGTGCATGCCTAACAAGCAATCTGGTATTGATAAGGGTACAACTACAACTTATTTTAAATTGTTTAGAGGGTGCCTCTGGCAATTTAGTAGAAGCCAAAGAGGTACAATGAAAGTTAGTGAGGAAGAAATCGCAAACCAAGCATTTTGGGCCATTTGTGCAGCAGTGAGGGTCTAACTGAAGACCCAGGCAATGCCTACATAAGGCGATGATAAGAAAACAGGGAATCCCTAGAATAAATAATAGGTCCTTTAATTTCTGAGGCCAAACTAACAGGGGGCTGGCGCTGAGTGCAGTCCGAGCTTGGGTGGGCGCAGATGGGCTTACCTACGGCACACCAGTAGCGCGCCAGCTGCGCGCCTGGTCCTGCATCTGCTTAAGAAGCCCCCAGCTACGGGAAATATAAAAATGCTAGACCGTCACCCACCCAAAATAGCTGCCAGCAAAGGAGCAATAGAAGAGAAAAAGGAACTCTCTCTGTAAAAACGGAAGAATCCGTGGCGAACCAGAGAGTCAGGCAGAAAATATAGGAGGTAAGATGCTCCCTAGTTGCGGTGGGAGCGAGTATCAAGAGCAACAATCAACCCCCAATCATTGTTTTATAAAGTTAAAAAGTGCACAGGAATGAAATATACTTTACAAATATTTAAGCGTGAAAGAAAAATAAAGTGACAATTAAGGCTTGCTAATGAAAGGTTAGTCTCCTCCTCTTTTGTTGAGGGGCTGTGTAGGAAAGATCCCCTTTTTGCATGAGTGCCCCCTACTTTTTGCCTGATGTTTGATGCTTCTTGACTAAGTGTGCCCTGGGCTCCTGCTAATCAGGTACGCAGGACCGGTGTTCTTTCCCCAAAACGGAACCTTTGCTCCCTCATTGGCACTCTTCTTGACTTCGGTCATAGACCCGCACTCTCCCTGCAGCTCCTGCTCTTCCTCGCTGCCTGCGGAGCCCCCGGCTCTGTGTGTTCGAGGCTGCTGCCTCCGAGGTTTTGCGATCCTGGTCTAATTGTGTTTACTTCTTGCTAATCTGTTTCTGCCACTCTCCAGCATCTGTCTTTGTTTTTATCTTTATTTTGTTTTATTGTTAATTATTCTAATTCCCTCCTTATCTGTGCCTGCTCCCTCGCGCTTCCCCTGTTCCCGCCACTGCTGCCCTGACCCCGCCCCTCTACCAGCACCTGTTCTCCCGCCTCCCAGCTGAGCCTCCCTCCCCTATATGATGCAGACCGCTGCGCAAGAAGCGGATGCGCACTCTGGCACGACAAAGGCACGCCTAAGGCAAGCCCATCTGCGCCCATCCACGCCTGGACTGCGCCCAGCACCAGACCCCCTGGCCCTCACGAGGGCCACGACACCCGACTAATCTACGACGTCGTCTTCCTCCAAGGACTCAACACTCGCCGATCATCAAACTGCTTCCAGGCCAGCCCGACACTCATCCACGGACCCTTCACCTGCCATGGCTGCAGCTTCACCAGCCACTGAACACCCGCACAAGCCACCCCACCCGTCAGAGCAGAACATAACCACTTCAGATGTATACTACTCAACACCCGCTCCGTCCACCAAAGGGTAGCTCAAATACATTTACTATGAAATTTCCATACTTTTCAGGGTTAAATGTATCCAATCCAAAATTATTTTACTTTAAGAATGTAAACAAGACAGGAATTAAAAGTATGTTGACAAATCCCAAACAGATTTATTCTGCAACTCTATTATGACCAGCTGTCTAAGCTAGGTTTTGACTTCTGAAAAAACAACATTGAGACGAAAACTGTTTGGGGCACAAAAGATTGGCAAATCCAGGGTATAGAAGCTAGTTTTAGAGCCTGTATCATCCCTGAGCAAATTATGTTTTTGAATGACACTGTCCAACAGACATCTTGCCTTGGGTTAGCCAAGATAAAAGACATGAACAACCCGTCCATACCTACACCTGTTAGCGATAACACTTCAGAGGGGAAGGTCGACCTAGATACTATTTTGCATCACAACAGAACAGATCCAGATTAGAATAAATGGTTGATCTGGCCCACAGACACAAACAACTGTCAAGATAGATCCCTGAACAGAACACAGAGTTTCACATTCAACAGGCCAGACCCAAGATATGTTCAAATACAGTATCCTGGAATAGTAACAATATACAGTGTAGGGAAGCTTTGCCTTGATTGGCTACACAGATCTACACTTATGGATGTAAAGCAACACGTTTCTTTAATTAAAGATGGTGCTGATCTTGGGGAATTCTTGCTAGGACCAAGAACACCGCGTCATAAACGTTTTATATATGCCGGTATCTATGCTGCTTATAATGAAGCATGGAAGATTACGCAAGCAGAGACTGGAGAAAGAATACGAGAAATTGATCATATTAATTTAGAGAAAACTCTCTCTGTGGTTGACAATGGGTTAACAACTCTGTTGTCCAGGATATTTTCATTGGACAGCATATTGTCTTCTGCCATAGACATCATGGAACAGCTACGTTCTTTCATGCTATTAGGCTAAACGTTGCAAAACCTTAGTTCAGGCTATGTGCCTTGGGGTTTAATCAATACCACATTATTGTTTTCAGAATTCAATCTCATTGATAAACATATCAAATTGACACAAAGGGGAGCAGACTATACAGTGCTGAGCATTGAACAACTGGAAAGATTGCCATTTACAGTAGCAGAAAAAAACAGCTATTGAATGGATCATACATAGAACAAGCACTCTGCCTGTTACAATTTTCCATTTTCAGTATTGCCTAAAACACCTACACATACCAGCAGGCATATATGAAAGGTTGGGTAAAGAATACATCAAGACATCCTGGGAATTACCGTACACACATAGATGTTGGAGTGGGGGACGTGAAGTGTTTCTTAGTGGGAAAAACTGTAAAAACGCACTAAGCGGTTCTATCCTTTGTCAGGGTATAAACTTACACGGGTCTGCGATGGTTCCTATAACAATTTATCCTGCCACCTGCAAAGTTCAACCAGCTGCAGTGATCCAATTTTTCGACAGCTCTCGAATGGGAGTTACCTCATGTTGAATGATCACTGCTGCTGTGGCATGTTGCCAGGCATACCATGTCTAGTAACTGTGTCAGCCAGGGTCACTTGCTGTATGCAAGGATTGTTTCCTAAAACCACGACAGACAGAAAGTCGCCTTTATGGCCTTCACTGAACATCTCTTCCATACAAATTGTTACTTTAAGCACAATGAAAGGCATTCTTTTGAAAAAAACTGTGCCACTGACCTCGGCCAAAGAAAGATATGATCTGCAAGTTGCAAGGACTTCTGCCAAGATACATGCCCTCTTAACTACAAACTGCCCTATACATTTCTCAGAAATGTTAAGTCACATCTTAAACATGTCTGATACAAGCGGTATTTTACATGTATTTAAGACCGTATTTTCTGGGCTGTTAGCACCTTTTGAAGCGGTCCTAGGAATATTTCCAAACTTCATGCACTCTGTGTTTGGCGGACTGCCCCTCATTTTAGGACTCGCTGCAGGGATACTATTTTTGCTCCTACTGCTGCGATATGGCAAGCCAATTCACAAGCGACACCCAGTTCTCCATGGAGACAACTCTACTGGTGATGAAGTGTTGTGAGCGCATCGTCCAAATTTTGGGACTACCTCGTCTACGAGGATTAAATACCACATGGTTTCTGCCAGTCAGACCAATTTGGCAAGATTGCATTTTACCTGTTCTACGCTGCCTGCTATGCGGAGAAGAATGCGTGTTAGACACATGTCTCACACTCCCATAAGTCGTGCCAATGGATGTTGATACTTTGCTTGAACCAGTAACGGCCCATTCACTGTGTTGTCCCCAGCGGCTACCAATTCTGATGACGGCTTTCATTGAGATCTCACAGACATAAAATGCAACTGCTGAGGTACGAGAGGAGAGGAAACAGGCACGCAGGTACCATTACGAACATTGCTAACACAACCAATGCTGACGGCGATGCTTCACATCTATGTGCGGTTAATCTTCTAAACAAGGTAATTCAACTTTCACCTACAATGGTAGCCGAATTTTTGTCAACAGACTTAGAGGATTTCATGTTTTCTCCAAGCCCTAACACTGACTTTTGAATTTGGCACACAGTGTTCTGAGAGACTTTGAATTCAAAACAAAACAAAGTTCTAACTTTGGAACTCTTTTTTCTAATATAAATTTTTTTCTTTCCAAAATTGTATTTTTCACTTTTTTGCACAAGTAATCTGCTTAAAGTAGAACTATTCATAGAGAATAAGAATTCTTTGAAAAACTTTCAGAGACAATATTTGACCTTGCCCACATAATAACAGTTTTATGTAATCTGACATGAAATGGTTTTGGTACTTTTTAGGTTTCGACCTGGCGAGGGGCAAAGCCCCTCCCAGATCGAAAACTATTGTCTACAGTAGGGATGTTTGGACCGCCTCTGTCTATCATTGGCTAGCTCCATAAATGGAGGCTAGCCATTGGGAGACAGAGGCTGTCAATCGCGCTTTCTCCAGAAAACGCGATTCGGGGGCGTTTCTGGTGCTTTTTTTAAGCCCCGCCCCTTTGTCCCGGGCCGCGCTGCGATTGGCTGCCGGCCCGGGACACCCCCGTGACGTCATTCCCGGGCCGCGCTGTGATAGGCTGCCGGCCCGGGACACCCCCGTGACGTCAGCGAATCACAGCGCGGCCCGGGACCTGACTTGTTTCCCTTAGCTTTCGGCATGCTGAGTGTGGGGACGAAAACGGAAATCTATATAAGCCGCTAACTGGAGCCGTACCAGACACGAGGGACGAGATCTCAAGTACGCACGCTTCAGCTGAGGACGGTGCGTACGTAAAACGAGTTACCCTCTGACCCCACCTTGTGCCCGCGCAAGGAATACTAGGTAATGTATTTCTTTAACAGAACGCTGTAGCGATGACTCATGTGATTACCCTCATGGATCGTAACTGGGGCAGCCATCTTGGATTGGTCGCTTAGATATCTTTTATACCTGAAAGAATGCCAATTTACTGGAACATGGTACTTTAAAATAATCGATTTTTAAATGCTACTATTTGAAAATATATAGCAAGATGATTTTAATCTGTGATATATATCAGTGAAGATTTCACCGCTCCAAACGAGCTTCCCACCAAGACACCCAGTGTCTGTCTTCTTTGTCTATGAAAACTTGTTTATCGTGACGTCAGAAGAAGCTATTCTGTAGGTGACCCTTGATGGACACTGAAGAAAGACGGAACTATCTCCAATTTTAATCATGTCCGACTCTGGATCACCCCCTGATATCCCGGGCTTCCTGCGCCTTGAGCACCCGGAGGCCGAGACCTTCCGTGGCAAATTTATGAGGAAAGTGCAGCAGAATCCCTTCGTGCCCATTGGTGAGACCTGAAGGGTATCGGGGTTAGGGTGACATAGATCCAACATGTAGTATTACTACAGCTTTTTCAAGTTGTTGCAAGTCGAGCTTCAGTAGGGTAACAAGTCCTGGATATTAGGTATTTTTACGATGTGGCTTGTTTATAAACTGTTATGTCGTCTAGCATATTTTTGCATAGAAATAAAAAATGAGTGTGGTGGTCAAAAGGCTCACTGTGCAGCAGAGTCAGAACTCTCCTGTGCCATTTGCGTATGCAATTCTTTGACCAGATGTATTTTAATTTATTATGAAAAGGACTCTATATATTTTGAAAATCATAATTTCGTAGTGAATGTGCCACTGATAGTGTGTATAGACACAGAGTGCCAGGGAGTCCTCAGCCCCACTTTTCAAGAAATTGCTTCTAACCTTAATAGCCTAATGTTCTCTTCCAAAAGTAGTTTTCTAATCCCCAAAGCTACCTGAAAGCAGAACGCTGCAAAGACAACAGTAAGAGATGATAGCGGAGCTTATCACATGCCTTACGGCCTCCTTGGAAGGTATTAAATGCAGAGAATCCACGCACTTGTGTGGTCCTGAGTCAGTTGCCTTTTTTCTCCTCATGCCACGTGGTACCAATGCTTGCATTATATCCCTGGGAGATTCCGAAGAGATTTTCCTGGAAACTGCCTACTGTCAGAGCATGTCTTCCTGAGGTTTGGGTTTCTTATGTTTAGATTTTGCAGAAAGTTCAGAAAAATTGTTACTAAAGCTCCTTGAAGCGCTTTCTTCCCAGTGGGCGAATACCACGCAGCGCCTTCAAGCCGGTGCTGCAGAAATAGCCCAGGCCACTGAGGCTCCTCGAAGATCGTGCACAGGCCGTTCAGCTCGTTCACGCCTATGCTGACCCAGGGCACAGACAGTACAGCGCCTTGAAGCCAGACAGAGAACACAGGCAGCTGCTACTCATTGAATCCATTACTGCAGCACAGGTCGCACAGGTCGCTGAAGCCCCCTGAAGCCCTTGCGACCAGGAGAGCACAAACCACTACAGCTCATTGAAGCCCTTGCTGTCTAAAGTGCTTTACCGTCTAGAAATCGTCCGCCCCGACTGGACAGCGCAGGCCATGCAGCTCCTTGAAGTCTACCAGGAGGGCACACACGATAACAGCTCCTTGTAGCCCTGCCTGCCTAGATAATTTTTGGTCTGAACCCCCTTCTAGCCCTTATGCCAGAAACAGCACAGGCCTCTGTGACACTTTAAAGCAGCGCTGCAAAGGAAGCAAAGGCGGCCCAAAGCGTACATGATGCTGCAGCTCCTTGAAGCCAGAATGCCTAGAGAACATAGCGCTGCTGGACAACGAGTAGCTTAGAGCACACATGCCATCTGCTGTCTTTGAAGGCCCAGCGGCCTAGTGAGCACCGGCTGCAGCAGCTCCTTGAACCCTGTACTGCTCATTGACACCCGTTGCCGCCTTCTAAACTCAGGGCCCGTAGCTCATTGAACCCCCTGCTGCCTAGAGCGCTTCAGGACGCCGCATCTCATTGAAGCTGCTGCCACACAATGAAGGTAGGCCGCTCCAGCTCTTCCACTCCTCCCGAGGCCCTGTGAATAAATGCAGGCCGCTGCAGCACTTTGTAGCAGACACTGCCTGCCTACAGAACACAAGGCACTTGCTGCAGCGCCTTGAAGTCCCCGCTGGCCAAATAGAACTTCTGTAGCTCTTCCGCTCTCGGATGGCTCAACAGCACAGACGGCTAAGACCGGTCCATCCCGCGGTGAACCGGAGAAAAAGCGCTATGCTTTAGCACCTTGAAGCCTGTTGCTCGTGGTGCTCCTCCCACTGTGTATCTGGATTCTGGGACCAGCCTTCAGTTTTTGGCTCGTGAACAGCCCGAACCTGCACCGCCTGCCGCCCCGCAGCCTCGCACGGCTATAATTATGCCAGTAATTACAGGGGCGAATTAAACCTTCACTTCTGTTCTTTCATATGATAGGTCTGAGAGCGGACATTTACTTGGGAGAGGGGGGGTGGGGGCTCGCAGTGTGTGGGAGGGCTCTGTGTGGGGGGGCTCGCAGTGTGTGGGTAGGCTCTGTGTGGGTTTGTGTGGGGGAGGGGCTCTGTGTGGGTGTGTGGGGGGGCTCTGTGTGGGTGAGTGGGGGGGCTCTGTGTGGGTGTGTGGGAGGGGCTCGCAGTGTGTGGGGGGGTTCTGTGTGGGTGTGTGGGGAGGGGCTCACAGTGTGTGGGCAGCTCTGTATGGGTGTGTGGGGTGGATCTGTGGGGGGCTCTGTGTGGGTGTGTGTGTGTGGGGGGGCTCTGTGTGTGTGGGGGGGCTCTCTGTGGGTGTGTGTGGCATTTGCGAGAGATTAAGCTATTGGCATTGTAAATGACAATGCCATTTATTTATCTGTTTTCAAAACCAACACATAAATAAAAATGTTGTCATTTACAATGCCAATAGCTCTAACTTTTGCAAAGGCGAAACCGTTGCATTGTAAATGCTTGTTTCTTCTGTATTCACGAGTCATTTCATAAATGTATATTTTCATGATTCATTCAGATAGTATTTTCAAATGTCAACTATATGCTTGGAATGAAACATTGCTTTAAATGTGTATAGCACCACTGCTCTTTTGTGTACAACCAGTACCAATGCATTTTTATGGATTTTGGGTGGGTTTTAAACACTTGTTGTGTAGATATATTTTAGATATGTTTCAACATGTTTACGACTTAGTATTTAGTAAAAGTCGTACATAAGAAAGTGGAGTGGGTGTTGTGTGCGATTTTAGATACCGATTGCATTTCCTGAGGCATGCCCTTATATAGGTACAATTCGCGTCGCCCTTATATAGGCATAGAAATTCAGTCCTTATTTAGGCATAACCCATGCAGCCCAAATACAGGCATGGCTACTTCCCTCCGTTCATCTACGTCACAACGATTTTTTGGAAAACCAGACTCTTACGCAGTTAGCGACTTCCCCTTGCTTGAATACTGATTTTTCCAAGAACTCAGTTATTATACATGAACATCTATTCCGTAGGGGTTCATTCATGACGTTTATATGCCCGACTTTGCGTCAAAGCTGGCATTCCTAAACACCTTCAAGGTATAAATATACCTTCACTTGCAATGGCAAAGCACGGTGTGGTTCGGTGCAGTTCGACTACCTACTTGCACGACGCCGCTCGCTACAGCAAGTGCCGAAGGAAGCCAACTCTCCAGCTGACCCACTGATTAGAAGCTGTCCTCCTCTGCCGAGAAATCCAGCTCCAGTGTTTCTGACTCCCCTTGCGGGGTGTTGGGAAATCGAGTCCATGAAGGAGATACCAACCTCTCTCATTCTAAGGTATGGAGCTGGTTAGAACCTGGAGAAACCTTTGGCAATTCTTGGCAAAACTAAACCTATGCTAAAGACCACACTTACCTCTTCCCTCGTACTAGACCTAGGTTAGGTACATTGGGGTAGGCGTATTTTAGAAGCACCAGTTGAGTATTTTAGCCCGTGTTATTTATGTATGTATTTTTATGTCATTGCACCAGACAAAGCTATTACTATATTATTTTATATTACTGTTTACTCTGTACGCATTATACTTTGCATCCTGTCTAATGATTGTAGCAGTATACCTCTCTTGCATGAGTAAGAAAACTGTTCAATAAACTCCTTTTATTGAAACGCCCGTCTCTCTATTTTCTCTGCAACTCTGTAGAAACGAAGAGCAAGATTGCTACAGAGTAAAATAGTTATCTATTGCTTCCACGACTCTGAAGATACATTTTATTCTTGGGAAACAAAGTTGTCATGTTTATGGGATTGTCAGAAACTAATCCCTTCTTATGTATTCAAGAAAGTCTCTAGCACCTCTGAGCTACCTGGCGCTCACAATTAAGTTTAGTATACTTGATAGAGACATACTGTCCTCAGTCCTATGTCAAATCTATAGTGTATATTATTCCAATGCCAGAGCCTATTGGGAATATAGGAACTACACTAGAATAGCCATCCCAGATGGATACAAGATCACTAGAAGGGGCCGCACCAACAAACCAGGAGGAGGAATCACCATTGTCTTCAGGAATACCCTCAGAGTCTCGACCTCCACGACAGACACCTCCAGTACCGCTGAACACCTGCTCTTCCAGATCCACACCAACACCACTCTCAGAGGAACACTCATCTACAGACCCCCAGTCCCAGGCCACAGTACGTCAACGCCATCTCCGACATCGTCAGCATGCACGCTCTTGTGTCCACAGACTACATCCTCCTCGGAGACCTGGATTTCCACCTCAAGAATGCCGACGACAGTAACGCAGCTGCCCTGCTCGATAGCCTCACCAACCTCAGACTGAAGCAGCTCGTCACAACCGCTACCCATACCGCCGCTCACACGCTCGACCCCCAGCCAGCACCCACTTCACCTTCAGCCACGCCACCAAACTCCACTGGACCGACCATCGCTGCGTCAACTTTACCTTCAAGAAACCCACCACCCACTACGGAGCCCCTACAGCTGCTGGAACAAGGTCACAGAAGACCAGCTTATCACCGCCCTCGTTCGAGACCCACCAACAAACATCACCAACACAGCAGCCATCAACCTCGGGCAGTTGATCAAAAAACCCTCACACAGATGCACAGACAGAAAGGTCAGCTGGTTCACCACCGACCTCCAAGAATCAAGCGGACTTGTCGAAGACTCGAGAAAAAATGGCGTCACGAAAAGACACCAGAAAACCACGCAGCCCTAAAGTACGTAATCCACAAGCACCACCTAAATACTGCCTGTGACATAGGCTAGTCACCCCTCTAGCAGGCCTTATAGCCCTACGGCAAAGTACACTATGCCACAGGTGAAGGCACATTGGCATGAGCCCTGGGCCGATACAGTATCTGTGACTTTCACAGGTATTGTAAGGGCAGTAATGCCATTTTAGACCGTGGGCTGGAAGTTTGGAACTCCAACCTCTACAGCTCCATGATGGCTTTTCTAAAGACTGAGAAGTTTGGTATCAATCTTCTGAGCCCATTAAACCCACCCTGATGCCAGTGTTGGATTTAATTTACAATGCACTCAGAGGGCATCTTAGAAATGCCTCCTGAAAAACTACCTAACTCTAGTGTCCTGGCTGAGTGGCTGCTCACCAGCTGCCACCCCCAGACATGTTTCTGGACCCCTGGGTCAAGAGCCTAACGCCCTTGAGGTCCTGAAACAAAGTACATCCTGGGCAGAGGTGCCAAGCTTCCTCCCCAGACTGGACAGGGTCCACGAAGGGGAAGCTTCAAAGGCTTGCTGCCTTTGTTAGCTTACCCTGCCTTTTGCTGCTAACAGCAACTGGCCCCCACAGGCTCTAATCCCAACTTTAGGCAGGAGAATCGGCAGGAAAACCAAGATAGGAGGTGAGGTGTGCCCATCTTTGCCAACTCTACCCCTCAGGTGAAGGAGGCGAGGCAAAGCACAACTCTCAGTCCCCGCCATTTTGAAGATAGGAGATCCAGCCAACCAGAGAGAGGCTTATGCCCGCTCCCCCTGGAGAGTGGCATAATAGTGGGTTTACCCATCCCAAGGAAGGGACTCATTGGTCCCGACCTGTACTTACCTGAAACACCCCTAAATTTTGTATTTAGGGGCGACCCCGAACTTTGCCTCCTTAGACTAGCAAGAAGAAGAAGGACCGATGAGCCATGCTGAAGGAAGAAGAGGAGAACACCAACCTCCTTAGCCCAGCCCTACTGGCCTGTCCTGACCTCGACCTGTTCCAGCGGAATCTCGGCACCAACCGGAGATCTCCCATTGAAAACAAAAGGGCACCCGATACCAAAACAGCACCCGACACCTGGCCACCCCTGTGCTGCAGTGGCTGCACCTTTTTGTGCTAACTCGGATCCCCCTTTGCCTCGAACTTAACCCTAGGAGCTTTGCTCCCTCAACTTTGTGGCTTGCCCAAGAGCAGCCACCAATTCTTGAGAATTAAGGACGAAAGAACACGAGCGGCACTATATGCCAGATTCATTCGGCGCACGATGCCACGGAGCGATCCCTTGTGCAACTAAATTACCCTCGGACCAAGTACCAATGCACCTTATAATTTGGATACTGCCATATTCACCGTCCCTGGGCCAGATTCCGTCTCCACCGCTCAATAAACGTCCTTAATTCTCAAGAATTGAACAATTCTACGGAGACGCAAGTCCTGTCCGCTATTCACAAGATGAGCATCAACCTGCATGGTTGCCCGTCCCGCACCCTGTCCTGATGAAGACCCCACAGCAAGGGCACTACTAATCCCTGCGAACTATTGAGGGTCGAAATGTCGACAATAACTCCCTGTTTGTCAGCTTCACGCCAATATTTTTGCCATTAAATGTAATATGTGAGGCATGATACATGTTGATTGATGTTTTGAACCGATGGTCTTTCGTTTTGTATATTGAAATCCATATACAAATGCTGCTTTGATATTCGGTTGATTTTACTGTCACAATTCCCGTTACCGCACTATCCTCACCTTATCACCTCCCTCCTCCCCCCCTTGGGGCACTGTACAACCATTTGTAATTTATGATCATTTGACATTATATTGAATATAACCATCCCCATTGTGAATAAAACAGTGAGGATTCATTTATTCTTTCTTTAAATTATTTTACAAATTGTATGTTCACTATTACTCTTACGCTGGGACCCCTCCTTCTCAGTAGCTTTCTACAGTAGGCAGAGTGGGTGCCCTCTAGTACTTCAGGATATCCCTACTAGCCCCCATCAGGGTCAAGCTGAAAGAAAATAAGGTACTGTGGTCAAGGATTTGTTCACCCAAAATGACTAATGAGACCAGTTGGGGTGTAAGCCTCACTTCGTAGCCCAAAACATCCAATATTCTATCACCCACCGTTTCCACTAGGCCCCAAGTTTTACATTGCCACAGTGTGTGCATCAGGGTGCCTTTCATGCGGCATCTCCTCAGGCATTGTTCATCAGTTGCCCGACCCATACGGAACAGGCGGGTGCAAGTGTAATGTGCCCAACTCAGGATTTTGAATTGGATCAAGCAGAATTTCGCCTGCATCGTGGTCTCTCTGGGATACCTGCACATCTGCCCCCATTCATCATCCTCCCGTCTACCCAGACCCCTCTCCCATCTTTCTCTCATAGATTCAAGTGATGGAAGGCTGTTACTCAAGAGTGTGGAGTAGAGCCTGGACACTGCATGCTCTGTCGGGGGGCACCCTGTATTCCATAGGAGATTCCTCTTCCACCTCTTCCTGGAGGTCCCCCCATTTACCTAGAATGAATCGCATCTGTTGGTACTTAGGAAACTGACTCCCTGACAGCTCACATTCAGTGTGCAAATCAGTAAACATGGTCACTGCATCTTCCCTCAATATGTCACCCAGTTTGGAGATCCCCAACAGGTCCCATTTTTGATGCCCCTCTATCTTGTGCATACAACGAAGGATGTCCGAGGCCCAAAGTGTGGTTGCCAATGTCAATCAGCCCCACCACCCCATTGTATGCATTGCCCACTTCTATGTTGACCACTGTCTCTGTGGTAAGGGGAATAGGGTAGCTCTCCCTCTCCATAGAGTCGACAGAGGTATCCCTCCAGGGCCATAGCAGTACGGTCTGCCCTCAAGGACGATTCTTGTTGGCCAGAAAAGGCCCAAAAATTAACAGTCAGCAGTTGTGAGGGCCAGTAATAGAGCCAGAGGTTTGGAAGGGCAATGTCCTCCTCTCTGGCGACTTGTCAGTAACAAGAGGGCAATTCTTGGTATCCCACCGTCCCACTGGAGAACCCTTGTGACATTGTCCACCCTGTGGAAGAAGGCATCCAGGACTGGGAAGGGGGTATTCTGCATGATGTACAAAATGTTGGTAAATAGATCATCTTATAAAGGGCCACTCACCCCAGGAGTGAGATTCCTCCGACTCTCCATATCCCTCTAATAGACCTATAGGATTTTCACCAGGTTTCCCTGCAGATACAAGTCCGGTTTGGTGTCACAAAAATACCCAAGTATCGTAACCCCTGGGGCGTCCATCGGAATGGGCAATCCAGAGCCCAGTTCAGGTCTCCCACCTCCATGGAAAAGGCCACCGACATTTGCTAATCAATGCAAAACACAGCATAGGTCCCAAATCTCCAGGGTGAGCAAAATGTATAAGTAATTCTCCCCTCTGACGTCCCATCTTACTTACCCAGTCTCCTTCAGAATTGTATAGTATGACACTGAACATCACATAGCTGCTCCTCTGTGTAATTCGGGCTTGGAATGTCCAGACTCTTAGCTGTAAATACACAAAAAAGAGAGCCAGGCACAACCCAGTACCAGGCCCACCTTCAGTAACCGCCATCTCTGCCCTCCACAAATTATCCCTCTCCTATCACTAGACCACACTTCCCAAAGCACTCAGCTTAAGTGAGGAATGGCTACATAATCATCAAGGTTGTCTTTATGACTTCATGCAGAATAGTAGATGAAATAACATTTACCTGGAATGCTATTGGCATCAGGAATCTTTAAAGATTCACTCACTTTGAATAGATCTTAACATTAGAAGAGAATCCCACATCATCTAGATAAAACACACTTATGTTGACCTTTGCACTTTAAAGCAGTACCTTCAAGGGAGAAGTTACTGAAGCTCCAATTTGCAAAATATGCAGAGGGCACAAGGTTATCACTTTGCAGTCATATCTTCAGTTCTGCAACATTCAGTGCATCCTAGAAGGTATGGCTATTACCAGGACAAACATGGCATTCCATTTGTCCCTTTTCTGTGGGGTCACTAGGGACATGAACATTTATAACGGCCAACATAAAGTTCAAGGCAAAACAGAATTCTTACAGGCTTATTGAATCCAATGTAAATTTCTATTGTTTGGGACACTGCTGCAGATATGAAAATCACCACGTTGTTGAACAATCAAGCAATCAAGCCAAATATTATGTTTCAGGTAGAAAGTACTGCAAGGTCACTGGAAAAAAATTTCTTTGAAAAATGTGTCCCAAGATAAGTGAGCAATGAGTGACTTTTGGTCAAGACATTATTAGAAAGACAAGGAATAGGTGAATGTTAGGTGTCATGCTGAATAACTACTCTAAAGGCCATTTCTTCATCGCTAGCATGGGAGGACAAGGGAAACATTCAAGACATAGTTCCAACTCAATTACTAGCATCTCCTCTCACCTACCATTACTCCCCCAGCAGCATGATGTATGTGCGTAACCATTTGGGTGCTCCCATGTGTCATTCCACCTGTGGCAGGCCAAATGGGTAGCTGCGAAAGATACCAAAAAACAGGCATTAGGCAAAAAAGACTTCAAAAGCTGACTGCACTAAACATTATTACAACCTGTCTCCTCTCAGATCAGTCTAGAGACCCAAATCTTCGACAGGTAGAAAGATAATCACTGGGTGTTAGAAAAGGGAATAGTTTTTACCTGTATTGTGATTTGTCTAGAAAAGGCAGCTTTTATAATTTCCTGTAGTTTGAATATCCACAAAATCTAATGAGAAGCCTACAGCCTATCTCTTGCTTGAGATATATCTAAATTGATCTCAATCTCTCTCTCTCTCTTTCTCTCTCTCTCTCTCTCTCTCTCTCTCTCTCTCTTTCTCTCTCTCTCTTTCTCTCGCTCTCTTTCTCACTCTCGCTCTTTTTTTGTTTGAGGACAATAAAAGAATACATTTCCTACATCTCCGGTGGTTCGTGAATATCTGTTTGGCAGAAGCAATCGCAACGAAAGACGGAGCATCTTTATTGTCTCTATATATATTTATATATATATATATATATATATATATATATGTATATATAGAGGGGCGGAGCAGCTCTTCATCAATCAGGAGGGGGCTGGATACTTAATCCGGGATACACGCCTGCTTCTTGTTTTGGTACACCCCCTACACAGACGCCGAAATACATTCGCCACAATGGGTGTTTTGAATCGCCATGGCTTGTGGTTTTGGATAAAGATGCATCTCACGTTTCCCCTGCTGTGGCCTCTTCTTCTTTTTGGAGGAGTTTCTTGGACATTTTGCAGCACAAGCTCCAGTGTCGTGCTTAAGAGGCCCCCGCATCTTCAAGAGCCCTTGGACTTGCTGGTCTCCGCTTCGGTGGAATGTCGTTGGAATCCAGGGTACTGGAACGACCTTGGCCCACCTCCAGGCCCGGGAGGAGATGGGGCGGTGTTGAAGTCACTCAACATCACGCTGGGCGAGGTGGATTCCCTGCCTTGCCCCCACCGAAAGGATTCCTGTGGCATGGGGGTTGATGCTGTCTGGGGACTCGAGGGGGCACTTTGTTTTAAGGTCACATGGACTATGGGGTTCACCAACATCTGAGCGCTGATCCACTACCCCGCAATACCTGCCAGTATTGAACATTGTATGCTGGGACCTGTAGGCGCCATCCACGAGGCGGCTAGAAGGAGGTATAAGGCGATTGGTACTTACCTTGGGGGCGGAGCAGCTCTTCATCAATGAGGAGGAGGCTGGATACTTAATCCGGGATACACGTCTGCTTCTTGTTTAGCTACACCCTCGGCGCTGAAGAAGGCACAGACGCCGAAATGCATTCGCCACAATGGGTGTTTTGAATCACCATGGCTTGTGGATTTGAATAAAGATGCAACTCACGTTTCCCCTGCTGTGGCCTCTTCTTCTTTTTGGAGGAGTTTCTTGGATATCAGTGTGCTAAGCCTATGCTTAAAAACTTTGATAGAAAGACAGACATTTGAGGTGAGCAGATCTAGAGTGTCGCTGGTGTTGAGAGTGCTCTAACAGGAGCTGCTTTCCACCTAAACTTGGGAACTACCAAGAGTTCTCTCCTTTTTTGCATAATGTATGCGTCACTCTATGCCTGAAAGGGTTTTGTTTTGACTTAATACTGGGTGCTCCTCTGAGTCTGGACAAAGCAATACCTCTCTGAAGAGCTCTAATTAGAGCGAAACACTGTGTCAGGGGTTGCTTTTACTCATTTCAGGTTGGCTTGAGTTGGTAATTTACCAATTCAAAGATGTAATATTGTGCCTGGAGTGATAAATGGCTTTTGTCATTTTACAGCTCGGCAAGGACAGCACTGTACTAGTCCTATGCTTAAAGACTTTGCTGTATGAATGGCAAAAGACTTTGTCATTTTCTATCTCGGCGTGGATAGCACTGTGCTAATCCTATGCTTAAAAACTTTGATAGAAAAACAGACATTTGAGGTGAGCAGATCTAGAGTGTCGCTGGTGTTGAGAGTGCTCTAACAGGAGCTGCTTTCCACCTAAACTTCTTCTTTTTTGCATAATGTATGCGTCACTCTATCAACAACAACAAAAAAAGCTCCAAGGGTACAAGACAATATGACTGCACCTATCTACAATTAGGTCCCCTGTGTACACTAAATATGGGTGCCAAGAACCTTAAGCCACATACCCCTAGGCTCCCCAGGGTATTCACCCCAAATTCCACAACAAAACACAATGGTTCAGCACTCCACAATAAGTAATAGTAAGTCAATAACTTTTGATGAATCCGCTTAGTAGGGCTTAAAATACTTTTATTCTGATTTCTTGATACATCAAGAAATGTATCAAGAAATCAGAATAAAACATTTTTAAGCCCTACTAAGCGGATTCATCAATAGTAATTGACTTATTATTACTTAGTGTAGAGTGCTGAACCATTGTGTTTTGTTATGCGTCACTCTATGCCTGAAAGGCCCGAGGGAATTGGCGTACACTCTCGGCGGAGCACGTCAAGATTTAATCCTCAGTTTTTGCGACAAAACCGAATATATACATAGTTAGACCTGGTACTATTGGAGTGAGTCTCCCTTTATGTTTTTGCTGGTTTTAGATGCTTTGGGCACTGTGTCACTGTTATTCAGTGCCACAGTGCAAGTGCTCCCTATTGTAAATTGTTGTTGTAATGTATTAGTGACTTCATGATTGGCTTATTTGATTTACTTGTCAGACCCTAGTACAGTGCACGGTGTGTGCCCACGGCATTTAGATCAAATGCTGCTAGTGGGCTTGCAGCACTGATTGTGCCACCCACAGAAACAGCTTGTAAAGTGTGTCTCAGGCCTGCCATTGCGGAGCCTGTGTGCAGTCTAGTACTGCCATGTGGACCTGGTAAGTCCATCCACTAACCAGTCCCTAACCCTTCCCTTTTCTACATGTTAGATTCCCCTAAGGTAGGCCCTAGGGCAGGTTGCATTATGTGGGAAAGGTAGGACATGCCCTGATGTGTGTGGCATGTCCTGATAGTGAATTATAGCCAATCTCGTGTTCACTATTGCATGGCTACCTGTCCCCATAGGCCAGAATGGGCAGTTTGATTATAACATCTTATAATCCTAACTGTCCCAGGGAATATGGTGGAAAAACACATTTAGTATACCTGAACTCAGAATGATAAAATGCATCTTTTAGTGAAGTTGATTTTGAGTTTGAAAATAGCACTTTTAGAAAGTAGGTATTTTCTTGCCTAACCATCCAAGCCTCCCTCTGCTAGGTTGTGCATTCCATGTCTGGTTTGTGAGTGACAGGGGCTGGGTGAGTCAGCACAAGGCTAAATAGACCTATCTGCATTGGGAGTGGTGGGAGGAGTAGCACATGGGCCTGAATTGGGCTGTGTCTGCCTTCCACAATGCTGGCTCCACCTCCTGTGGTGAGTCTGATAACCCTGGCCCACACTAACAAAGGAAGAAGTTGTGGACTGGCAGAATGCACCCAGAACTGGTTTGGACCAGGTACAGACACTCTCTGCCTTCAGAGACAAAGGATTTGTGTGTATAAAAAGGGGGCCCAGGCCCCGAACTTTAGATGTAATTGCTGGGGGTGGCCTGCAGTGGTATCTTTATTGCCAAGGAAATGAGAAAGACTTTTTTTTGCAATGTTCATCATCTTGAAGAAGAATCTCCAAGGGCTTGAACTGTGCTTGCCTCCTGCTGAAGTCTCAGGGATACAAGACTTCACCACCAGCTCCCCCCCTTAATTTCCTTGCTGGGAATTATGTCTGCAGAAGCCTGCGTGTTATTGGGAGCTGGAAGTGCGACTCAACGAGAAGAAGCATGACGCATCCGCAGCTGTTGCATCATTAAAAAAGCATGCGGCCACCACAAGGGTCACCGTCACATCACAGGAGAAGCATGTCTCAGTCGCAGCTGTGTGTCGTCACATCACTGGAGAAGCGTGTCGCTACCGCAAGGGTCGCCGTCGCATCACCGGAGAAGCGTGTCGCAGGGCCTGTCGTGGCTCCCTAAAGTTACAGAGTCGCCTCACGGCCGTCGGGCATGCGCGCATCGTCTTCACGTCGTCGCATCGCTTCAAGGGCACCATCTTCTCGCATCGCACCGGATCGTTGCATCGCATCAAGGCGCCATCTTGTTGCATCGCAACCGGGACGCACCCTGAGATCGTCGCATCTCCACCTCTCCGGTAAGGAACAGACGCATCGCCTACTTCGCGCAAACAGTGAGGAACTGACGCATCACCTACCTCGAAGCAAGGAACAGATGCATCATTCTCCCTGCAAACCTTTTGTTTATCTTGCGTGATGCATCCAAAGGTACTTTGTGAGAAATCTGTCGCATTTACCATCTAAAGTGAACTGAGTTATTTCTACCATCTTAAAGTCATTTTCTTACTACTGTACTGTGGATTTTTGTTGTTTGGGTCTTGTGTTATGTCTATATAAAGAATACTTATTCTTATAAAACCTGTATTGTGTCCATCTGTAGCATTTTCACTGTATTACTGTGTGTGTTTACAAATGCTTTACACACTGCCTCTGAGATAAGCCTTCCTGCTTGTGCCAAGCTACCACAGGGTTGAGCTGGGGTTATTTTAGGAGTGTAGCCCCTTACTCTAACTAGAAGCAAGAGTCCCTATTTGGACAAAGGTATAAGCCATTGCCAACTAAAGACACCCAGTTCTAACAGTTGTGGTCAGCGGTGATGATTTGGACTTCCATTTGTGACTCATATACAGTGATTGGTGTGCACTACTAGTGAGTGCAGACCAAACGCAACCATATACATTTTTTGGGTAGAATTATTTTTCCTTGGAACTGTTATTTTTGCTAAAGACTGCCAGTTCGTATTGCCATGAGTAAAGCAGCATCCAACACATTATGGATATAGATTTTGAGGAAGAAAGGTTGGAGGCCTACAATGTAAAACAGCTGAAAGCCTTCTGTAGAAAATTTAAAGTTGCTACTCCAGGCCTCACCAAGAAGAATGAGTTCCAAGAGGCGCTGAGGGCCTGGGTGGAAGCAAGAAATGCCTCTGAGCATGTGGAAGAGCCTACAGAGGAGGCTGAGAATGCAGAACGGCAGCTGGATTGGCCATTGGGTCCAACCAGGGAGAGAGTGTATTCCCCCATAAGCAGCAGTGTTTCTTCCAAGGGCATGTCCCCAGGACAGCTGGAGGACAGAGAAAGAAATAGATTGCTTAGAATGGAGATGGCCAAGCTAAAGTTGGAGAGTCAAAAGGACCTAGAGAGTAAGAAGTTGGAGCTTTACAATAACAAAATAGCTTTTGAAAGGGAAAAAGAGAAATTAGCACATGAAAGATTTTTGAGGGAATTGAAGCTTAAGGCTAAAAGTTTTGAATTGAGTCCCTCTGGTGGCAGCGCATCATCTGTGCCTGCAGAAGGCAGGGTATATTTCCCAAAGGATGTCATCAAAGATTTTCATAAGCATGAAGATATTGGGCAGTGGTTTGCAGCCTATGAAATGGCAATGTTGGGCCACCGGGTCCCTGAGAAGGATTGGGGAGCAGGAATGTGGGGCCGCTTTGTTAGTGATGGGAGGGATACATTGTAAGACCTGCCCAGTGAGAGTAGGATGCTTTATGCCCACATGAAGGAAGCCCTGATGACAAGGTATGGATTGAGCCCAGAACTCTATAGATAGATGTTCAGGAATTGTAACAAGCTGGAGGCTACCACCTGGGTAGAATATGTGTCTTTATTTTGCAGAGCTATGGATGGTTGGGTGAAGGGTAGCAAAGTGAGTACTTTTGAGGAACTCTATGATTTATTTGCATGGGAGCACTTGTCTGGTAATTGTTTTCCAGAGCTACGCCAGCACCTTATTGATAGCAAGCTAACTAACCCTAGGAAGCTTGCTGAGGAGGCGGACCATTGGGTGAATACCCGGGACCATAAGGGTCATGTGGGAGACTCCACCAAGGTTGGTAAAGTGTCCCAAGCAGAAGAGTGGGTGGGACAAGGGTGAACAGAGGAAGTTCCAGAAAGGGCCTCAAAGTAATTCCCAAGGGAACCAAGGTAAGGGTTCCCAGCCTCCCCCTGAGAAGAGATTGAGCCCCTGACAGGTAAACCTGTTCACAGGGGGGCCCCTAAATGCTTTCAGTGTAAACAAGTGGGCCACCTCTGGTATGATCCCCAGTGACCCCAGAAGGATCACAATGCACCACCCTGTACACCACCCCGTCAGGTGGCGAGTGTAGCCCTGGGAGGGGAAGAGATGGGTGCCCAAGGTGGGTGTGGTCCCACAGAAATGTCCCTTGTCTCTTTAAAAGATTGTGAGGTGGTCCCCAGGACCCAGCTGCCTGATAACACCAAAAAGTACAGGCAGTGGGTGACCATCAATGGCCATAGGGTGGAGGCTCTGAGAGGCACCGGGGCCATTTTGACAGCTGTCAGTAGTCAGCTGGTGTATGAAGAGCAGGTGGTCCCAAATGCATGTTACCCAGTTGTTGCCGCTGACAACACAGAGAGCCACTGCAAGGTGGCTCAGGTTTCCTTTGAGTGGGGGGGTTTCAGGTACTTTCCAAGTAGCTGTAAGGCCAGCCATGCATGTGGATTGTCTGTTGGGCAATGATTTAGACAGCTCTCCTTAGGCTAAGGTGGAGAAAAGGTTTCATTTAGAGATGTTGGGTTTGCCTGAGTGGGAGTGTGTGACCACTCGGTCTATGGCAGCCAGTAGGGGTGCTCAAGAGGTCCTGGAGCCTGAAAGTATGGCCCAGGTACCTGCCTTAAAGAGAAGAGGTAGGAGGCACGAGAAACCAGCCCCCATTGTTCCCACGGTCTATCAAATCCTGCTCCTCTTTTCTCAAATTTAGGAAAATGCTAAAAACTTACCTCTTTCCCACCCCCACGTAGACTCTGTTCCTCTACCTTCCCCTCACTTTGTTCTGTCTACCAGCGCCAGGAAGCTTCGGTGTCAGTGCGCTCTATAAGCAACACTTAACATAACATAACATAACATAACATAACCTAACATAACGGTCCAGGAGGAGGCATACCTTGAGGGGGATGCCCTGGAACCGACAGGGGAGCAAGTTGCAGAACTGAGGGACCTTCTGAGCTGACCCATTGGCAGCAAGAAGGAGGACCCTCCAGGGAGGAATTCTGTGCAGAACAGAAGAAGTGCCCATCTCTTGTGGGTTGGCCTCATGCCAGGCAGCAGGTGATCAGTGTGGATCACATTGGACCTACTGGCAGAATGATCTACTGTATAGCGAACCTAATGCTGATGAGCCTGGGTCAGCCCGGGTGCTGGTGGTACCCCAGCGCTTCAGAGCCTTCCACATGGGTTTGGCTCATGATGTACCGTTAGCTGGACATCTGGGGCAGGACAAGACCATTGAAAAGCTTGTCACCCACTTTTATTGGCCCCAGATGTGCAAGAGTTCAGATACTCATTTTAGGACTTGTCAAACTTGCCAGGCAAGTGGGAAGAGTGGGAGGAAGCACAAGGCTCCTCTCCAGCCCTTCCCTGTGATCAGCAACCCCTTTGGAAGGGTGGGTGTTGACATTGTGGGGACTCTGGACCCCAAGACAGCCATGGGCAACAGTTTTATCCTGGTCTTGGTGGACCATGCTACCCGGTACCTGGAAGCCATCCCTTTCAGGACATTGACGGCCCCCGTGGTGAGACGTGCACTGATGGGGATTCTCTTCCATGTGGGGTTTCCCAGAGAGGTGTTGTCAGACCGTGGTACAAACTTCATTTCTAAGTATATGAAGTCCCTGTGACAGGAGTGTGGAGTAACTTATAAGTTCACCACTCCTTACTGTAGGAAGGTGGAATCTGACTACATGGTTGCCCCCACTTTTTTCTGGTGTTTTGATGGTTTTTGACTTAGTTTGGCTTGAATCCTTCTATTCAGAGCCTCAGTCTTTCTGCTTTCTCTTCTAAAATGATTCCTTTTTTTAATAAACTTTTTACTTTCCATCAGATAGTGCATGTTCATACAGTTGACATAAACTTTTCCATGCTCATGATGAGCTGAGCTCGTCATGAGGCACGGTGCTCCGGTGCTCATGACGAGCTCAGCTCGTCATGGGCCGTGGAACGCTCAGGTGCGGGGAGAATTCCCCTGCTGTGCTGAGCGTTCCTCGGGAACCAATGCACCTGTGACGAGCTGAGCTCGTCATGAGCACAGGAGCACTGTAGCTCATGACGAGCTCAGCTCGTCATGAGCATGGGAGCGCTGTGCGCACCTCCCTCCCCCCCAGCACTGCGGGGGAATTACCCCCGCAGCGAAGGGGATAAACAAATAAATTAATATGAATAAGCAAACATATTAATACATAGGCAAGAGAATAGTGAGAAACAAAAGAGAGGAAACAAATAGAAATTTCACAGTAACATAGCATATGTAAGCAAAATGTTTTTTTGGGGGGAAACACTTCTTATTTCATATTTAGCCAAATCCAGCTACCTTAAGCCATCCAGGGCCAATGGCCCCCACAGCACCTCTAATTTAACTAACGATTTGATGCCACTTGCCTTTGCCAGAGTTGCCTCTACACCATAAGTATCTCTGATAATCGCTCACCAATCCTCTGCCACCGGTGGTGTAGTAGAGACCCATGCCATGGCAATAGCCAGCCTAGCTGTAGCCATTAGAATCGTAAAGAGACGCGCTACTGCCGAATTACCATCTTTATATCCCAACATAATTTCAAGATCTGTGAGTGGGTGATCCAATCCTATTTTAGAATAAAGTATTTGCTCGATTTTCCTTCAGGACCTATTAAATTCTGGACATTCCATAAACATATATTTTCAGTGAGCAGCATACAGTTCACATTTTGGGCATTTTATCTTATCCCCCATCTTATTTCCCTGTACCCATTTAGCTATTCTAGCTGGAGTGTAATACATCATGCAAGTAATACGCGTTTGCTGGAGCTGTAAGCTAACAGAATGGGCAGAGTCCTTAACATAGCCTAATACCTGTTCTATCATTCTAGGTGAGACCATTATCCCCAAGGTTTGAGTCCAACGTTCCACTAATTTCTCATTGCCCAATGGTCTGAAACTATGTAGAAGAGCATACATTGAGCCAATGCGAGATTTAGACTTCTCCCTATAAATACAATCCCAGACTGTTGAATGTTTTATTTCTTTTACGGCCACATTAGAAGCAAGATAATCCTTAATCTGCAAATATTTTTAAAAAATGGGCCGGAAATTTATAGGCCAGTCTTAAATTTTCAAATGATTTAATACCTCTATCATTATATAAATCGCCAAAGCAGTTTACTCCATAGTTCGCCCAAATTTTACCCGCTTGATCCCTAAATACCTCAGGAAAAGTGGGATCCCCCACAATGGGTAGTTTTTATGCAATATCAGTAGATTGCACCTAGTAGACATTGCTTGCCAAATATATACAATATTCTTAACGGTCTTAAATGTTACCCTTTTAAAATAGTTTGGATCTCTAATTCCATATAAAAATGTATCCCTCTGGTTCCCCAGCATAAATGTGAAGACAAAATCAGTCTGATCTAGGCCGACCAAACTACGAAAACGACCCGTAAAAGTGGCCCAGAAAAAGTCTTTGAAATCTGGGAATCCAAGCCCACCTTGATCATATGTAGCTTTAAGCAGCTCAGTCGCCCTCCTCGGTTTTTTATATCCCCAAATAAAACTACTAAAAAACCCTCTAATTTTTAAAAAAATATGTTGGGGACTTTCAAAGGAATAGAACGAAACAAAAATAGAAATGTAGGCAATATTTTCATTTTGATCAAGTTACATCTGCCTAACAGGCCTATTGGGAGCCTATGCCAAATTCTTAACAATTTAATAGTTTCTTTTAGCAAGGGTACATAATTTAAATCAATGATCTGATTAATCTTAGCCGTTATCTTTACTCCCAAGTAAGTTATAGTGACACAAGATCCGATAATGGAGTTCTGAATCCCGACAGTGGTAAGTACCTGAGTTCTGTCAGCATTCAATTTGTACCCTGCAACTTTGTAAAATCTGTATGCTTCTACCTTAATACTAATTGCAGCTTCCTCTGGGTTGATTACATAGACTGCGATATCGTCTGCATAGGCTGTGATCTTTAGTTTAGTATTTTCAGCTTTTAGAGGTTTAATTTGTGTGCACTTTTGTAGTGTGCCCAGAATTTCTGGTGTTTCAATACCATGTCCTGGTCTTAACATTAAGGAGTAAAAAGAATAAAATTAAGTCAGTAGATCTTGGTAATAGTGATGGTAGAGTTTGGTGGCTCTGGCAGAGGGCATGAAATTAACTGCATATATTTCTGACAATGTTGTATTCCAAACGTTGTATCACAAAAGGCATCATAATTCTCATAGACTTGTTTGTAAAATATATGTAAAGGACACCATATTTCTACTTGTCAATGACATCAAGATGGGTACTGCCATTAAATATGTATTTACAAAGCTAGGGAAGGTCCTATTTACTTTAGCGCAGTTGAAGGTGTCATATAAGTTTTACAAACTTCAACTGCGCTAAAGTAAATAGGAGTTGAAATTTGTACAAGTCATCAGTCTGGGTCTACTTCAGTAAGAGAAAGCTTGCTTTCTGGTGGTGATGAGATAAACGTTTCAAAGGTTTGCTTGGAATTTATATAATTTACCCAGAAGATCGTGGTGTCTTTTATATTGAGAGTGTGAATGCCTAGTTTAGCTGGTAATGTTGGAATCAAAAAAGAAAGAAGCAGAAGTGATTAACATAAAACCTTCCTCATACATTTTGGGGGGGTGTATATAGTACTATTGCATAAACTATGCTGTCTTGAGAAATATACATTGTAAATAGTCATCTATGTAAAGAATCAATTAGTGGCCTTTATTAACCTTGATGAAACATCATTCATTTGAAGATAACAAACCTTTGGAAACTTTATGCCAAAATTCAAAGAACTTTGTGCCACCTTTTTTCCAGTCGCAAATGGTTCGATTCTGCGATACGGCCCATTTGCGACCGGAAACCGGCCTTTTCCGATGCATGAAGTCATTCCCATTTGCAAATTAGGTAATCGCAATTTTTTACGATTACCTAAATAGCTAATGCATTTAGGGAATGTCAATTTCTAATTCCCTAAAGGCGATGCATCAGCTCTTTCCTAAATGCAAAGTGTGCCTTTAGGAAATGCTAATTACCATCAACTTCAAATTGATGGTAATTTGCGCATTCTTTGAAAAATGCACAAAAGTGCATTTTTTAAAGTGAGATGTGGTGCACACACATGCCCTTAGGGCGGGTGTTTGCGCCACATGAGCACTGTTCCTTTTTTTGGGGGGTGCATCAGGGGGGCCTTAGGCCCCCTGGCACCCTTGGAATTGCATTCCCAATTTGCGATTACCAATTTGGTAATCGCAATTTGCGAATGCATTTCCATTCATTCCTATGGGCCTGTAGGCTCATAGGAATGAATGGAGTAACATTCCCTAATAGCGTTTCACAATTTGCAAATCGCTATTAGATGATGTTAAGGAATCACAATTTATTTTGAGATTCCTATATGCATAGGGATTTGTGATTCCAAAATAGCAATTCCTTAAAAATCGCTATTTAGGGATCGCAAATCCAAATGTTGATGCATGTGGCAGATAAAGATGTAATCACTGTTGGGTAAAATCCATTGAGGGATGCGGCAGTAAGATAAGGCAATGTATGATAGAGCAGATTGTATACCATGGCAAGAAATTTTTTCGACTACACATTGATAGAAAACCAAAAAATAAAATGTACTGATGCAAAGAAAATACTCAAACACATGGTGAAGGAAATGCTCAAACACATGGTGGCCTTTGATGTCCCGTCTCACCCTTTCGCCAGAATAAGGTAGGAGGCTTCGGCTCTCGCTCATTATTGTGCCTGTGGGGAACCACTGTGGCTGCTGTAAAAGTAAAAATTGCATTAGGCAAAACATACTTTAAGACCCATTTTCACTTTCCCCTCCAAACTCCCCCTCCATGATCACAATGAAAGACTCTCATTAAACCTTTTAGTGGGACCCAAGTTTAAGTAGGACCATGATCACACAGAGTTTGTTGCCAGCAACCTAGTTTCAAGTAAAACATGTGACATAGGAGCTGACAAAATGATTTAGCTGTAAAGTCCTATCTTTAGCCATGGTACACTTAAGGGTTTAAAGGCTTTAAAGACCTGTGTCAGAGCAGTGTATTTGGCTAGTTTGCCTAAAGACATTCCATGAGTATAAATAGACTGTATAAAGTATTTTTCTGGCAGCAAGGATACATGTTCACCTTGTTAATATGTAAGGGACTGGGCGGGTTCATAGCCAATGGAAAGAGGTGGATCATAGTGAAATATACTAATTCAAAACAACAACAGTAACTTGTAAGATTAATGAAAGTCACATAATTTTGCAGAGAAAGGTGAGGTATATCTTGACATTTGCAAAGTGAGGCACGTTTTCCTAAACATTAGTCTGGCTATGCAGTGTGTGCTAATTATTGGTACTACATTCATGCATCTTTATTCTTTTTTGTAATTGCACTATGATCTCACTGCCCATATTTGGGGGTTCACTAATGATTAAGAGTGTCCTGAGAGTTCTTCTCTAGAGCTGATTTTAAGGTATTATCCACTATTGCCCACTGCAAAGTTTGTTAACATTAGTTAATACCATGTACTGAGAGCATAACCCATTAATTGACTACTATGTATGTGAGGGGATAATACAAGGAGAACAGGCAATTAATAGCTTTTACTACTGAGCATGTGGCAAATACATCTATAAGCACCCCTATAGGAAGACCAAAAGGCCAATTGCAACTGCTGGTTTCCAGACCTTCACTGAACCTGGAACACAGGCAAATTAGAATACTTAGTGTGGCCATTCTACTGCCTTGGACTAGCTGAGCCAGTATCAGTATTCCAGAGAGAATTCTAATAATTATATTAATTAAAAAAGTGTCCAGCCTCTGGAACAATAGCTGAATATGAAAATCTTGAGAATTTGATAATATGTATAGAAAATGTAATTTTGCTACGGGTTATTTCTAGGCACGCTCTTTCAATGACTATACTAAGGAATAAAAACAACAAACGTTCATACAGGGTGCATCAATATATTTACTTTGATGTTACTCAAATTAGCTAGACATAGATTCCCTTCAAATGTGTTGCCACGATCAACAGGCATTCACTCCATACGGCCTCTCAGCATCAATCAATCAGTAGATTTGTAGAGCACTTATTGTCACCCGTGAGGGTATACAGCCGATGGCAGGGTCCAGTTGATTAGCTGAATAGCCATGTCTTCAGGGGCTCCCCATCTCTTCAGAACTCTGGAACAGATGGGGAGGTCCAGAGATAATGGGGTAGCTCATTCCATGTCTTCCTTGCTAGGTGGGAGAAGGAGCGACCTCTGCATCTGCTACATCAGATGCGGGGTGGAAGGTTAGAGACGGAAGTGGAGGGGAGATGTCTGGTGGGCTGATGGAAGTTCAGGCGATGGTTCAAGTAGGTGGGTGCGCAGTTGTGTAGGGCCTTGTTTGCGGGGGCCAGGGGCTTGATACCCAGCATCTTTTCTGTAAAGGGAGCCAGCTGATTTCCCTGAGGTAGGGGTGATGTGGGTTTGTCTAAGGAGATCCATGGCGAGTCTGCCTTCTGTGTTCTGCATGGTCTGTAGTCGATTTGTAGCATGGTCATTGAGGGTCTGAGTTAAAAGGGCCACCATGATGCGTCCAAGGGGGAGCTTTTGTTTCCAAAGATCTGTCCCTCTATCTTGTCTGTGTTGAGCTTCAGGCAGTTGTCGTTCATCTATTTGGCAATGTTTGTAATGCAGTTGTTGAAGTCGGTCTTGGTGTTGGTGGTGTCTTCAAAGAGGGAGAGAATGAGTTGTGTGTCATCAGCATAGCATATGATACCAGTCCATGTTTTTTTTATGATGCTGGGCAGAGGTGTCATATAAGTTTTAAAAAGGGTGGGGATGACCGAGGATCCTAGTCCACAGATGATTTCTTTGGTTCGAAGGTGAAGGGTAAAATTACTTTTTGCATTCTTCTGGTGAGGAGAGGCGATCCATCTGAGAGCAGCTCCTTGGATGCCCCTGTTGTGCAGCCATGTGATGAGTGTGTGGTGGGAGTCTCTCCTCTTTCTGAAGTTAGCAACTTTATTTTGTCTAATTTCTTTTAGAAGGGTTTCCGACGTTAAAGCGTTGGAGACTTCAAATAGATTCTATTCTCCTGAAGGGGTACATTGTAACATATTGAAAAGGACTAAAATAATGTCTGAGCCTGTTTTGTATCCTTTTTTTCCATGAGTGTGAAAAGCTATGTGTGGTAAAATGTATGAGAGTAAGGTGCTGGAGTTTAGGGCAGATGGTGAGGAACAGTTGTTACTGTCTTACGTCAAACCCTATAAGGCAGTCTCCATAGCCACTTTAGCTAGTTGGGCGAGAGTAGTAATAAGTGAGGTAAGAGTAGACCTTTCCAGATAAGGTGCCTATTCCTCAGAAGTGCAATGGCTAGTAAGGTTTTCTGGGCAGGTAGTTTGCTAACAAATATTTTAAAAGTAGCAGATTGATCTAATGCAAATACTTTTGCAAAATGTTATTTAAGACCTGTGGCCACTGGATGGCTTTAAACTTGCAAAATGGTAGCCTTCAGAGGCTAACATTATCCCTTCCTCCTCACCCTACGAGGATAAAATAAAAAAAAATGTAAAAACAAAAAGAATGACTAGGATAAAGGTATTATTTAAGTATGTTAACAGGTTTATAATTGATAGTGTTATAGCATCAAGTACTTGTGAATTAATTTTTTTTGCACAAAAAAAAGTACAACACAATACACGCATTTTAATTTCCCAGATATAAAGTGCATGTGCATTACAATGTCAGTACTTTTTATTTGTGCTTTTATGGCCTCAAAGGCTGAAATAAATAATTTGTTTTTTACTTTGCTTGAATTCTATTTGCAGACAACTTATTATAAAGCTTGACAGAAAATGAAGATGTTGTTCTGTTTTGTCGCAGCTTAAAGATGATGATGATGACTGTGTGCCCTGGATATACATATTGTCTGGACATTTTATTGCTTATTGGTCTTTAAAGGGCTGCATGTTGCGGCAGCAATAGAAGGTCATTGCATAATGTAAACCTCAATTGTCTTTAATGGAATCAAAATTCTGCTTGTATGTTAATTGGAGAATCGCTATTCTGGCTTCGTCTAGGTTAAAGATGAGGTGAGGGCAAAAGCCAGTTGGGGTTCCTGAATGGACCGAGTTCACGATGGAGGCAGTGCCCTGTGGGGGGAGCTGTCCCCATTCCGTTAGTCGGATGTCTCTGGTGGTAGCGGGGTTGTTGTGTTGCTTAAAGAAGTCAGTGGCCTTGGGCTAGGGCTTAAAGTATCTGTAGACGTTGCAAGGTTGTTGCAGAATTCCTGTGCGGGGTAATGTTGTTAGTTGCAGCTGAGGGATTGGAGAATTCTTTGACGCTGTTGAAGAGTTGTCTGCTGTTATTAGAGCTTGATTCAATGCATGAGGGTAAGGCCTTTTTCTTCAATTCTCTCAACTGTCTGAATCAGAGGTTGAGGGTTGTGATGAAGTTGGTCTTGTTGGTTGTGTCCTTGTTTTCCAGTTGTTTACGGTGCTGTTTAGTTGTTCAGAGGTCTTCAGTGTCCCAGCTAGCCTACTTAGTGAACTTTATGTGAGTTGTTGCCAATGGGAGCAAAGTTGTTGATGCAGTTTCTGATGTTCTGGTCTAGGTTGTTGGGGGACATGAAGCGGGTGGTGTTGAGGGTATTGATCCATGTGTCCTTTAAGACTTTGCTTCAGCTGTAGTGGGGGGATTGGGTAGACTGGGGGCAGCAGTCCGTGAGCTGGTGATGTTGAAGTGAATGATGGAGTGGTCAGTCCAGGTGAGTTCAGTGGTTTGGCTGTACCTGATGTTGTCACTGGAGATGAAGATTGAGTCTAGTGTGAGGCCTGCGGTGTGCATGGGGTCATGAACGAGTTGGGTGAGTACGATGTTGTTCATGCTGTCGAGGATGTTGGTTGTGTTGATGTCATTGAGATCAAACACAAACATAATGTCTTTTAACTGGCAATATTATCTACCCAATACAGTCTCAGGAAGAGTACGAGGAGCATGTGCATATAAATCGTAAAATGTTCATTTGGTAAATTAAGTTAGCCAAACCATATCGAGCCCTCCTACTATGTCCTTGAGGGGTTTATGGCAAGGTGGACTACAAACCTATATAATGACCCTGTTGACTTGATTGTCCTTGAAGGCATTGTAAAATCACCATCAGAAGTGGTCACTTTTACTAAACTTATTCCCTCTACAATGGTAGGTAGAGGAAGTGAGGAATGCAATAGGAGAGATGATTAAGGAAGCAGAAACGAAGCGGTTTCTGACCTAGCAAATATGCGAAAGAGGAAAAGGGTAAATACTGGTAGGAAATCTTAGTGGCATGGTGCGGTATTATGGGCTGACAAGAGATTATAGAAAAGGGATTGTGTAGAGACTGGACTGTTTAGTTATGGATTGGAAGCAAAGGTTGGGAGATGAGATTGTACTTAGGAAAGATTCAATGTAAGAGAACTGCAAATAACATTCAAGGATGGCTACTGAAAGGCTCAGATACACAGCTCCTTTATATCCATTAAAATACCCTTACTCTTACCAATCTTCTCCCATCAATATGGTGTGTGGGGTTGTATAACAGTGAGAAGCTTCTCTGTCTCATGGTGGTTCCAGAAGGCAATACAGGAAGCTGACAAGAAGACAAAAAGGATTTCAGACAAGATCAAGGCCAAGCCCAGCCTTTATTAATGAGACCCACACTTCCTCTATGCCCACAAATAAACACCCTTAACTTTGTTTGTCAGAATATAACAATTTTAATATTGCGCTACCATAATATTGTAGAAAAACTATTAACTAAAATATTGATAATTACATATATAACATTCAATTTAGATGACTTATTATTATTCTAACACCTACACTCCTTTAAGATGTAGATATCACTACGGTACCTATACACAGAGTTATGTTCATATGGCACTTCTTTGTACAGGCCTGACCCTAGAAAGTGCTCGCATCTCTTCGGTATTTGGACAAAATATCGGAAACACAAATATTGTGGGACAGAATATCATGTCAAAAATATAGAGGACAAGAATATCATGTATGTCAGTTTCTAAGGGTAAGTAAAGTTTTGCTACATATAACTCCTCATATATGTACCTTGACGATATATCTATAAATCTTCAAGGAACGTAGATCTGGAGTTAAGAATAGTAAATTTACATTTACCTAGTTGCACTTACCTACTCGATATTCTTGTCCTCGATATTTTTGACACAATAGTCTGTACACACTCTATTTGTGTTTCTGATTTTGTCACTAACCAATCTCTTCAAATGTTCTTCCTGAAGTGACCTTCAATAGGAAGACTATCTTGTAAAATATGCTTGTAAATATTCCTCTATGTAAAGGATGAAGCAGTGGCTTTTGCTACCTTGCTAAAAGAATATTTGAAGTTTATAAACTTTTGAAATACTCAACCAGACCCTCCAGGATTTTGCATTTTGCAAAAAAGTCGCAAAATCTGCAGTTTTGTAAAAAGGCTGTTCTTTTTACAAAACTGCCCACTACATTTGGGGAATGTGATCTGATGTTTTTTTTTGAGTGAAGAGGCTGACAAAAGGTTGTGAAAACATAATTGAAAGGGTCGTGAAAACATAACTTACAGATATTTTCGTCTCTCAGTTCCCAACTTTTTGGAAACTAGGACATCTTGTGGCCAGGGATGGTAATTGTTTTCAAAATATCTCCATTATAAAGTTCAAAGGTGAACAGTAGGTCGTACTTTTTTAAAGTGAAAGGAATCAAAACGAAGGGAAAGGGAAATGAGCATGCGTATCTGGAAGAGAGTTAATGTGCTAGAAGTCAGGAAGTGGAGATTAAAGGCTCCAGGAGTGATTTGGGTGTCCTCTGGACAATTTACACTACTTTTTATTTAGTGGCCATAGCGAGTAAGGTTTATTTGGTTGGCCATCACTGAGCTAAGCATCATTAGTGTTGTGATATTTGCATGAACCTGTGTGGAGTAATAGATCAGTTTTTTGTAGGTGTGGACATCATAAGTGTACGCCTACGTTCATTCATTCTCAGCCACAGCCAGGGCCAAAACACAGGCCCCGACGGCCCATGCGGTGCAGGAGGCCCCAGGCCTTCTGCCTTCCTCCATTCAGCCAAAGAGCAATTTTTGTTAGTATCAGATAAGTCTTTATTTCGACATCATGTCATAAAAGACAACATAAAAAAAACCATCATCAATACCTTAAAAGTACATTAAGCACAGCTGATTCATTGACAATTATACATAAATAAGGGCTTTTCATGAAACCTACTGGCTAAATCTGTCCTCTGATTATTCTTTATCAATAATTAAAAAGGTAGAAACTCAATTTAAAAGTAATAAATATGACAACATTTTATCTAAAAATCTTTAAAAAAATAAAAATAAATCAAGGACAATTCATTTTACATAATAAGGAGGAGACATTTAAACATTTGGGACAACAGCTGATTTTAGTTTGGTCCTTCGAATTGCCCACATCCAATTGAGAAATTTAGACACAGCAATAATTAGGCTTTCCGAACAGTCTGTTTTAAAAATCCGTAGGGCCTCAGTTCCTTTTTTGATACCTTTTTGAAGACATACTGGCCTAAGCCGCGGCAGTTTGTACACAGGGCATATAAACAATATATGAGCTAGACTTTCCAGTTGTGAACTACAAAAGGGACACATAGCATCCTTACCAGAGGACCATTTACTTGCAAAGGTATTAATTGGCAGGGTACCCACCCTATATTGATGGAACCGTTTCCGGTCCTCAGGGATTGTAATAAAATCCCAATATGGTTCATAAGCTGGTAAGTGTTTAAGCTCAAGAAACTCCCTATGTAGTGAAGAGGTGGAACATCTTTGGAATTTTTTTGTTGTGACCATCGACCAGTATAGTTCCTTAAGAATCTTGCTTGATGGAAAAATATTGTGCGCTGGGTTATCCCATAGCTCAGCCAAGCCCATGGCATTATAAATAGCCTTGGATTCACTAAACCATTTTATTCTATTGGCTGTGTCCATGTTCCTAACTTCAAGGAGTGCTTGGGCATAGTAGGAGAGCTCTGGGGTAACCCAGATCCTCGGCCAGTATGCTATGGGTCTAAAGCGCGCTACATCCTCTATTCTCTGGTAGCCCAGGTCAAGATAGAGCGGCAAAAGCGGGGTAGATGGTGGGAGCCTCGCTATTCCTCATAAAAATTTATTTTGGGCATTTGTCAGTTCAGAGATGTTACATGACCCCCATAGTTCGGCCCCATACAATATAGATGCTCGTATTTTTGTGTCATAGATTTTTAGTGCCGGAGCTATGGGTTGGGTGGCCGAAGAGCGCAGTTCTCTCAAGAGAACTCCCGCCAGCTGGGCATGTCTAGTAGCTAGTTGATTAATGTGTGGTTTCCAATCCAGCCTTGAACCCAGTGTGATACCCAAGTATGAGAACAAATGGTTTTCCTCTAGCAACTCCCCATTCATTATTGCTCTTCCTTTCACTTGCTTATACCTATGCATTACCATAAATTTGGTTTTAGACACATTGATGGTAAGGCCTTAGTCGCTACAGAAGGTCTCAAACTGCCCGATTGCTCTCTGGAGCCCTTGTTGGGTCTTGGATATTAAAAGAGTGTCATCTGCGAACATCAACAGGGGTATAGACTCACCACAGAGCTTGGGTGCATCCGTAGGAAAATCCCTGTAGTAGTCGATAACCCTGTTGATGTACAGAGAAAAGAGCAATTAATATTGGTGGTATAAGGGAGACTCAGGGGCCCTTCATCACATTCTGCAGGGGGGTGTACCTGCTATTTTCTTTGGGGCAGAGCCGCGGGCTGGACACTGCTTCACTACTGCTTGTGGCCGGGCCTGGCTCCGCCGAGTCCCCTGTGCATTGTATTCTGCTTGGGGATTATGCCCTGGGCTGGGTCTCGCTCCGCTGCTTCCCCGACCGGGCTTGGCTCCGCCGAGTAACTGCATCCTGGTTGGGGGCTGTATTCCGGGCCGGGCTTTGCTCCGCTCTCCGACTGGCTCCGCCAAACACTCTGACTACACCTCCCAGCAATCTCGCAAAACGCTAGTACCAAGAGCCAGGAGGCGTATAAAGGGGAATTTGGGGCAGAGTTCCCTGTGTACCTGCTATTTTCTTTGGGGCTGATCCGCGGGCTGGACACTGCTTCACTACTGCTTCTGGCCAGGCCTGGCTCCGCCGAGTCCCCTGTGCATTGTATTCTGCTTGGGGATTGTGCTCTAGGCTGGGTCTCGCTCCACTGCTTCCATGGCCGGGCTTGGCTCCGCCGAGTGACTGCATCCTGGTTAGGGGCTGTATTCCGGGCCGGGCTGTGCTCCGCTCTCCAACTGGCCGGGCCTGGCTCCGCCAAACACTCTGACTACACCTCCTAGCAATCTCACAAAGCGCCAGTACCAAGCGCCAGGAGGCGTATAAAGGAGAATTTGGATCCCCGCCACGCGAGACGCGCGCGGGATGCTCCGGGAGAAGGGCGGGGCCGTCTGCGGTCGTCAGAGGCCAGAGGAGGCTGGGCAGGGCCACCCCCTTAACATCTCTACTATTTTCTCTGGAATTGATTCATACCCAAAGGTACTTTTAAAAATCACTCCATCTTGGACATTTAATTTAATTACTCTAAAACTTTTCGCCGCAGGACCGTCAATGCAAATTTTTTTTTTGCTATCAGTCCTTTTTGAATATTGTGGGGCGGAAGTATTAAGTATTGTGCATTGTGGGATTTGTCCACCTGGTTGTAAGAATGAGCGACAAGGGTAAAAATACTAAGCCTGCTACCTCTCGTCCCATGACTAGGCACCAGGCTGCCACGGCACAACCTCTCCAAAGCCTCACTGCCATTGATAAGATGCTACAGAAGACGATCGGGGTAGTGGCATCTGCCATAGAGAATACTGAGAGGCGATTATCAATTACTCCGGCCATCCCCCCTCTCCAGTCTGTAGGGGATTTTTCAGCTGTTGCTGTTAATCCCCCTGACTTCAGTTCTTCCCTTATGTGCTCTTTTGCAGAGCTGCCCTGTGC
Organism: Lissotriton vulgaris; assembly: GCF_964263255.1. Lineage (NCBI taxonomy): Eukaryota > Metazoa > Chordata > Amphibia > Caudata > Salamandridae > Lissotriton > Lissotriton vulgaris. Next base: position 1,256,235,741 of record NC_141694.1, on the reverse strand, counting down.
ACAGATTGTTCTTGATGTAAATGATACCCCAGAGGTTGCCAATTCCCCTCCACACCCTGTAGCCAGAAAAGTCCCCAAACCGCGCCTGAGAAGTAAGAAAATTAAACTTGTAAAAAAATTAGCTAAAAGATCCACGACCCTACCTGACTGTGCACAGGTTGCTGCTGGTCCTTCTCTGTCCTCTGTGGGAACTCCTGTTTGGGTCACTCATCTATTATCTGATTTCGAAGCTCATATGGAACAGATTATTGGTTCACATTTTAAATCACTGACATCTAGGCTTGATAGATTAGTTTCCACCATCAACAATATAGGTCTAGGGAGACCCCAGCCGATTAGTCCATCGGGGAATCCTAGAACTATTAAGCCCACTTCCACTTCCAACCCTGAAATTCTACCAGCCAGTAAAAATATACCAGCTGTACCAGCTCGGGTAACTGGCAATTCTACCCCTGACACTAATCTACCTCTGCCCAGGGTTGGAAAAGTAGACACTGGAAATACAACAGTGCCGAGGGGGGCCACTGAAGTCAGAGCAAACTTATTGGACCAACAAGCCCAAGCTAGCAGAAATACTTCAGAGGAGGGGTCTCCAGCTGCCCTGCCCTCCCTTGATCTCCCTCCTGAGTCTCTACCATATGTTGTGGTCCTTGCTGGGGTTCCTCCTTTCAGCCAGGGAAAAAGTGAGGATCATTTTGAATTAAAAAATAAATGTATATGTGAGAAGTTGGCCTGATATATGATATCTCCAATTCTGGGGGCACCTTGTATCAGTCCAAACAATCCCTTATGGTGGTGGTTGTAAGTCAACCTTATAGAAAAGCTATCCTAGGGGTAGCATGGTCTAAGCAGCCTTATAGGCTTAGCTCAAGAGGGCATGTGAAGCCAGCTGTTTTACCATATGCAATCCTGTAATATAAAATGAAAGGACACCACACAAGTTATATATTATGAAAGTTTATGTATTTATTCTCAGAATAATCCTCAGTACTCTTTATGAGTAAAGAAGCACAAGCGTTTAAACAAAAGCACAGTAAAACATATGAAAGTTGCACAATTATGGATGAGGCCGGGTGGCCACTCAAACCATATATCAAAAAAGTGGTAAAAGTACCCCTTTACGAACAGTGGTCAGGCCTAGGGCCTGGGGAGTCAATGGGACTACTCGGGACTAGCAGTGATGAAGTCGGGAGAAGCCCGCGGGACTCGGGTGCAGCGCTAAAAGCACACGCATGCACCAATGCAAAGTCAATGGTGCGTAAAAGTTATAAAGTTACTGTTTTAGGAGTCTTCCGACTGGACTAGGATTACCAAACTTTAGACTTAGATACTAGAGGTGTGTACCAGTGTAAGAACACCGGCGTTCATAAGTTACCTCACCCACAGGAAGCGGGTGCATAGGTGCCAAAGTGTGTCGGGTTTCGTCAAGCAGTTCGATGATGCCTGGAGATGAAGATGCTGCAGGCGTCCAGGAGGGAAGTGTCCGGTGTGATCCAAGGGTGGATCAAAGATGTAGAGTACCTGAAAGCAGAGGGGACAGAGTCTGGGTCACTAGCCAGTGACCAGGAAGGAACCAGAAAGGAACCAGGCGATGTCAGGCGCAATCAGGTGGTTGTCGAGAAGCTTGTCTCTGCTGCCACATGGACTCTGGGGCACCGAGGATGTCCTGGAGTGGATGACGAGCTGTCCCACAAAGGCTCTCACTGTCGGCGGTGTCGGCTTCCGAATTGGAGCTGACAAGCCTTGGCAAAAGCAACCCATGCAGGATTCAAAGATCGCTTCTTACTCGGACCAGCAAGGTCTGAGCGGGTGCTCCTTTTCAGGGGAGTGAGGGCCAGTCTGGAGCAACCAGACTAGCAGTGTAAATTCAAAGGTTCATTGGTACTGGGGCCACAAGCCAATGGGCAAGCGACCGGACCAACGCATCAAGCAGGAAAATGCAGAAGGGCCCCACGAAGCACTCGGAGAGTGTGGAGGGGTGAGCTTTGATGCAAGAGCTGCTCGGGGCTGGGGCTTCTCAAACCCCAATGCACAGCTTCGAGGGAGCCTCGGGAGCTGCACGGTCAGCGCTTTGTAGTTTTTCCAAGATGGCCAGCCCCACGCTTCAGGTCGCCTCCACGGGTCTCAGCTCTATAGGGACTGTGGATCGGGCTGTTAGAAGGCAGGCACGCTGTGTCTTGTTGATCTCTGTCGCTCGAGTTCCAGCAGGAACTGCAACAAAGCAAATGTTGAGGTGCTGGATGGTTTCTGTTTGCACAGGGTGGGCACTCCTTGACCACAAAGGAGATTCTTCAGTCTTCTACGTCGAGTAGGATGTCGAAGGGTCCAGAGTTTCGTTCCATAAGTTTCAGTCAGGATAATCTGAGTGCTTGGGCACTGCTCCCACCTTTATTCCAAACTGGGGGGCTTGATTACCTGCTAGGTCCCTCCTATGGGTGGGACCCAGGAAGGGGGTGGTTACACCCCTTTCCTTTTGTCCAGAGTCGCGCTGGGACTGGGGCTGGTGTGCCTCAGAACCGGTTTGACCGGATTATGCAAGGGGGAGCCTTGTGCTCCCCAAGCAGTGTCTAGTTTCTTTCAACCCTCCCTACTACAATCCACTATCTCCTGTCTGGGGTGGTGTGACACCTCCCTGTGACAGGAAACCCTTTGTCCAGGCTTCCTCTGCCAAGTTTCGGTCAGCAGCAGGAGGTCAGACTCGTGTCTGTGGCAGCAGCATCCATTTTGTGATGCTGGGGCTCTGGTTAGGATTAACCGCGTTTCAGTAAAGTAACATGTCTTCTCCCTCTAGAAGGGTGGAATGCTACCCCCGTCACCAGGACTGGCGAGGGGTAGCATTCCAAGTTGTATGACACCAAACACGACATGTTTTGATAAAGCAAAACCAAAGTTAGCACATAACCGCGAGGATTATAATGCACTTAAGAGTATATGGTATGGCATTATCCCGGAACAGCTAAGAGGGTTGGTCCCGACAGCTGCAGACAGGCTCAGCTCATGCTAGAGCACCATCTCACATAAAACCAAGCACTCTGCCTCCAGGATTGTTAAGGCCTGCCATAGGAGCGACTGATAGGTATATATGTGTCCAGTTTTAGGTTTAGATATAGGTATACTATATCTAAGCAAGGGGTGATTACACTACCTTTCCCCAGCTGAGTTATCAGCCAGTTGTGTCGATTTAAGTACCAGCCAGGGGTGGCAAAAGATATGCTGCAGCCCTGGTAGGCCTTGGTGGCACCTATGCCCTGAGCACATATAGTGCATGGTACTGGGGTTGACAAGGTGTCCTGTTCCACTTGGGTTAGGTACCTATAGTACATGTATGTGAATTTAGAGAGAGAACAGCAGGCTGTGGGTCTGATTAGCAGGCCCACAGCCACATTAAGTCGAAAACCAGTGAAGCAAAAAGCAAAAATGTGGGGTGACCATAGGATAGCAGACCCTACTCTCCTACACAACCCCCCCCCCCCCCAAACTCAGGGACATTAAACTTAACCTTGACCAGATAAGTGTTCATGTTCTAAGTGGAAATACCTGGAGAGACCATCTGCATTGCCATGGTCAGTCCCTGGTCTGTGCTCCACTGTAAAGTCCATCCCCTGTAGGGAAATGGACCACCTGAGCAGTTTGGGATTTTCACCCTTCATCTGATTTAGCCACAAGAGGGGCTTATGGTCTGTCTGAATTAGGAAGTGAGTTGCAAACAAGTATGGTCTCAACTTCTTCAGGGCCCAAACCACAGCAAAGGCCTCCCTCTCAATAGCTGACCATCGTTTCTCCCTGGGGGTCAGCCTTCTGCTAATAAAAGCAATGGGCTGGTCTTGACCATCTACATTAAGTTGTGAAAGCACAGCTCCCACCCCCAACTCAGAAACATCTGTTTGAACAATGAACTGTTTGGAGTAGTCAGGACTCTTCAGGATAGGTGCAGAGCACATGGCCTTCTTCAGGTCATCAAATGCCTTTTGACAGCTAACTGTCCACTGAACCTTTTTTGGCATCTTCTTGGATGTCAAGTCATTTAATGGTGTCACAATGGACCCATAGTTCTTTACAAATTTCCTGTAATACCCAGTCAGGCCCAAGAAGGCTCTGACTTGTGTCTGGGTAGTTGGAGGAGCCCAGTCCTGTATGGTCTGGATCTTGCTCTCCAGTGGTTGAACCTGGCCCCCACCTACTAGGTGGCCCATGTACACAACCTTGCTCTGCCCTATCTGGCACTTGGTAGCCTTGATCGTCAGGCCTGCCTTTTGCAGGGCCTCCAGAACTTTCTTCAGGTGGATCAGGTGATCCTCCCAGGTGGAGCTGAAGACAGCAATATCATCTAGATATGCTGCACAAAAGTCATCCAACCCAGCAAGGACTATATTCACCAACCTTTGAAAAGTGGTAGGTGCATTCTTCAAACCAAAGGGTATCACCACAAACTGATAATGCCCATTGGGGGTAGAGAATGCTGTTTTGGCTTTAGACTCCTCAGCTAACCTGATTTGCCAATAGCCAGCTGTCAAATCAAATGTGCTCAGAAACTTGGCAGAAGCCAATTTATCTATGAGCTCATCTGCCCTTGGAATGGGATGAGCATCTGTCCTAGTGACAGCATTGAGACCTCTGTAGTCCACACAAAACCTCATTCTCTCTTTCCATCTTGGGTATGGGGTTTTGGCACAAGGACTACTGGGCTGGCCCATGGGCTCTCTGATGGCTCAATCACTCCAAGTCCAAGCATTTTCTGCACCTCAGCCTTTATACAATCCCTGACATGGTCAGGTTGCCTGTAGATTTTATTCTTCACAGGCAGACTGTCACCGGTGTCCACCTCATGGGTGCACCAGTTAGTTTGACTGGGTATGAGTGAAAACATGTGTCTATGGGCCTGCAACACCTGTCTGCAGTCCATCTGTTGCTGGTCAGTGAGGCTGCCTGCCAAGGCTACTCCATCAACTGAGCCATCATCAGGCTTTTGGGAAAGCAAGTCTGGGAGAGGGTCACTCTCTTCCTCCTGTTCCCCATCTGTAGCCATGAGTAAACCCATGTCTTCCCTGTCAACAAATGCTTTCAATCTGTTTACATGGAGCACCCTGTGGGGGCTCCTAGGGGTTCCAAAGTCAACCACATAGGTGACTTCTCCCTTTTTCTCAACAATAGGGTAGGGTCCAGTCCATTTGTCCTGGAGAGCTGCTGGGGCCACTGGCTCCAACACCCACATCTTCCGCCCTGGCTGGTACTCAACCAGAACAGCCTTTTGGTCATGCCAAGCTTTCTGTAATTCTTGGCTGGCCTCCAGGTTTTTGGATGCTCTCTCCATGTACTCTGCCATCCTGGAGCATAGACCAAGTACATAGTCCACAATATCAAGCTTAGGCTTTTTGAGAGGTAACTCCCATCCTTCCTTCAGAAGACACAATGGACCCCTTACAGGGTGGCCAAACAAAAGTTCAAAAAGGCTGTAGCCAACCCCCTTCTGTGGGACATCTCTGTAGGCAAAGAGCAAGCAGGGTAAAAGGATGTCCCATCTTCGCCTAAGCTTTTCTGGTAACCCTTTTATCATTCCCTTTATGGTCTTGTTGAACCTTTCAACAAGCCCATGGCACTGTGGATGATAGGGTGTGGTAAACTTGTAGTTTACTCCACACTCCTTCCACATTGCTTTTAAGTATCCAGACATGAAGTTGGTACCTCTGTCTGAAAGAACCTCCTTTGGAAAGCCCACTCTTGAGAATACTGCAAGAAGGGCCCTTGCCACAACAGGAGCTGTTGTGGTCCTCGAGGGAATTGCCTCTGGATACCTGGTGGCATGATCCACTACCACCAGTATAAATCTGTGCCCAGATGCTGTTTGTGGATCCATTGGACCCACAATGTCAATTCCAACTCTCTCAAAGGGTACCCCCACCACAGGTAGTGGTATCAGGGGGGCCTTTGTTGTGCCACCTGACTTACCACTGGCTTGGCAAGTGACACAGGAGCGACAAAACTCCTTGACATATGAGGCCAGTGAAAGTGATGGGACAAGCCTGTCCCAAGTCTTGTTCTGGTCTAAGTGTCCTGCAAGGGGAATATCATGGGCCAAGGTAAGAAGGAAGTCCCTAAATTGCAGAGGTATGACCAACCTCCTGGTAGCACCAGGCTTGGGGTCTCTAGCCTCTGAATAAAGGAGAGCATCATCCCAATACACTCTATGGGTAACTTGAGCATTCTCAGCAGCCTCAGCAGCAGCCTGCTGTCTGAGGGGTTCAAGAGAAGGGCAAGTTAACTGAGCCTGCCCCAGGTCTGCCCTTGAGGGCCCCACCGTCCCCAGAAACTCAACCTGATCAGGTTCAAGCTCTTCAGGGACAGTCTCCTCTTGGATCTCAGAATCAGCCTCCTGTGAGATCTGATCCTCAACCTGGGGCAAGTGGGAAGGCACTGCCTTAACCCTCTTGCTCTTCTTCTTGGGTTGTGGTTGGTCTATTGTTTCAAGATCCACCACAGGTTCAGGTAGGCACTTCTTGGCCTGTGTCCTGGTTACAGCAAGGACATTTGCTGATATCCCAAGCATTTCTGCATGAGTCCTGTACTCCACTTCTGACCATAAGGATTCCTCAAGATCATTGCCCAAAAGACAGTCAACTGGGAGGTCTGCACTCACAACAACTCTTTTGAGGCCAGTTACCCCTCCCCAGGAGAATTTAACAACAGCCACACTATGTGTAGTAGTGGCATTGCTAGCATTGGTCACTAGGTAGTTCTCACCTAGTATGATTTGTCCAGGGTCCACAAAGTTAGGTGTCATCATAGTGACACTGGCACATGTGTCCCTGTAGGCCTGAGCCAGTTTCTCATTAATTAAAGGCGTCTGCCTATACTTGCCCAACGTATTGGGACTTTTAGTAGTGGCCATGGCTATGTCCACATCATAGAGCAGAACTGCCTGAGTAGGGATTCTGACTAAGCCAGACTCCATCCCAGTACCCAGGGTCAACCCTACTAAACCCTTTGGCTGTGTACTACCACTGCTGACTGTACTAGGGGGTGCAGTTGCTTTAGGAGCTGCAGTGGTAGGGACTGGATTTTTCTTAGTGCATTCACTGCCCCAGTGTGAAACTGATTTGCAGGTATTACACCAAGGTTTCTTTGGGCCATCATTCTTCTTTTTCTTGTTTCCATTTTGGGAACCACCCTCCTCATTAGAATTATTTTGGGGGCCTGAAGACTTCTGGTCTTTTTCTTTTTCTTTCTTATCCCCACCCTTCTGGTCTGCCACCTCCATGCTTCTGGAGTTTCTGCTTAATCCTTGTTCTGACCCACTTGTCTGCCTTCTTTCCCAATTCTTGGGGAGAGGTCAGATCTGAGTCAATAAGGTATTTATGCAATAGCTGGTTCTGACAGTTATTAAGGATCTGTTCTCTCATTATAAGATCGTACAATCCTGTATAGTCTGAGACTTTACTTCCCTGCAGCCAACCCTCCAGAGCCTTAGTGGCACAATCAACAAAATCAGTCCAGTCCTGAGTCTGAGCTTTTTGGGTATCTCTGAACAACAACCTGTATTGCTCAGTGGTTAGGCCAACCCCCTCAATAGGAGCACTCTTCAGGACAAAGTAGTTTTTGGCATCCTCAGGTCTAACTGTGAGGAGCCTATCCCTCCCTTTCTCAGAAAAGGAGTACCATAAAATTGCAGCCCACTGTTCTTGAGGAACCTGCTGTACCATGCAGGCTCTCTCCAGAGCAGTCATCTATTTGTGGATGTCGTCCCCTTCCTTGTAGGGGCTACAATCTTTGTCAGGTTTCTAGAATCATAGGACCTGTCTTTCTCTCTAGGAATATTGCTGCCACCAGTGGAATCTAATCCACACAACTTTTGTTCTCTTGCTAAAGCAAGTTTAGCTTGAGCCAGGGCTACCTCTTCCCTCTCTATCTGGAGTTGGACAGCCCTCATTCTGGCCCTATGCTCTTTTCTCTGGGGGGAAGTCATTCCCCTTTAAGATACCCTTGAGGCACTAGAAATGTGAGAGTCCCTGGAGGGAGATCTCACTCTTCTATTACCTGGGGAAATTATGTTATAGGATCTGGGGAGGTGCTGGCCCTCTCCATTCCCATGTAGGTCCAAGTTGGCCTGGTTAAGCCTACCAATTTGTACCTGGTTGGTTCCTTGATCCTGATCTGAATCTTCATTAGCATCTGATTCAGGTTCCTCCTCTATCTCTGGGGTGTTCTCAGTATCTGGGGGGTTCACTCCCTCTCCTGTATCTAAGGGAGCTGCACTCACCTTCTCTAGATCATCCTTCTCCAGGATGGCTATCAGGATGGGAATGGTAGGGTTGTGACCCTTTCTCAGCCCCCTTGAAGTGCACAAGGCACTCAAGTCCTTATGGCTGAGGTTGTCATAGCTGGAAGGTGCCTTGGTAAGGTCAACCAACACAGGCAGAGAGCTGGAAGCTTCACCTGTGCCAGACATGACTGCTAGTGAGGTGTAAGTGGTGCACTTACCTACACTAAGGGGGTCATTACGATGGAGGATTTTCCGCATCCTCCGGGACGGCGGAAGCCACCGCCGGCCCGGAGGATGCGGAAAATCCTTTGCGGACCCACCAGGACCCACCGCCACATTAGGATGGCTGGTGGGTCATGGTTTAGGTCCGCAGCTTTTCCGCCGCGGCTGGCTTACAACCGCGGCGGAAAAGCAATAAAATGGTGACGGTGTCTCTCAGACACCGTCAGCCAGATTAGGATGTGCATGGGAACATGCTTTTCCGCGGCGGCTTTTCCGCCGTGGAAAAGCATGTGTAACTGCACTGCGGGGGCCCGTTGCGGGCCCCCTAGGTGTAGTGGGGGGTGCACCATAGGTACCCCCTGCATTTGCGTGCACAATGCAGCAGGCACCGCGCGGTGCCTGCGGCTTTGTGCACGCAAATGCTGTGCATGCTTTTTTAACATTGCTGCGGGTGCAGCTTGAAGCTCCACCCGCCGCAATGTTAAAATAGAGGATGTGACCGCCACCCTGGTGGTCACATCCTAATCTGCACAGAGGGAACGCCGCAGCCCATGCGGACGTTCCCTCATGCTCTGGGGTCGCGGACGGACTCAAGTCCGTCCGCGATCGTAATGACCCCCTAAGTGTTTTCCTACTGTACCTTGCTAGTGAGTTGTAGGCAGGGTGTGCTAAGCCCTTTGATCTACAACTACTAAGTTCAGTAAAACTTAAATATGTAAGCTTTGTTAATATGTACCTAGGTACTTAATGTGATCTTTCAATTTGATAAAAAGATTGCAATGGTAAAACAACAGCAAGCTCAAATCCGCTCCGCTCCGCTGCACACCAATGTGAGAGATTGGCCTGATGTATGATGTCTCCAATTCTGGGGGCACCTTGTGTCAGTCCAAACAATCCCTTATGGTGGTGGTTGTAAGTCAACCTTATAGACAAGCTATCCTAGGGGTAGCATGGACTAAGCAGCCTTATAGGCTTAACTCAAGAGGGCATGTGAAGCCAGCTGTTTTACCTTATGCATCCTGTAATATCAAATGAAAGGACACCACACAAGTTATATATTATAAAAATATATGTATTTATTCTCAGAATAATCCTCAGTACACTTTATGAGTAAAGAAGCACAAGCGTTTAAACAAAAGCACAGTAAAACATATGAAAGTTGCACAATTAAGGATGAGGCCGGGTGGCCACTCAAACCATATATCAAAAAAGTGGTATAAGTACCCCTTTACGAACAGTGGTCAGGCCTAGGGCCTGGGGAATCGCTGGGACTACTCGGGACTAGCAGTGATGAAGTCGGGAGAAGCCCGCGGGACTCGGGTGCAGCGCTAAAAGCACACGCATGCACCAATGCAAAGTCAATGGTGCGTAAAAGTTATAAAGTTACTGTTTTAGGAGTCTTCCGACTGGACCAGGATTACCAAACTTTAGACTTAGACACTAGAGGTGTGTACCAGTGTGAGAACATCAGCGTTCATAAGTTACCTCACCCACAGGAAGCGGGTGCATAGGTGCCAAAGTGTGTCGGGTTTCGTCACGCAGTTCGATGGTGCCTGGAGATGAAGATGCTGCAGGCGTCCAGGCGGGAAATGTCCGGTGTGATCCAAGGGTGGATCGAAGATGTAGAGTACCTGAAAGCAGAGGGGACAGAGTCTGGGTCACTAGCCAGTGACCAGGAAGGAACCAGGAAGAACCAGGCGATGTTGGGCGCAATCAGGTGGTTGTCAAGAAGCTTGTCTCCGCTGCCACATGGACTCTGGGGCACCGAGGATGTCCTGGAGTGGATCACGAGCTGCCCCACAAAGGCTCTCACTGTCGGCGGTGTCGGCTTCCGGATTGGAGCTGACAAGCCTTGGCAAAGGTAAACCACGCAGGATTCGAAGATCGCTTCTTACTTAGACCAGCAAGGTCTGAGCGGGTGCTCCTTTTCAGGGGAGCGAGGGCCAGTCTGGAGCAACCAGACTAGCAGTGTAAGTTTAAAGGTTTGTTGGTGCTGGGGCCACAAGCCAATGGGCAAGCGACCAGACCAACGCGTCAAGCAGGAAAATGCAGAAGGGCCCCACGCAGCACTCGGAGAGTGTGGAGGGGTGAGCTTTGATGCAAGAGTTGCTCGGGGCTGGGCCTTCTCAAACTCCAATGCACAGCTTCAAGGGAGCCTCGGGAGCTGCACGGTCAGCGCTTCATAGTTTTTCCAAGATGGCCGGCCCCACGCTTCAGGTTGCCTCCACGGGTCTCAGCTCTGCAGGGACTGTGGATCAGGCTGTTAAAAGGCAGGCACGCTGGGTTTTGTTGATCTCTGTCACTCTGGCGGGAACTGCAACAATGCAAACTTCGAGGTGCTGGATGGTGCCTGTTTGCACAGGGTGTTTAATAACAAGGGGTGGTGATGGACAGAGTTTCTGAATTAAGCAGAATACTCTAGATCCTACACCGTTTTTTAGCTCACTGCACCATCCCAGTTCAGAACCTGGCTATATGCAAATTAGTCTGTTCCTGTCCCAGTGCATGATGGGAACAGGGCAAACCAAACTACCAAGCCAATTCTTACACTGGGAAGGAAACAAGCTTCCGGGGACCGGTTTCTGGCATTTCAGCCGTCGTCGGCCCGGCTTGCTTGAATCCTGATGGTGCAATGAGCAAGGGACTCACATCTGAGTATACCCTTCCACGCTTAGGGTGGACAAAATATTTAATAACAAGGGGTGGTGATGGACAGAGTTTCTGAATTAAGCAGAATACTCTCACCCAGTCAAGAGATCAGGGCTAGATCCAACACCGTTTTTTAGCTCACTGCACCATCCCAGTTCAGAACCTGGCTATATGCAAATTAGTCTGTTCCTGTCCCAGTGCATGATGGGAACAGGGCAAACCAAACTACCAAGCCAATTCTTACACTGGGAAGGAAAAAATGCAGAAGGGCCCCACGCAGCACTCGGAGAGTGTGGAGGGGTGAGCTTTGATGCAAGAGCTGCTGGGGGCTGGGGCTTCTCAAACTCCAATGCACAGCTGCAAGGGAGCCTCTGGAACTGCACGGTCAGCGCTTCATAGTTTTTCCAAGATGGCCGGCCCCACGCTTCAGGTTGCCTCCACGGGTCTCAGCTCTGCAGGGACTGTGGATCAGGCTGTTAGAAGGCAGGCACGCTGGGTTTTGTTGACCTCTGTCACTCTGGCAGGAACTGCAACAATGCAAACGTCGAGGTGCTGGATGGTGCCTGTTTGCACAGGGTGGTCACTCCTTGACCACAAGGGAGATTCTTCAGTCTTCTACGTCGAGTAGGATGTCGAAGGGTCCAGAGTTTCGTTTCATAAGTTTCAGTCAGGATAATCTGAGTGCTTGGGCACTGCTCCCACCTTTATTCCAAACTGGGGGGCTGGATTACCTGCTAGGTCCCTCCTATGGGTGGAACCCAGGAAGGGGGGGGTTACACCCCTTTCCCTTTGTCCAGAGTCACGCTGGGACTGGGACTGGGGCTGGTGCGCCCCAGAACCGGTTTGACCGGATTATGCAAGGGGAAGCCTTGTGCTCCCTAGGCAGTGTCTAGTTTCTTTTAACCCTCCCTGCTACAATCCACTATCTCCTGTCTGGGGTGGTGTGACACCTCCCTGTGACAGGAAACACTTTGTCCAGGCTTCCTCTGCCAAGTTTCGGTCAGCAGCAGGAGGTCAGACTCGTGTCTGTGGCAGCAGCATCCATTTTGTGATGCTGGGGCTCTGGTTAGGATTAACCGCGTTTTAGTAAAGTAACATGTCTTCTCCCTCTAGAAGGGTGGAATGCTACCCCCGTCACCAGGACTGGTGAGGGGGTAGTATTCCAAGTTGTATGACACCAAACACGACATGTTTTGATAAAGCCAAACCAAAGTTAGCACATAACCACAAGGATTATAATGCACTTAAGAGTATATGGTATGGCATTATCCCGGAACAGCTAAGGGAGTTGGTCCCGACAGCTGCAGACAGGCTCAGCTCATGCTAGAGCACCATCTCACATAAAACCAAGCACTCTGCCTCCAGGATTGTTAAGGCCTGCCATAGGAGTGACTGATAGGTATATATGTGTCCAGTTTTAGGTTTAGATATAGGTATACTATATATAAGCAAGGGGTGATTACACCACCTTGCCCCAGCTGAGTGATCAGCCAGTTGTGTCGATTTAAGTACCAGCCAGGGGTTGCAAAAGATATGCTGCAGCCCCTGGTAGGCCTTGGTGGCACCTATGCCCTGAGCGCCTATAGTGCATGGTACAGGGGCTGACAAGGTGTCCAGTGCCAATTGGGTTATGTACCTATAGTACATGTATGTGAATTTAGAGAGAGAACAGCAGGCTGTGGGTCTGATTAGTAGGCCCACAGTCACATTAAGTCGAAAACCAGTGAAGCAAAAAGCAGAAATTTGGGGTGACCATAGGATAGCAGACACTACTCTCCTACAGTATACAATGGCTTAACTCCAACAGGCCTCTCCCCCCTAATGTCTCTGGAGAAATATTGTGTGTTAGAAGAGTAGACTGGATTGGGACTGGACCAAAAACTATTGCGGGAAACTGTGTTGTGATTAACTTTAGGAACACACGCTCTGTAGAATACATCTGCAGCAGGTCGCCATCCTGGTCTATTACCCAAATTTCCCCCCTACACTTGTCATATTTCAATCCCACTCCCCAGCGGAGAACTGGACAGAATAGAGGTATGCGACAAGAGGGGGCCAGAACATCTTACCACCCAGAATCCAACAGGGAATAACATCCTGGGAGGGCTGTCAGACGGATATTCCCTTACTTTCACTATTCCCTCAAAGAAATAGGTTTAGCATGTTGGAACAGGTCGACTGACGCCATGTGAGGCAGAGTCCCTTACCCCAAATACGTAGCAGTCTGGGCATCCAAACAGCGATATTGGTGGGTAATGGTGACAGTAGTATCCCTGAGAACCTAACAACATATAACAACATCACAGGGGGTGGGAAGGAATCGGGGGCAGGTACTACGCATGTGGGAGTCTGTCCTTTCTCCGAGGAAATGCTAAGAGGTGAGGCAAGGGAAAAGACACCAGAGCCCAAGGTCTTATTGTGTAGTTCTGGGCCTGACCAAAGTAAGGGTGAACCATCAATTAACATCAGGCAAGTTGATAGAGGTATACAAATATTGTCCTGGAATGTGGCCGGGATGAAAAAGAAACTGGCTTTACCTGAATGGGGCTCTTTTATGGCAATGCACGACATTTGCCTGATGCATGAAACATGGGCACTGAAGGAGAGTGTAAGGGCCGGCTTTGCCACTTTTGATATCCTCGCGACAACTAGGGGTAGGGGAGACCCTCGGGTGGCCTGTCAATATGGGTGGGCACGCATTCGGGTGTCCAGGCAGTTCAAATATCAACTAACTCGCTTGATGTCCAATGCGTTCTTTTAACACCTCAAGATAGGCCCCAGTTGGCCATATTAAACATCTATTCAAGACCTCTTAGGAGTGGTCAAGAATCCGATACTATTGAAACATTAAAGCAGGCTATACATTCACTCAACACTTTAGTCGCCCTAATAGTTGGAGGCGACTTCAACTGCAGTTTGAGCCCCTTGTGATTTCAGATGTGGGAGAGCTGAATGATGAGGACCGGTTCTGGCATGTTCCCGATCCCCAGATCCCTACTGTCAGAGCATGGACCCCATTGGACCTTCAAATTAAGTGTTTCTCCCTCTCAACGTCTCTGCGGGCGTGTAATGGGAGATTGGAGCCCGACAGACCGGGATTAGTCTCTTTTAACTGACTGGGGCAAACTTCTATCATCGACTATATAATGATGTAAGCAAGACATTGGGATAAATTGTTGGAATTTAGGGTCTACCCACGACAAGATAGTGACCACAATGCCCTTGTCTTAACACTCAAACCTGGGAGTTTTGGGCTAACAGACCCTGCTCCTGATTCTAACGGTCCGCTGTTGCCACAGGCGGAGGGTTAAATGGCCCTACCTCCAGGACTCCCCCATGAAACTCGCTGAAATATACCAGATAGTAATACCGCTGCTAACAGATATGGGGGATATAGGCATTGACAATTTGGATCTAGACTCCCAGGGTAGAGCTGTGGAAATTCACAAACAGCTGGCTGTCAGGCTTGTGGATGTGTTTAGTCCTGTGGGAAGGGAAAAATCCTACCAGGCCAGGACACATCCCTGGTATGACGCCGCCTGTAGGAAAGCAAAAAAAGATTTGCTTTCTGCAATAAATAATAAAGATAGAATTAACATTAAGAAATTCCGCCTGGACTATAAAAAGGCCATTATCAGGGGAAAGAAGCAATGGGAGGAGAACAGATGGGAGGAGCTTAGATTTGCACTCTCACGAAAGGACTCCAAGTCATTTGGACTATTGTGAGTTCTGGTGTGAGCGGGGGAGGAATGGCTACAACCCCGAATATAGCATCCGCAGTGTGGGAAGCGCACTTCAGTGCGCTATATGCCAATTCGGGCGAAGAGACCATACTCCCTCCCAATCCCGATCCTCTCCAGGAGCATACACCGGTGGGGACGGAAGATTTGGTCTTAAGGGAAACTGTGGCATGTCCCCTGTTGGCCGTCCCGGGGCCCAGCCACGAGTATCGCCTGGTGGGGTCCTTGGATGGTGATCGGAGGCAGGATTCCCGGCTTGTTGGGGACGTGTATCATCTAGAACGGCCTGAAGAAATTACTCTGAAGGAGGTTGAGTCTTCAATAGCAAGACTATTACCTAACAAGGCCCCCGGCCTAGATAAAATCCCCGGGGATTTATTCCGATCCCAACCCAAAATATGAGAACCGTATCTGGTGGTTTTGTATAATGCAATTCTTAGGGGGATTGACCCGCCAGATACTTGGCTTGGAGCCGAGATCGTCCCTATCTTTAAGAAAGGCTGCCCATTAACCCCATCAAACTATAGGCCCATTAGTCTCATAGACACCGCACAGAAACTAATGGGCAGGATCATCCTAGATAGGATCCAGGGGTGGTTGGAAGAAAATTAGATACTGACCACACTCCAGGCCGGGTTTAGGACGGGTATTTCAACTTTGGATCGAATATTTCGGCTGCCGGTCTCATTTTGGAAAACGGTGAGAGTGGAGGGTGGCAGCCTTTATCTCATCTTTGTTGACCTGCTGGCCGCTTTCGACCTAGTTCCAAGGGAAAAATTATGGAAAGTCTTAGCAGAACTGGGTCTCCCATCCTATCTATTGAACATCCTAATTAGGCTTCACACTAGAAACTATGCCCAAGTTAGGTGTGGGAGGCACGGAGATCTCTCGGCACGTTTCCCCGTTTCGGAAGGGTGTACGCCAGGGGTGCGTCTTGGCGCCAACGTTATTTTGTCTTTACATCAATGGCCTTGTGGACCATTTAATTGGTGTAATTGACAATGACGCCCCTAGGCTGACACCTTGTTGCTATCTAAAACATCATTGGGCATCCAGCGCACCCTGGATGGCTTTGCAGCATTCTGTGCTTCACGAGGATTGGAGATAAACTTGGACAAGACCAAGTTTATGATTTTCAATCCCCCAAAGCAGACCCAGGGGAACCCCATTCTCAATGGTTCTGCCTTAGAAAGAGTTAAGACTTTTGTTTATCTGGGCATTACCTTGAAGGAAAATTTTGACTGGGGTTCCCAAATTTCCAAATCAGCTCTTAGGTTATCCCAAGTAATGAGGAGCATTAGCAAAGTCCACAGATTTTCGGATTTCAAGCCGGCAGCCCCGGTCATTGAAATATATCGATTCCAGGCTAGAATGGCCTTGACGTATGGTGCAGAACTTTGGGGCCATAAAAATACATCTAATCTCCTGAGGGTCGAGCAGGGCTTTATGAGGAGCCTTTTGAGCTTGCCACCAAGCACACCACTCATTCCTCTACGATTTGACCTGGGGCTGGAATCAATAGAAGAACTAGTAGCAGCACGGCCAATGCTCTACTGGAAGAGACTTTGGTCAGTGCCTGAACTGGCTCCATACAGAGGAATTTTTAGAGGTCTGGGCTCTTCTAAAAGGCAAGAACATTCCGTGGCTGCACCACATTGTAGTGTAGTTCCTATATTCCCAATAGGCTCTGCGCATTGGAATAACATAAACAGCAGTGTAGACGTAGGACTGAGGTCATCTAGGTCTCTACTGACTATGTTAGACTTAATTAGTTTTGCCAGCTAGCTCAGAGGTCACTAGAAACTTTCTCGAATGAATAGGGCTTCTGACAACCATATAACATGACAACTTTGCTTCCTCATAATAAAGAGTATATCTCCAGAGTCGTGTGAAAACAATAGACAACTATTTCACTCAGTCAATCGTGCATGCTTAATTTCACCAGAGTGCAGAGAAATAGAGAGACGGGCGTTTTCAATAAAAGGTGTTATTTTATTGAGCAGTCTTCTTTCTCATGCAAGAGAAATGAATTGCCACAATTGCAATACTTATCATAAAGTAAAGTACGTACAGTAAAAGTAGTATTATGAAATAATACTGTAAAAGCATTGATATGGTTTCTTAGCTATATGATACTTTAAAATGGATAAAATATATACATACATAAAAACATTTACCAAAGGAATCAACTGGTGCTTCTAAGATACACCTACCCCGGTGTACCTGACCTAAGCCTAATACGTGGGAAGGAGTAAGTAAGTTGCAGTTTTGAGTTAAGTTAGGTTTTTTGCCAAGAATCTGAATCAAGAATTCTCTTTAAGGTTTTAATCAGCTCCGTACCTTGGTTATAGAATGAAGGAGGTCTTGTATCTCGTTTCTCAGGACTCGATCTCCCAGCAATCAGCGAGGGTGACTTGGGAACACCGGAGCTGGATTTTCTCGGCTGGAGAAAAAGACAGCGTCTCTCTCAGTGCGTCAAAGGGAGGGGCGGTTTCCTTCGGCTCTCGCAACAGCTGGGCTCCCGGGCAAGTAGAACGTCACTCTGCTCCCAACCACCGTGTGTTTGCTTAAGGCAACGTTGGTATATTTATACCCGAAAGGTGCCGGGTTTGACGTAAGGTTGGACATAAGACGTCACTAAGAACTAACAGTTCTTTCTGGACTCCAGGAGTTCTTGTGCAAATAAAAACAAAAGCAGGGGGTTTTCCCGGGCTGCTGGAGGCTTGGGTGTTTAAAGAATGCGTTGTACTTTCTAGGAGTCTATGGGAGTAGCCTTGCCGTATTTCGACTGCATGGGCTATTACTAAATATGGATATGATTCTTATGCCTTTATAAGGATATTATTTGTTATAACCACATAAGGGCATGAATCGGGAATATCGAATTAGGGTCCTAGATAGAAACACAACACCCTCTCCATGTATTAATGTCCATCATTACTAAAAAAGAAGCAATATTAAACATATAACGATGCATGTGTGTTTTCCAACCCACCGCAAAATACATAAATTGCACTTGAAATGGTGTATGGTGTATAGACGAAAAATGAGTATTGGTACTGTATGCTTTTCAAGCAGGGTTATCATTCAGTTAAATGCATATATATATCAGCTGAATAAATTGCGACACTTTCACATGAAATGGCTCTGTATACAGAAAAGAAGGTCGAGACCATTTCATCACATATTTATACGATACTGTACATGTGCTAGAGGCTGAGGTAAGATATTGTCTCTAGTGTCTCTAAAAATAGAAGCTCTGTTCTCTAAGAATAGTTCTACTTTAAGCAGAGTACCATGTGCCAGAAAAAGGGTAAATATTTTTGAAGTGAAAGAAAAAATAATTTCGCTTTCAGGGGAAAAAATAGTTCCAAACGTTTTCAGTAGCTTTGTTTAACAAAACTGAAGGCCAAATTCAGAGTTCAGGGAACGCTGTGTGCTTGTTGTTTTTTAAAAGTTATTCTCGTTGTTCAGGGGAGAACATCATATCAGACAGGCTTGCAAAAAATTGGTCTACAACATCAGGTGAAAGTTCGACCAAGTTCGAAAATGCTGTAACTGTGCAGTTGTGAGAGTGATTGCTATCATCGATGTTTGGATCAGCAATGCTCACAGAAGGTTGTACCTGTTTGGTGCTGCTTTCCTCTCGTACTTCACTGCCACCTACTCGTAATTGTGAAGTCTCAACGAATGGCGTCATCAGAATAGGTAGCCGCTGGGTTAATTAGACTTTGGGTGCTATTGGAGTTTACCAGCGCTGTAGAAGTATGACACCTTCTATTCTATTAGTCGACCACAAATGTATAAAGGGTGCTTCAAAGTTTAGGGGAGGAAAACACCCAACTCCTCACTGCTTAATCAAACGATTAGGCACAATCAAAATTTCCATAGATTGAAGCACTCCACTTATAATAGCCAAAATTTAGCTTAGTCCATATAAAAAGACATCTAAAGAATTTTCCATGCAGATTATCTTCTTTTATTTCTTTTTTGTTCAGATCCAATCCCAACCAACGCGTTTCGCCGAGGTTATTAAATACCTCTCGGCTTCGTCAGGGCTTATCTTCAATTTGAACCTGCCTCCAGTCTTTCACGAGGGTGCTTGTACGTATTATTTGCTGCACTTTAACTTGGCGGAGGGAATATTATCCTTATGTTTGCAATTTCTGCACTTCTATCTATAGTCTCCAAAATGAGCTCCACTTGTTTCTGTCGCCTTCTATCACAATTTCCACAATCCACTCTTCCTGTCGTGTTCTGCTTAGTGCCGATCTAACAACCTTTCCACTCCGCTGCCCTCGTCAATCCGCACCCATTCTCTTTCTTATCGACCCGGCGTCCCGTGTACGCTGCCTGTACACGGGACGCCGGGTCGATAAGAAAGAGAATGGGTGCGGATTGACGAGGGCAGCGGAGTGGAAAGGTTGTTAGATCGGCACTAAGCAGAACACGACAGGAAGAGTGGATTGTGGAAATTGTGATAGAAGGCGACAGAAACAAGTGGAGCTCATTTTGGAGACTATAGATAGAAGTGCAGAAATTGCAAACATAAGGATAATATTCCCTCCGCCAAGTTAAAGTGCAGCAAATAATACGTACAAGCACCCTCGTGAAAGACTGGAGGCAAGTTCAAATTGAAGATAAGCCCTGACGAAGCCGAGAGGTATTTAATAACCTCGGCGAAACGCGTTGGTTGGGATTGGATCTGAACAAAAAAGAAATAAAAGAAGATAATCTGCATGGAAAATTCTTTGGATGTCTTTTTATATGGACTAAGCTAAATTTTGGCTATTATAAGTGGAGTGCTTCAATCTATGGAAATTTAGGTAGCCGCTGGGGACAACACGTTGCATGAGTCGTTACCGGACAAAGCAAAGTATCGCTATCCATTGGTACTGCTGATGGTAGTGTAAGACAGACGTCCAACATGCATTCTTCTCCGCATAGCAGACATCGAAGCACAGGTAAGATGCAATCTTGCCAGATAGGTCTGAATGAAAGAAACCAAGTTGTACTCAGATCTCTTAGCCGGGCCAATCCGAGCACCTTAGTGATACGGTCTCGGTATCGTATTGCTAGGATCGTTTCTTCCATCGTTGCTGGAGTCTTGTCTGTGGCTTGGCTTGCCATATCGGAGCAGAAGGAACAAAAATAAAATTCCTGCTACGAGTCCCAAAATTAAAGGTAGGCCGCCAAAGACAGAATGGACAAAATTCGGGAAGATGCCCAGAACTGTTTCAAAGGGTGCTAACAGTCCCGTAAAAATTGTCTTAAATACATGTGCGATGCCACTGGTATCAGACATGTTTAAAATTTGACTTAACATTTCTACGAAATGCACGGGGCAATTTGTCGATAAAAGGGTATGTATCTCTGCCGCTGTCCTTGCAACTTGCAGATCATACGTTTCTTTGGACGAGGTCAAAGGCACAGTTGTCTGTAAAAGAATAGACTTCATTCTGCTTAAAGTATCAATTCGAATAGAAGAGATATTCAAATAAGGCCATATTGCCGCCTCCATGTCTGGATTGCTGTTTGGATACAATACTTGCATACAGCAAATGACCCTGGAAGTAACGGTTACGAGATAGGATTTTCCTGGCACCATTCCACAACAGCTGTGGTCATTTATTAGAACGTAGCTGCCGTTGGATAGCTGTCTGAAAAATGGCTCTATATGTGTTGCAGGAGTGCCTTGCAGGTGACATGAAAGGTTATTTGAAGACCCTTCGCAGGCTCCATGCAAGTTAATACCTTGACACAGAAGTGTACCGCTTAGTGATTTTTTACAATCATTACCACTAAGGAATACCTCCTTTTTCCCTTCACTATAACATTTGTGTGTGTAAGGTAAATCCCAGATTGATTTGATGTATCCTTTACCCAACCTTTCATACTGGCCTGCTGGTATATATTCTTGGCAATATTTAAACTGGAAAGTTATTATCGGAATTGTACTTGTACCATGTATTATCCATTCAATGACAGGTCTCTCTGACATTGTCAATGGTAATCTCTCAAGTTTTTCAATGCTCAGAATCGTATAGTCTGCTCCTTTTTGTGCCAAACTGATTTGTTTATCAGTAAGGTTAAAGATAGAAAATAATGATGTTATGTTGATTAGACCCCATGACACGTAGCCTGAACGCAGGTTTTGCAACGTCCAACCAAGCTGTACAATAGAACGCAATTGGGACTGACCATGTTTTAACATTAGCAAGTCTTGCTCTATTATATCAAAGGCAGATGATACAATGCTGTCCAGTGAATATATTCTGGAGGACAGAGTCGCTAACCCATTGTCCACTACAGAAAGTGATTTTTCCAAATTTATACGATCAATTTCTCGTATTTTTTCTGCTGTTTCAATTTGCATTACTGTCCAAGCTTCGTTGTATGCAGCGTATATACCGGCCACTATGGAACATTTTTGACGCTGTTTGTGAGGTCCCAGTATGAAATCACGCAAGTCAGCACCTACTTTAAGTAAAGTCAAGTGTTGCTTAATTTCAGCCAGTGTGGATTTCTGTAGCCACTCAAGGCATAGTTTCCCTACACTGTATGTTGTAACTATCCCTGGATGTTGTCTCTGGGAATATCTTGGGTCTGGCCTGGTCAGTTTGAACCCCTATGTTTTGTTCAGGAATCTATCTTGACAGTTATTTGTGTCTGTGGGCCAGATCAACCATTTTTTCCAATCAGGATTAGTTCTGTTTTGGTGAAAAATATGGGATACGTCTATTTCCACATCCGTAGTGCTATTACTATCAGGTATGGGCTTCGGAATAGACGGTTTATTTAAGTCTTTTATCTTTGCTAAGCCAAGACAAGTAGTTTGTTGAATGGTATCATTCAGGAATATTATTTGTTCTGGGATCTTGCAGGCTCTAAATAATGATTCTAGACCTTGTACCTGCCAGTCTTTTGTACCCCAGATGGTTTTTGTTTCAATGTTATTTTTCCAAAATTCAAAACCAAATGTACGACATTTTGTCATAAAAATTTTCAGAATAAATCAATTTAGTATTTGTCAACATTGTTTTCATTCCTGTCTTATTTAACATTTTAAAATAAAACGTTTCTGGATCACTGTTGTTAAACCCTGAGAAGTATGGACATTTCTCATAAAAGGTTTTCGAGCTGCCTTTTGGCGGAGTTGAACAATGTTCCCATTGATTAAAAGTAAAAACATTTCTAGGTTGAGCAGATTTATGCAAATAGTGATGACCATAGTGATTGTAACAGTATAATTCTTCATAATTTGATGAACCCTGCAAATAATCATGTTCTGTGAATTTAGCTGACATTACTAAATCTGACATCATATTATTAATATTTTCAAAGTCCCAATCATCAGAGAAAGTACTTGGTATCACAAAGTCACTTAAGGAAACCTTAAACTGGTGTGAATACTTCTAGAGCTCTACCGGGCCATAGATTTCTTAATCAGTTTTGTCCCATGCTACCCCACCGGGTATTGGATTGGCTGTGATGTTCACTGATGACAGTTCTCTTTTCTCGATGTGAGAGGATCTGTGAGACTTTAGGACCAAGTTGATGTTCTGACTTGCTGTGTCCATTGTACTATATTTTCCATCAATGAATTTACCCAAGCATAAAACCATGATGAGCCAAAGCAGGAGGAAAAGTACACCTAACACAGTCCAAAATTCAATCATAGTGAAATCAGATATGTTTCTTTTAGTTGGTGAAAATGTTCGGTCATTTTTTCTTTGAAAGTTTTTGTTGCTGGCTTGTCTCCATGTTCACTTGGATCATCGGAAAAGCCATCAAAGTTGATAAAGTAGCCAGATGCAGTTCTGTCAATTGGTGGAATTGCTTCTGGATTTCCATCGATCTTTGAATTTTCTTTTGTTACATTAGTATAGTTCGAGGCTACATCGTTGTAGACAGGCGTTTCTTGATGAACTGTTGCAATTTGGGTTTCAAGAAGCACAAGTTCCATGGCTTTGTTGCATAGTCCTTTTTTATTCACTGAAGGTTTATCAAATATGATTAGTCTCTCAGTTTGAACATCTTGGATTGTAGCAACGTTTGGTCTTCTGCTATTTCTTGGGAGTCCACTGGGGCTGCTAGTTATTATCGGCTACATGATTGTGGTTTTACCAAGTCGATGGATACAACTCGGTTCTCCTTTTTACCAGCAAGTGGCGTTAGTACAACTGATCTTGTTCCGCTGACAGCTAAGACAGGTACTGCTTTTCTGTAAGAAGGCCCAAATTCCTTCTTCACCGCGATCTTTTCTCTGACCAGATCTCAATCTTTGGAATCCAGACAGGTCTTGCTGGGACAGGTGGTTCTTCAGTGGTTGTTGGCTTAAACTTTATGTTACTTAGACTCTTTCTTGTTTCATTCAAGTCCTGTAAAACAGCCAAACGATCTTTGATATCAAAGGTTTTTTTCTTCTACCACTGAAGTTTGACGATCCAAGTCCTGGATAATTATTCTAGTACCAAACAAAAGTTCATACGGACTGATACCTCCTAGAGAATTTCTTGGCATGTTATTAAGACTACGTTGGACACTTATTAGATGTTTGACCCACCCGTCACCCGAACCTAATACCCTCGCTGTTATAGATTGCTTTATGTCACGGTTTTTTCTTTCCACTACCGCATTTCCCTCAGGATGGAAGGGAGAAGAGTACCGGAATGCAATGCCCATGCTGGCCATGGCCTCCTTGTAAGCCCGAGAGCTAAACGCTGGACCCTGGTCAGAATGTAGCATGCCAATTGCATATCTGCAGATAAAGACTCACAAATCTTTTATAACAGTTCTGGCGTCAGCCGAGCACTGGGGCCACATTTTTAAGTGAATCTAGTCTTAATAATTATGGGGACGCATTTCTCCGGCTGGATTTCTGCGTATAGATCGCCTGATGCTTTCTAATAAAGGTGTCCTGGCAATAGTCTGGTCCGGTTCACAACTGCGATCTCTGTTGCAGTCTGGACAATCCATTGCAAATTTGTAAATTTGCAAGCTCATCCCCGGCCACCAGTATTCTGATTGTAATTCTATTAGAGATTTCAAGATCTCTTGGTGCCTTAGACCCAATCCCATGTGGGCATCTTCAATCAAGAAAAATCTCCGGTTCGTGTTTGAAATTACTCTATCCCCCACTCCAGGGATTTGAGCAAAAGGAACGGAGTTTGCATCAATTATGTATGTATTACTGAGTGGATAGTTGAGAGGTAATGCTGCATAATCGCCTTTTAATGACGCTTTTACCGCCAGCATGGTTTCTCCATCTATGTGTTTTTTAGAACGCTTTTTTGTGGCTACGGAAGCCGGTTGAACCACTGCCGCTGTGGCTATGTTAGCCAATGAATTCCCTGCAACGTGAATGCCATCACGTTGATGACTCAGAGTATGTATCACGTGAGTCTTTTGTAGTTCTTACTTTAAAAGAACTACCTGTTCCATAGCTTTTTATGCTTTATTGTGGCCCCTGTGTCATCGTTGTAATCGTTGTGAATCCAGGTCTGCAAGCTCTTATTGTAAGACTGGACGCAGTAATGCGAATCGCACACTATCAGTGTGGGGAATTCGCGATCAGCATTTTCAAGCGCCATCTTTAAAGATCTTATTTCAGCTCGCTGAGCTGAACAGTTTCTGAGTGATTCCGTTTTGGTGATTATTGGTCTGAATTTACCAAAGCGCCAGCGACCTTTAACAATCGCGCAAGCTGCATTGTAGGATTTTGTATCTACATCGTAGTGTAGTGCAAATCTGTCCATGTAGATTACACAGTTGTATTGTTCTAGAGGCAGAATTTCGATTGGCAGAGGATATTCTTGTTCATATTCTAGATTTTCTAGTTTTTTCATTTTCGGGTCAAAATAGTGTTTCACGTCTTCTGCAGCAAGAAAACTTTCCCATTGTATCCATTTTGGATCTAATGCCACCGTTTTTAGATTGCGTGGGCTTGTTAATGCCTCAAGGGCTGATTCTGCTGTTAAAACAGATATCCTTTTGCCTTGTGCCAGGGATCTTTCTTTTGCAACAGCAGTTTGAACCGCTATGAGAAATTTTTCAGTTGAACTGAATTTCATTTCAGCTTGTGTGTACAAGTGTGATTTGTAAGCTATTGGTACCGTTTCCCCCTCATTAGAGGTCAGGTACGTGAATCCGCATCTTCCTGGGATGACTCGGATTACAAGGTTGCGTACGTTTTCGCCAGTTTGAAATTTTGTTTTAGCTAACATGTCTGTTTGTAATGATCTTAAAATTTCTGTGTGTTTCTGAGTCCAATTTATTGGTTTGAAATCAGGTTTTATTAATTCATAGAGAGGCTTAACCCTCTCTGCATAATTTAGAATGTATGTTCTTCTGAAATTCAGGAAACCTAGTATTGATTGTACGTTTTTCAGTGTTTTTGGTGCTTGGAGTACCGCACACTTCTCTAAGAAGTTGTCTGCCAGGCTTTTGCCTTCACTTGATAATTCATATCCTAAAAATAGGACAGTTAGATGGGCAATTCTTGACTTTTTAAAGTTGAATTTGTAACCATCTGATGCGAACCCAAGTATTATGGTGTTCACTCTTTTTAAGTGGGTCTCCAGGTCATCGTCTGTAAGATAGATGCCTCATCATCATACATTTGTAGTAACTCTGTTACCCTTGCTGAGAATAATCCTGGGCTATTCTTGAATCCCTGTGGGAGTTGACAGAAGTGTTTTTGCGACCCCATTATTGAGAAAGCGATCAAATACCTGCTTTCAGGTGCAATGTTTTGACAAAAGAATCCATTAGAGATGTCTAATGTCGTTTTATATTTTTTTCGCACGATGTTATTCATTAGTGCTGCACTGTGTGAGTTTTGTACTGCAAATGTTTTACAGCAGGAGTTTAGATGTCTGTAGTCCAAAACTAGACGATATGAATCATCTGGTTTGGACACAGGAAACAAAGGATTGTTCATTTGTGAGGTGCATGTTTCAATCACCCCTTGATATTCAAGTTGATCTAAGATCTCCCTGACTTGCTTTTTAGCTTCTTGTTTAACTGGGTACTGCCTTTGTGCAGTAGGTTGACTCTTTAACTGGATTTTGTGGGGAGGAGAATCCTCATCCCATCCTACATGATTCTTATATAAAGCAGGAGCTTGGGCCACTTCCCATTTTCTTGCAAATGTGTATTTTTTTTTAATTGGAATATGATTTGAGAAGGCAGGCATAATCATTTCTTCGCCATGAGGGCACTCCCTGACAAACTCTGGTGGCCAGTCTTTTTCAGCTAACGGGATGTCATAGCCTTTGGATAGTTTATCCCAAAAGAGGCCTCTTATTTTCCTATTTCTATCTCCCTCTATATGTAATGTTATTTCATATAGTTTATGGGGCACGCTAACTCGCGTGTCTGCAGTTTCCACCTGAATGTATTCATTCGTGTCCACTGTCTCCAGAAGATTCATCAGGATCTTGCGAGCTATGGTCATTTCTGCTGCGCTGTCTAGCATTGTCTGGGCCCACTCTCCGTTTTTCAGTTGTGTCCTCAGAATTCTCGGCATGTTTAATTTTAATACTGGCTACCTTCTTCTTTGGAAAATGTAATTTTTTACTTTGATGAGCAGGTTCCTGGTCTTTGGACTTGACGTGCTCTTCTTTGTGTTCTGACCGTCCTCTTCTTTCCGATTTCTGTGACGAAGTCTGAAAAGATCGAGAGGGACTTGTATCAATATCTTGATATCTGTCAGGTTTTCTTAATTTATCCCTATCTCTAAGGTTGTATCTTTTCTCAGAGGGTTCCCTTTGGGGAGACTTGCCTCCTCGGCCAGGAGATCTTTCTCTCCGTTGAGGAGACCTTCCTCTGGACTGGAATTGTTTTGCCTTGGGAGTGGATTGTTTATTACCATCCCAATTCTTTTTTGGAGTGTTTAGATTATTTTTAATAAATGTTTTTTCAGGATTTTCAGTTAATTGGGGTTTTACTGGTTTCTCACCCAAACTATCTCTTCCTAGTTCTTCATAGGATTTTTCTATGATTCTGGCAAGTTCAAATGGTTGGTCTGCTATATCTGTCTCTTTCAATTTCTGCAGGTACGGTATATCGTCCATTGCCAATTGAACTAATTCTCTATATGCCTTTCTTAATTCTTTTAGTTTAACTAGGAGTTCTTTGCTTGACATTTTTTCAATGTCTGGATGTGATGTGTAGCTGGCTAGAACCGGCCACGTGGCTCCTGGTCTACCTAGTGGACCGTGCCTGGTGATGTGATTTTGATGTTTTAGGGCGCCTTTAAACCAGAGCAGGTGCTCTTGGTAAGTTAGTGGGATTTCAACGTCCTTGAAAAGAGTGTATTCATCCAGAGGTTCCTCTATTTTGTAATAGTGGAAATCTTGTGTCACAGCGTGTGCTGCTGGAAAATGTATCCATGAATAGAATACCTCTGTCTGCCGATATTCATGGGCCTCTCCCACGAATATGACCGTACCACCTCTAGGTGATAGTATATTTTCTATAAGTTTAAGAGTTATAGTTCTT
This sequence comes from Lissotriton vulgaris, assembly GCF_964263255.1. Lineage (NCBI taxonomy): Eukaryota > Metazoa > Chordata > Amphibia > Caudata > Salamandridae > Lissotriton > Lissotriton vulgaris. The sequence continues at coordinate 1,256,208,369 of NC_141694.1, read as the reverse complement.
CTTACATTAACCGGAATGAGTATAACATTCGGGTCATTTTCTTGGATGGTTGTGTAATCCGCTAGGAGTTGAGCTGCTAATCTAGCTTTCTCCCATTCATCGTCACTTTCCCCCATTTTACTGAAAGAAAGTTTTTTGTTGCAGATCAAGTTTCAAGGAAACAAAGATTAGGTGCACAATATTTTGGAACACTGTATCCTTCAACGTTGATTAAACCAAAAACTAATACATAGGATTCTCGTCCTACTAAGTTCTGGCGGATATTAACCTTTTACCCACTCCAGATGTCTTTTGGAGTTTTTACGGAAAAAGGGATCTGTGTGAAAAGCACGACTGAGTTACTCTAGTGTCTTGCGTTAGATTATCGCCTTTACCAAACGTTGGGCGCCATGTAGTGTAGTTCCTATATTCCCAATAGGCTCTGCGCATTGGAATAACATAAACAGCAGTGTAGACGTAGGACTGAGGTCATCTAGGTCTCTACTGACTATGTTAGACTTAATTAGTTTTGCCAGCTAGCTCAGAGGTCACTAGAAACTTTCTCGAATGAATAGGGAGGGGTTAACTTCCCTGATTTAGACAAGAAGGGATTAGCTTCTGACAACCATATAACATGACATCTTTGCTCCCTCAGAATAAAGAGTATATCTCCAGTCATGTGAAAACAATAGACAACTATTTCGCTCAGTCAATCGTGCATGCTTAATTTCACCTGAGTGCAGAGAAATAGAGAGACAGGCATTTTCAATAAAAGGTGTTATTTTATTGAGCAGTCTTCTTTCTCATGCAAGAGAAATGAATTGCCACAATTGCAATACTTATCATAAAGTAATGTACGTACAGTAAAAGTAGTATTATGAAATAATACTGTAAAAGCATTGATATGGTTTCTTAGCCATACGATACTTTAAAATGGATAAAATATATGCATACATAAAAACATTGACTAACAAACTCAACTGGTGCTTCTAAGATACGCCTACCCCGGTGTACCTGACCTAAGCCTAACACGTGGGAAGGAGTAAGTTGCAGTTTTAAGTTAAGTTAGGTTTTTTGCCAAGAATCTGATTCAAGAATTCTCTCTAAGGTTTTAATCAGCTCCGTACCTTGGTTATAGAATGAAGGAGGTCTTGTACCTCGTTTCTCAGGACTCGATCTCCCAGCAACCCGCGAGGGTGACTTGGGAACACCGGAGCTGGATTTTCTCGGCAGGAGAAAAAGACAGCGTCTCTCTCAGTGCGTCAAAGGGAGGGGCAGATTCCTTCGGCTCTCGCAACAGCTGGGCTCCCGGGCAAGTAGAACGTCGCTCTTCTCCCAACCACTGTGTGTTTGCTTAAGGCAACATTGGTATATTTATACCTGAAAGGTGCTGGGTTTGACGTAGGGTTGGACATAAGATGTCACTAAGAACTAACAGTTCTTTCTGGACTCCAGGAGTTCTTGTGCAAATCAAAACAAAAGCAGGTGGTTTTCCCGGGCTGCTGGAGGCTTGGTTTGTTTAAAGAACGCGTTGTACTTTCTAGGAGTCTATGGGAGTAGCTTTGCCGTATTTGGACTGCATGGGCTATTACTAAATATGGATATGATTCTTATGCCTTTATAAGGATGTTATTTGTTATAACCACATAAGGGCATGAATCTGGAATATCGAATTAGGGTCCTAAATAGAAACACAACAACATCAAGACTCTTAGCATCCAGATTGGTCTGTTGGAGCTCTGGGAGACCCCGGAGGTGTGTTGCCTGGGGATATCCAAATCGGAACTCAAAAGTCAGCTGAGGCAGCAGAACTCATTAGCCTTACAGAGATCAGGTTCCCTAGGAAGACTGTCAGCAGAGTTCCTCCTGGTGAAAACTGAATTGTGAGCGGAGGAATTCTTAGATGTAATCTATCCACCCCTTGCGAGGAAGCTTTACATCCAGTTAAGGCATGGCAGTCTACCACTCAGAGCATTCACCTGTAAATCGGCAAAATCAGAAAATATAGCCTGCCCGGCATGTAATTATAAGTGCGAAGATGTTTGCCATGTTATGTTTTTTTGCCCTGCATATGAAACTATAAAATGCTGGATGATTCCGTTATGTAGGAATCCAGGGTTCAGGTATTGTATTCAGGCATGTTGGGTCTTAACGTATGATACTCTTCCCCCCCCCCCCCCCCTTGTTTTTGCTGAATCTCGTTTTCTATTTGGCATGTGGCGTAGAAGGAAAAGTTTTGGATAAACTCTTGTGTTTAATTGTGTCCAATTATGAATTTTAAACTTTCAGGTCTTGATAACTATCTAGTTTAATCTATTTTTAATATTGACCTGTATTCTATTTATTGTTTTATTGACTTGTGCTCTTTTGTATGTATTTTACTTGCACTTTTATGGTCTTTGACCGAAATAAAGTTATCTAAAAAAAAAAAGACTCAATGTAAGAGAACTGCAAATAACATTCAAGGATGGCTACTGAAAGGCTCAGATACACAGCTCCTTTATATCCCTTAAAATACCCTTACTCTTACCAATCTTCTCCCAGCAATATGGTGTGTGGGGTTGTATAACAGTGAGAAGCTTCTCTGTCTCATGGTGGTTCCAGAAGGCAATACAGGAAGCTGACAAGAAGACAAAAAGGATTTCAGACAAGATCAAGGCCAAGCCCAGCCTTTAGTAATGAGACCCACACTTCCTCTATGCCCACAAATAAACACCCTTAACTTTGTTTGTCAGAAAATAACAATTTTAATATTGCACTACCATAATATTGTAGAAAAACTATTAACTAAAATATTGATAATTAAGTATATAAAATGTAATTTAGATGACTTATTATTATTCTAACACCTACACCCCTTTAGGATGTAGATATCACTACGGTACCCATACACAGAGTTATGTTCATATGGCACTTCTTTGTACAGGCCTGACCCTAGAAAGTACTCGCATCTCTTCGGTATTTGGACAAAATATCGGAAACACAAATATTGTGGGACAGAATATCATGTCAAAAATACAGAGGACAAGAATATCATGTATGTCAGTTTCTAAGGGTAAGTAAAGTTTTGCTACATATAACTCCTCATATATGTACCTTGACGATATATCTATAAATCTTCAAGGTACGTAGATCTGGAGTTAAGAATAGTAAATTTACATTTACCTAGTTGCACTTACCTACTCAATATTCTTGTCCTCGATATTTTTGACACAATAGTCTGTCCACACTCTATTTGTGTTTCTGATTTTGTCACTAATCAATCTCTTCAAATGTTCTTCCTGAAGTGACCTCTAATAGGAAGACTATCTTGTAAAATATGCATTGTATATATTCCTCTATGTAAAGGATGAAGCAGTGGCTTTTGCTACCTTGCTGAAACAATATTTGAAGTTTATAAACTTTTGAAATACTCAACAAGACCCTCCAGGATTTTGCGTTTTGAAACAAAGTCGCAAAATCTGCAGTTTTGTAAAAAGGCTGTTCTTTTTAACAAACTGCCCACTACATTTGGGGAATGTAATCTGATGTTTTTTTTGAGTGAAGAGGCTGACAAAAGGTTGTGAAAACATAATTGAAAGGGTCGTGAAAACATAACTTACAGATATTTTCGTCTCTCAATTCCCAACTTTTTGGAAACTAGGACATCTTGTGGCCAGGGATGGTAATTGTTTTCAAAATATCTCCATTATAAAGTTCAAAGGTGAACAGTAGGTCGTACTTTTTTAAAGAGAAAGGAATCAAAACGAAGGGAAAGTGAAATGAGCATGCGTCTCTGGAAGAGATGTGCTAGAAGTCAGGAAGTGGAGATTAAAGGCTCCAGGAGTGATTTGGGTGTCCTCTGGACAATTTACACTCCTCATTTAGTGGCCATAGCAAGTGAGGTTTATTTGCTTGGCCACCACTGAGCTAAGCATCATTAGTGTTGTGAGATTTGCATGAACCTGTGTGGAGTAATTTCTCGAAGAGGTCAGTATTTTGTAGGTGTGGACATCATAAGTGTACTCCTACTTTCATTCATTCTCAGCCACAGCCAGGGCCAAAACACAGGCCCCGACGGCCCATGCGGTGCAGGAGGCCCCAGGCCTTCTGCCTTCCTCCATTCAGCCAAAGAGCAATTAATATTGGTGGGATAAGGGAGACTCAGGGGCCCTTCATCACATTCATCAGGGGGGTGTACCTGCTATTTTCTTTGGGGCTGGCCGCAGGCTGGACACTGCTTCACTACTGCTTCTGGCCGGGCCTGGCTCCGCCGAGTGACTGCATCCTGGTTGGGGGCTGTATTCCAGGCCGGGCTTTGCTCCGCTCTCCAAATGGCCGGGCCTGGCTCCGCCAAACACTCTGACTACACCTCCCAGCAATCTCGCAAAACGCCAGTACCAAGCGCCAGGAGGTGTATAAAGGAGAATTTGGGGCCGAGTTCCCTGTTTACCTGCTATTTTCTTTGGGGCTGAGCCGCTGGCTGGACACTGCTTCACTACTGCTTCTGGCCAGGCCTGGCTCCGGCGAGTCCCCTGTGCATTGTATTCTGCTTGGGGATTGTGCTCTGGGCTGGGTCTCGCTCCGCTGCTTCCCTGGCCGGGCTTGGCTCCGCCGAGTGACTGCATCCTAGTTGGGGCTGTATTCCAGGCTAGGCTTTGCTCCGCTCTCCAACTGGCCGGGCCTGGCTCCGCCAAACACTCTGACTACACCTCCCAGCAATCTCGCAAAACGCTAATACCAAGAGCCAGGAGGCGTATAAAGGGGAATTTGGGGCCGAGTTCCCTGTGTACCTGCTATTTTCTTTGGGGCTGATCCGCGGGCTGGACACTGCTTCACTACTGCTTCTGGCCGGGCCTGGCTCTGCCGAGTCCCCTGTGCATTGTATTCTGCTTGGGGATTGTGCTCTGGGCTGGGTCTCGCTCCGCTGCTTCCCTGGCCGGGCTTGGCCCTGCCGAGTGACTGCATCCTGGTTGGGGGCTGTATTCCGGGCCGGGTTTTGCTCCGCTCTCCAACTGGCCGGGCCTGGCTCCGCCAAACACTCTGACTACACCTCCCAGCAATCTCGCAAAACGGCAGTACCAAGCGCCAGGAGGCGTATAAAGGATAATTTGGATCCTCGCCACGGGAGACACGCGCGGGACGCGCTGGGAGAAGCCCGGGATAAGGGCGGGGCCGTCTGCGGCCTTCAGAGGCCAGAGGAGGCTGGGCTGGGCCACGACCCTTAACATCTCTACTATTTTCCCTGGAATTGATTCATACCCAAAGGTACTTTTAAAAATCACTCCATCTTGGACATTTCATTTAATTACTCTAAAACTTTTCGCCGCAGGACCGTCAATGCAAATATTTTTTCTTGCTATCAGTCCTTTTTGAATATTGTGGGGTGGAAGTATTAAGTATTGTGCATTGTGGGATTTGTCCACCCGGTTGTAAGAATGAGCGCCAAGGGTAAAAATACTAAGCCTGCTACCTATCGCCCCATGACTAGGCACCAGGCTGCCACGGCACAACCTCTCCAAAGCCTCACTGGCATTGATAAGATGCTACAGAAGACGAATGGGGTAGTGGCATCTGCCATAGAGAATACTGAGAGGCGATTATCAATTACTCCGGCCATCCCCCCTCTCCAGCCTGTAGGGAGTTTTTCAGCTGTTACTGTTAATCCCCCTGACTTCAGTTCTTCCCTTATGTGCTCTTTTGCAGAGCTGCCCTGTGCACAGATTGTTCTTGATATAAATGATACCCCAGAGGTTGCCAATTCCCCTCCACACCCTGTAGCCAGAAAGACCCTCAAACCCCGCCTGAGAAGTAAAAAAATTAAACTTGCAAAAAACTTAGCTAAAAGATCCACGACCCTACCTGACTGTGCACAGGTTGCTGCTGGTCCTTCTCTGTCCTCTGTGGGAACTCCTGTTTGGGTCACTCTCATCTATTATCTGATTTCGAAGCTCATATGGAACGGATTATTGGTTCACATTTTAAATCACTGACATCTAGGCTTGATAGATTAGTTTCCAGCATCAACAATATAGGTCTAGGGAGACCCCAGCCGATTAGTCCATCGGGGAATCCTAGAACTATTAAGCCCACTTCCACTTCCAACCCTGAAATTCTACCAGCCAGTAAAAATATACCAGCTGTACCAGCTCGGGTAACTGGCAATTCTACCCCTGACACTATTCTACCTCTGCCCAGGGTTGGAAAAGTAGACACTGGAGATACAACAGTGCCGAGGGGGCCACTGAAGTCAGAGCAAACTTATTGGACCAACAAGCCCAAGCTAGCAGAAATACTTCAGAGGAGGGGTCTCCAGCTGTCCTGCCCTCCCTTGGTCTCCCTCCTGAGTCTCTACCATATGTTGTAGTCCTTGCTGGGGTTCCTCCTTTAAGCCAGGGAAAAAGTGAGGATCATTTTGAATTAAAAAATAAATTTATATGTGAGAAGTTGGCCTGATATATGATGTCTCCAATTCTGGGGGCACCTTGTATCAGTCCAAACAATCCCTTATGGTGGTGGTTGTAAGGCAACCTTATAGACAAGCTATCCTAGGGGTAGCATGGTCTAAGCAGCCTTATAGGCTTAGCTCAAGAGGGCATGTGAAGCCAGCTGTTTTACCATATGCAATCCTGTAATATCAAATGAAAGGACACCACACAAGTTATATATTGTAAAAATATATGTATTTATTCTCAGAATAATCCTCAGTACTCTTTATGAGTAAAAAGCACAAGCGTTTAAACAAAAGCACAGTAAAACATATGAAAGTTGCACAATTATGGATGAGGCCGGGTGGCCACTCAAACCATACATCAAAAAAGTGGTAAAAGTACCCCTTTACGAACAGTGGTCAGGCCTAGGGCCTGGGGAGTCGCTGGGACTACTCGGGACTAGCAGTGATGAAGTCGGGAGCAGCTCGGGTGCAGAGCTAAAAGCACACGCAAATTCAAAGTCAATGGTGCGTAAAAGTTATAAAGTTACTGTTTTAGGAGTCTTCCGACTGGACTAGGATTACAAAACTTTAGACTCAGACACTAGAGGTGTGTACCAGTGTAAGAACACCGGCGTTCATAAGTTACCTCACCCACAGGAAGCGGGTGCATAGGTGCCAAAGTGTGTCGGGTTTCGTCACGCAGTTCGATGGTGCCTGGAGATGAAGATGCTGCAGGCGTCCAGGAGGGAAGTGTCCGGTGTGATCCAAGGGTGGATCGAAGATGTAGAGTACCTGAAAGCAGAGGGGACAGAGTCTGGGTCACTAGCCAGTGACCAGGATGGAACCAGGCGATGTCGGGCGCAATCAGGTGGTTGTCGAGAAGCTTGTCTCCGCTGCCACATGGACTCTGGGGGACCGAGGATGTCCTGGAGTGGATCACGAGCTGTCCCACAAAGGTTCTCGCTGTCGGCGGTGTCGGCTTCCGGATTGGAGCTAACAAGCCTTGGCAAAGGCAACCCATGCAGGATTCAAAGATCGCTTCTTACTCGGACCAGCAAGGTCTGAGTGGGTGCTCCTTTTCAGGGGAGCGAGGGCCAGTCTGGAGCAACCAGACTAGCAGTGTAAATTCAAAGGTTCGTCGGTACTGGGGCCACAAGCCAACGGGCAAGCGACCGGACCAACGCGTCGAGCAGGAAAATGCAGAAGGGCCCCACGCAGCACTCGGAAAGTGTGGAGGGGTGAGCTTTGATGCAAGAGCTGCTCGGGCTGGGGCTTCTCAAACCCCAATGCACAGCTTCGAGGGAGCTTTGGGAGCTGCGCGGTCAGCGCTTCGTAGTTTTTCCAAGATGGCCGGCTCCACGCTTCAGGTCGCCTCCACGGGTCTCAGCTCTGCAGGGACTGTGGATCGGGCTGTTAGAAAGCAGGCACGCTGGGTCTTGTCGATCTCTGTCGCTCGAGTTCCGGCGGGAACTGCAACAAAGCAACATTGAGGTGCTGGATGGTGCCTGTTTGCATAGAGTGGTCACTCCTTGACCACAAGGGAGATTCTTCAGTCTTCTACGTCGAGTAGGATGTGGAAGGGTCCAGAGTTTTGTTTCATAGGTTTCAGTCAGGATAGTTTGAGTGCTTGGGCTCTTCTCCCACCTTTATTCCAAACTGGGGGGCTGGATTACCTGCTAGGTCCCTCCTATGGGTGGGACCCAGGAAGGGGGTGGTTACACCCCTTCCTTTTGTCCAGAGTCGCGCTGGGACTAGGGCTGGTGTGCCCCAGAACTGGTTTGACCGGATTATGCAAGGGGAAGCCTTGTGCTCCCCAGGCAGTGTCTAGTTTCTTTCAACCCTTCCTGCTACAATCCACTATCTCCTGTCTGGGGTGGTGTGACACCTCCCTGTGACAGGAAACACTTTGTCCAGGCTTCCTCTGCCAAGTTTCGGTCAGCAGCAGGAGGTCAGACTCGTGTCTGTGGCAGCAGCATCCATTTTGTGATGCTGGGGCTCTGGTTAGGATTAACCGCGTTTTAGTAAAGTAACATGTCTTCTCCCTCTAGAAGGGTGGAATGCTACCCCCGTCACCAGGACTGGTGAGGGGGTAGTATTCCAAGTTGTATGACACCAAACACGACATGTTTTGATAAAGCCAAACCAAAGTTAGCACATAACCACAAGGATTATAATGCACTTAAGAGTATATGGTATGGCATTATCCCGGAACAGCTAAGGGAGTTGGTCCCAACAGCTGCAGACAGGCTCAGCTCATGCTAGAGCACCATCTCACATAAAACCAAGCACTCTGCCTCCAGGATTGTTAAAGCCTGCCATAGGAGTGACTGATAGGTATATATGTGTCCAGTTTTAGGTTTAGATATAGGTATACTATATCTAAGCAAGGGGTGATTACACTACCTTGCCCCAGCTGAGTGATCAGCCAGTTGTGTCGATTTAAGTACCAGCCAGGGGTGGCAAAAGATATGCTGCAGCCCTGGTAGGCCTTGGTGGCACCTATGCCCTGAGCACCTATAGTGCATGGTACAGGGGCTGACAAGGTGTCCAGTTCCAATTGGGTTATATACCTATAGTACATGTATGTGAATTTAGAGGGAGAACAGCAGGCTGTGGGTCTGATTAGCAGGCCCACAGCCACATTAAGTCGAAAACCAGTGAAGCAAAAAGCAAAAATTTGGGGTGACCATAGGATAGCAGACCCTACTCTCCTACAGTATACAATGGCTTAACTCCAACAGGCCTCTCCCCCCTAATGTCTCTGAAGAAATATTATGTTTTAGAAGAGTAGACTGGATTGGGACTGGACCAAAAACTATTGCGGGAAACTGTGTTGTGATTAACTTTAGGAACACACGCTCTGTAGAATACATCTGCAGCAGGTCGCCATCCTGGTCTAACACCCAAATTTTCCCCCTACACTTGTCATATTTCTATCCCACTCCCCAGCGGAGAACTGGACAGAATAGAGGTATGCGACAAGAGGGGGGCCAGAGCATCTTACCACCCAGAATCCAACAGGGAATAACATCCTGGGAGGGCTGTCAGACGGATATTCCCTTACTTTCACTATTCCCTCAAAGAAATAGGTTTAGCGTGTTGGAACAGGTCGACTGACGCCATGTGAGGCAGAGTCCCTTACCCCAAATACGTAGCAGTCGGGGCATCCAAACCGCGATATTGGTGGGTAATGGTGACAGTAGTATCCCTGAGAACCTAACAACATATAACAACATCACAGAGGGTGGGATGGAATCGGAGGCAGATACTACGCATGTGGGGGTCTGTCCTTCCTCCGAGGAAATGCTAAGAGGTGAGGCAAGGGAAAAGACACCAGACCTCAAGGTCTTATTGTGTAGTTCAGGGCCTGACCAAAGTAAGGGTGAACCATCAATTACCATCAGGCCAGTTGATAGAGGTATACAAATATTGTCCTGGAGTGTGGCCGGGATGAAAAAGAAACTGGCTTTACCTGAATTGGGCTCTTTTATGGCAATGCATGACATTTGCCTGATGCATGAAACATGGGCACTGGAGGAGAGTGTAAGGGCCGGCTCTGCCACTTTTGATATCCTGGCGACAACTAGGGGTAGGGGAGACCCTCGGGTGGCCTGTCAATATGGGTGGGTACGCATTTGGGTGTCCAGGCAGTTCAAATATCAACTAACTCACTTGATGTCCAATGCGTTCTTTTAACACCTCAAGATAGGCCCCAGGTGGCCATATTAAACATCTATTCAAGACCTCTTAAGAGTGGTCAAGAATCCGATACTATTGAAACATTAAAGCAGGTTATACATTCACTCAACCCTTTAGTCGCCCTAATAGTGGGAGGCGACTTCAACTGCCAGTTTGAGCCCCTTGTGATTTCAGATATGGGAGAGCTGGATGATGAGGATATGTTCTGGCATGTTCCCGATCCACAGATCCCTAATGTCAGAGCATGGACCCCATTGGTCCTTCAAATTAAGTCTTTCTCCCTCTCAATGTCTCTGCGGGCGTGTAATGGGAGATTGGAGCCCGACAGACCGGGATCAGTCTCTTTTAACAGACTGGGGCAAACTTCTATCATCGACTATATAATGATGGAAGCCAGACATTGGGATAAATTGTTGGAATTTAGGGTCTAACCACGACAAGATAGTGACCACAATGCCCTTGTCTTAACACTCAAACCTGGGAGTTTTGGGCTAACAAACCGTGATCCTGATTCTAACGGTCCGCTGTTGCCACAGGCGGAGGGTAAATGGCCCTACCTCCAGGACTCCCCCATGAAACTCGCTGAAATATACCAGAGAGCAATACCGCTGCTAACTGATATGGAGGATATAGGCATTGACAATTTGGATCTAGACTCCCTGGGTAGAGCAGTGGAAATTCACAAACAGCTGGCTGTCAGGCTTGTGGATGTGTTTAGTCCTGTGGGAAGGGAAAAATCCTACCAGGCCAGGACACATCCCTGGTATGACGCCGCCTGTAGGAAAGCAAAAAAAGATTTGCTTTCTGCAATAAATAATAAAGATAGAATCAACATTAAGAAATTCCGCCTGGACTATAAAAAAGCCATTATCAGGGGAAAGAAGCAATGGGAGGAGAACAGATGGGAGGAGTTTAGATCTGCACTCTCACGAAAGTACTCCAAGTCGTTTTGGACTATTGTGAGTTCTGGTGTGAGTGGGGGAGTAATGGCTACAACCCCGAATATAGCACCCGCAGTGTGGGAAGCGCACATCGGTGCACTATATGCCAATTCGGGCGAAGAGACCATACTCCCTCCCAATCCCGATCCTCTCCAGGAGCATACACCAGTGGGGACGGAAGATTTGGTCTTAAGGGAAACTGTGGCATGTCCCCTGTTGGCCGTCCCGGGGCCCAGCCACGAGTATCGACTGGTGGGGTCCTTGGATGGTGATCGGAGGCAGGATTCCCGGCTTGTTGGGGACGTGTATCATCTAGAACGGCCTGAAGAAATTACTCTGAAGGAGGTTGAGTGTGCAATAGCAAGACTATTACCTAACAAGGCCCCCTAGATAAAATCCCCGGGGATTTATTCCGATCCCAACCCAAAATATGAGCACCGTATCTGGTGGTTTTGTATAATGCAATTCTTAGGGGTATTGACCCGCCAGATACTTGGCTTGGAGCCGAAATCGTCCCTATCTTTAACCCCTTCCATGCTCATGACAAGGTCAGCTCGTCATGAGGCACAGTGGAGCTGTGCTTATGTCGAGCTGACCTTGTCATGAAACTATAGTATTCGAGCAATTTCAGCACAGGAGGGCAAATCCCCTAGCAGCCAAGGTGTTAAGAAAGGCTGCCCATTAACCCCATCAAACTATAGGCCTATTAGTCTTATAGACACCACACAGAAACTAATGGGCAGGATCATCCTAGATAGGATCCAGGGTGGATGGAAAAAAATTAGATACTGACCACACTCCAGGCCGAGTTTAGGACGGGTATTTCAACTTTGGATCAAATATTTCGGCTGCAGGTCTTATTTCGAAAAACGGTGAGAGTGGAGGGTGGCAGCCTCTATCTCATCTTTGTTGACCTGCGGGCCGCTTTCGACCTAGTTCCAAGGGAAAAATTATGGAAAGTCTTAGCAGAACTGGGTCTCCCATCCTATCTATTGAACATCCTAATTAGGCTTCACACTAGAAACTATGCCCAAGTTAGGTGGGGGAGGCACGGAGATCTCTCGGCACGTTTCCCCGTTTCAAAGGGTGTACACCAGGGGTGCGTCTTGGCGCCAACGTTATTTTGTCTTTACATCAATGGCCTTGTGGACCATTTAATTGGTGTAATTGACAATGACGCCCTTAGGCTGACACCTTGTTGCTATCTAAAACATCATCAGGCATCCAGCGCACCCTGGACGGCTTTGCAGCATTCTGTGCTTCACGAGGATTGGAGATAAACTTGGACAAGACCAAGTTTATGATTTTCAATCCGCCAAAGCAGACCCGGCCGAACCCCATTCTCAATGGTTCTGCCTTAGAAAGAGTTAAGACTTTTGTCTATCTGGGCATTACCTTGAAGGAACATTTTGACTGGGGTTCCCAAATTTCCAGGAAAATTTTGACTGGGGTTCCCAAATTTCCAAATCAGCTCTTAGGTTATCCCAAGTAATGAGGGGCATTAGCAAAGTCCTCAGATTTTCGGATTTCAAGCCGGCAGCCCCGGGTCGAGCAGGGCTTTATGAGGAGCCTTTTGGGCTTGCCACCAAGCACACCACTCATTCCTCTACGACTTGACCTGGGGCTGGAATCAATAGAAGAACTAGTAGCAGCACGGCCCATGCTCTACTGGAAGAGACTTTGGTCAGTGCCTGAACTGGCTCCATACAGAGGAATTTCTAAAAGGCAAGAACATTCCGTGGCTGCACCACATTGTAGTGTAGTTCCTATATTCCCAATAGGCTCTGCGCATTGGAATAACATAAACAGCAGTGTAGACGTAGGACTGAGGTCATCTAGGTCTCTGCTGACTATGTTAGACTTAATTAGTTTTGCCAGCTAGCTCAGAGGTCACTAGAAACTTTCTCGAATGAATAGGGAGGGGTTAACTTCCCTGATTTAGACAAGTAAACGTACAGTGAAAGTAGTATTATGAAATAATAGTGTAAAAGCATTGATATGGTTTCTTAGCCATATGGGGCCTTATTTATGAAGGCCTTGCGCCGTCGGTGCGTCACTTTTAACATGGGAAAAAGTGATGCACCGGTGGCGCAAGGTTTTCATAAATGAGGCCCATGATACTTTAAAATGGATAAAATATATACATACATAAAAACATTGACTAACGAACTCAACTGGTGCTTCTAAGATACGCCTACCCCGGTGTACCTGACCTAAGCCTAATACGTGGGAAGGAGTAAGTAAGTTGCAGTTTTGAGTTAAGTTAGGTTTTTTGCCAAGAATCTGAATCAAGAATTCTCTCTAAGGTTTTAATCAGCTCCGTACCTTGGTTATAGAATGAAGGAGGTCTTGTATCTCGTTTCTCAGAACTCGATCTCCCAGCAACCTTCGAGGGTGACTTGGGAACACCGGAGCTGGATTTTCTCGGCTGGAGAAAAAGACAGAGTCTCTCTCAGTGCGTCAAAGGGAGGGGCGGTTTCCTTCGGCTCTTGCAACAGCTGGGCTCCCGGGCAGGTAGAACGTCGCTCTGCTCCCAACCACCGTGTGTTTGCTTAAGGCAACGTTGGTATATTTATACCTGAAAGGTGCCAGGTTTGACGTAAGGTTGGACACAAGACGTCACTAAGAACTAACAGTTCTTTCTGGACTCCAGGAGTTCTTGTGCAAATCAAAACAAAAGCAGGGGGTTTTCCCTGGCTGCTGGAGGCTTGGTTTGTTTAAAGAACGCGTTGTACTTTCTAGGAGTCTATGGGAGTAGCCTTGCCGTATTTGGACTGCATGGGCTATTACTAAATATGGATATGATTCTTATGCCTTTATAAGGATATTATTTGTTATAACCACATAAGGGCATGAATCGGGAATATCGAATTAGGGTCCTAGATAGAAACACAACAACATCAAGACTCTTAGCATCCAGATTGGTCTGTCTGAGCTCTGGGAGACCCCGGAGGTGTGTTGCCCGGGGATATCCAAATTGGAACTCAAAAGTCAGCTGAGGCAGCAGAATTCATTAGCCTTACAGAGATCAGGTTGCCTAGGAAGACTGTCAGCAGAGTTCCTCCTGGTGAAAACTGAATTGCGAGCGGAGGAATTCTTAGATGTAATCTATCCACCCCTTGCGAGGAAGCTTTACATCCAGTTAAGGCATGGCAGTCTACCACTCAGAGCATTCACCTGTAAATGGGCAAAATCAGAAAATATAGCCTGCCCGGCATGTAACTATAAGTGCGAAGATGTTTGCCTTGTTATGTTTTTTTGCCCTGCATATGAAACTATAAGGAAATGCTGGCTGATTCCGTTATGTAGGAATCCAGGGTTCAGGTATTGTATTCAGGCATGTAGGGTCTCAACGTATGATACTCACCCCCCCCAGCTTGTTTTTGCTGTATCTTGTTTTCAATTTGGCATGTGGCGTAGAAGTTTTGGATAAACTCTTGTGTTTAATTGTGTCCAATTATGAATTTTAAACTTTCAGGTCTTGATAACTATCTAGTTTAATCTATTTTTAATATTGACCTGTCTTTTGATAATGCCAAAAACTCCAGCAAACAGCTATTTGACGTAGTGAAACAACTGGCCGGGAAGCCTGCCGACATAGCACCTATTCCATCGCAGGCTCTCTGTAACTCGCTGGCAAACTCCTTTTTCTCTAAAGTTAATGACATTTACTTAGAGTTTTCGACCAGCGACCCACCAGTTTCAACTACCACACATACCTGTTCTCCCACCTGCTCGCTCACCCAGTTTGAGGATCTCAAGGAGGAACAAATCAGAAACATCATGCAGTCAATAAAAACAGGATCCGCCTTGGACCCCTGCCCACCCAAGGTTTACCTACCAGTTATCGACACCATCAGCCCAGCTATTATGCTGGTCTGTAACACGATACTTAGGTCAGGGATTTATCCAAATACCCTTAAAAATACCCTTATAAAACCACTCCTTAAAAAACCAGGTTTAGATAAAGAGCAGTTGAAGAACTACAGACCTATTGCCAGTCTGCCCATTTTAGCCAAAGTGATCGAGAAGGCAATAAATGGCCAGCTGTCTGAATACCTTGAGAAAAACAATCTGCTTGAGGACACGCAGTTCAGTTTCCTGAAACTCCACAGAACCGAGACTGCCTTAATTAAGGCGGCTGATGATATCAGAACCATTAGAGACCTTGGAGGGTCTACTGTCCTCATAATGTTGGACCTTTCAGCGGCCTTCGACACGGTCAATCATTCCGTTTTGATTGACCGTGTCGGAAATCTGGGCATTGATGCCAAAGCCAAAGATCTGCTGGCCTCATTTCTGTCTAGCCGCACACAAGCAGTGACGCTGGGACCTTTTAAATGACCTGAACTTGCCTTGCCATGTGGTGTTCCTCAAGGCTCATCTCTAAGTCCGACACTATTTAACATTTATGTGTCGGACTTAGCTAGGGTTATTAAATCATACCAGATGAGCCTTACCTCCTATGCTGATGACACCCAGCTGGTGCTTGCCATAAATAATAATGGAGAACAGGTGGCAGCACGCTTTCAGGAAGGCATGTCAGCAATTAAAGACTGGATGAACACCAACTGCCTTAAGTTGAACTCCGAGAAGACGGAGGTGGCTGTCTTCGGGAAGATCTCCCCCCAATGGTCAGCAGAATGGTGGCCCTCATCCTTAGGAGCCGTACCAGTACCAGTAGCTATGGTCAGAAATCTGGGAATAGTTTTTGACGAGAAGCTCAACTTCGTGGCACACGCCAACCAAACGGCGGCAAATGCCCATCACAAACTTAGGCTTATTCGCAAAATCATCCCACTTCTTTCTGAAAGCGCCGGCAAAACTGTGGTGAGCACCCTCGTGCTCTCCGCCTTAGATCACTGCAACAGCCTATTTGCCAATGCACAAAACCGGGTACTCTTCAAGCTGCAATTGATTCAAAATGCGGCAGCAAGAGTACTATCGAGGACCCCTACATTTAATTCTATCAGTCATACCATCAGAAACTACCACTGGTTAACAATCAGAAACCGAGCTAAATTTAAATCCCTCTGTCTGACATTTAAGGCCATCCACAACCAAGGCCCAATGTTCCTGCGAGAACAGCTCACTGCCTACTGTCCATCTAGACAATTGAGATCTATGTCACAGCATCTACTGGCAGTACCCTTCTCCAGTTCTGGAAACTGCTGAAGACGTGGTTGTTTAACCAGTAATGAGTCCTTTTGCCACTGTGCGGCCACCTCCAGAGATCCTAACAGTAATCTTAGCGCCAAGACGCCCACGGGCATACGTATGCGCTTTATAAATCTCAATAATAAATAATAAATAAATTCTATTTATTGTTTTCTTAACTTGTGCTCTTTTGTATGTATTTCACTTTTATGGTCTTTGACCGAAATGAAGTTATCTAAAAAAAAAAAGACTCAAGAGAACTGCAAATAGCATTCAAGGATGGCTACTGAAAGGCTCAGATACACAGCTCCTTTATATTCATTAAAATACCCTTACTCTTACCAATCTTCTCCCAGAAATATGGTGTGTGGGGTTGTATAACAGTGAGAAGCTTCTTTGTCTCATGGTGGTTCCAGAAGGCAATACAGGAAGCTGACAAGAAGACAAAAAGGATTTCATACAAGATCAAGGCCAAGCCCAGCCTTTAGTAATGAGACCCACACTTCCTCTATGCCCACAAATAAACACCCTTAACTTTGTTTGTCAGAATATAACAATCGTAATATTGCGCTACCATTATATTGTAGAAAAACTATTAACTAAAATATTGATAATTAAGTATATAAAATTTAATTAAGATGACTTATTATTATTCTAACACCTACACTCCTTTAAGATGTAGATATCACTACGGTACCTATACAAGGAGTTATGTTCATATGGCACTTCTTTGTACAGGCCTGACCCTAGAAAGTGCTCGCATCTCTTTGGTATTTGGACAAAATATCAGAAACACAAATATTGTGGGACAGAATATCATGTCAAAAATATAGAGGACAAGAATATCATGTATGTCAGTTTCTAGGGGTAAGTAAAGTTTTGCTACATATAACTCCTCATATATGTACCTTGACGATATATCTATAAATCTTCATGGTACGTAGATCTGGAGTTAAGAATAGTAAATTTACATTTACCTAGTTGCACTTACCTTCTCTATATTCTTGTCCTCGATATTTTTGATACAATAGTCTGTCCACACTCTATTTGTGTTTCTGATTTTGTCACTAATCAATCTCTTCAAATGTTCTTCCTGAAGTGACCTCTAATAGGAAGACTATCTTGTAAAATATGCATTGTAAATATTCCTCTATGTAAAGGATGGAGCAGTGGCTTTTGCTACCTTGCTGAAAGAATATTTGAAGTTTATAAACTTTTGAAACACTCACCAAGACCCTCCAGGATTTTGCGTTTTGCAAATAGGTCGCAAAATCTGCAGTTTTGTAAAAAGGCTGTTCTTTTTACCAAACTGCCCACTACATTTGGGGAATGTGATCTGATGGTTTTTTTTGAGTGAAGAGGCTGACAAAAGGTTGTGAAAACATAATTGAAAGGGTCGTGAAAACATAACTTACAGATATTTTCGTCTCTCAATTCCCAGCTTTTTGGAAACTAGGACATCTTGTGGCCAGGGATGGTAATTGTTTTCAAAATATCTCCATTATAAAGTTCAAAGGTGAACAGTAGGTCGTACTTTTTTAAAGAGAAAGGAATTAAAACGAAGGGAAAGTGAAATGAGCACGCTTCTCTGGAAGAGATGTGCTAGAAGTCAGGAAGTGGAGATTAAAGGCTCCAGGAGTGATTTGGGTGTCCTCTGGACAATTTACACTCCTCATTTAGTGGCCATAGCGAGTGAGGTTTATTTGGTTGGCCATCACTGAGCTAAGCATCATTAGTGTTGTGAGATTTGAATGAACCTGTGTGGAGTAATTTCTCTAAGAGATCAGTTTTTTGTAGGTGTGGACATCCTAAGTGTACTCCTACTTTCATTAATTCTCAGCCACAGCCAGGGCCAAAACACAGGCCCCGACGGTCCATGCGGTGCAGGAGGCCCCTGGCCTTCTGCCTTCCTCCATTCAGCCAAAGAGCAATTAATATTAGTGGGATAAGGGAGACTCAGGGGCCCTTCATCACATTCTGCAGGGGGGTGTACCTGCTATTTTCTTTGGGGCTGGCCGCAGGCTGGACACTGCTTCACTACTGCTTCTGGCCGGGCCTGGCTCCGCCGAGTGACTGCATCCTGGTTGGTAGGCTGTATTCCAGGCCGGGCTTTGCTCCGCTCTCCAACTGGCCGGGCCTGGCTCCGCCAAACAGTCTGACTACACCTCCCAGCAATCTCGCAAAACGCCAGTACCAAGCGCCAGGATGTGTATAAAGGAGAATTTGGGGCCGAGTTCCCTGTGTACCTGCTATTTTCTTTGGGGCTGAGCCGCGGGCTGGACACTGCTTCACTACTGCTTCTGGCCAGGCCTGGCTCCGCCGAGTCCCCTGTGCATTGTATTCTGCTTGGGGATTGTGCTCTGGGCTGGGTCTCGCTCCGCTGCTTCCCTGGCCGGGCTTGGCTCCGCCGAATGACTGCATCCTGGTTGGGGGCTGTATTCCAGGCCGGGCTTTGCTCCGCTCTCCAACTGGCCGGGCCTGGCTCTGCCAAACACTCTGACTACACCTCCCAGCAATCTCGCAAAACGCTAGTACCAAGAGCCAGGAGGCGTATAAAGGGGAATTTGGGGCCGAGTTCCCTGTGTACCTGCTATTTTCTTTGGGGCTGATCCGCCGGCTGGACACTGCTTCACTACTGCTTCTGGCCGGGCCTGGCCCTGCCGAGTCCCCTGTGCATTGTATTCTGCTTGGGGATTGTGCTCTGGGCTGGGTCTCGCTCCGCTGCTTCCCTGGCCGTGCTTGGCTCCGCTGAGTGACTGCATCCTGTTTGGGGGCTGTATTCCGGGCCGGGCTTTGCTCCGCTCTCCAACTGGCCGGGCCTGGCTCCGCCAAACACTCTGACTACACCTCCCAGCAATCTCGCAAAACGCCAGTACCGAGCTCCAGGAGGCGTACAAAGGAGAATTTGGGGCCGAGTTCCCTGTGTACCTGCTATTTTCTTTGGGGCTGAGCCGCGGGCTGGACACTGCTTCACTACTGCTTCTGGCCGGGCCTGGCTCCGCCGAGTCCCCTGTGCATTGTATTCTGCTTGGGGATTGTGCTCTGGGCTGGGTCACGCTCCGATGCTTCCCTGGCCGGGCTTGGCTCCGCCGAGTGACTGCATCCTGGTTGGGGGCTATACTCCGGGCCGGGCTTTGCTCCGCTCTCCAACTGGCTGGGCCTGGCTCCGCCAAACACTCTGACTACACCTCCCAGCAATCTCGCAAAACGGCAGTACCAAGCGCCAGGAGGCGTATAAAGGAGAATTTGGACCCTCGCCACGGAAGACGCGCGCGGGACGCGCCAGGAGAAGCCCGGGATGAGGGCGGGGCCATCTGCGGCCGTCAGAGGCCAGAGGAGGCTGGGCTGGGCCACCCCCTTAACATCTCTACTATTTTCCCTCGAATTGATTCATACCCAAAGGTACTTTTAAAAATCACTCCATCTTAGACATTTCATTTAATTACTCTAAAACTTTTCGCTGCAGGACCGTCAATGCAAATATTTTTTCTTGCTATCAGTCCTTTTTGAATATTGTGGTGCACAAGTATTAAGTATTATGCATTGTGGGATTTGTCCACCTGGTTGTAAGAATGAGCGACAAGGGTAAAAATACTAAGCCTGCTACCACTCGCCCCATGACTAGGCACCAGGCTGCCACGGCACAACCTCTCCCAAGCCTCACTGCCATTGATAAGATGCTACAAAAGACGATCGGGGTAGTGGCATCTGCCATAGAGAATACTGAGAGGTGATTATCAATTATTCGGGCCATCCCCCCTCTCCAGTCTATAGGGGATTTTTCAGCTGTTGCTGTTAATCCCCCTGACTTCAGTTCTTCCCTTATGTGCTCTTTTGCAGAGCTGCCCTGTGCACAGATTGTTCTTGATGTAAATGATACCCCAGAGGTTGCCAATTCCCCTCCACACCCTGTAGCCAGAAAGGCCCCCAAACCCGTCCTGAGAAGTAAGAAAATTAAACTTGTAAAAAAATTAGCTAAAAGATCCATGACGCTACCTGACTGTGCACAGGTTGCTGCTGGTCCTTCTCTGTCCTCTGTGGGAACTCCTGTTTGGGTCACTCATCTATCATCTGATTTCGAAGCTCATATGGAACAGATTATTGGTTCACATTTTAAATCACTGACATCTAGGCTTGATAGATTAGTTTCCACCATCAACAATATAGGTCTAGGGACAACCCAGCCGATTAGTCCATCGGGGAATCCTAGAACTATTAAGCCCACTTCCACTTCCAACCCTAAAATTCTACCAGCCAGTAAAAATATACCAGCTGTACCGGCTCGGGTAACTGGCAATTCTACCCCTGACACTATTCTACCTCTGCCCAGTGTTGGAAAAGTAGACACTGGAGATACAACAGTGCCGAGGGGGGCCACTGAAGTCAGAGCAAACTTATTGGACCAACAAGCCCAAGCTAGCAGAAATACTTCAGAGGAGGGGTCTCCAGCTGTCCTGCCCTCCCTTGATCTCCCTCCTGAGTCTCTACCATATGTTGTGGTCCTTGCTGGGGTTCCTCCTTTAAGCCAGGGAAAAAGTGAGGATCATTTTGAATTAAAAAACAAATGTATACAATGGCTTAACTCCAACAGGCCTCTCCCCCCTAATTTCTCTGGACAAATATTGTGTGTTAGAAGAGTAGACTGGATTGGGACTGGACCAAAAACTATTGCGAGAAACTGTGTTGTGATTAACTTTAGGAACACACGCTCTGTAGAATACATCTGCAGCAGGTCGCCATCCTGGTCTAACACCCAAATTTTCCCCCTACACTTGTCATATTTCTATCCCACTCCCCAGCGGAGAACTGGACAGAATAGAGGTATGCGACAAGAGAGGGGCCAGCACATCTTACCACCCATTTTGAATTAAAAAATAAATGTATATGTGAGAAGTTGGCCTGATATATGATGTCTCCAATTCTGGGGGCACCTTGTATCAGTCCAAACAATCCCTTATGGTGGTGGTTGTAAGTCAACCTTATAGACAAGCTATCCTAGGGGTAGCATGGTCTAAGCAGCCTTATAGGCCTAGCTCAAGAGGGTATGTGAAGCCAGCTGTTTTACCATATGCAATCCTGTAATATCAAATGAAAGGACACCACACAAGTTATATATTATAAAAATATATGTATTTATTCTCAGAATTATCCTCAGTACTGTTTATGAGTAAAGAAGCACAAGCGTTTAAACAAAAGCACAGTAAAACATATGAAAGTTGCACAATTATGGATGAGGCCGGGCGGCCACTCAAACCATATATCAAAAAAGTGGTAAAAGTACCCCTTTACGAACAATGGTCAGGCCTAGGGCCTGGGGAGTCGCTGGGACTACTCGGGACTAGCAGTGATGAAGTCGGGAGAAGCCCGCGGGACTCGGGTGCAGCGCTAAAAGCACACGCATGCACCAATGCAAAGTCAATGGTGCGTAAAAGTTATAAAGTTACTGTTTTAGGAGTCTTCCGACTGGACTAGGATTACCAAAATTTAGACTTAGACACTAGAGGTGTGTACCAGTGTAAAAACACCGGCGTTCATAAGTTACCTCATCCACAGGAAGCGGGTGCATAGGTGCCAAAGTGTGTCGGGTTTCGTCACGCAGTTCGATGGTGCCTGGAGATGAAGATGCTGCAGGCGTCCAGGAGGGAAGTGTCCAGTGTGATCCAAGGGTGGATCGAAGATGTAGAGTACCTGAAAGCAGAGGGGAAAGAGTCTGGGTCACTAGCCAGTGACCAGGAAGGAACCAGGAAGGAACCAGGCGATGTCGGGCGCAATCAGGTGGTTGTCGAGAAGCTTGTCTCCGCTGCCACGTGGACTCTGGGGCACCGAGGATATCCTGGAGTGGATCACGAGCTGTCCCACGAAGGCTCTCGCTGTCGGCGGTGTCGGCTTCCGGATAGGAGCTAACAAGCCTTGGATTCAAAGATCGCTTCTTACTCGGACCAGCAAGGTCTGAGCGGGTGCTCCTTTTCAGGGGAGCGAGGGCCAGTCTGGAGCAACCAGACGAGCAGTGTAAATTCAAAGGTTCGTCGGTACTGGGGCCACAAGCCAACGGGCAAGCGACCAGACCAACGCGTCGAGCAGGAAAATGCAGAAGGGCCCCACGCAGCACTCGGAGAGTGTGGAGGGGTGAGCTTTGATGCAAGAGCTGCTCGGGGCTGGGGCTTCTCAAACCCCAATGCACAGCTTCGAGGGAGCCTCGGGAGCTGCACGGTCAGCGCTTCGTAGTTTTTCCAAGATGGCCGGCCCCACGCTTCAGGTCGACTCCACGGGTCTCAGCTCTTCAGGGACTGTGGATCGGGCTGTTAGAAGGCAGGCACGCTGGGTCTTGTTGATCTCTGTCGCTCGAGTTCCGGCGGGAACTGCAACAAAGCAAACGTTGAGGTGCTGGATGGTGCCTGTTTGCACAGGGTGGTCACTCCTTGACCACAAGGGAGATTCTTCAGTCTTCTACGTCGAGTAGGATGTCGAAGGGTCCAGAGTTTTGTTTCATAAGTTTCCGTCAGGATAATCTGAGTGCTTGGGCACTGCTCCCACCTTTATTCCAAACTGGGGGGCTGGATTACCTGCTAGGTCCCTCCTATGGGTGGGACCCAGGAAGGGGGTGGTTACACCCCTTTCCTTTTGTCCAGAGTCACGCTGGGACTGGGGCTGGTGTGCCCCAGAACCGGTTTGACCGGATTATGCAAGGGGAAGCCTTGTGCTCCCCAGGCAGTGTCTAGTTTCTTTCAACCCTCCATGCTACAATCCACTATCTCCTGTCTGGGGTGGTGTGACACCTCCTTGTGACAGGAAACCCTTTGACCAGGCTTCCTCTGCCAAGTTTGTTTCGGTCAGCAGCAGGAGGTCAGACTCATGTCTGTGGCAGCAGCATCCATTTTGTGATGCTGGGGCTCTGGTTAGGATTAACCGCGTTTTAGTAAAGTAACATGTCTTCTCCCTCTAGAAGGGTGGAATGCTACCCCCGTCACCAGGACTGGCGAGGGGGTAGTATTCCAAGTTGTATGACACCAAACACGACATGTTTTGATAAAGCCAAACCAAAGTTAGCACATAACCGCGAGGATTATAATGCACTTAAGAGTATATGGTATGGCATTATCCCGGAACAGCTACGGGAGTTGGTCCCGACAGCTGAAGACAGGCTCAGCTCATGCTAGAGCACCATCTCACATAAAACCAAGCACTCTGCCTCCAGGATTGTTAAGGCCTGCCATAGGAGTGACTGATAGGTATATATGTGTCCAGTTTTAGGTTTCGATATAGGTATACTATATCTAAGCAAGGGGTGATTACACCACCTTGCCCCAGCTGAGTGATCAGCCAGTTGTGTCGATTTAAGTACCAGCCAGGGGTGGCAAAAGATATGCTGCAGCCCCTGGTAGGCCTTGGTGGCACCTATGCCCTGAGCACCTATAGTGCATGGTACAGGGGCTGGCAAGGTGTCCAGTTCCAATTGGGTTATGTACCTATAGTACATGTATGTGAATTTAGAGAGAGAACAGCAGGCTGTGGGTCTGATTAGCAGGCCCACAGCCACATTAAGTCGAAAACCAGTGAGGCAAAAAGCAACAATTTGGGGTGACCATAGGATAGCAGACCCTACTCTCCTACAGTATACAATGGCTTAACTCCAACAGGCCTCTCCCCCCTAATGACTCTGGAGAAATATTGTGTGTTAGAAGAGTAAACTGGATTGGGACTAGGTCAAAAACTATTGCGGGAAACTGTGTTGTGATTAACTTTAGGAACACACGCTCTGTAGAATACATCTGCAGCAGTTCGCCATCCTGGTCTAACACCCAAATTTTCCACCTACACTTGTCATATTTCTATCCCACTCCCCAGTGGAGAACTGGACAGAATAGAGGTATCCGACAAGAGGGGGGCCAGAACATCTTACCACCCAGAATCCAACAGGGAATAACATCCTGGGAGGGCTGTCAGACGGATATTCCCTTACTTTCACTATTCCCTCAAAGAAATAGGTTTAGCATGTTGGAACAGGTCGACTGACGCCATGTGAGGCAGAGTCCCTTACCCCAAATACGTAGCAGTCTGGGCATCCAAACAGCGATATTGGTGGGTAATGGTGACAGTAGTGTCCCTGAGAACCTAACAACATATAACAACATCACAGAGGGTGGGATGGAATCGGGGGAAGGTACTACGCATGTGGGGGTCTGTCCTTCCTCCGAGTAAATGCTAAGAGGTGAGGCAAGGGAAAAGACACCAGAGCCCAAGGTCTTATTGTGTAGTTCTGGGCCTGACCAAAGTACGGGTGAACCATCAATTAACAACAGGCCAGTTGATAGAGGTATACAAATATTGTCCTGGAATGTGGCCGGGATGAAAAAGAAACTGGCTTTACCTGAATGGGGCGCTTTTATGGCAATGCACGACATTTGCCTGCTGCATGAAACATGGGCACTGGAGGAGATTGTAAGGGCCGGCTTTGCCACTTTTGATATACTGGCGACAACTAGGGGTAGGGGGAGACCCTCGGGTGGCCTGTCAATATGGGTGTCCAGGCAGTTCAAATATCAACTAACTCGCTTGATGTCCAATGCGTTCTTTTAACACCTCAAGATAGGCCCCAGGTGGCCATATTAAACATCTATTCAAGACCTCTTAAGAGTGGTCAAGAATCTGATACTATTGAAACATTAAAGCAGGTTATACATTCACTCGTCCCTTTAGTCGCCCTAATAGTTGGAGGCGACTTCAACTGCCAGTTTGAGCCCCTCGTGATTTCAGATATGGGAGAGCTGGATGATGAGGACCTGTTCTGGCATGTTCCCGATCCGCAGATCCCTACTGTCAGAGCATGGACCCCATTGGCCCTTCAAATTAAGTCTTTCTCCCTCTCAACGTCTCTGCGGGCGTGTAATGGGAGATTGGAGCCCGACAGACCGGGATCAGTCTCTTTTAACAGACTGGGGCAAACTTCTATCATCGACTATATAATGATGGAAGCCAGACATTGGGATACATTGGTGGAATTTAGGGTCTACCCACGACAAGATAGTGACCACATTGCCCTTGTCTTAACACTCAAACCTGGGAGTTTTGGGTTAACAAACCCTGCTCCTGATTCTAACGGTCCGCTGTTGCCACAGGCGGAGGGTAAATGGCCCTACCTCCAGGACTCCCCCATGAAACTCGCTGAAATATACCAGATAGCAATACCGCTGCTAACAGATATGGGGGATATAGGCATTGACAATTTGGATCTAGACTCCCAGGGTAGAGCTGTGGAAATTCACAAACAGCTGTCTGTCAGCCTTGTGGATGTGTTTAGTCCTGTGGGAAGTGAAAAATCCTACCAGGCCAAGACACATCCCTGGTATGACGCCGCCTGTAGGAAAGCAAAAAAAGATTTGCTTTCTGCAATAAATAATAAAGATAGAATTAACATTAAGAAATTCCGCCTGGACTATAAAAAGGCCATTATCAGGGGAAAGAAGCAATGGGAGGAGAACAGATGGGAGGAGCTTAGATCTGCACTCTCACGAAAGTACTCCAAGTCGTTTTGGACTATTGTGAGTTCTGGTGTGAGCGGGGGAGGAATGGCTACAATCCCGAATATAGCACCCGCAGTGTGGGAAGCGCACTTCGGTGCGCTATATGCCAATTCGGGCGAAGAGACCATACTCCCTCCCAATCCCGATCCTCTCCAGAAGCATACACCGGTGGGGACAGAAGATTTGGTCTTAAGGGAAACTGTGGCATGTCCCCTGTTGGCCGTCCCGGGGCCCAGCCACGAGTATCGACTGGTGGGGTCCTTGGATGGTGATCGGAGGCAGGATTCCCGGCTTGTTGGGGACGTGTATCATCTAGAACGGCCTGAAGAAATTACTCTGAAGGAGGTTGAGTGTGCAATAGCAAGACTATTACCTAACAAGGCCCCCGGCCTAGATAAAATCCCCGGGGATTTATTTCGATATCAACCCAAAATATGAGCACCGTATCTGGTGGTTTTGTATAATGCAATTCTTAGGGGTATTGACCCGCCAGATACTTGGCTTGGAGCCGAGATCGTCCCTATCTTTAAGAAAGGCTGCCCAATAACCCCATCAAACTATACGCCTATTAGTCTCATAGACACCGCACAGAAACTAATGGGCAGGATTATCCTAGATAGGATCCAGGGGTGGATGGAAGAAAATTAGATACTGACCACACTCCAGGCCGGGTTTAGGACGGGTATTTCAACTTTGGATCAAATATTTCGGCTGCAGGTCTTATTTCGGAAAACGGTGAGAGTGGAGGGTGGCAGCCTCTATCTCATCTTTGTTGACCTGCGGGCCGCTTTCGACCTAGTTCCAAGGGAAAAATTATGGGAAGTCTTAGCAGAACTGGGTCTCCCATCCTATCTATTGAACATCCTAATTAGGCTTCACACTAGAAACTATGCCCAAGTTAGGTGTGGGAGGCACGGAGATCTCTCGGCACGTTTCCCCGTTTCGAAGGGTGTACCCCAGGGGTGCGTCTTGGTGCCAACGTTATTTTGTCTTTACATCAATGGCCTTGTGGACCATTTAATTGGTGTAATTGACAATGACGCCCCTAGGCTGACACCTTGTTGCTATCTAAAACATCATCGGGCATCCAGCGCACCCTGGACGGCTTTGCAGCATTCTGTGCTTCACGAGGATTGGAGATAAACTTGGACAAGACCAAGTTTATGATTTTCAATCCCCCAAAGCAGACCCGGCCGAACCCCATTCTCAATGGTTCTGCCTTAGAAAGAGTTAAGACTTTTGTCTATCTGGGCATTACCTTGAAGGAAAATTTTAACTGGGGTTCCCAAATTTCCAAATCAGCTCTTAAGTTATCCCAAGTAATGAGGGGCATTAGCAAAGTCCACAGATTTTCGGATTTCAAGCCGGCAGCCCCGGTCATTGAAATATATCAACTCCAGGCTAGAATGGCCTCGACGTATGGTGCAGAACTTTGGGGCCATAAAAATACATCTAATCTCCTGAGGATCGAGCAGGGCTTTATAAGGAGCCTTTTGGGCTGACCTGGGGCTGGAATCAATAGAAGAACTAGTAGCAGCATGGCCCATGCTCTACTGGAAGAGACTTTGGTCAGTGCCTGAACTGGCTCCATACAGAGGAATTTTTAGAGGTCTGGGCTCTTCTAAAAGGCAGGAACATTCCGTGGCTGCACCACATTGTAGTGTAGTTCCTATATTCCCAATAGGCTCTGCACATTGGAATAACATAAACAGCAGTGTAGACGTAGGACTGAGGTCATCTTGGTCTCTACTGACTATGTTAGACTTAATTAGTTTTGCCAGCTAGCTCAGAGGTCACTAGAAACTTTCTCGAATGAATAGGGAGGGGTTAACTTCCCTGATTTAGACAAGAAGGGATTAGCTTCTGACAACCATATAACATGACAACTTTGCTCCCTCATAATAAAGAGTATATCTCCAGAGTCGTGTGAAAACAATAGACAACTATTTCACTCAGTCAATCGTGCATGCTTAATTTCACCAGAGTGCAGAGAAATAGAGAGACTGGCGTTTTCAATAAAAGGTGTTATTTTATTGAGCAGTCTTCTTTCTCATGCAAGAGAAATGAATTGCCACAATTGCTATACTTATCATAAAGTAAAGTACGTACAGTAAAAGTAGTATTATGAAATAATACTGTAAAAGCATTGATATGGTTTCTTAGCCATATGATACTTTAAAATGGATAAAATATATACATACATAAAAACATTGACTAACAAACTCAACTGGTGCTTCTAAGATACGCCTACCCCGGTGTACCTGACCTAAGCCTAATACGTGGGAAGGAGTAAGTAAGTTGCAGTTTTGAGTTAAGTTAGGTTTTTTGCCAAGAATCTGAATCAAGAATTCTCTCTAAGGTTTTAATCAGCTCCGTACCTTGGTTATAGAATGAAGGAGGTCTTGTATCTCGTTTCTCAGGACTTGATCTCCCAGCAACCCGCGAGGGTGACTTGGACACACCGGACCTAGATTTTCTCGGCTGGAGAAAAAGACAGCGTCTCTCTCAGTGCGTCAAAGGGAGGGGCAGTTTCCTTCGGCTCTCGCAACAGCTGGGCTCCCGGGCAAGTAGAACGTCGCTCTGCTCCCAACCAACGTGTGTTTGCTTAAGGCAACGTTGGTATATTTATACCTGAAAGGTGCCGGGTTTGACGTAAGGTTGGACATAAGACGTCACTAAGAACTAACAGTTCTTTCTGGACTTCAGGAGTTCTTGTGCAAACAAAACAAAAGCAGGGGGTTTTCCCGGGCTGCTGGAGGCTTGGTTTGTTTAAAGAACGCGTTGTACTTTCTAGGAGTCTATGGGAGTAGCCTTGCCGTATTTGGACTGCATGGGCTATTACTAAATATGGATATGATTCTTATGCCTTTATAAGGATATTATTTGTTATAACCACATAAGGGCATGAATCGGAAATATCGAATTAGGGTCCTAGATAGAAACACAACAACATCAAGACTCTTAGCATCCAGATTGGTCTGTCTGAGCTCTTGGAGACCCCGGAGGTGTGTTGCCCGGGATATCCAAATTGGAACTCAAAAGTCGGCTGAGGCAGCAGAACTCATTAGCCTTACAGAGATCAGGTTCTCTAGGAAGACTGTCAGCAGAGTTCCTCCTGTTGAAAACTGATTTGCGAGCGGAGGAATTCTTAGATGTAATCTATCCACCCCTTGCGAGGAAGCTTTACATCCAGTTAAGGCATGGCAGTCTACCACTCAGAGCATTCACATGTAAATGGGCAAAATCAGAAAATATAGCCTGCCCGGCATGTAACTATAAGTGCGAAGATGTTTGCCATGTTATGTTTTTTTGCCCTGCATATGAAACTATAAGGAAATGCTGGCTGATTCCGTTATGAAGGAATACAGGGTTCAGGTATTGTATTCAGGCATATAGGGTCTTAACGTATGATACTCACCCCCCCCCACCCATTGTGTTTGCTGTATCTCGTTTTCTATTTGGCATGTGGCGTAGAATTATGAATTTTAAACTTTCAGGTCTTGATAACTATCTAGTTTAATCTATTTTTAATATTGACCTGTCTTCTATTTGTTGTTTTACTGACTTGTGCTCTTTTGTATGTATTTTACTTGCACTTTTATGGTCTTTGACCGGAATAAAGTTATCTAAAAAAAAAAAAAGATTCAATGTAAGAGAACTGCAAATAACATTCAAGGATGGCTACTGAAAGGCTCAGATACACAGCTCCTTTATATCCATTAAAATACCCTTACTCTTACCAATCTTCTCCCAGCAATATGGTGCGTGGGGTTGTATAACAGTGAGAAGCTTCTCTGTCTCATGGTGGTTCCAGAAGGCAAGACAGGAAGCTGACAAGAAGACAAAAAGGATTTCAGACAAGATCAAGGCCAAGCCCAGCCTTTAGTAATGAGACCCACACTTCCTCTATGCCCACAAATAAACACCCTTAACTTTGTTTGTCAGAATATAACAATTCTAATATTGCTCTACCATAATATTGTAGAAAAACTATTAACTAAAATATTGATAATTAAGTATATAAAATTTAATTTAGATGACTTATTATTATTCTAACACCTACACTCCTTTAAGATGTAGATATCACTACGGTACCTATACAAGGAGTTATGTTCATATGGCACTTCTTTGTACAGGCCTGACCCTAGAAAGTGCTCGCATCTCTTCGGTATTTGGACAAAATATCGGAAACACAAATATTGTGGGACAGAATATCATGTCAAAAATATAGAGGACAAGAATATCATGTATGTCAGTTTCTAAGGGTAAGTAAAGTTTTGCTACATATAACTCCTCATATATGTACCTTGACGATATATCTATAAATCTTCAAGGTACGTAGATCTGGAGTTAAGAACAGTAAATTTACATTTACCTAGTTGCACTTACCTACTCTATATTCTTGTCCTCGATATTTTTGATACAATAGTCTGTCCACACTCTATTTGTGTTTCTGATTTTGTCACTAATCAATATCTTCAAATGTTCTTCCTGAAGTGACCTCTAATAGGAAGACTATCTTGTAAAATAGGCATTGTAAATATTCCTCTATTTAAAGGATGGAGCAGTGGGTTTTGCTACCTTGCTGAAAGAATATTTGAAGTTTATAAACTTTTGAAATACTCAACAAGACCCTCCAGGATTTTGCGTTTTGCAAAAAAGTCGCAAAATCTGCAGTTTTGTAAAAAGGCTGTTCTTTTTACAAAAGTCCCCACTACATTTGGGGAATGTGATCTGATGTTTTTTTTTTAGTGAAGAGGCTGACAAAGGGTTGTGAAAACATAATTGAAAGGGTCGTGAAAACATAATTTACAGATATTTTCGTCTCTCAATTCCCAACTTTTTGTAAACTAGGACATCTTGTGGCCAGGGATGGTAATTGTTTTCAAAGTATCTCCATTATAAAGTTCAAAGGTGAACAGTAGGTCGTACTTTTTTAAAGAGAAAGGAATCAAAACGAAGGGAAAGTGAAATGAGCACGCGTCTCTGGAAGAGATGTGCTAGAAGTCAGGAAGTGGAGATTAAAGGCTCCAGGAGTGATTTGGGTGTCCTCTGGACAATTTACACTCCTCATTTAGTGGCCATAGCAAGTGAGGTTTATTTGGTTACCCACCACTGAGCTAAGCATCATTAGTGTTGTGAGATTTGCATGAACCTGTGTGGAGTAATTTCTCTAAGAGGTCAGTTTTTTGTAGGTGTGGACATCATAAGTGTACTCCTACTTTCATTCATTCTCAGCCACAGCCAGGGCCAAAACACAGGCCCCGACGGCCCATGCGGTGCAGGATGCCCCAGACCTTCTGCCCTCCTCCATTCAGCCAAAGAGCAATTAATATTGGTGGGATAAGGGAGACTCAGGGGCCCTTCATCACATTCTGCAGGGGGGTGTACCTGCTATTTTCTTTGGGGCTGGCCGCAGGCTGGACACTGCTTCACTGCTGCTTCTGGCCGGGCCTGGCTCCGCCGAGTGACTGCATCCTGGTTGGGGGCTGTATTCCAGGCCTGGCTTTGCTCCGCTCTCCAACTGGCCGGGCCTGGCTCCGCCAAACACTCTGACTACACCTCCCAGCAATCTCGCAAAACGCTAGTACCAAGCGTCAGGAGGAGTATAAAGGAGAATTTGGGGCCGAGTTCCCTGTGTACCTGCTATTTTCTTTGGGGCTGAGCCGCGGGCTGGACACTGCTTCACTACTGCTTCTGGCCTGGCCAGGCCTGGCTCCGCCGAGCCCCCTGTGCATTGTATTCTGCTTGGGGATGGTGCTCTGGGCTGGGTCTCGCTCCGCTGCTTCCCTGGCCGGGCTTGGCTCCGCCGAGTGACTGCATCCTGGTTGGGGGCTGTATTCCAGGCCGGGCTTTGCTCCGCTCTCCAACTGGCCGGGCCTGGCTTCGCCAAACACTCTGACTACACCTCCCAGCAATCTCGCAAAACGCTAGTACCAAGAGCCAGGAGGCGTATAAAGGGGAATTTGAGGCCGAGTTCCCTGTGTACCTGCTATTTTTTGTTTGGGGCTGATCCGCGGCTGGACACTGCTTCACTACTGCTTCTGGCCGGGCCTGGCTCTGCCCAGTCCCCTGTGCATTGTATTCTGCTATGGGATTGTGCTCTGGGCTGGGTCTCGCTCCGCTGCTTCCCTGGCCGGGCTTGGCTCCGCGGAGTGACTGCATCCTGGTTGGGGGCTGTATTCCGGGCCGGGCTTTGCTCCGCTCTCAACTGGCCGGGCCTGGCTCCGCCAAACACTCTGACTACACCTCCCAGCAATCTCGCAAAACGGCAGTACCAAGCGCCAGGAGGCGTATAAAGGAGAATTTGGATCCTCGCCACGGGAGACGTGCCGGGAGAAGCCCGGGATAAGGGCGGGCCATCTGCAGCCTTCAGAGGCCAGAGGAGGCTGGGCTGGGCCACGACCCTTAACATCTCTACTATTTTCCCTGGAATTGATTCATACCCAAAGGTACTTTTAAAAATCACTCCATCTTGGACATTTCATTTAATTACTCTAAAACCTTTCGCCGCAGGACCGTCAATGCAAATATTTTTTCTTGCTATCAGTCCTTTTTGAATATTGTGGGGCGGAAGTATTAAGTATTGTGCATTGTGGGATTTGTCCACCCGGTTGTAAGAATGAGCGCCAAGGGTAAAAATACTAAGCCTGCTACCTCTCGCCCCATGACTAGGCACCAGGCTGCCACGGCACAACCTCTCCCAAGCCTCACTGCCATTGATAAGATGCTACAGAAGACGATCGGGGTAGTGGCATCTGCCATAGAGAATACTGAGAGGAGATTATCAATTACTCCGGCCATCCCCCCTCTCCAGTCTACAGGGGATTTTTCAGCTGTTGCTGTTAATCCCCCTGACTTCAGTTCTTCCTTATGTGCTCTTTTGCAGAGCTGCCCTGTGCACAGATTGTTCTTGATGTAAATGATACCCCAGAGGTTGCCAATTCCCCTCCACATCCTGTAGCCAGAAAGGCCCCCAAACCCCGCCTGAGAAGTAAGAAAATTAAACTTGTAAAAAACTTAGCTAAAAGATCCAGGACCCTACCTGACTGTGCACATGTTGCTGCTGGTCCTTCTCTGTCCTCTGTGGGAACTCCTGTTTGGGTCACTCATCTATTTTCTGATTTCGAAGCTCATATGGAACAGATTATTGGTTCACATTTTAAATCACTGACATCTAGGCTTGATAGATTAGTTTCCACCATCAACAATATAGGTCTAGCGAGACCCCAGCCGATTAGTCCATCGGGGAATCCTAGAACTATTAAGCCCACTTCCACTTCCAACCCTAAAATTCTACCAGCCAGTAAAAATATACCAGCTGTTCTAGCTCGGGTAACTGGCAATTCTACCCCTGACACTATTCGACCTCTGCCCAGGGTTGGAAAAGTAGAGACTGGAAATACAACAGTGCCGAGGGGGACCACTGAAGTCAGAGCAAACTTATTGGACCAACAGGCCCAAGCTAGCAGAAATACTTCAGAGGAGGGGTCTCCAGCTGTCCTGCCCTCCCTTGATCTCCCTCCTGAGTCTCTACCATATGTTGTGGTCATTGCTGGGGTTCCTCCTTTCAGCCAGGGAAAAAGTGAGGATCATTTTGAATTAAAAAACAAATGTATACAATGGCTTAACTCCAACAGGCCTCTCCCCCCTAATGTCTCTGGAGAAATATTGTGTGTTAGAAGAGTAGACTGGATTGGGACTGGACCTAAAACTATTGCGGGAAACTGTGTTGTGATTAACTTTAGGAACACACGCTCTGTAGAATACATCTGCAGCAGGTCGCCATCCTGGTCTAACACCCAAATTATCCCCCTACACTTGTCATATTTCTATCCCACTCCCCAGCGGAGAACTGGACAGAATAGAGGTATGCGACAAGAGGGGGGCCAGAACATCTTACCACCCAGAATCCAACAGGGAATAACATCCTGGGAGGGCTGTCAGACGGATATTCCCTTACTTTCACTATTCCCTCAAAGAAATAGGTTTAGCATGTTGGAACAGGTCGACTGACGCCCTGTGAGGCAGAGTCCCTTACCCCAAATACGTAGCTGTCTGGGCATCCAAACAGCCGCCGTGCTGGAGCTCGCCATAGAAGCTCCGGGGCTCGGGATCACTCTTTGGTGAATATTCCCTGATTATGCCCCCCATCCACCCTTCAACTCGACTAAACGAATAAAGAAGAGATGCCGCTCCACAACGATCTCAGCCGTATCCGCGGTAAGGAAAGATATCGCCCAGAATCCTTACCTAAAGAATTGCTCTGACAAAGACGACTCCGAGAAGCGGCCTTAGTCCCAAGAAGTTTTTCGAAGCCTCCCGTGGCTTGGGGGCGAGGTTGCAGAGTCCCGCCGCAAGTTTTGCTCGGTGACTCTGATGGAGCAAGGATTCGCACGTAAAGCGACTTGCTCACATTCATGAACCTCGTCAAATGTATAATCATACTAATCCTACTGTCCGTCTTGTAATTAGCATTTTTTCCCAACACACGGGTGTCCCCACGAGGCTTGCCTATGTGTCTTTTCATCCTCACAAACGCTTGCACTAAAGAAATGGCTGCTTTGCTGAAATTCAGTCTGCGCATGCGTCGGTCATACCCATGTGATGTGACGCACTCGCATTCTGGAGGGAATCTGTGCTCATGCGCACTGTTGCAAACATGGCCGCTTGTCTCTCACCACGCACTCTGCCTGCTACTGCTGCTTTAGCCTATCTGTCTTTTCGCACTAAACTTTAATACTATGGATGTTAGAAAATAAGGGGTGTGTTTCATCTATCACGGTATACAGTGTGATCATTTTATACATAATTCTAATTTGTTCTCGCTTACTTTTCATGTATCACGTCTCTGGGGCTGGGGAAATCGGGAGTGGAGCCATACTTGAGGCTCTGTTGGGCACCGTCATGTGACCAGGGAGAAACCCCACTGCGCAGAAGCTGAAACAAGCCAGCTGGCTCCTGAAGCCCAATGCGCCTGAGAACCCAGCACAAGATGATGAAACTCACCTTGAAACCAAGAGACTTTGTTGCGATGCCTCGTACACTTGTATTTTCTATTGTATTCCTATGGATGGGAACGTGAACCCAAGGGGCGGATAAGAAAATTTTAAATTCATGATGGGAACGTTGAATTCTAGGAGGTGACAATGTCCGAGCCACCTCTCTTGACCAATCACATTGTGAGAAACTGTCACTTGCAACATTGGTGGGTGGTCTAAGGGTCCCCAAACTGTATAATTACCCTAGTATAGCTGAGGGAAATTGTCCGACTTGTCCGAATAGCAGACCTGTCACTGACCCTACGAACTCTATAGGTGCCCAATCTTGAGTGCTGCGGAGCACTCTGTCCATACTTTCCACAAACTCCTAAGGGGTGGAAATAGTCTTAAGTGCTGGCGAAGCACTTTGCTGGGAAATTCGAGAACCCAATCGGGGTTACTGGCGGATTACTTGCAGAGAGGGGTAACGCAGGCGTTGCTTCCGAAGCTGTGGGTGTTGGTCGTACCTTGTTGAGCCCAGTCCTGATCCCAAATCCTGAGGGGTATCCTGTCCTGACTACCCGTGAGCTGTACCTGCTCGCATTCTGGCATTTCCTTTTCTGAGGGTCCTTGTCCCCGTCCTTCCAACTGACCCGTGGCCAGGGTTAGTCCTCAATTCTAATTAGGTAAATATTGCATTGTGGGTTTTGCGTCTCTCTCTCTCACTTACTCTCCTTTTCCTGAATAAAGCACTCTTGCTTGTGATATTGCCCTAGCACTTTTAAACGAAATTTATATGCAATTGTTTATTAGAATTGTTCCATTTCTCTCCCCACCTTTAGGAGATTGTCAAACTGTCATATTTTATTAGTATGTTCCCGTTTTTCCCTTTCCCTTAGTATGGTTGCCGTAAACTTAGCAAGATAGCATAATAGCCTAGATAAATGTTATAGGTCCCATTCATATCCCATGTCCTAGTATAACCTTGCAGTGACTAGTTGGTTCCTAATATTCTTACCCATAGTGTTCACGTATACTCAAATGGTTCTTGCTTTAATTCATAGTTACCTTTTGGTGGTGATCTTGATGCTTGATGTGTTATTTTGTATTTTGCTAATACTGACATATTCACTTTGAAATTCCTATATAAACTCTCAAAATTTATCAGGTGTCTGTGGTCAATTTGTGGATCATAGTGTGGACAAGTATATTTTGGGTTATAAAGTGTATCTTCTTCTAGGACCCCTGTCACCTATTCCCTGCTAGCTCCTGATCCGTTTGGAGTAATGTGCCTGTGGTAAGTCAGGTACATGATCAGCAGTGGTGAGAAGTCACCCCCGGATTACTCATAGTAGCGTGTATAAACTCACCCGGGTTCACGCCAAACACGAGTCATTGGTTTGAATGCGCACGCCAGGGCCCAGTGCGTGTGAGAATCGGGAAATCCAGTGACCCGGGTGAACTGCGCGCTCTATCAGTAATTTTCTGGTAGCAGAGGTAATGGTTTGGACTAGTTAAATTAGGTAGACAGGATAGTTGATAAACAAACTGTAAAATTAAAATGTGCTGCTGAAATTTCTATGCTGCTGATTTTTTCTATTGCATTTTTTAAAATTTGCGATGTTTTAAGGATTTATATGACTGTGTATATGATTTTACATTGCTACTATAAATATTATATGTAATATTAACCAAGAACTGTTTGTACGTGTTCAGTGTAGTCCGAATCCCCGGGGAAGTATTTAGCTAACGGTGAGCAGAATCCGGTTAGCTGGAAAAGTCACTAGTCTGAAGTCATTAGTGCAGGGTTAGGAATAACTGGAAGCACTAATTAGGATCTTTTCCACCTGAATAAATGATAGCTACGAGTCCTTTGTAAAACTTTCATTGTGATATCACCTAGTAAGGGTCACATGTGGGAAGAGTAATAGGGTCTCCGAGGCTTGTCTGGTAAGTAAAATAGTTCGCTGGTGAAATCCTGGCTCAGTATATATCCCGGAAAGAAGTGGATGAGTCAGAAGAATAACGGGTTCTATATTACTCGTGTGAGAGGTTAGGCAAAGAAGTCTGACCGGAGTGAATGAAAAGTAGACAGAAGTGGTTTACTTGTAGTGAAAGTAAGTTTTTCTACCTATTTAGAACATTCAGACATAGTGGCAGACGTTGTGTGTTAGTTACTAAGTTTTGCGCTCGCACTTTAGGAAGAATTAAAAGTTTCCGTTACCTTGTGAAGGAGGGAGTCGGTCGGAAGGCTGCTCTGACGTCACTCCGTGCCGCGCTGGTATTGGTCAGAACAGCGGGTGTGTAGTGAAGCCGAATTTGTAAGGGAGGGGTGAGTGCCGGAGCGTGAGACCTCGTCTCGTGAAAAGGCCGCGCACCCATTGGACAAGGATTTTTGTAATCACAGTGCTGGTTGGTTACTACGAAATAAGAGTTGCATTAGCATTGGGAGCACAAAAGTAAACAAAATTAATCAACAGGAGCTTGAGAGGGGTCTGGAGAGGTGTATGTGGTATCCTGAGTTCTTACCTAATCCACAAAACTTAGGCTTCTATAAGGAACAGATTATACGAGGTAGACCGCACATGATGTATGGAATAAAGAGAAAAATGTCATTTGCCGACAAGGTAAAGAATTTCTTCAAAACAGATAAGCCCATTAGAACAAGAGAGGGTGTGATCATCCCTCCACCGAATACTCCTGCTTCCTTCATGATGTTTGAAAAGGGGTATCATACCTGTGTATGGCTAGAGAATTGGGCGAAGTATACTGCAGATGACGGAGTCCTAGCCTTTCCTATTGATGGTACGTTTAATGGCAGGATCCTGTTTAACTTGAGGACCCGAATGAACGAATTGCATCCCAGACCCAGATTAACCCAGTACGAAGCGTTAGAAGAGTGGGAAATTGAGGCTTTGGAGAGAGATAGACCCCGGATGGACAAGGGAGTGAGCAAATGGTATCCGAGGGTCCAAAGAGAAACCAAAGAGCAGAAAATGAAACAGTGGAGACAAAATATGATGGTAGAGGGATTGTTTCCAATGATGGGGGCACTAGAAGAAAGGAAAGGGAAATGTAAAGAGAAAACCCATCACTTAATGGCCGTGGGGGACTCTGAAGATGAACACCTAGAGGATTTATTAATGAAAAACCCCCCTCCCTATGTAGCTGAGTCAGAGCCCTTGAGTTCACCAAACCCCTTTGCCAAATATCCCAGATGTCGGAGGGATAGCGAGACAGATGGAACAGGTACAGACAGTAAAACCAGTGAAAGAGATGGGTTTTGCAGACCAAAATCCACGGTCCCGAATTATCAGCCGTTTGGAGAAGGACCACCTCGATTGGTTACTCCAACTGCCCCAAGTATTTACCCTCCCTTGGTACCCCAAGTGTTGCATGACAATTCTGCAGAAAAGACTTTACGAGAGCAGGAGAAGGAAGCCCTGGCTAGGCAGCGAGATGATTTAGTCCGGACCATAGCCCAGATACATCCCCATCCAGATTCCCTGACTATCCCAGTAACCATTGGACCCGCTATTCCGCTTTATAGGGATAGCCTGGCTAGTCCTCGTCCTCCTGTTATTTCTCCAATAATGCCTACTCCTAGCATCCCACCCCCGAGAAAGGAAGCATTCATAGATGACGACCAAGAAAGTGAATGTGAATCAGTAGTTCTGATGGATTTGCCCATTAGAGAACCTAGGACTAGCATGTCGGGGGCAAGAAGTCAGAATAGGCCAAAAGAGGTCTTGATTGAAAGCACGTCTGGGGTTAGGAGTGCCACAGTAGTAACACCAGAAGAATTAGACCGATGGACCAAAGAGTTGGAGAAAGAGACCACTCCCCAATCCAGATCGCTAGAGATTTATAAACTAAGGATAGAAATAGAAGAGATGATGGCTGGAAACATAGGATTAGAGCGCCTAAACTCGTACAGTGAAGAAGAGTTACTGTTTATCAGTAAAAATCTTACCCGAAATGCTAGATTGCTCCATGAAAGGATAATGGACACAGCCACAGAAATGGGAATAGATGTCAGTCGCTCCAAAATCCTTCAGAAACCCTACAGAGTAGATTTTTCAGACAAAGATCTAGAGAGCTTGAATGTGGTGGGAAAACAGATCCAGATAAAGGAATTGTTGAAGCTCTTGCAGAAATGGGGAGAGGTGGGAAAATGGAGAACCCGGTGGGCAAAGAAAAAGGAAGACAGCAGGGCTAAGTCTCAGGCTTCAGAATTCGTGTTGAAAGAAGTAAACCCGACAGAAAAATTGTGCCCCATGAGAGAGGTCCCGGGAGGAAAATATGTCCATGTCCCTTGGTCCCGACAGGATATTGTGTCCTTTACGAATGACTTCCCGAAACTGCGGGAAAAACCTGTTGACTGGTACCGGCAGGTTGAACGCTTTATAAAAGTTCAGAAATGTCTTCTGAAAGACCTAGATGGGTTTTTCGACATTGTGGTCCCTGTAGATTTGTGGACCGACTGCAAAATTGAAATTGATTGGCCTAGTGAGGAATATGCGAGAGACGAGAAAACAGGAGCTCCCGCACCTGAAGTAATGAGGAAATATGAGCAAGTCATACAATACCTCAAGAAAAAGGTGCCCGCAAAGGAGACAGATTGGACCAGAATAGATAGAACCACCCAAGAACGTGATGAAACTGTACATTCCTTTTATGAAAGGTTACTGCAAGTATTCAAGACTTACAGTGGTATTGATAATGTGGACATGAAAGACATGGCCCATTTCAGTTACAGATTCGTGCTAGGATTAAGGCCTGAAATATCTCAATGGATTCGAGACAATAAAATAAGTTGGAAGGGAAAGCCCATAGATGATGTCCTTAAATACGCAAAATATTGCGAAGATGAAATCGAGAATAAAAAGAAAGCCCTCAAGGAGAAAGTGATGTGGGCACAAGTAAAGTTGGCTGAACAGCAAGAAAAGCAGTTAAGTAAATTGAATTCTAGTAATAATACTCAGAATGCCACTGCTGGGGGAGGAGGGAAGCCCCGGGCAAAATTAAGTCGGGAAGAGGCTATGAAAAAGTTTCCCTGCTACGGGTGTGGCCAGTTAGGGCATTGGAGAGACGAGTGTCCACACCTGCAGGCCGGTAACGCCCCTGTAAATGGTTTAAATCCACAGGTGCAGAAAGAGGGGACGAAAAAGAACCAGCAACAGGTAAAACTACCTCCAGTACCTTGCGCTCCTAGACAGAATTATAAGAACCAGGGCCAGCAGAATGAAAGGGCGGAAATATGGGAGGGAGAGAATGGAAGCAATGCAGCTATTCCACAGTACCTGTTGAATGATTCTTTTCTCTGTGATGAACTAGATTGACGGGGCCTGAGGGGGGAGGACAAGGAGTGCGTGCTTGGCGCCTCCTTACCGGTAGACCAGACTGGACCATACATTGAAGGGAAGGTTGAGGGAAAAGACATCACCTTTCTGTTGGACACTGGTGCTACCCGGTCCACTGTGAGAACAGTGGATGTTCCTAACCTACCCCTCTCGGGAGAAGCTATCCAAGTAGTGGGTGTTTCAAATCAGATAATAAGTACTCCAGTAACCGAGCCTATGGAAATTTCCATAGGAAACTTTAAAGAAATGCACAGATTTGTGTTCTGTGATTCCAGTCCCGTGAACCTGTTAGGTCGCGATTTGTTGTGCAAAATGAACTGCACCATCTTTTGCTCACCAAAGGGCGTCGAGGTTCAGACCCCCGATGAAGATGGCTTGTACAAACTAATGTTAGTAAGACCTGATGCTGACATTAAAACGTTGTCAATTGAAGACTTGCCTGAAGAGCTTCAGTTAAGAGTAGTCCCAGAAGTGTGGGATTTCTCGGGAAAAGATGTAGGCTTAATGGCAAATGTGGACCCAGTTAAAATAGCAATCAAGACAAATGCAATATATCCCAAAACAAGACAGTACAAAATGAGTGCAGAAGTAAAGGCAGGAGTCGCAACTGAAATTACCCGATTGCTCGAAGCAGAAATCATAGAAGAAGTGATGAGCAGTCCCTGCAATTCACCTATCATTGGGATTAAAAAGCCTAGTGGGAAATACCGAGTAGTGCAGGACCTGCGCAAGGTAAACCAAATTGTTGTACCTTGCTGTCCCATTGTGCCCAACCCTGCAGTAATCTTGTATCAGATTCCTTGGAATGCAGAATGGTTCACTGTCATTGACCTGTGCCATGCATTCTTTTCCATCCCATTGCATCCCGAAAGCAAGTTCCTTTTTAGTTTTGAATTTGACAGTCATATCTATGTCTGGAATCGTGTTCCTCAGGGGTACACTGAAAGTCCTTCGATTTTCAACCAGATATTAAAGAAATGTCTTGAGACCCTAATATTGCCCGGAGAGTCCGTTTTGGTACAGTACATAGATGACCTTTTAGTGGCATCTAAAACTCAAAATGACTGTGTCACCGACACCATCGCCTTGCTGAATCACCTAGGAAAGGGAGGACATAAAGTATCCCCTGACAAATTACAGTTCTGTAAAAACTCAGTAAAATATCTGGGGCACCAGATAGAGAAAGGGATCCGAAAGGTCACCACAGAAAGGATCAAGATAATTAAAGCAATGGACCTACCCCGAACTCAGAAAGAGGTGAGGATGTTCCTAGGAGTTGTGGGGTACTGCAGACAATGGATTGTGGGCTTCGCAAATCTAGCCAAACCTTTGATAAAAATGACCAAGAAAGGAGTGGAAGACCCAGTCGGTTGGGACAGCGAAAGCATGTCCGCATGGGTAACATTGCGAAATTGTCTATGCACCGCACCTGCATTAGGTATGCCAGACTATTCCAAGCGTTTCGAACTATTCTGTGACACCAGAGAAAATTGTGCGCTCTCAGTCCTGACCCAGGAGCATGGGCTGGTCAGACGTCCTGTAGCGTATTTTTCTGCCACTCTAGATCCGGTGGCTGCTGGACTGCCCGGATGCCTGAAAGCAGTAGCTGCTACTTGTGTCAGCCTGGAACAGAGTGAAAATATTGTAATGGGACATCCTGTCACTGTGTATGTTCCACACTCTGTTGTGATTCTACTGACAAGAACCAAAACCCAGTATCTCACACCTAGTCGGCTGACTAAGTATGAGAGAATTTTGATTGGTGCTGAGAATGTAACCATTTCCCGGTGCAATGTCCTAAACCCAGCCACACTGTTACCTGTTCCCCTCGAAGTAGACGACGAAGGTGAAATGGAACATAATTGCATAGATCTAACAGAGTTCAGCACTAAGCCCCGTCCTGACATCAGAGAAGTAGCATTACTTGATGGGGATCATACAATGTTCGTGGACGGCTCATGTTTGAGACATGAGAGTGGGGGTCTGTGTGCTGCCTATGCTGTTGTCACGTTGACAGACACCATAGAAGCATCTTACCTATGCGAAGTGAAATCAGCCCAAGTAGCTGAGCTCATTGCCCTGACCAGAGCCTGTAAGAGGGGAAAGAACAAAAGAATAACTGTTTACACCGACAGTCAGTACTGTTACGGGGTTGTTCATGACTTCGGCCAACTGTGGTTACAAAGAGAATTCATGACTTCCTCAGGTACCCCTATCAGAAACGGAAAGGTGGTACAAGAATTATTGGAAGCTATTCAATTGCCCAAAGAATTGGCTGTGGTCAAGTGTGCGGCTCACAGATCAGGAAATGATGATGTGACAGCCGGAAATAGATACGCTGACCAAATTGCCCAATTTTGCGCCCGACACAAAATGTCACTCCAAATTGGGTTGTGGGGTGGACACAGCTGCCAACTGATGTTGTTTGATAATGTGCCAGCGTGGGATGAATTGAGAGACTTACAACAGTCAACAGGCAGGGAATTAAAAGCTAGATGGAGTGAAAATGACTGCAGAATGAGGAATGACGGTGTGGTGGTAGATAAAAATGGAGTGCCCGTGCTGCCCGACAGTCTGATAGGTCCCATGGTCCGAATGATACATGAACCCACACATATGGGAAGGGATGCCATGTGTCGTGTGTTTGACAAAGTGTTCTTTAATTCAAAGTTCAGGAACCAGGCGGAAAGGCTTTGCCAGAGGTGCCTAGTGTGTCAGCAATTCAATGCAGGAAAGAGGACTGTAGTAGAGCAGAGTACCATCGGCAAGGCAGTAGGTCCCTTTGTTAGAATGCAGGCAGACTTCATAACAATGCCCAAATGTAAGGGGTATAGATATATCCTGGTCATAGTTTGTCTGTTTTCCCGGTGGGTGGAGGCTTACCCAGCGAAGAAAAATGATGCCCTAACTACAGCAAAGCTGTTGCTCAGGGAGTTGATACCTAGGTTTGGGATCCCAGAGACGATTGAAACGGACCAAGGTGGGCATTTTGCCAACGACGTCCTAGAAGAGCTCTGTAAGGCTTTTAAAATGAAGCAAAGACTGCACTGTGCCTACCATCCCGAGGCATCTGGGGTGGTTGAACAAATAAATGGCACGCTAAAGTCCAGGCTGGCGAAGATGTGTGATTCTACCAAAATGAACTGGACAGACGCTTTGCCCCTTGTGCTGATGAGTTTAAGAAGTATTCCAAATCGAAAAACAGGCCTGAGCCCCCATGAGGTACTAATGGGGAGAGTGATGCGACAAGCATGGGTACCTGGACACAAACTGCTAAGCATTACTGATGATTTGGTGCTAGAATACTGCAAGCAGGTGGGTGACCAAGTGCGTTCTATCTCCCACCAGATTGGAGAGACAGAAGACGAGTGGCCCAAGACTCCAGCACATAAGCTACGACCAGGCGATTGGGTGGTGTTAAAGAAACACACCCGGAAGAGTTGCCTTGGACCAAAGTGGGGAAAGCCAAGACAAGTGATTCTTGTCACTACTACTGCTGTGAAGTGTGCTGGTGTGCCGAAGTGGATCCATGCCAGCCACACAAAGCGGGTAACCGGAGAAAACGCGACTGAAGCTGAAGGCAGCACAGCTGAGGAGACTCCCGAGGAGAGTCCGGATCTTGCTGACATCGAACTGCCGAGCACAAGTCGAGACGTTGAGTGGTACCCTGCCGACGACCAGGTTCATGATCCAATACGAACCAGGAAATATTCCTATCTAGACAGTGAGTTGGATAGTCCAGGTGAGATAGATCTAGAAGAAGAAGGTCAGGTCATTGAGAAAAACATCACACCTGATCAGGAAATAGGCCAAGTAGGGACAGATCAAGACGTCGCCACTCCACCTGAAACTCCGGAGTCCGGAAAGGGACAGATAGTGGTAAGGGCTGAAGTTCATGCGGAAGACAGTGAAGGGAACGAAGTGCATGAACCAGAGCAGATAGAAATAGATGAACGTGTTCAGGAATCAGACTCCAGTTCACCTAACAGCAAGGAAAATCTACAAAACGAACCTGAACAGGACCAGTTTGAGGACCAGGCAGAAGAAATAGATGTAAGACCTGGAACTAGTCAGACAGGGAGGGAAATAGACTCTGTCAAGCACAAGGAGAAAAATAAGAGAGTGCACGAGGAAGGCCAAGTGTCCTCAACCACTGAAAGTCACAGAAGCAAAAGTACACCCAGGTACGTCAAAAGGCTAAGACTCCGAATAAAAACAGATGAGGAAAAACTGAAAGACCGCGAAAGGGCTGAAAGTGAAAGAAAACCAGCCCGAGGCAAGTTTCTGAGAAAAAGCGACAGATTGAAGAAACAGAACAAACTGTATCGGAGCCCCGAATGGACATACCTGGTGCTGGAAGAAATTGATGAGCCAAATCTCAGTGGGAAAAGTGACGAGG
Source organism: Lissotriton vulgaris (assembly GCF_964263255.1). Taxonomy (NCBI): domain Eukaryota; kingdom Metazoa; phylum Chordata; class Amphibia; order Caudata; family Salamandridae; genus Lissotriton; species Lissotriton vulgaris. The sequence continues at coordinate 1,256,163,917 of NC_141694.1, read as the reverse complement.
AGTCCGTCACTGATCGGAGTTCGGACGAAGACCCTCCTTGAGACAAAACGGAGCGAAGCCTTGGTGTAAAGAAAAGAAGAGGGGTTGCAAAAGCCACCTGTGAGCAAAAATGTCTGATTCAAGCGTAGCTGGGAGATCCAGATTTGGGTGTTGTAAGACTTGCTGTAAAATATGCTTGTGTAGTATAGCAATGCTAATAGTAATGTGGATAGGATTAACCGTCTTTTTACCTTTTATGATAAGTAAAAATCCTAACCTGTCCCCTACTGAACCTGAAACACTAGACACAGACGTTGCACGGACTGCAGAAACTCCACGGAGCTTAGGACGACATGACACTCTAGATAGGCAAAGACAAGCACGACAGGATTTAGAAGCATCAGATGAGGGTGAACTGCACTTTCACAAGATGAGAAACCGGACGCATTTAAATGTTTTTGCTAACTTGTTAGTGCATTATGTAGAAGCTATGGAAATAGAAGACTGTTATGTCTGCATGAAGCTACCTACCTCTGTAGCTGAAGGTGTGACATATCACCACTTACCTCTAACCTATGGAATTTCCTGTAGTATATTAGCTAGCTTGTTTTATAGAAGCACTTTACAGTACTACTATTCAAATACTGACGTAGTCTTTTCGGAGCTTCCTATTAGAGGACACCTGAACCTTGTACATATTAAAAGTGACGTAACTCGTTATATGGGAGAATATTTCCTGACTATAGGTGACATAGACTTAGATGAAGCACGACAGGAAAATCTGACCTGTTCTTTGCAAGAGCAGGAAAAGATGTTCATAAAAATGGCAGACCGAAGGAGGGAAAAGTTTCAGAAAAAGGCAAATGATGAAAAGAATAGAGTCCCTAAGTGGGCTGAGCACATGGATAACACCTCTCAAGGCGAAGCAAATCCTGCTTTGTTGCTGGATTTTGAACGGAAAGGAAAACTTTGTCTCCATAGAGAAAGGACAGAATATTATAACAATGTATTCATCGGTTCCAGCGAGTGTGAACATAATTATAAGGTAATTGGAGGTTGGGGTTTCAAAAATGGGTCAGAACCTGTGTTTCCCGGAATATATTATATATGTGGGAACAAGGCTTATTTCAAATTGCCGGATCATTGGTATGGAAGCTGCTACTTTGGCATTGCTTTCCCGAAAATATACCATGTGAATAACGCGGCTGGAAGCAATGATGAAGAAACTAATGGCTTAGTGCGTAGTAAACGTGAAAGTGTAGGTGAGATTATAGGTGATATCTTTAGTGCACTGATACCTGGAATGGGGGTAGTTCTGAACACTCATAAAATCTGCAAATTGTCTACAGTAGTGGATCGGTTATCAACTGACACTGCTGCTGGATTCCTGCTGGTCAATACTGAAATGGTTGCGATCAGATCAATGGTTTTGCAAAATCTCCTTGCTCTTGACACCTTATTGGCAAAAGAGGGCGGAGTCTGTAGAATGCTGAAGGCGCAACATTGTTGCACCTACATTCCTGACAAAAGTATCGAATTGAAACAATATGTGAAGAACATAACTAATTTGGAGAAAGAGCTCAAACCATTAGAGGTTGACAGTGCCTGGACGAGACTGACTGGAGGTCTCTCCTCAATAGGTAGTTGGTTTTCTAACCTAGGTAGAAACATCCTGTGGAAAATATTGATGCCAATATTTGGAATAGGTGTGATTGTGTTGATAATTTTCATCTGCTGTAAATGCCAAAAGTGCAAAAGAAAACCTGTAAATAAGAGAGGAGTGAAAAGAAACATTGATGAATTAGAATTAGAAGAATTAAAGAATGAAATTTACAAAAAGGTGAAGAATCACCACTCTCATAGAGAAGCTGAAAGAAAAATAAATAATAAGTTCATTGAAATTGAAATGAATGATATGGAAGAATGAGAGTTGGCATCTGTTTCCTTTGTAGTGATGATAGTAAATATCATCAAAGAGGGGATTGATGGAGCAAGGATTCGCACGTAAAGCGACTTGCTCACATTCACGAACCTCGTCAAATGTATAATCATACTAATCCTACTGTCCGTCTTGTAATTAGCATTTTTTCCCAACACACGGGTGTCCCCACGAGGCTTGCCTATGTGTCTTTTCATCCTCACAAACGCTTGCACTAAAGAAATGGCTGCTTCGCTGAAATTCAGTCTGCGCATGCGTCGGTCATACCCATGTGATGTGACGCACTCGCATTCTGGAGGGAATCTGTGCTCATGCGCACTGTTGCAAACATGGCCGCCTGTCTCTCACCACGCACTCTGCCTGCTACTGCTGCTTTAGCCTATCTGTCTTTTCGCACTAAACTTTAATAGTATGGATGTTAGAAAATAAGGGGTGTGTTTTATCTATCACGGTATACAGTGTGATCATTTTATACATAATTCTAATTTGTTCTCGCTTACTTTTCATGTATCACGTCTCTGGGGCTGGGGAAATCGGGAGTGGAGCCATACTTGAGGCTCTGCTGGGCACCGTCATGTGACCAGGGAGAAACCCCACTGCGCAGAAGCTGAAACAAGCCAGCTGGCTCCTGAAGCCCAATGCGCCTGAGAACCCAGCACAAGATGATGAAACTCACCTTGAAACCAAGAGACTTTGTTGCGATGCCTCGTACACTTGTATTTTCTATTGTATTCCTATGGATGGGAACGTGAACCCAAGGGGCGGATAAGAAAATTTTAAATTCATGATGGGAACGTTGAATTCTAGGAGGTGACAATGTCCGAGCCACCTCTCTTGACCAATCAAATTGTGAGAAACTGTCACTTGCAACATTGGTGGGTAGTCTAAGGGTCCCCAAACTGTATAATTACCCTAGTATAGCTGAGGGAAATTGTCCGACTTGTCCGAATAGCAGACCTGTCACTGACCCTACGAACTCTATAGGTGCCTAATCTTGAGTGCTGCGGAGCACTCTGTCCATACTTTCCACAAACTCCTAAGGGGTGGAAATAGTCTTAAGTGCTGGCGAAGCACTTTGCTGGGAAATTCGAGAACCCAATCGGGGTTACTGGCGGATTACTTGCAGAGAGGGGTAACGCAGGCGTTGCTTCCGAAGCTGTGGGTGTTGGTCGTACCTTGGTGAGCCCAGTCCTGATCCCAAATCCTGAGGGGTATCCTGTCCTGACTACCCGTGAGCTGTACCTGCTCGCATTCTGGCATTTCCTTTTCTGAGGGTCCTTGTCCCTGTCCTTCCAACTGACCCGTGGCCAGGGTTAGTCCTCAATTCTAATTAGGTAAATATTGCATTGTGGGTTTTGCGTCTCTCTCTCTCACTTACTCTCCTTTTCCTGAATAAAGCACTCTTGCTTGTGATATTGCCCTAGCACTTTTAAACGAAATTTATATGCAATTGTTTATTAGAATTGTTCCATTTCTCTCCCCACCTTTAGGAGATTGTCAAACTGTCATATTTTATTAGTATGTTCCCGTTTTTCCCTTTCCCTTAGTATGGTTGCCGTAAACTTAGCAAGATAGCATAATAGCCTAGATAAATGTTATAGGTCCCATTCATATCCCATGTCCTAGTATAACCTTGCAGTGACTAGTTGGTTCCTAATATTCTTACCCATAGTGTTCACGTATACTCAAATGGTTCTTGCTTTAATTCATAGTTACCTTTTGGTGGTGATCTTGATGCTTGATGTGTTATTTTGTATTTTGCTAATACTGACATATTCACTTTGAAATTCCTATATAAACTCTCAAAATTTATCAGGTGTCTGTGGTCAATTTGTGGATCATAGTGTGGACAAGTATATTTTGGGTTATAAAGTGTATCTTCTTCTAGGACCCCTGTCACCTATTCCCTGCTAGCTCCTGATCCGTCTGGAGTAATGTGCCTGTGGTAAGTCAGGTACATGATCAGCAGTGGTGAGAAGTCACCCCCCGGATTACTCATAGTAGCGTGTATAAACTCACCCGGATTCACGCCAAACACGAGTCATTGGTTTGAATGCGCACGCCAGGGCCCAGTGCGTGTGAGAATCGGGAAATCCAGTGACCCGGGTGAACTGCGCGCTCTATCAACTCTCCCTCTTACCTAGCATTGAGCCCGAGCCTGCTTGGTATGTGGCATTACCCGGGGGATAGCAAGAGGTTCACAATGCCCCTCCCCCCCAGCAAAAGAGTGAACGCCAAAAAGCTCCTGTGCGGCAGACTCCGGGCCATATTTCCAGTAGGCTGTGCCCGTCGAGCATCTCCCTGGTCCCGACTGAACTGCGAATCAAGTCGGGATCTACAGCATCCCCGCCCCCCAAACTGCCAGCAGGCTGAGGTTCGAGGCGCTGGCCCTGGAGCAACCTCATGGGTTGCTGGTGTCTCCCTATGACCTCCGCACAATACAGACTGCAAGAGATGCGATCCCTTGTGCTGGATACTGCAGCATCAATCAGCAGTCCTGCCAAGCGTCACGCAACAGGTGTGACGCTCACGCATTTCAGTGTGGTGATCCGCATCACCGCACTGAAATGCATTGTCACGCATTTTCGACCTGTGCCAGGCGCGCCAGCGGCGGTCCTGTGCCCGGGCTCTCTCTGTGTCCTGAGAGAGGTGCTGCCAGCCGCCCGAGTGCTTAAACAGTTAACTGAGACTGCTGCAGCTCTCAGCTCTGAGAGCGGCGCGCTACAATGTATCGGAGTCTCTTGAGGTTCCGTGACGATCGTAAGTGGTGTTTTTGACTCGCACGAATATGGTCGAGTCTGGTATCTATGAACCGCAAATGACGAGTTTAGTAGGTGTACGCATTTTCGCTGTGCTAACCTAAACCGTTCGTTTGTTTCGTGGGTTTCTACATCCGAGCCCACGGGTTCCATCTTAGATGCGGCATCCATTTTGTCCCTTGCCCTCAAGTAGCCAGCGAACGGACGCTGTCCGCTTCGCGACCCTGGGACTCCCAAACTCTGGCGGAAGACACGTTTCCTTTGAAGGTGTCTTTATGATGAGGGGGACGGCACTGTAAGGCAGATGGCCCCGCTCGAGGCTCATCTTGCCGTGCCGCTCTATTGTCTTAGTTGCGCATTCATTAGGCACGTCCCCTTTGATGCCTGCAGCTCGTGTTTCCCGATACCACCCCCTTCTTCACCCTTTCCGATCTCCCCACTGTTCCTGTCTTCCTCTG